>NC_046313.1:75054887-75686673 GCF_009819535.1 Lacerta agilis | reverse complement strand
CCTCCATCAATTGGGGGGGGGAATCACTGTCTCAGTCTAGTTTTGCGGTCAAGTGTCTCCTAAGAAAGCCATACAGATAAAATACCTGACTGAAAGTATCACACATCCTAATTGTAAGGGTTCTGCTGTGGTTCCTCGCGAGTAAAGAGGCTAGACTCAGGTCCTGTGTATTTACAGGTTTTATTGTGCAGATATGTACACTGCAGAGCTCAAAAGTCCAGGACCAGCTTAGTCACTTTCAGATCCCGGAGGTGGCACTTTCCTGGAGCGCCCCCAACATAAGAACTTGGGCACCTCTAGTCTCCTCCTTCCCTCCTTACGTTTCACACCCCTGCGTAATTGGGGCGACGGAGTTGCTCCCTCTTGGCTGGATCTGCTGAAGGGGCGTTGTGTCTCTAAAGCATCCCCCAGCCCTCTCTCTGCTGGGCTGCTTTCCTTCCTGTTGCTCCTGCTGGAAATCCCCCTGCTATCTCCACAGTGCTGTGGCTCTCCATCCCTTGACAGCCCCTGTACCGCCCTGCTGGGCGCTGGCTGTTCCCTGACACTAATTCAATGCTATGCTGGATCGTGTGCCTCCTCCTCCCTTCATGGGCTGATTTGGTGTGATGTGAAGGTAGAGCCATCCTGTTTAGTGCACCAAAGAGCTGTCTTCATGATACCCAATAAAACAGCTGTGTAGCTCACCTGGAGCAAGTGAGGTTACTCTCTCTTTGCATCAGCCTATGGTGGGTGGTGATCCTGCTTAGCCCTAGGCTTGGGTTCTCTGAAGGGAGCTGTCTTGTGCACCCAAACTCAGCACTAAGCAGCCTTGCTTCTCCCATCCCTGTCAAGTAGTGGGGAGGAGGGAAGCAAAGCTTCATTTTCCAAGTAGAAGCAGCAAACTGGAGAAGTCTCGCTTGCTACTGTTGCTTGCAAACTCCAGCCTTGTTTCTCCCATCCCATCAGGTGTCAGGAAAGGGATAAGCAAAGCAATGTTTTGCAAGCAAAAGCACCCTGTCAATCATGTGGCATTATAAACATATTATGTGATATGTTTGGGCAGCCCTGTGACTTTGGCCTGCGGGCCTGATCCTGCTAAGGATGTGGCTCATGGAACCAAAAGGGTTCCCCAGCCCTGCAGTAAAGCAATATACTTGCAGAGATGTCATTGGGGTGAACAATACCCTATAATATAAAGCACATAAAGCTGCAAGACCTATGTGTGGGGCCTGAACGTAAAACGAAATACTGTGACAGTAACAAAACATGAAATAATTATTACAGTTGTATTAGGACTGCAAAGGTCACGACATGTGAATTACCTATAACAGGCCTTGCAATCATAGCTGACGGTATTTGAATAGCCTTAGAACTGCAGCTGACATGCAGGTAAAATGTGGTGGAAGGCATTCCTTTCTGTATTCAGAAGCTCTAAAGATGAGAGTAAAAAAGAAATTAAGGAAGTATAGCATTTCCATGGCTAGTCAGTAATATAAATATTTGTCTGCACTGGATAGCAGAGATTCTGTTTCATGAATTGGACTAATTGACATATGTTGGTATCAGTTCAAGTAAACTTAAATTTTGAGGGGAGTTGAACTGTCACCCGGGCATATTGTTCTTGCAATACATGTGCCATAGGGGTGCTGTGGCCAATGTCACAGCAAGCATTTCACATCTCTTAGTGTCTGCTGCAGATTTGCAGCTTCAGCACTGTTCCGTTTCTCCCTGCTAAAGAAAAAACAACAACACACGATTTGATTTGTTTTTGCTTTACTTTTCAGCAATATTGAGGGAAGATTTACCTTAGCTCCGCAAAGTTCAACCAAGTGTTATGAAAACAACCAATTATGATTGTACATCTTGTATAAAATACCCTTGGGCACTTAGAATTCTATTTTCTGTGGTAGATTGCCTTTTTAAATAGAAATTTTAGGATGGAATGCCAACCCACAGCACTCTACTCTGTATTAGGAACCCATGATTGAAAGGTATTTTTAGTCTTTGATACACTTAGATGCACTTTGAGGTGGAGGATGGTCATAGAGTGCATGTGTGACTGCAACAACAGTGAACACAACTGCAAATTCATTTTTAATTAATCAAAATAATTTGAAAATGGAGAGAAGTGAAGGATCAAGTCCCAGATTTGTCAGATTAAGGAAAAACTTCTTAGGTTTCTGAATTTGTGTTATCAGTTAGTTGTAAAAACAACCTTATTTCAGGCTTAGTTTTTGGTAAGTGAGGTTACAGGGAGCCAGGCAGAGGGCCTTCTCGGTAGTATGCCCTCCCATCAGATGTCAAGGAAATAAACAACTACCTGGCTTTTAGAAGACATCTGAAGGCTGCCTTGTTTAGGGAAGCTTTTAATATTTGATGAATTATTGCATTTTAATATTTTGTTGGAAGCCGCCCAGAGTGGCTGGGGAAACCCAGCCAGATGGGCAGGGTATAAGTAAATAAATTATTATTATTATTATTATTACAATAGAATTCTCATGAATTCTGCAGAGGCTTGTGAGCCAGTTCAGATGTTTCAATCCCTTGCTTCTTTATATAAACAACTATGCAAATGTTCTGCTTGCATGAGCAGTATGAAATTGAGCATGCATGTTTTTATTGTATGATATCTTATTTGTTTTAGATATCACATAAGTAGCTAGGAAAATGGGGTCATCTTGAAATATTTATACCCTTTATCTACCCACTTACCTGTAGCAGGTTTAATACAAATTTTAAAATTTCAGACTGCATTTGCACATTATGTTTCTGTGGATTGTGGAACGCTTTGCACTGTTTAAGTAGCATTAAATTAAAAACAAACCGCTATTTGTGAACTAGTAAAGCTGCAATTCTGTGCCTGTGTAATCAGAAGTAAAGACCCATTAAATTCAATGGGACTTGCTCTCACGTAAGCATGTATAGGATTGCAGCCGGATTGCAATTTCACATCCTATAGGTCAGTTATGAACTGATGACATTAACAAAGGCAGCCTTAATTCAGGCAGTTTCCACATTACTTCTAATTTTCAATAGTTGCCATTTGTATTAAACTTGCATCCAATGTGTCTGTAATCTCGGCTTCACTGATCATAGAATGTTTTATACAAATTCCTTGTTTCTGTTTGATAAATGAATGGTGACTCAATCGCTTTTTCCCCAGTACATGAAACTTAACAATAAGAATAAAATTCCAAGCTTCTGAAATAGGCCTAATTCATGCCATCTTGTTTTGTAAATATATGATTCTGGTTCCTTTTCATTTTCTTCTTCTGCTGCTCATTGTAAAAAAGTGACATTTTTGAGCTATTTTTAAGGAAAATTGGTGAAAATGACACTGCCATACGCCTGGATTTTCCCGGACATATAGCCGATTTCTATGCAGAAACTGCTACCAACTACAGTATTCTGGATATATGGCAATCCTAGATGTAGTTTTATGGCTGATTACCAAAATGTGGAAAGATTCTATAGCTGTTCTCACATTTGATACTTAGATTCTTGAATTGTTTTAAGGAAACACCTTTAGCACTTTGGCGGGACTTGCTTTTGAGTGGACAATTATGAAAGACCCAGAAACTAATGGATTCTCAGATTCCCACAATGCATTGCGGTAAGCATTGTTAAAATTGTTTCATTTCTTACTTTATGCATAAAGGACAATGGACAGGGAAATATCAAGTACCAGCTTTGATCTCCTGTTCCTGTTGACATTGCCCCCACCCTTGGGTTTTTATTTCTTGTGTTAGGAAGACTTCCTGGGGGGTGGGGGGAGTCAAGGCAACTCATGATATAAATTTTTAAGCAATCAACCAACAAAAACATACTGAAAATGAAACCTTTCTCAAAGAGTTAGGGATAGCAGATAAAATTTCATAGAAAACATCATTGATAGGCCAACTGGCAGCAAAAGACCATCAAAGGTGGTTCAGTTCAGGCTTCTTTAGGCAGTGTGGTCATAGAATTGTAGAGTTGGAAGGGACCATGAGGTCCAACCTCCTGAAAAGGACATTTCCTCCATGTTTTTAATAGAACAGTAAAAAGAACTGCAGGAATCTTTTGCCCAACATGGGGCTTGAACCCATGACCCTGAGATTAAGAGTCTGAGCTATCCCATCTCTCAAGGTCCATGGGGTGGAGGGAGTACTCCCTCGGGTAAAAAAATTGCTCTCTCACAGTATCCCTGCTCAACTCCTCCAGCAAAGTAATCCAGGGGGGAGAGATTGAATTGCATACAGAAATTATAGATAGCCCAGGCCTAGTGCACCCCACCCACTGTGTTTCTCAGTCCTCGGCATGCCACAAAATACAGGAAATTCATTGCATCTCTAGTGGCTGATGGGCTCTCTTCAACTTACTGGATCACAAGTTGTACAGGCTTGAATGCTCATGTTCTTATAAGTACTGGTAGCCTTTTATCTTGCTGATTTGCAGTTAAAAACTGAACTTAACTAAAGTACTGAACGTGAGTTAATTAACTTAGATTTATAACAGTTGCATGTTCCAGTTGGTACTCTCAGCGCACTCGTATGCCATTAAAAATTACTCATAATTAAAACAAGAGTCGGCCCAATAATACATGCTCCATGGATTTAATCCACAAAGTAGCAATAAACTAAGGATAATGGTTTGCTTCAAATTGTGCCCCCTTCCTCTGACAGAAGCCTCTTCAATCCACCAGAGGATTCTGTCTGCTGAAAGGGCGACAGGTAGGATCTTCACAAATTCCCCTGTTTTTCTGCAGCCCCCCTTCAGCCCCCACCTATTTCTAAGGACTCGGCGATACAGCTGCAAATAAAACATTTTAAGTGTGTTTTAAGTGCAATATACACACTAGATGACAATGGTGAGCCTTAATAAAAATTCAAGGAATTTTTAAAACGCTTTTTAAAAAAGAAGCATTTTCAGAACGTTTTTTTATATGCATGTAGATTCCACCAAAGGGTCCCTTATTCCTCTGTAAAATGTCTGAGGCATGAAGGGGGCTGCAGGGAGAAGAGGGGAAATTGCTTTCAAAAATTCTTCCTGTAGCATAGAAAAAAACCTACATATTTGGTATGTTAAAAATGGTTTACTCTTCCAAGGCTAGATTCATGTGCTTTTCCATACAGCAGCAAAAAAATAGGCTGTATAACTTTGCTTCCAAAATGGTAAGTGTTTTTAAATTATTTGTAAAGAAACACAAAGATGGCTTGCTTAGGCCATGCAGTTTAAGCTTGGAGCATCCATCTTACACATCCTTACTGGTCATGTTCACATGGTATAAAGAGAGAATTTAGTAACTCTTCCTCCCAAGGTGAGGGGGAGTGACCTATCTAAGCCTTGCAGCACAACTTACTCTGTGGTCTTAACTCCTTCATGCATTAGATTTAAGCATGTTGGCTATATGATCCTACATATGCTGTGCAAAGTTGTGGAAAGCAGTACACATATGTTGCATTTTTGCTTCCCCCATTGTTTACAACACTTCATTGCTTTCAGACAGACCTTTTGAGTTTGAGTTTCCATTTTGGTTAAAATTCCTCAGTTTTAAATCCTATCCAAGAACACTGTCTCTTTGGATATTTTTCATTTCATTCAATGTTGCAGCTCTGCTATTGATACTGACTCTTTGAAAATGGGTCTTCAATGAAGCTGAATCACTTTGTATATCCCAATTTGGTTACAATCCATCATAATAAATGAAACAGCAGGCATTCCATTTGTTTAATTTTCTTGGAGCCTCCAAAGTACTTTTCTGTTATTTTGAAGTTTCTGACCATATTCAAGAAGTACACAGAACACTAAATCAATTTTTCTTCATATAATTTTGCATATTAGAGCCAAGTAGAACATTAAACTGATAATCAGCAGAAAAAGGAGCTGTAAATTTAAACTGCACTTCAAGGCCTTAATTTTAAGAAGCGAGGCACAGCCAATTAAATACCAAGGGTTGAATTCAGCATGGTGCTAACGAGATCGTTCCATTTTTTCTTGTCTAACAGAGCAATCTTCCTTTTCGTTCTCCCTGTGTGCTGTTCTAGGGTTTCTCCTGGCCCTCCAGAGTGGATCTGGAGGAGTCACAGGGGAAGCCCCATTGCACTGGAGTCCTTGCTCTGGAGTCCTTGCTCTGGCTTCAGCTAATGGAACAGGGAAGTTGAATCCAATCTTAAGATTAAATATGTGCTGAACTCTCTTTCATTTAAATCATAACAACAACAACAACTACTACTATTAATAATAATAGTTTTATTCTGCATTTCTACCAAAGTTCAGTTTTCAGCATCGTTCATTAACAAGTATAGTATTTAAAACAGTAAAATAATATACAAGATTAATTACTAAAATAAATATACAAATTTAAACAGCAGTAGCTCAATTAAACTTCAGGGGAGGATGAAATGCATAGGCATTCACGTCATATGCTACCAAGGCCTTGGGAGCATAAAAATGTTATCAGCTGGTGATGAAAGAAATAGTAAATGAGGGACCTGGAAAATATACACAGAATGGATTACTCTGTGACTGGGTGCCATAAGAGAAAAGGCTGTGTCTCTGGTAGCCAACCTGTAAGGATCTAAAAGTGGTTGCCATTCTGTATGTTAGCTCCTTTACGGGCCAGTTGAGAACAAGATTAAGAAAGCATCGTTCAAATATATGTCACAGCAGCTTCATTGGAGCAAAAGAAATGATCGTCCTTTGCCAGCATACAATACAGGAATTTATGGGGGATTAGCAACATATGCAATGACTCCTTGGGCTAGCTCGTGCTATTAAAAGAGGGGAAGGAAAGCTGCCAGTAAGTATTCCATTATGAAATAAACAAATTAGAATAGGACTGATAGCATCTAATCAGCTGACTTGAGAAGAGAGTTAACGTTATTTCTGTTCATCCTGATTGTTCTTTGCTGTGTACAGAAATGCTCCTTTTAGCAGGCAAGCATCAGTGCCTTGTGCTATCTTTCAATATAAAAATGTTCTATAGTCAGCACAGTGGTTTCCATTTCTCAACTTGGCCACCCTATTCTGAAAGAGTTAGCAAGTTTTGAGATATGCATAGTAGGCAGTCCCATGAAGAACACATTACAGCAGTTTAACCTGGACATTATCAAGGCATTGATGCCCCGGCAAGATCATGCAGCTGCTAAGTAATGGAAGATACTCTGAACAACAGGTGTCACTTGAGCTTTCCTAGGTCAGACTGGATCTGTAGACTTTATAACTAAGGAGGACCTGCAATCCCATCGAAAGTAAACCTAATACACTGCCAATCCTTTGCATTTTTTAGATGACATTCCCCCTTCTTCATACAAAATACAGGTATACGAATATCTAAAGTTATTAACTCTTTTTACAGCATGCTGAAGTTCTCAGAATCAACCTATACACCACCTTCCTATATATTAGAGATGGAAAAAGTTGCCAGACAAGGGGACATTGTTTTAGTATCGGGCATGAAAACAGGGAGTTCGAAATTAAAAGCAAGGATACAAGAAAGTGTTTATCAGGTAAGGTCCATTTCTGCAGTACATTTATTATAGCAGTCTTCCAACAGGATGCTTTTTCTCCTCTTACAACTATTGTCCAGTGATGGAAATAAGGTGATACTGATAAGCAAAACATATATGCTGATCACAAAGCACAATTCAAAAAATGTTCTGCAGGACTAACAAATGTACTGTGGTGACATAAGATGATCTAGGCAAGATGCATGAAGCAGACAGGTGCATGTATAATGTGGATGAAGAAATCTTTTACTGCTTTGTGTAGTGAGACTGAAAGGTGACATACCATTGAATGTTTACAGTCACCTAAATGGGTTTCTGCATTCATTTCACTTCACATGTCCCAAAACTGCAAAAAAAATATACAACCTATTTTCTGGTACTTGCAAAATTTACCTGGGATTTTTGTCAACATTCACCAGATAATTGCTAGAGATTAGAACAGAAACCTCATTATTCCTCTGCCCCTTTCCCCCTTTTATTGTCATTGTTTGTATGGTTGTGAACAGTCCGCATTTCTTTTCACTACTTGTCTGTACATAAACATTCGGGAGCTGCTTCTCTCTCTCTATATATATATATATAGATATATATATAATTTTATTAATCTAGATTTTCAAGATAGCCTACAAAAGAGAACCATAAAACAGATATAAAACAGATCAAAAACCTCAGAAACAAAAGAAATTATCGTAGCAACAGTAAGAATACAAAAAAACAACAACACAGTAGATATAAAATCAGTTAAAATCGTGGGCAATCTTTTTTTAATGTCTAAAATGTGGTTCTCTGGTTAACCCAGTCACGTGGTGCCTTATAAATAATAGTAATTTTTATTAAGAAAGCCTATAGATGGCTTTTGAATGGTAAGAGCAGTTCAACAATGCAGCCAAATACATTTAGAAGGAGCTATCCTTTGCTATAGGTCTTCAAGCAGAGGCTGCTGGAGATATTAGATTTCTGAAATCCCAGTATCAAGCAGGGGCATATAGCGTTTGATGGTTTGTAAGCTCTCTGCTGACTCTACACGCCACTTATCATTGCCCTAGGCTGCGGGAACTTTGGAAGTAAGGACTGACACACACCAGAACTGTTGAACCTGTTGTTCTCCAGTATTCTTTGTGGGCTATTGCCAATGTTATTTTGCTGGTTTTGCTCAGTAAAGGATGTTGTAAGTAGAACATTGAAGAAGCAGTTAACAGGACTCCTAGGCTTCTGGGTTTATTTTCCTGGGATTAAAAACTGCAAAATGATGCACTGTTTTGTGCATATTACAGTTCTTCAGGGTATTCAGATGCCTGACAGATAAAAATAGGTATCCATTACAAGTATGGGTTTTGCAGCACCAACACCACTGTGGCAAAGTCAGCAAGATGCTACTCAGCAAGATTCTTTTCATATCAGCAGAAATGTATGTGTTTAGGGTATATGCAATTTTAAAAATAAAGAAAATTAACTAGGACTCAAGTGGAAAAAATATGAAACACTTGGGTATTTGTATCCCAATCTGAAAAGACCTTTTTCTTTTCTTTTTCTTATTACTATTACTTTTCTTCTGGAAATAGATTTAAAGGAAAAAAGCATAGACTCTGAAGCTCCCCCTCTTTTACACCCTCACAGTGCTATCTGGGAATATCTAGACCAGTATTTTGCACAATCAGCCACTTGATATTCAAAGTCTAACCAAGTTGCTTAATGTGTTGCTAAATAATGTTCCGCCGTAGCCTTAGATATACATATATTTTAAGAAGGTAAAGGACCTCTGTGCATCTCGTTCAAGGTGCCCACCCTTGGCTTGGCTTTTAAGTTTGCATTCCAGAATGAGAATTCTAGCTGAAAGAATGTGTTGTATTAATTGCTTGCTTGTTAACACTGGATTTACCTCATTCACTGATTGCTTGAGTGCACATACATTTTCAGTGCTTGTAAAATTTAAAAGGCAATCATGCAGATTTGTGTATGGCAATATAACTAACCATAGTATAACAGAATAAACAAACAGAATGTGATCTGATAAGGGCTTGGCTGCTCTGTCAATACATATTGATAGATGCTTACTACTATGCTAAGGTCATTGTCTTAACTTTGTGCATAAGTTAGCACAAAGAATATGTTTGTCGCATGATGTTCCTATTTTCCATTAATCCAGAGTATGGCCTTAGAAGAAGATAGCACAACACAGTCATATTCATGTGAGAGTAGACTGCCTATTAGGTACTGTACCCACAACCCCAGCTTCTTAAGTCATTAAAAATCAAACCCATTAATTTTGACATGTACCTTGAAAGAAACTAGAAGCCCCTGCAAATCTATAAACACTGGCAATGTTAAACCTGCCCCATAGGTCTCAGTTAATTACCTGGCCATCACTGAACTAGTTGGTGAAATATATTTAAAAAATTGTCCAGTAGCACCTTAAAAGGTAAAAGTAAAGTCCAGTAGCGAACGACTCAGTAGCGAACGATTCACACGAAAGCTTATACCAAGAACAAACTTAGTTGCTCTCTAAGGTGCTACTGGACAATTATACACACACACACACACATATTTCGACCGCGTCAGACCAAAATGGCTACCTACCTAAATCTTGAACTAGTTAGCGTTTCTGAATACTCTTTTATAGGGAGGGGCACCATGTTAGTTACCTCTGCAGTAGCATTGCCCCAACGAAGATAAATGTGAAAAAATCAGGTTCTCTCAAGAACACCTTCACTGGGGACATCAACCAAAAATGTGCTTTTCCCTTCCTTGACCTCTCAAGGAAAAGACTGAAAAGACATACACACATAAAGGCTGTGTACACATTCTGCCTTTAAAACTCATTCCTTCCCTCAAGGAATTCTGGGCAATGTCGTTTTTTAAGGGTCCTGGAAATCGTAACTGTGAGGAATAAGCTACAACTGCCAGAATTCTTTGAGAGAGGAGAATAATAATAATAATAATAATAATAATAATAATAATAATAATAATAATAATAATAATAATAATAATAATTTATTTATACCCCGCCCATCTGGCTGGGTTTCCCCAGCCACTCTGGGCGGCTTCCAACAGAATGTTAAAATGCAATAATCTATTAAACATTAAAAGCTTCCCTAATCAGGGCTGCTTTCAGATGTCTTCTAAAAGTCTGGTAGTTGTTTTTCTCTTTGCCATCTGGTGGGGGGATGTTCCAGAGGGCGGGTGCCACTACTGAGAAGGCCCTCTACCTGGTTCCCTGTAATTTGGCTTCTCGCAGTGAGGGAACCTCCAGAAGGCCCTCGGCACTGGATCTCATTGTCCAGGCAGAATGATGGGGGTGGAGACGCTCTTTCAGGTATACTGGACCGAGGCCGTTTAGGGCTTTAAAGGTCAGCACCAACACTTTGAATTGTGCTCGGAAACGTACGGGGAGCCAATGTAGGTCTTTCAAGACCGGTGTTATGTGGTCTCGGCGGCTGCTCCCAGTCACTAGTCTAGCTGCCGCATTCTGGATTAGTTGTAGTTTCTGGGTCACCTTCAAAGGTAGCCCCACATAGAGCACATTGCAGTAATCCAAGTGACAGAAAACTAGAGCATGCACCACTCTGGCGAGACAGTCCGCGGGCAGGTAGGGTCTCAGCCTGCGTACCAGATGGAGCTGGTAGACAGCTGCCCTGGATGCAGAATTAACCTGCGCCTCCATGGACAGCTGTGAGTCCAAAATGACATCCAGGCTGCACACCTGGTCCTTCAGGGGCACAGTTACTCCATTCAGGACCAGGGAGTCCTCCACACCTGCCCTCCTCCTGTCCCCCAAGAACAGTACTTCTGTCTTGTCAGGATTCAACAAAAATCTGTTAGCTGCCATCCATCCTCCAACCGCCTCCAGACACACACACAGGACCTTCACCGCCTTGCCTGGTTCTGATTTAAACAAGAGGTAGAGCTGGGTATCATCCGCATACTGATGAACACCCAGCTCAAACCCCCTGATGATCTCTCCCGGCGGCTGCATGTAGATGTTTAAAAGCATGGGGGAGAGGACAGAATCCCGAGGCACCCCACAAGTGAGAGCCATAGCTGTCAACTTTTCCCCCTTTTTAAGGGAAATTCCCTTATTCCGAATAGGATTCCTTGCAAGAAAAGGGAAAAGTTGACAGCTATGGTGAGAGCCCAGGGATCTGAACACTCATCCCCCACCACCACTTTCTGAACACGGCCCAGGAGGAAGGAGCGGAACCACTGTATAACAGTGCCCCCAGCTCCCAACACCTCTAGATGGTCCAGAAGGATGTTATGGTTGATGGTGTCAAAAGCCACTGAGAGATCCAGCAAAACTAGGAAACAGCCCTCACCTTTGTCCCTAGCCTGCCGGAGATCATCCACCAGTGCGACCAAGGCAGTTTCAGTCCTATGATGAGGCCTGAATCCCGACTGGAAGGGATCCAAATGGTCCACTTCTTCCAGGCATGCTTGGAGTTGTTCAGCAACCACTCACTCAATCACCTTGCCCAAGAATGGAAGATTTCAGACTGGACGATAGTTGGCCATATTGGCCGGGTCTAAAGATGGTTTTTTAAGAAGCGGTTTAATAACTGCCTCTTTCTGTGGGTCTGGGAAGGCTTCCTCACAGAGAGAAGCATTCACCACCCCGCGAAGCCTAGCTTTTATAAGAATGTGCTTAAACGTAGAATGTGTACACAGTCATTATGTGTGTGTCTTCTCAACCTTTTTTTAAAAAAAAGTAAAATTAACTTTTGAAATGACATAAAATGCAATTTAGCTTTTTTTTTTGGCAAATCAACTCTTTGTCATTTAAAGTTGGCATGTATCTTTCAAATAATTCTCCAGCATTTTCCTCCACACTTCTTCCTCTGCTTTCCTGGCTGAGCTGACTTGAGCGAGTAGAACATTTTCACTGGAGATGTTAAGGAATCCCTTCTCACTTTGCTCTTTATAACCCACATGTGAACTCAGAGAAAATTGAAAACCATACTTCATTCATCCACATGGCACTGCAGAATACCCACATGGCAATACAAAATACAGTTGCTTAAGTTAACTTGCTGCATTCAGTTTTCTCTGGCAAGTTGACATTCACTTCTTCCCCCCAAAGCATCAAGAAAATACTTTCAAGAAAAAGTAATTATAACTGCAGAATTGAATAATGTACATCTAGTCTCAAAGGCAAAAACTAGACTTGGTACAAGAGATTTTTTTCAACTGTTCAGGTAGATAACTTTTTTTCTATTTTTTTTAAAAACTAATGTTTTAAAAGACAGACCACTGTACTGGGAAAAACACCACAACATGTGGCGTCTCTGTTCCTCAGGCAGTGAGAAGTTCCTGGGGCAATGCTTACCCTGACTTGCTTTCCTTTGAAAGGGAGATCAATGGAGACATAATATTTTATGTGCAAATATACAAGTTGAGCAAAGGCGGAGACAGACAGCAAAGCACTTATCTATAGCAACAGATCCCCCAAAGAGGGAGCTCTAGAAGTTGCTTTTCAGAACTCAAAACTGCACATTCTTCATTAGATTACATTATTCTTGGAGCTGGGGGTGGGAGGAGTTACCTGACTCCATCAGAACCCTCAAGGAAGATCAGCTATTCAGGCCCATTAGCCAAGCCATTTGCCTGAAAAAAGGATGCAGCTGGCACACCTGGCCTCTGACTCCTGAGGATGTTAAGCCCTTGTTAAAACTCTGCTGTCCAAACCCCCAAGACATACAAACAGAGAATTGCCAAACTATCAAAGTTTTTAAAGAGAAAAAAAACCCAAGAGACTCCAGTAGAACTTTATACATTTATACATTTTGCTATGTGAGAAGATACTGTAAGCTTAAAAAAAAAGTTTTGGAGCAAGTTATTCTTACAAACAGTTCACATTCTGTATTTTACACAGTAGTGTATCCTACGGTCTTCTGTTTCCTGGTATGCAACAAAAAGGACTTGTGGAAATTGGATTTTCTCAATTCTTACCAAGAACCTCAGTTCAGTTGGAACTTTATCCTTGCTCCAAGGTGTGTGAGATTAGATAGATAGATAGATAGATAGATAGATAGATAGATAGATATCCTCTGCTCACCAAGAATGATAGTGGTGTCCACACAGTGGAAGCAGCACGGTTATTATTTATTGCTTAATTCCACAACAAGCAAGGTAATATGTACATTTTGCAAGGCCAACTGGACTCACTTGTAGCCAGCTCCTGGGACCACTGAAATCCTGCACCTTACAAGCATTGGCAGAGCTATTAATTTGGGGGGTCTTTACTGGAGACAATTGTGTGCTACATACTTGATCACAATGGGTTGTATCTAAGTCCTACTCAAGCAGACCCAATAAAATTCCTGAACCTCAATTGGCCATGTCTATTAACTTCATAGGTCTACTCTAAGTAGCATTAGAAGGGTCTCTGCATACAGCCCACAAGCTCATAACACTACTTTAATTTGCTCATATCCCTTCTGAAAGGGCAATGGGACCAGCTGTTATTCCAAAACAAAATGAGTGCTTTTCTTGCTTTACATTTTCCAAGTTTATTTTTCAGTGAATGAAATTAAAACTTTACCATGAACCTAACTGTCTCTTTGGAAATCCCATTTGTGTGAGAGTTTTTAAACCTATATTCTCCCCCCCTTTCTTTTTTAACCTACAGAATGTACCTGCTGCTGAAGTCAGGTTGTTTATTTTGGAAAACATCATTCTGAATCCAGCTTATGATATCTACTTACTTGTAGGAATGTCAGTGCAATATAAAGTTCAGAAAATAAGACAGGGGAAGATTACAGGTTTGTCTTTTCTCTCCCCACCCCCACCCCCCATGTTGATATTTTGTATTCAGCCATTCTCTGAGAAAGCCTGGAATGCAGATCTATCTGACAGAAATTATTACCACTTTTTACGTGTATGCATAGACCTATACATATCCTCATTTAAGTCAAGAAGGGCGAAACAGAGACTATGAGTTGCAGTTCACTGAGCCAAATTTTGACGTGTCATTTTAATATGCCATCTGGCAGACATTTCCTCCAAACTCTTGTGACAGGAAGGAAGGTTTCAGTTAGGCTACATCATATCAACCTGAGTGTATTCCTACAAATACTGTCGCGTAAACCAGTTTTAGTGAGTACAAGGTATTTCCTTCACTTGATTTGAGTTGCTGCTTCAGTCCATTTTTCTTTTTATTTATCATAACAAATTTATTGATGGCTCGATATTTTACACTGACAGGACTCCAAGGGTGACACCTTTTTGCTCTCATTACTTCTTGTGTCTTCTTCCTATATGTACAGAATTAATAATGCCTTCCGATCAGTATGAACTGCAGCTTCAGAACAAAACACTCAGCCCTGGGGGAGATCCAGCCTGGGCTGTTGCCAAGTTGGATCAGGCAACATCCAGAGTTACTGCATTGCAGCGGGGACAGACGAACGTTGTACTTTGCCACAAAAATATCCTTTTTTGAATAGTGTCCTACTGTTAGCCTTGAAGCTTGATGAAATTATAGATTTTGGCTCATGCAGCAGTTGGAGAACTAGCCACTATGACCTAGTTCACATGTCGCACTGGGTCAAACCTTGGATTAGCACGAATGCTGGAACATACAATCTCCCAGATAGAAGCTCATAGCTGTGTCATGATGAACTAATTCAAGTTTTGGCTTAGCATGTGGTCTGAACCAAGGTTTGTGGCTAAGCGGTTTCCAGGCTGACCACAAACTATAACCAAGGTTAGTTCAAACATTGGCTTAGCTCAGTACTTACAGCAGCATTGGGAATAGGGGGGTATCTTGTGCTACTGTCTGTGTCAGTTGCAGTGGCCTAGAACCCTTTAAAAACATGGTAACTGAAATGGAAGTTGTGCGATCCAGACTTTTGGGTTTTTTTTTTCATGCATTGGTTACTCCAAGACAGGATTACTGCAATGCATTCTGAGTGGGACGTTCCTTGCACTTGATTTGGATGCTGCAGTTGTTGCAGAATTCTGCAGCACCATTGCTGTCAGAAGTGAGACCCTGATTTGTTACTGCACCAAGTTCAAGATGTTACTGTTACTATATAAAGCCCTTAACAATTTAACAGTTTACTTGTGGGATTGCCTTACTCTGTATATCCCTACTCGACTGCTTCAACCTGCAAAACTGGCACTGTTACAGGTGGCATGTAATACTCATTCTGCACTTGTAAGAAATTGATATGTTAATATGGCAGCATTTCACTTTGGAATTCCTTGCCTGTTGACATCAGGCAGGTGCCTTCACTGTACTCTTTTTGGCACCTGCTAAAACCATTTTTGTTTAGGCAAGCCTATCCAAGAAATGCAGAATGTTGATATATGCTTATCATTGATTATTATTTTTGAATGTTTTAAAAAGTAGCATTTTTTAGTGATGGTTGTATTTGTTTTATTACAATCAAGTGATACATAAACCCTGCAAAATAAATAAATCTTTTTTTTTTTACAGTGGTTAGGCAAAATGCAACATATTGTATGGAACCATACAATCTTAAGTTGTTGCAACTTGAGTATCACAATTCCCTCTCTGTTTGCTGTTTTTACTGCCTTAATTGCCATATGATGAAATGTAGTTCTACCTCCAGGAAATGCAGTTCATCTTGTGCCAAACATAAATATAATTATAAAAGGTATTAGTTTGATTCAGGTGCAACAGGAGACCATGATTTCTCACTGTCAAGCATCAGGCTTATGCACTCACCCCTCCCACTACGGCAGCTGTGAGAAGCATCTACTTATGCTTTTGTCCATACTACAGTTGCCTGCTGCATCCAGACTCCAGGAACTATTTATTAAAATTCTTGTTAGGAAGATTATGCAAGTATCAAGTCACCGGCTGCATTAACATATAGTGCTAAACCATGGTTAGTACTACGTGCATGTGCTGTAGTGAGCTCATTTAAAGCACACAGAATGATTGAATTGCAGAGTTGGTAGCAACCCCAAGGGTCATCTAATCCAGTGTTTTTCAACCTTTTTTGGGCAAAGGCACACTTGTTTCATGAAAAAAATCACGAGGCACACCACCATTAGAAAATGTTAAAAAAAATTAACTCTGTGCCTATATTGACTATATATAAAGTAATTTCCCACGGCACACCAGGCAACATCTCGCGGCACACTAGTGTGCCGCGGAACAGTGGTTGAAAAACACTGATCTAATCCAACCCCCTGCAATGCAAGAATCTTCTTGCCCAACATGGGGCTCGAACCCATGATCATGACATTAAGAGTTTCATGTTCTTCCAACTGAGCTATCCCATGAACTCCCTCTTCCTTCTCCTCAGCCTGTGCAGCCAGGAGGATTTCATTGAAGATTAGTTTCATTTTTATGAAAGGCAGCATATCATGTTCTATGCAGTGCTTTTTTTCTTTAAAAAAATGTTTAGGGGTACTCTCTTTGACTCAAGAAAATCACCATTTTATAGTACAAATCAGGTAAAATAAATACAGTAATTGGACAAAAGGCCACCATTGCGGGTAGCAACAGAACTGAAAATTCACTGCGCTAGAGAACAAACTAAAAAAAATTAAATTTCTTATCCCATCAGGTTCACAAAATGTTTAAGGGTATGCGAACTCATGTGTCCCCCCAGAAAAAAAACACTGGTTCTATGAACTAGGAAACAGGTAAATTGCAAAGCAAACTAACTTCATCCTATGGGTTATGAAGCTGACTTGTTTATCTAATAAGAGTTTGACCAGGAGTCCGACTTTACAACAAGGCATGGGTAGGCAAACTAAATCCCTGGGGCCGGATCCTGCCAAATTGCCTTCTGGATCCGGCCCATGGACAGTCCGGGAATTGCTGCGTGGATCGGCGTGGATCTGATTCTGATTGTTCGGGCTGCGCCATTCCCCCCCCCCACAAACACACACACACGCACACACCGCAGCGGCACCTCCTCCCTCCCTTCTCCTGGCTTCTCCCTGCCCTGCCTAGAGGAGGAAGGGGGCTGGGCTTTGTTGGTGCCAGCCCCTCTCCGGAGCCCTTTCACGTGCCGCTCATCATCCCTCCGCCACTGCCGCCAGCCCCTGCCGCTCGTAAGACACAGGAGCCACGGTTGGCTGAGCCCCCCTCTCGAGCGGCCGCCATTTAAAGCAGCCCCACTCCAGAGCCCTTTTGCACGCTGCTCATCATCCCTCGTTCATTCCCCCCCCCCCAAAAAATATAGTCTGGCCCCCCACAAGGTCTGAGGGACAGTGGACTGTCCCCCTGCTGAAAAAAATTGCCAACCCCTACAACAAGGCAACAAAGTGAAACTAAACTCCAGCTAAGTATTTTGCATGGCTGCCTGGGAGGAAGAGGGATTCCTGAGCCTGAGGCTCACTGCAGCTCATGCATGCAGCATTAGATCACAGTGTAGTGTCATATGCAAACATAGCCCACTGTGTGTTCTTTATGATGGCGTTATTCTCATTAGTTTCAGTTAAAGAAGAAATTGCTTGTAACTTACTGTGCTGCTAAACTGTATCAGAATCTCTTGACCTTGACCAATTTCCAAGCATTTCTATGAAAGGTGCTTCCAAATTACCAAATGGCACCATTTACGTTGTAGACCCTGGATACTTAGGTTAGTACTAGATGTTCAATCAAATGAATATGTCAGTTTTGTCTTGTTAACTTGGGGGGGGGGGAAATAAATAACTTCTTTCTTCTAGCTATAATACCTTAATGTGTCCATTTATATTACAGTATGTTGATGTGTTTTTAATATAATTCATAATCTGTGGGTGACTGGTGGGTGGCCTTTAAATTTGCATGCTCCATAATTACAGCCTACTCGTTCAAATATTCAAATATCTCATTTTCATTAGATTTGCAAATGTGTGAATGGTTAAACATTGTGCTTATCATATGCAAAGCCATGAGCTTACCTGCCTCTTATTAATCTGTGGTTCCAAACCCCTTTCTCCACTTTTCTTCAAATGTTCTTTCCCTGTTTCCAAGCATTTCTCTGGGCCATGTAAAGTACTTTTGCCTATTATCTTTGCTTGAAGCTCTTACGTTTCTAGCTATAACACACACACACACACACACACACACACACACACACACACACGGGGCATGTTGCAGATCAGGGAGCCCTTTGGGACTGACAGGTAAAGTAATAAATATTTACTTAATTTTTTTCTACAGTCACAGGAATGTGATTGTTGCTGAATTTTTATTGTGCCAAACTCTAATGCCCTGGCTGAATATTAGAAGCCTCTTATCAACAAAATAAGAGGATTTTATTGAAAATATTATTCTGATAACTCTTTATCCAATATGTATTTCTGCAGTGTATGATTTTCATTGCTTTTCTACTTTATAGGATTTTCAGTTCATCCTGCTGATAGGTGGATCTTGGAAACAGAGAGGCTCTATGAAATCACTGTTGATGTGTATGATAAATCAAGTAATAAGGTGCACTTATCGGATGTAAGTGAAATATGGGCATACATTTTCTCTTAAATGTGTTTGTGTCTGTGTATTCTTATTCAGGTGTTTAATATTTATGGGGAAATGAGCTCACTTCAGCCCAGTATGTGATGAAGGAAGTCATTTCGGTATACATAGGGTTTCCTCTATGGAGAGGAGGGTGGCAACTCAAGAATAGTCCTTTTCTGTGAAGGCTCCCTGTTTGTGGAATGCTCTCCCCAGGGAGGCTCACCTGGTGCCTTCATTACATATCTCTAGGCACCAGGCAAAAACTTTTTCTCTTCAACCAGGTGTTTGGCTGATTTTTGTTTTGAATTGTAGTTTCTATTCTCAGTTTGTACTTTTATGTTGTTAACCACCCTGGGATCTTTGGGTGACGGCCTGTATACAAAATTATTATTATTATTAGTGGTTACCTTCAAGCTGATAGTGATCATGTATCACCTAAGGCGAGCGTGAGTGGCTGGCATGCACAAAGGCCTTGAGGGATAGGGCTAGCCCCATACATTCCCATCAACTCCTTCACATATTTGGTGCCCTCAATACCCATGGGTACAGAATTCTGGAATCTGGCTATTGTCTAATGACATTCTAAGAAATTGTGGGATTTTGCTACCAGTTTAAATTAGGATTGAGGGAATGGGCTTCACTCTGGTGACTGAAAGCAGCAAAAAAAACGTATTGAGCCTGCTGCCTCTCTTTTTTTATCAAGCCAGGCTGCCATATTCTTTTACTTAGCCCTATTTCTGTATCTCTGATAGCAGGCTGGCATGCTTAGATTAAATCAGTTAGGTTTACCTGTGTGTGTGTGTGTGTGTGTGTGTGTGTGTGTGTGTGTGTATGCCTGCCTACTATTAAAACACTGGAGCAGGGCAAGTAAAGCACCAAATATGAGTAGTAACATATGAAAACATTGGGTGGTTGGAACCATAACCAACATTAGACAAACAACTCAGAGCGGACTCACAGAGGTTAATGGCGAGGGCTAACTTAGGCCTCTTAATTTCATTGAGTCTACTCGTGAGTAGAATTCAGCTGAGTAGAACAAAATTGGAAATACCATATATTGGTTTGGATCTGGAAATTTCTTCCATAAGCAGAAAAAACTCTTCAACTTTCACAAGGTAACCCTGCTAAATTGCTCTGGTTTCCCTGTCCTGTAGCTGCTGCTGCCACCACTTCCCATGCCCCAGCCCTAGAGCATTGCCAGAGATCCCCAGGATTGTGCAGAGAGGGCACAGTGAACTGTAGTCAGCCGAAGGAGTTAGGAGATCCTTGCTTTGTGAATGAAGTTCTGCTAAATCTTCCCTAGATCTATTCTATTATAATACTTCTATGTCATATATTCATTTGTGTTTTATTCAGAGTACATCCTCTTATGTCCAAGTAATTACACTCATCCTTTTTAAATTTCAGAATCTCAGAATTGATATTTCCTGGCCAAAAGCATACTTCAGGGTTCTTCAGTCCTCTCCAAATGGTTCATATCATCATGTGAAAGCGATGAAGGAGGGACACACCATTATAAGTGCTTCTTTAACATCTGTTGTAGATCAGGTATGTCTGTTGAAAGAGAAACATTTTGTCTTGCATTTGTTTAAAGTTGAAGCCTTGAACCTGAATGGTGTCTTAAGAGCAAATATTGAAGTTCAACAAAGTCAAAGGGGGAGTGGGAATTAACTGGTTTAATAGAAACGGAGGGCCCCTTACAACTATAAGCACAACTATTTGAAAGTAAGTTCCATTGATTTCAGTAGAATTTCATTTCAATTACGGTAATTGTCTTCACGATTGCAAACTGGCTACATATCCCTAAATGCATTAATTTTGAAGCAACTCAGTTGGACATTTTCGATCACTGGGGCTTTTTTCTAAGTAGTGTATTCAAGTAGTAAAGCTTTTTCTGAACTGTATTGTTTCATGCTATAGATATGGGTTGCTCAGCTGTGATGAAAAACCCCACATTATGCAAAGGAAAATAATGTGTTTGGGAGCAGACTAAGTTGCCTCTATTTGTTAACCTGACTCTTTTGTATATGCTTGAAGTTAGGGGCTTTCCCTCTCCTACAGGGAGCATTCAAACATCCTAGGCAGGACAGTCTGGTAAAACCTTTACCAAACAATTAAGTGGAATGTTTTAATTGGGCTTCAATAATTTCCAAAACACAAGGATAAGCTGCAAAGCTAACTTCCTATAGACTGGCCCCAATTTATAAGTTTTGAAGCCCTTCCTGGTGTCTCATTTTACATCCTTAAGATATCAATGACTTTGCTTCTTCTCTTTCCATGGTTCATTTTACATATCATAAATCCCTGCATATTTTACAAAAACTATACCATTCAGTATTCCATTATTACATCCATCAAAACTTGTTTACACTGTTAAATTTATCTTAATGCTGCCAGCGTTTTCAGCTGTATACAATTATTTCCCATATATTCAATAAACGTTTTCCATTCTTTTTTAAACTTATGTTCTTCTTGTTCTCTTATTCTATATGTTAAGTCTGCAGGTTGTGCATATTCTGTCAACTTAAGTTGCCATTCTTCTTTAGTTGGGACATTGCTTGTTTTCCATTTGGGGACTAACAAAACACAGGCTGCAGTCGTAGTATACATAGATAACCATTTCTTAACAATCTGGCACCTGTTGGTCCTGAAGCTGCTGTAGAGGCAAGAGGCTTTTGCAGCAGCTCATGGAATGAGGGAGGCCTGGCAAGTTTCTTCAGTGTTCAGTTATATGCTTCGCTGGCACCAAGGAGACGGCAAGGCTGTGAAGTTTTCTTCATACCTAGCCAACATGGGTATCAAAAAGGAAATGTTAAAATAATATAATTAAATCTGCAACATTCCTATAGACCACTGGTGACTGAGTCCCTGCTATCAGTCTGGATGTGCAAAGTATCCCAAGGATATAACACCGTGCCAAAGTTTTGAGTGACCCCATAACCAACATCATTGATTCCAGAATATCTTGTTAGCAACCTCCCACAGGAAATAAAGCAATGCTTCTGTGACTAATGAGAAGTTGCTGCTCAAGGCTGCAGATCTTGGCAGCCCTGGATAGTTGCAAGCTGATTTAACTTGGGATAATTGTCTAGGGAATTGTTTCTTGACTTAGAATGTAATTGCCAGTATGGAGTTCAGAAAAACCCATTAATGGGAACAGATAAACAGCTTCTTTTTTGAAATATACTTCTTTCTGGTTTAAAGTTTAGTGGATGTGGTCTTATCCAAGCATGGAAAGTGATGCATAGTTTAATAAGGTAACTGACTTACTTTATAATGCTGTTGTAAGGATTACATCTGGGACGCGGGTGGCGCTGTGGGTTAAACCACTGAGCCTAGGGCTTGCCAATCAGAAGGTCGGCAGTTCGAATCCCCATGACAGGGTGAGCTCCCATTGCTCGGTCCCAGCTCCTGCCAACCTAGCAGTTCGAAAGCACATCAAAGTGCAAGTAGATAAATAGGTACCGCTCCGGCGGGAAGGTAAACAGCGTTTCCGTGCACTGCTCTGGTTCGCCAGAAGCGGCTTAGCCCTGCTGGCCACATGACCCGGAAGCTGTACGTCGGCTCCCTTGGCCAATAAAGTGAGATGAATGCCGCAACCCCAGAGTCGTCCGCCACTGGACTTAATGGTCAGGGGTCCCTTTACCTATTAAGGATTACATCTAGGTCACATATGTGAATGTAAAAGTGCTATTAGAGTGTTTATACTAATGTAGTAGTAGTAGTAGAAAATACTAAGTGGGTTTTTTCACAATTAACTTTATTGTGTGTCTTTGGTTAACAATAGTAATTGTTATATACTGTAGCCATTGCTTTTTGGGGTAACTATAGAGCATATCCAACTGAGTTACTTAGAACAGACCAAATGAAATCTATGGATGCCAGATTCATTAATTTCACTGAATCCACTCTGAATGTAACTAATATTTTAATATTGGAAACAACCTTATGATCCTAACATTACTTGCTTGGAGTTGAAAGGAAGCCCCCAGAATGTAGTAGGGCCTTTGGACCAGAACCCATATCTTCAGGTTATCAATATCATATATTTCTAATACATATATGTTGACAGAAATGTGCTGTGCAACACAAATTAGAAGGCCACTCTCTGTATCAGCTTCTTAGCCCATGTATGTATTTTTATTACTACTATTAAAAGACACTACAGTACACCTTTCAGTAATATTCTCTGGGTAACTATAGGTTAAAACAGTAAAACAGCTTAGCAAAAT
Source organism: Lacerta agilis (assembly GCF_009819535.1). Lineage (NCBI taxonomy): Eukaryota > Metazoa > Chordata > Lepidosauria > Squamata > Lacertidae > Lacerta > Lacerta agilis. The sequence continues at coordinate 75,663,559 of NC_046313.1, read as the reverse complement.
ACTAATCAGTACACAGCCTTTAAAAAGGGGAAATAAAGAGGTCTTTGCCTGGTGCTGAAAGTTACATTAAATTGAGTGCCAGCTGAGATGGCCACCTTTGTAACTTCAGAGACAGGGAGACATGGAGAAGTGTCTCCAGTGTATGTGATGATGCAGAAGTTCATGAACATGTCAAAGATGAAATAAACATCCCTACATTCCCCCCGGCATTTCATCTTTTTTAAGATTCACACAGACTTTGTCAAATAAACAAAGTTTAATTAGTGCATAATTTATTTTAATAGGATGGAGGTGTTCACACACTACCTGTTCCTGTACAGAATCAGCAAGAAGTAGACATTTATGTTCCCATTGCTCTTTCACCAAGCATTTTGACGTTTCCATGGCAGCCGAAAGCTGGAGCCTATCAGTACACAATAAAAGTAAGTGCTGAAAGCCATCTAAATGCAGAAAACAGTCCACCTCGCTATTGGGTACTTGATGACTCTATTGTACGTTATTAACTTTTGAGGCTGCAACCCTCTTTCTATTAGAAAATGGAATTTCGTTGCTCTTCTGCTGCAATTTGACACCTGCTGCTTTCCAGAACTGCGTTTTGTTTTATGGCACACTCTTATGATTAAGGAGCCTTCCTTTTAAAGTAGGTATGATTGCAGAACATAACCTGTGGTGGTAGAAAATGACAAATGGAAAACAAATAAAAATTCTTATGGTTTATGGTAGGTAGGTTCCATAAGTTAGGAGCTGTGTTGTCTGCCAAGAAGATAGCCAGAACAGCACTGGCACAGACATACTTCACTTCCTCTGTTTCATCCACCATTGCATAACATTGCTGTTGGGAGGCAAAGGCCACGGCTTTATTTATAGTAGATCTTCCAACCATGACTCTTCTTCTGCACTTTTCATGCTTTCTCAGTTTCCAGCGAATAAGGTTAACCAGAAGCATTTTTTCTTTGAACTTTCCTGGGAAAAACAAATTCTGTTACGCAAGCTTTCTTTTTCTTTCTTTCTTTCTTTTTTGGGGGGTTTTGTTTACAGGTAACTCAGTTAAGGGTGTCAGAGCTCTTCAGATCTCTTACAAAGATTTTCGTCCTCTTTGTATGAGAAATTGTTCAACTTGAAAAGAGGCATCTATGTGAAGCATACTTTTGGAATAAAATGCCAAGCTGTGTGAGTTTCTGACATGTAAAAATACAGAAGTTTTAGTTAAGCAATCTGATTTGAGAGAAATAAATGTAAGTTATCGGGCTGAATCTAGATTTTTGCTTCCAGAGGTAGGAGCATCTGTTGAACAGAACTCTACTCGAGGGATGCTCCTGCTGGTGTGGTTTGTGCTTCTGTTAATTCAACCCCCTCCCCTCCGAATGTGAGAGGTGGTACAGGGGGATGCAGTGGGGACAGAATGTATTAGAACTCAATCCAACTCCAGAAGGGTATGAGAGATGTGTGGTGGCGATCATCCCCTATTTAGAAATGTTTGATGAGCTGGGCAGTTTGGCCTGTGAAAGTGAAATTATTTCCTGGGATTTTTAAATTTGCGTTTCTGCTTAGAATAATTCTAAACAAATTATTTATGATAATTCGAGAAACTCTCCTGCATGTGCAACCTCATTGCATGTGGAGAGTAATTTGACCAGTGGACAGGGCCGACGCGTCCATTTAGGCGAACTAGGCAGTTGCCTAGGGCGCCAAAATGGAGGGGGCGCTGGCCAGCCTGCCCTCCGCTGCCCGGTGCTGCTCCGCCAGCTGCAGAGTGGCGGAGGAGGGGGGAGCAGCCCTAAATCGGGCTTCTCCGCTCCCACCACCAGCGGCAGAGTGACGGGGAAGGGGAGCAGCCCGAAATTGGGCTTCTCCGCCCTCTCCGCCAGCGGCAGAGTGGTGGTGGAGGGGGAAGCAGCCCGAAATTGGGCTTCTCCGCAGGGCCGGTGCTAGGGATTGGCGGAGGGGGGGCGCCAGAAGGTGATCTCGCCTAGGGCACAAAAAACCCTAGCACCAGCCCTGCCAGTGGAGAAGATGAGTGGGAAGGAATTCTGCATATGGAAGAGTGTGGGTAATATACAGTGCCCTTACTGGTTTTTTTCCTCTTTGCCAGAATTTATAACACATATCAGGCTGCAATTGACGATATTCTACTTATGGCAGTGGGGTTTTTTTATAGAGCTAAAACAGATGGTATACATCTCTGATATGCATAGCATACAGAGCTATCCCGTTGCTTGATCTGTGAGGTCATACATCTCTCCATAGTTTACACGCTATAAAAACAGAGTACAGAGTAAATGCATCTTCTCGTTCAAGCCACAAACACAAAATGAAGATAAATGTGTGAAGATTTACTTAGCAGTTTTGATTTTAGGAAAGGACTTAGGGCTGGTGACATGCATTTTACAGCTACTGAGTCCTTTGGAAGACTAAGGGCGTTGCAGGCCAAAGTATTCAGACCTTTGTAAGAAGCATAGTGAAAACTGGCGCCCTTCATTGTTGTCAGCGGCTGATTTCTGATGAATTTCGGAAGCAATGTATATACACAGCTAACCTCCCCTTAAGACTAAAAATAAAGACATGATGACAGCAAGAAATCAATTTTCTGTGCCCCCTTTTGCCATTAATACTTTTCAGCAATTCCCATTGGTAGAAAAACACTTTCAGCAGTACACAGGTTAGCTGCACTGAGACTTGAAATCATTCAGTTGGCTGTCTCTGGCTTTCAGTAAAACGGAATTAATCGGAGTTCTTAAGAACGCAGCAATGCTATATGCTGGGCCTCTTGTGTGCTGACTTGTGAAATGATATGCTGACTACTGGCACTATTAATCACTGAGGTATCTCTCGGTATCAAAAATTTTGCCGCCGATAGAGAACCAGAGGGAGAGAGGTGTCTGTGGCCATTATAACTATGAATGAAACATCTTTGTGGGAGGAAATGAGAGATTAAAATGCATCAGAGTGTGGATCCCTGGTGTTTCTAGTTTAGCAGAAGAGTGTTTCTCTCCATGAATGTCTGGCTAGCAGTTCTAGGCTAGGCTATTCTAATCTATCTGAGTAATTTGCAGAATGGGTAACTTAGAGGTATATATGAGAACAAGTAATAAAATGAATATATTTATTTTTAATGTTTTTTTTTTTCATTTACCGTCTAGGCTCATGGTGGAAGTGGTAATTTTACTTGGTCCTCATCTAACCAAAACGTTGCTACAGTAACAGTCAAGGGAGTAATGACCACTGGAAATGAAATTGGTGTCAGTATTATACGTGCCAGTGACGTTCAGAATTCATTGCATTATGGGGAAATGAAGGCAAGTAATACTTATTTTGCTTTTCCTTCCAAGAAGGGTCTTATCAGAAACTGCAGAGAAGGCACACTGTGCTATCAGTCATGAAGCAGAAGAGTTCATGTCTCTTTCTGTGCCTAGGGAATTCTACTTGTGGGGCTTCAGAGCAGACAGGAAATGTTGGACATCTTTCGCTTCTCTCACAAGAGGGTTTCCCTAGATGAATTATTTATGTTTGTTAAATACTGCAGAAGCAGCTTTTCATACATATGGAGTATGAGACAAGTGGGGAAAACAGGATAAAATGCAAATACATACAGGATGACTGAGGCATGCCCCCTCTTACTGCTGGCTAATTTTCTTATTTTTAAAGAAAACTAGCACTTGGAGATTTAGGGAGGTTAAACAGGAAAAAAGGTTTCATTTTACAATAAAATTGGTAAAACAAAAGATGTGCCAGGAGGTAGAATTTTTTCAAGAAACTGTTAACTAATATTTATTTAACAATTCAGTGGATGCTACAGGTTTCTAATACATACCATATTTTAATTCCTTAAACTACTTGCAGAGGTTTTGCAGCTTAGGTCTTAATCCTTGAGTCCTGAGAAAAGGTGGTACTTTGTCAGTTTCCCAGTCTTCTATAAATCTCATTCTTGAGGCTCCTCTACTAGTATAGCAGACCAGGGGATCACCACACACCTCCTAATGGGTTTGAAATTATTCCTCTCTCTTTCCAGAAGACCTGTTCCCTTCTTACTGAATTGAGACCAAAGTAGAGTGTTTCCTCACAACTCCACTGCTCCTTTTTCAAATTCAGCTTCCCAGTTCTCACTTCTCTGTATACTCTTAAAAGACAATAGTCACTACAGTATTTTTAATCGGAGTTCAGAGACTTCTTCTCTGGCTATAGATACTTTCCTCGGGGTGCATTTTACACAAAGCTCAGAGGCTATTCTCCTATCCAGCTGAACACCATCTCCCAACTGCTTTTCTTTTTCTCTCACAAAGTGCTGTCTCCACTCCCCTCTGGATAGCTGTACCTGCTGCCAACTCTGCAAGCTACACCACTCTGGGGAAATTTCACAGCACTGCATCACCAAATTCTGGTCTACCTGAGCTTTCTGTCACAATGACCAACATTTTAATTTTGGTTCCTTTTTAAATTGCTAAAGGTGAATAATGCTGTGCTTTCTCCATTGTCATCTGGCTAAATGCTAACACCCTACAGATGTAGAGAGCCGCAGAAAGATTTGAAGACACGTGTTAAACCCTCCACTTCCTACAAACCTTGTAGAAATGTTGCATTGGTGAAATTCAGCTTCCAAGACACAAAATTGACTTACCTGAAATAGTCTTTAGCCAGAAAAGGAAGAAGGAGGCTTCTAAATAAGTTTTCCAAATTATCTGTTCTCCTCCCAAAGTGAAATTGCAAACATTTAAAACTCCTGGAGAGCCAATTTTCAGCTACAATTATATATAATGACTGATCTATAGTTCATGCAGATTTCAGCACACTCACCTGTCAAACAGATGGTTAACCACACTTATCACCTGTTGTGATTCTGGATTCAATTTCCCCTCTTCCTCCTAGTTTTTCAAATAGATGATTGGCACCATCAGAGCTTACCATATTTAACAACTGTAAAGAGGTGCACGTGCAAACCTAATCTAGTATGAATAGCAATACATGCAGAGCCAGGTGCTGAATGTGTTGTATGTTTGGGCGGGGTAAATCTGGGTGATTGTGCACCCAGGCTACTAAGCAGACAGGAACAAATTAGCAGATACCAGGCCAATTGTTTCAGTCAAACTGTATAGCTGTAAACCAGAGAGAGAAAACTTTATACAGTATTGTCAGTATGAAATTCCTAAAATGCTCATTCAAAAATACAGTAAGAAATGCCTGCCCCACCCTACTAAAAACTGAGCACCACAGTAGAGGCTAACTTAACCACCAAAAGCCCAGGTAAATCATGTCTTGGTCTGGTGCCCCCCAAACTGACAGTGGTGGTGCCAGACACATATCCCTGTGGAGAGCATTCTGCAGATGGAGAGCCCCATTGAAAAAGCCTGTTGTTTTGTAGCCACCTTCCAGCCCTCCCTAGGAAGAGACACATGGAGAAGGTCTTCTGATGAAGAGCTCTGAGTCTGGGCTGGTTCATGTGGAGAGAGGTGTTCCTTGAAGCATCTTTAGCCATGTAAGATTTCATAGGTGAAACCAGCACTTGGAATTGAGCTCAGAAACTAAACAGTAGCCTGTACGATTGGGCCAGAATTGGTTTAATATGTTCAGATCTTCTGGGCCCAGTCTGTAATCTCACAGCTGAATTCTGCATTAGCTGTAGTTTCTGAACTGGCTTCAAAGACACCCCCCCACACACACAAACACACACAATTGCACTGTCTCTAATAGCACAAGCAAAGCCTGACTTCTAAGATCAGCCAGGTATTACATGTGCCCAGCCTGACTCTCTAGAGCCTGTGTACTTAACAATACAGAGATACGTTTTCATTTGGACTACTGTGCTTATGTCAGATAGATGGTACCACCTGGACCAGTTATAATGCAACAACTAATGGAGAGGAATCTGGTTAAAGAGCCACTGCCTGCTATTTTAATCAAGAGCTCTTGGAATCCTGCCAAGTTCACATTGCATGTTTGTTTTCTAAAAGCCCTTTTGCTAGGGTGCATTTTCCAGGAACATAGTGACTGTTCCAGAGCGAAATGCCAGTCACTCTTGGTATGACAGTAATACGTGTTGCAGGAAATATATTTCTAAGCAAGTTTTGTTCACTAGAACTGTTCTAGAAGTTGCATCTGCAGTGCCTGTGGTGTATGTAACAGCTTGTTTTCAGTCTGTTTTAAGCAGTCTGTCTGTCCTTTCAAAAATAATTTAAATGGACATTAAACACAGCAGTTTAAATATTAAGTTGCAGTGTTATCCTGCTTGCTAACCTACTACTAAAGTTAGACGGAGGTTTGTTATGCAGTCTTACACTGTGTGTATGTACCACACAATATCTCTGTCCCCAAAATGTCATTTTCCAGGAAATGATAGCTGCCTACATGAGGCTCAGAAATGAGATGTTTAGTTAAACCTTTACTTTGAGATTCATGATTCAAAGCGCAGAGCAATATGAGTGCACTTCATCTCATTTGAACTTGCAAGAATGAGCATTAAATGAAACAAGTGCCTTCAGTTTAACATTTTAACTGTCTCTGCTCAAGCTTTGCATCTTGTGTTTCAAGCAAACATCTGCCTGCTGACCTTGATTATCAGGTTATGCAAGTAGTCTATACGTTTCATGAGGATTACATTTTTAACACCATGCCATATGGTCCACAATTTAACCTGAAGCATTAGACAGGTGGCTTAAAAAGTTAGACACACTGAATAAAAGCTTTGATCAAGCGGTTGTTATGAAATGTTGCTATCCATCTGTGATGATTTCTTGATGATAGCAAGGAATAAAATATAAACTTGGAATTTAAGCATCTGCTTCTCCCCACATTTGAGATAGCATTTCCATGTGTATATTATAGAAAATATGTTACAGAAGTGAGCTGTCAATAAACACAACAGTCACATACGTACTAAGCACGCGCCAAACCTGCTGTGCGTTCACTCTGACTCAGTGTGATTGACCACAGTCCTGTTTATATTTACATGTCTGTAAGCTCTGTTTATTGAAATGGACAGAGCCTGCTGCTGCATGTAATAACGTGGAGTATTAATGCAACACAGGCAAACAAAGGAGAATAGAAGAGGTTCTCTGACCACCTCCTAAGTCCATACACAGATAAAATATAAGAAGTAGCATCTCTTTCCGAGTTCCCTTCTTTCCAAGTCATATTGAAGGAAGAGTGATGACACCCCCTACAACCCAATCACTAAAGGTCCACTCCAAGGTGACATTCAGTTTATCCAACCTGTTTTGCCTTGGAGAGAAAAGTTTCACCTGCCACAAGGTCCTATGCTTCCCTGGTATTCTCTAGCCCTCTGATACACATTTTGAGAGCCATGGTATTGGATTCCCTTTCTGAAGAGAGAGAACGCCTTGAAGAAGTGAGGGGGATCAGAGTAATACACGTACAGTGACTGCAATGTTTATGGGTGCTAAATTCCTGTTCTACTATTATGCAGTGACATCTGCACATTCACGTTTGGACAAGATGATGTTAAAATGAGATGTTCAAATGCATTTCAGTTTATTATTTCTATCTCCACAAAAGGATCTCAGCTTCTCTGTTACCAGTAGTGTTGTCACTATCTCTTGAGCATTGATGAAATGAAGAAATTGAAATGAGTAGGAATTTGCCTTTTGGACGACAGAAATTCAGCTTGGTCACTTTCATTGTCAGCATGTTATAAAGAATAAGCCCCAAAGATTTAAATCTGCTTAGGAACAGTAGGCACTCAACAAAGGTTATATCAGCAAAGACATTGTGGTGTTTGGCCATATGGTCAATACACAGATTTTAAATTTTGAGAAAATATCAAACCTAGAGGTTCTTAAAGCTCATCATGGTAAAAACTCCCACAATTGCAGAAATCTAGAGCATTTGCTTGCATTTAGATTTTCTAAAAAGGAACTACTGCCTCTGTTATTCTTATATGAGGAATTAGATAAGTGTAGGTCCATTAGACATATATTGTTGAACCTTAAAGAACTAAAGTGTAATTTATGGGAAGTTAACAAAGAATGTCATGTCTTCCCTAGCAAATCCATTGCCTTCTAAAGTCAGTTGCCACCATGCCTCCTTAATACATAAACAAAACCATATTGATGGGCTTTGCCCATGCCTGCCTTTGGACCTCTCCCTAGGTCTCACTTTTTTGACTGTGGGCATAGAGGGTGTAAGCTGTGTAATCGGGTGTTTGTGTGTGAGAGAGAGAAATCTCTAAGAGTCTCAGGAGCTCTGCAGGTTATTTGTGTCATGCTTTGTTCTGATTATAACAAAGTTGTTTGTCTGCAAGTCACGCATTTCAAATTAGAAGTAGGAAATTTTTGAGGTTAAAAGTGAAACTTTCAGATAGTTAAAAGCAGCTAAAAATAAGTAACTTCCTCTTGGCATTTCAAATTTTCCAGTTTAGGTTTTGTTCATTATCTCCATTCTGGCTGCTGTGTCTTACCTCATTATTGTCTCCTAGGTGTACGTGACAGAACCTAGTGGCATGGAGTTCACGCCGTGTCGAGTTGAAGCACGTGTGGGTGAAATCCTGGAGCTGCCTCTGAAGATTAATGGCCTAATGAATGAAGAAACCAGTCAGATGGTCACCCTGAGTGACTGTTCACATTTTGATTTAGTTGTCGAGGTTGAGAACCGTGGTGTATTCATTCCATTTCAAGGTGGCTGAAAGGGAATTATTTCATTTCAGTTTTTAAGATAAATAGAGGAACAAATATGTAATCCACTTACTGGCATGCTAAGGATTCTTTTATCAATAGCAAATGCTTATGAATAACTAAGAGGTGTTATATAGATCAGGGGTTGAGAGCTTATTGCTTTCCCAGTTGTTACAATTCCCATCGTTCCTCACCATTGGCTATGCTGGATGGGGCCGATGAGAGTTGGAAGTCAGCAACCTCTGGAAGGATACAGGTTTCCGGTCCACTTTTGTTTTGTTTCATCCATTTGTAATAATAATAAAAGTTTGTTGAAAAAAAACAAAACCCACAACTGGTTACATAATAGGGATTGATTGTACAGGTGGCGCCCATTTTAGGTTTGTCCAACTGACATGCAATCACCAACGCGTGGGTCCTTTTAGACCCAGAAGAAGACAGAACAGGGGTGGGGGTGGGTCATGCTTAAACATGCTCCATTGATGCGAACTGGGTCAGAAAATGAATCTCCTGTGCAAAATGGTCACTGACCTCTCCTTCCCCCACCCTCCACCCCAAGACTTTCTCAGTGCTAGCAATAGTGGTTTGATCTGCTGACTTTTCACTTCACTATTTGTGTTACTTTATATGTGTTCTTGTTCTTGTAAACCACCCTGAAAAAATGTTTTAGATTTTTCAGAGTGGTTTACTTATAAAAACAACATGAATAAATTTGATTTTAAATTTACTTAAGTAATATACACATTGCACATTTTAACTCTCCTTTGATTTCCTTAACAGGAAGACTAAAGCCAACTTCTGACTACTGCAGTGGGGTCAGGGTAAAAGCTGAAGCCCAAGGATATACAGCACTTGTTGTTAGTTACACCCATGAACATATCCACCTCAGTGCCAGTATTACAATAGCTGCCCATCTGCCACTAAAAGTAAGCCTTTAGTTCCACCTTTTTCTTAGTCTTTGTGGCTTTTGATTCTTCAGTAAATACTTACTTGCAATACTGAGTGATTTGAGGTGAAATGTTATAGGATACAAAGGATTTCTATCAAAATCAAATAGCTTCATTCCCGTATGCTTGTATCTGTGATGCTTTCTACCCTGAACAATCCCTATAAACCGTTTACGGGTTTCAGGAAGGCCACTTACACATTGAGCAGGAGGTGGATTTGCGGGCATCACAACCCGATCACGCTCGTAGGGGCTGTGTCCAGCCCCTGCGCGATTGGTAGAATATCCCCCACGCCTCCCGCAGGCCGACCAATCCAGTCGGCCTCGGGGCGTGTCCTGGTTCCTTTAAGCTAGAGAAACTTGCCCTCTTTGTCCTGCTTCCCAGCCGCTTAGGTTCACCCACCCACCCACCCTTTAGATTCAGCTTTGACCTTGCTATGGACTTCAGTTGGTCGCCTTGGTTGGCCAGGGGGCCTGGTAGGACTTTTTCCCACTTGGACTAGCCAATGGGGTTTTTTCACCTACCTCGTAGCAATCATCACAACTCTTGGTTTGGCGGTTAGGCATTGGAAAATTTCCATGGAGGTGAGGAGGGGAGGAAGCATCATCAACTGCCCCTCAATAGAAGGGTATTCCGTTAAAGGATTCTGGGGATGTGGCCCTGTCCGAAGCCCGGGGAGCTGAGGGCCTAAGGCACGCCCCTAACGGTGATCACAGGGGGAGTTCTGGTCGATGTATATCACTGGGGTTCCTTACTGGTGGTTAACCCTTCCCTGACTTCCAACACATGGGTTGGGGTCAGATATAGCTGATAGGGTCCAGTGCCTAAGCCAATACCACTCAACATCCATAACCAATAAAGTTGTGGCCTTTACGCCCATTAAAATTTACATGATGTGTCTGTGTCATTATTTCCACAGGGAGGGGAGGGACATTGCCACACATCTACAGAATGTCCAACCACTTGTGGACATGTACGCTTGAGATGATGAGCCTGTTTCTTTAATGATGCAGTAATAGCTAGATTGAGTTAATCTAGAACTTTTTAGTAGGTCTCAGTGGTCCAGAGCACTAGCTGTCATTTGCTTAAATAGATATCACGTTAGTTTTAAAAGCAGATTTTTGGGAGGAGGGATAGTTTTGTACCAAATTCTAATCAGGGTTATTTTTTCTTCTAGACTGTTGATCCCATTTCTGCTGCCCTAGTAACTTTGGGCTCCTCCAAAGATATAATATTTGAAGGGGGACCCAGACCATGGGTTCTAGAACCATCAAAGTTCTACAGGAACATCAGTGCTGAAGATTCAGACAATGTCGGTATATCATTACTAGGACCACCTACAACTAGGAATCCTTTCCAACATTGGGTTAGAGCATCTTGCAAAGCCCTGGGGGAACAGGTGAGTAAGACAAAAATATATATTGAATGGCTATGCTTGTTCACTTGATGTGTTGTGAGCCACTTTGGGCACAGTTTTGTGGGAAAGTGGCATACAAATAAACTGAAAGGTGAGGAACCTGAAAGAGACAATTTTAGCTGATAGCTAAGATAATATGGCTTCATAGAGTTGCATTCCATAAAGCAGGCATGTCCAACACCTAAGAGACTGCGATCTACTCCCACTATAAAAAAACAACTGGCAGTGATCTACCCATTGGATTGACCAAGGTTGTTGAACTTTTTTGGGGGTGCCAAAGTTAATACAGTATAATACAAAACTTGAATGCAGAAATCAGTTGCTGTTCTTTATATAGATTCTGGTAAATCTAATATCACTCTTGAGAACTAAGCATTTTAAAATTAGATTAACATCACAAGTGCTTTTTCACAGAACTCTTTTATGTCACAGTATGTGTTAAAAGCTTCAACAGCTTAGTTCAGTTGCTGAGTACAAGACCACTGCTTTTTTCCCCCAGAGGGCATTGAACAGTCATTGGTGTTTTTTTCCTCCTTAAACTATTTTCAGAGGTTCTGCAGATATAAGTGGAGAACTGTAAGAAAAGATAAGTGGCAAACTGTCTTGGGGTTATTGGACATCTGAACAATTTTCAGATATGTCATAAGTACAAATGGGGGGGAGAGCAAAACAAATGGTCACTTAAGTATCTCAGCCGTTCAATTTGCACTATTTGACTCTATTATCTTTCTTTGAGTGTGCTCAATTTCACAAGTGTCTTAAGACTTTGATGCACCCCATAAAAGGATCTGCATTTGCATGTTCATTTAAATGAAAGTCACCTACTGTCTATTATCAGGTACAGCCAGGTATGTTCATTAAAAATATTCATGTTCAGGGCAAGACAAAGAGAGGAAAAATATAGAACCAGTAACGCTTAGAAAGTTGTTCTCATAGTGTTCATATAATCTACAATGACTTGAAACATGCTGTCAGTTGATATTCTTATAGGGTAAGAATATTGCTTTTGTCAGGAAAGAAAATGAAAAAGCCTTGAGCATTAAGAAATAAACTAACAACTCTTAAACTAGCCTTTGGTATATATACATACCAGTTACTTTGTACTTTCCTTTTCCTTGAAGAAAGAAAGCTCTGCCATCTGTTTCAAAATCTTAAAAGCTTGATTTTTGTTTTGCAGTGTTAAACTTGGTATAATAGCAATAATCAGTGAGAAATTGTGCTTTGATAATGGGCTGAAACTGTGTATAAAAATAAATGTCAAAATGATGCATCTTTATCTGTCAGGACTGCAGGTTATTACTGGAACATAAACTCATGTTGGCTTAATGTTTCTTGAGAGAGAGAAGTGAGTTTGCTTTAGATTGTGTAACAACAAAATGCCTTCCTAACAAAGCATTCATATTTTCTTTTCATTAATTTTTCTCATTTTTGTGCAGGTAATTTCATTAACAATTGGAAACAAGCCCACGGTTACTAACCCCTTTCCAGCTGCTGAACCTGCTGTTCTGACACTGATCTGTGGCAGTCCCTCTCGATTCACTTTGGCACCTATATATGCAGGACCTGAGATAGGTCTCTCCTGTCCTTTTCTTCATCAAAACAAGCAAGGGGTAAGAACAATAGTACAATACCTATCTTTAACTAGTATTTACGTACCCTTTAGACATTTAAGAAATGGCATAGGAACTGTTTTTCTATGGCCTCATCCCAACATGCTGCTTAAATTTGTATTGTATTTTGGTATTTGTTGGAAGCCGCCCAGAGAGGCCGGGGAGACCCAGCCAGATGAGCGGGGTATAAATAAATTATTATTATTATTATTATTATTATTATTATTAAATGTTTAAATTCCTGCTAACACACGGCTGGGGCCAATCATGTAGGCAACCTTTCAACATGCTTGACAGATGACAGTTTCCCCTGTTTTTTCACAGAAATCTTCAAACATTTATTCAGTTGAAAAATATGATCGTTGCATTACAGTACACCGTGGCTTGTCTTTCAATTCTACACAATTCCAAGGATAATTTATAAACAAAACAATTTATCTTCCAGGTCCCTGTCTCAAAATATCGCAATCCAGTATTGGAGATGGAGGTTTATGATCAACAGGGACGTAAATTTGACAATTTTAGTTCCCTTAATATTATCTGGGAATCAACAAAATATTCACTGGCCAGCATAGAAGCCGATATGCCAATGGAGCTGTTTTCGAAAAATCATGGAAATGGTCAGAACAAAATGCATGGTACGACTCCAGGACATTATGTATCATTTGTTTGGGTAAACTGGTTGAACTTGGTGGCATTAGTGCTAGATCAAAATACTTTGCTTTCTGTAGGGTGGTTTTTTCCCCCCTTCTTGGAATGGGTCTGATTCTTTCTTTTTGTTCACACTTTGATGAGAAAAATGCTATTTTAAAAAGTCTGTTTAAAAGATACAATGAAATGAGGGGAGGAAGGTCAGTTACCTCCATGCTTCTGTATACTGATGCTTAACCAGGTAGTAAATGCTCCTTTTCCAGTTTTGTCTTTCTTTTTTTCCTTAGGATTGCAAACTGTTTTAGTTCACAATAAACCTGGAGCAGTGACTATATCTGCCAATGCGGCTGGATATCAACATCTTCATCTTGCTGCTGCAGTAGTGAATAAACCGGTAATGCAGTTTTATTCCAACTTTACCTACACTCCCTAATGAGGTATATTTGCTATAGCCAGGTTTTTTAGTGCATTTATAGAGCATTTTAGTAGCTTTAAAATATATTCATCATAATGCAGACAGTTATGGGCCTGACGGAACCACTTAAATACATTTTTCCAACACCAGCTCCCCTTTTTCATTTAGTACTATAATTAAATACTGTGGAGTTCTGCATTTGTATACCTGATTCGATAACTGGTTCTGCCTTGATGCAGAGCATAGAAGTCACTTATTACAGCTGCAGCTCTAAATGCCTCATCATATGTCCCACATGCTCAAATAATGTCTGGCTTGCACCCTAATCATCCTCTTCTAGATTAAGGGAGCATCCATTGTCAGCATCACTACATAGTACCAAGTAATCTCTTAAGATCATACGGTATTAAGTTCCATCTCACAAAGAGAAGGAGTGGGAGTTAGGAGATTTGATTGAGAATGTAGAGCTAATGTGAGGAATTAAGTCTAATTTTACTTCAGATCTCAAGTGGAAAACACAATTAGATGCCATTTCAAGGTACACCATTGAACCACGAGCTGAAGAATAGGCTTGTTTTGCCGAGGGTCACCAAAATACATTGGCATGTTATGCCAAGATAGAGAAATACAGGAATGATGAACTGGTTACTAGGCAGTAGCGACCGACAGGGTGGAATTTCTTACAGGGCATCCCGTCTTGGAGGTGAATTCCAGTAAGCAAAAGGGTGAGGTGATGGGAGGTTGGCACTGGGCAGGTGCCACAGCAGAGCCAATGAGATGCTCCTGCAGCTGACCTTTCTGCCACCACAGCCCTCCCTCTCACAGCAACCAGCAGCAACCTCTATGTTGAAAAGCCAAGATCCAGACACTACCTGCTTCTGGGAAGCAGTCTTCCACAATCTATTTAACTATAATAAAACTCTGCATGTTCATTTATTAATTAAATATAGTATATGCCACCACACTACCTGCAATATCAGTATACGGTGTGCAGTGATAAAGCATAATTACAAACAGTACAAAACAAAGTGTTTTTCTAAATGACATCAGATCAGAAGCTTCATGTGGCACTTTTGAGTTTCCTTCTTTATCCCTTACAGTATGAACCTCTCACACCTGTGTCCTCCAGCGTTGAGCTAATACTTGTGGACGATGTAAAAGTGAGTCCTAAAGAAGTGACTATCTATAATCACCAGGCTGTCAAGGTAAGGCATTCCCTTTACACATTATTAAGCAAACTGTGCAAAAATATAAGCTATGTAAATTATATAATATGTACCTTTTTTTGGCAGACTGAACTGCTCATAAAGGAGGGCTCTGGATATTTTCTTGTTAATACCAGTGCTCTCAACATTGCAAAAGTGACTTATGAAGAAGCTCTAGGTGTTGCAGTGGTAAGTAGCATAATGCAAACTCTTTAGTACACAATGAATTTTCTAAAGTAGAGTGGCGGGAGCCTGAAGTCATGCTCATTAGTTTTAATAAAGCAGCCTTAGAATTTCCAGTGAGAACTCCTCTATGTTAGGGGAATCATGGGTACAGCCTCCCAGGAACATATCCCAAACAAATCTATTTGGAATGAATAGGAGTTAATCAAGGCCCTGTATTTAATCTTAGTGGGCTTCTGAGAGATATATTCCTGGTGTCCAGGGCTGCATACTGTAAACCATTTTGAGGTTTTTTCTTACAATCAAGTGGACTAGAGCCCAGGAACATGGTAAATCAAAACCTTGGATCTTAGTACATTGTATGCTGCATACTGCCTTGATATATACTTTTATGAAAGTGCAGGTTGTAAATACTTCAATAAATAATAAAGCTGGCTGACCGCTATGAAGTTCTGGGAAATCAGAGAACTTTTCCATTTTACCCTGTAGTGACTAGGGCCTACCAAGACTCTTAACTGACTCTCCTCTGAGTCCTGGATAAATTATTCCCTGGCTAATTCAGACTGTCATTAAATTCAGCAAAACAAAAAACCCTTCTGTGTATGACTTATTTTGTTGCTGGGCAAATGTGTAGATAAAACATCTCTTTCCAAATGTAGAAATACAACCATTAAAAAGCATTCTGTAGCCATAATAGTATAAAGAATTACTTTAACAAAACATCTTAAAACTTGGATTAATACAATAATTTATAATTCAGAGATTAGTTGGATCAGTTACTGTACCAACCCGAACTGACTTTAAATGCCTGTATACAAGTCGCCACTTCATGTTGGCCTTTTCAAACTGATTTCCTTCCTCTGCCATTTCCCTCCACTTGACTCTAAGTATATTTCATGTGTCTTGTCCTTTTACTTACCATGTTGAGGGCGGGACCTGCCTCTCATTTCTGTGTTGATGTGAGCCACTTGGGGAGGCAATAAAAAAACATTGGTTGTAATTAGTGCTATCTCAGGCTCGTTGATTTCAGTGGGTCTACTCTTGAGTAGGACTTGCTTGGCTACAACCCGTCAATTACATAAATAAATGCATCAGCAAATCAGATTTATGAATATTGCAACTGATCCCTTTTGTAGTAGTGCAATTAGGCTCAGCCATTCCAGAAAGTGTCGCACTTTAGCATGATACATCTTGCTTTTCTCAAATTTTGTCTGTATTTTCTTTTTTAAGGTCTTTTTAAAAAGACCTCTTCCTTTCTCTTCATGATTTGTGTTTTGTTTTTGTGTTACTGATGCCGGTGGGGAAAATACAGGTCTAGAGGTTACCCTCTGCATTAGGGTGTGTTAATGCAATTGCTACCTACAGGCCCTTTGCACTATCTCCGTGACAGGAGAAAGCTTAAATATATTTTACAGGTTTACTTGAAAGGGGTAGATCCTCCTTTAGAGGAAAAATGCCTTTTAAAATATTAGTGCAGCTCTTTTATCCAGGATAGCAGTGTTCCATTTGTTGATTGCTGTAAGAAAATTCAGAACCATTAATAATTGCATTTTGTATGTTGTCCCCTCCCACCCTTTCTGGTATTTTAGGTATATCCTTTACATCCAGGGTCACTGTCTATAATGATTCATGATTTGTGCCTTGCTTCTACTACTCTTGCCAAAGTGGAAGTGCATGTGTCTGATATACAAGTAGTGTCTGTTGGAGTTGTTGACAAGGTTAGTATTCATTTCTATGTGATTACTCACGTACAAGGGAATAGCATGTTGGTTGCACTTTTAGCCCTGCCCCCAACTTTGTGTCAGCTTCCTTTGAAGAACCACTTGCAGTGGTAAAAAAAAATGTAGGTGCTCTGGGTGATCGTACACCTGCACACCTAGGTGTCTTGATCCCACAGCACCCTTACTGGCATGTAGACGCTTGTGCATCAAGGTTTCCTTACAGACAGCCACAACTCAGTATGGGAACCAAATCTGCCAGCCCACTCAGCAGGAGCAGCAGGAGGCGAAATGGGAAGTGCTGTCTTGCCTGGCCTGACTGCCATTGCCATCAACAGCAACCTGCTCTTGCCACCGCTGCCTGCTCTGCCGCCACCATGCATGCTGCCGCATCTGCTGGTGGCACAGCAGCAGTGCCATCAGCACTGATTTCAGGCAAAATCGTGCCAGTTTGGGGTGTGATTTTGGGCAAGATATTGCCCAAAATGGATGCAGTCGTGTCCAAAATCAGCACCAGTGACAGTGGCACTTCACCATTGAATGAAGGCGGCAAGACATTGGCAGGTGTGTTGTCTGGGGGGCTTTTGCCACCTGAGGCAAAAGCCTCACCCTGCCTGATGACTGGGCTGGCTCTACCACTCAGAAGTCAACACGGTATTTCCCTTTACATGCATCTAACATGTTAACAGAACTTATGCTGTTGGCTATAAGACATTCTACTCAAGTGGGCTGGGGGGGGGCTCTTTTATTCATTACAAGTGGTGACTAGTGGGCTTAATTAGGATATTGTATCTAAGCTGCCCACATGTCCTAAGGAGTCCTGAAACAGATGAATAGAAAGCTGGTAAAACATACTGCCAAAGATACTGAAATGAGAACTCACTAGGTGGCCTTCAACAAGTCACTATTTCTCAGCCTACCCTGCAATATGAGGATAATAATACTGACCTACCTAAAGTTACTGAGATAAAGGTCTCATTTAGATGTGATGCATTAACATAGCATTACCTCTGAACGAGACCAATGTATGCCAAGGGTTTTAACTCTCTAATGTGCTGTGTTCCTCGCCCCCGGCCACCACTTAAAAAGTCATCTCTAGCCTCATACAAATATCACAATAATAATAGTAGGCAAGGGTGGATATTCCAAGTCTGAACAGACTATCACTTCTGAAGTGTAAAGAGAATGACTTTTGCTACCTTGCAGTAGCCTGATCCAGCACTGGTAGCTTAACAACTTATCAGTATTAATCATGAAGGTGTTGACAATCTGGGAGAGTTGCTTCAGAGAAAATGTGAACATCTGTAAACAAATGCATTGCAGGTGGAGATTGGCAAAAAAGTTACCGCTTACGTCAGAGTGCTGGATGCTTCCAAGAAATACTTTCCAGCTAAATACTTCGCCTTCATGGACTTAAATCTAAAGGCAGCATCTCCAATTATCTCATTAAAGTAAGTGCTATTTTAATTTGTGTTCTCTTATAGGCAAAGGGAACAAAAGCAATACTGCAAGGTATTTGCAGAGAGGCTGTACTGATAGTATGCATTCACAGAAAGGACAAATAGAAATATATTATGATGGATCTGAAAGATTATGTTAAACATCACTGCATGGTTTAAAGTTGTTATTTATATGTTTATAATCTTGCTTTTCTGTTACAAAATGTTCAAGATGACTTGCAAACTGCTAAAATGAGCAACTCACAAAATGGAAGAACACTCTGTGGAGAAAGCCTATCTGTGCCCATGCTAAGCCAGGAGCACTATAAAAAGTATCAGCATCTTTATTTGCCAGCAGAAACTATTCAGAGTGGGAGCAAGTTGGGCCATGTTTGGAAGGGAGCTCCAAAGCTGAAGAGCCACTGCTGAGGAAGCCATGTCTTGCACTTCTACAGACCGAACTTACTTGGTTCTTCTGAAAAGTCTCATTTTGGCAGTGGGGGAAATGGCAAGGAGAACACAGTGTATTCTCTCCTAGCCCTAGTGTTCCATAGCTGGGCTGCCAAGCTCACACATGTGTCTCCCTGACTGTTGTCTCCTCATGGCAGCAGCTGTATTGCTGTGGTGAGGTGAAGGAGGTTGTGGCAGACGGGAGGATTGCACAGCTGCCAAAGAAGGTGGCAGAGCTGATGTAAGGGACAGAGCAGATGGAGTAGAGGCCACAAGTCAGACTGAAAGACTGTAAGGACTGGGACCATCCCGGAGGCCTTCAGTTTCTCATTCCCTTCCACTCAAGGGGCTTTACATATAAATGCTGTTCCAAATAAATATTTTCCGTGCCTGTTGAGCAGATTGGTTTTGGCAGTGCTACTTGCCAGGATGTCAGTGCCTCATCCTTGACAAAAGCTACTTAAGATTCAGTCAGCATCTGTGCCATTTTGTTTTTAACTTGCCGCTGTTGTATATTGTTCTACTTAGGACTTCATCATTAGCAACATAGAGAGATGCAATTCTAGACCCTGGTGCTGAATATTGTCTTCATTGCTTTGTACGTGGTTTGTCCAATTAATGTATTTTCTTACACTTCAGGCCTCTCGGTGAAGCTTCTGATGAATACACTGCTGCTTTTCTAGTTCATGGACTGGCCATAGGTCAAACCAGTCTTACAGCGTTTGCCACTGACAGATATGGAGAGAAGATCAATTCAGCTCCACAGCAGATTGAAGTAAACCTTTTAACTCTTAACAGATAATGCTTTCTGGTTTCCTTAATATGAGGCTGCTTGGTTTCTCAAATAACTCCTTTGATATGAATAAGATGTCAGAAATAAATATTATTATTATTATTATTATTATTATTATTATTATTATTATTATTATTATTATTATTATTATTATTATGTATTGGAATCATTAAACAAGAATATAAGCAAGGTAATTCCTTCCATGTATATAGCTTGCCAAAGCCAATAAATGCATTATAGTTCCCTGTGCAATGGTTGTGGCTAACCAGTGGTCCTCCAGATGTTGCTGAACCATGACTCCCATCAGCCCCAGCCAGCATGATAACAAGGTACAATGGGAATTGTGGTTCAGGAACATCTGAAGGGCTACAGGTTAGCCATCTCTGCTATATAGTTGTGTGTGTGTGTGTGTGAGTGTGTGTGTGTGTGTGTGTGTTGATACAGAAAGGCCCAAAAATGAAGGATAGATAGGACTTGATGGGGGAGGGTAGTAATAATAGGGAAGGATAGTATAAATCACAGGAATATGTGATGAAGGTAAAAGCTCATGAAACAAGCACAGAATTTTATGGGACCTTCAATGAAAATACTGACTCATGAAAATTATAACAAAATGGAATTTGAAGGTAAGGTCAGCCAAACAATTAAAAAGAAGAAGAAGAGGGGAAGCTGGGCTGTAGATCTCATGGGCCAGAGCCACAATAAGTGACTAAAAACTACTAAATGGCATTTCAGAGTTGGAAAATGTAAGGTAAGGGTGAAGGAAGGAGATTTGAAAATGATCTGTATTGGAGAAGAGGAGGCCCTCAGCACCATCTCATTTCTCACCACAGGAAAGAGTAAAAGAGGCATAATTAGGAGAATAAACCAAATGTCAAGAAGTCCACATAGATGGTAAGGCATAGTGGGAGGTGTTGCTTATATAGTCATTACTGTATTTTCCAGACATAGTAGCTGTTATTGATATAGATTATAGAAGGAGAGAACACATGAAAGAAAAGGAGGACAAGAGGGGGATTTGGACAAGCAGAAGAACTGCAAACACTGAGATTTAAATGGATACGTAATCCTTGAAAAGTGGGCCTTTATTAATGCTTGCCCTTTCACTTCTAGGTCTTTCCTCCTTTTAGACTGATGCCAAGAAAAGTCACATTGCTCATAGGTGCAGTGATTCAAGTGAGTTATTTTTAAGATTATTGCACTGAATGAATTGTTTCTTAGTAAACCATCTATAGGTCTCATCATCCCAGACCATTGGCCATACTGGTGGGGCTGCTGAGAGTGATAATAGAAAGAATCTGGAGATCACCAGATTGGGCAAGACTGCTCTATCCTGCCATGAACTGTACACAGTCAATGGAGATCAACTTCTTGAAGAGACCTCTGCAGTAAATTAGAACTGAAATGAGGTCCTCCTAATAATCTCTTCACAAGAACCAGGCTGCATTATTTTCAAATGAAACAAATTCTGATCTTAAGATTCAATCCAATACTTTTTTTTTCCTTTCACCTGGCAAGCATTTAGTGACTTTTGAATCATCCTTGTAAGGGATTTTCTTTAAAAAAAAAAACGTGTTTTGGTTATGACTTAAGTTTTTGTTCCACTTTTGCAAGGTTCCTTTAATCTTCAAGGGTATGAGTCCTGTTGTATGTAATTATGGTTAGTAATTAATTTTGTTTTTTCAACAAACACAGATTACCTCTGAGGGAGGGCCACAGCCACAGTCCAACATAATATTATCCACCAGCAATGTCAAAATTGCCTCCGTCAACAGCAGTGGCCTTGTAACAGGAGTGTCATTGGGCAACAGTACTATAACAGGGATGGTTCAAGCTGTTAATGCAGACACTGGTAAAGTTGTGGTTGTATCCCAGGTAACGTTTAGATATATGCATATCATGTAACCTTGAGCTAGATTTTTTTCATCTTATCTTATTTATTCTGCATTTTATTCTATAACCCAGGCTTATACTTCCACGTTGACTACATTTACACATATAATAGACTGTGGTCTAGACATATTTTTTACATTGTGAATACCGTATGTCAAGTGAGCTCAGAATCACTGTAGTTCACCAAAAGGTCCCACTTGACATAGCTGTTTTGGAACAATTATCTGTTCCTTCTTTTTTTTTTTCTTTTGTACAAAGGCAGAGGTTGATAAACAGCTCCATTAAACCTTGAGAGATCCAGTTTTCTGAAGGAGGCTATAAATGGATTCTCAAATGAAACCAGTGAAGGAAAAGTGCCCATGATGCAAATAAGAAACATGTTATTCTTGGCAAAGCAGAGGAGACTTCCTGTCAGGAAGCAGACTGTCTTGACTTGTACATAGTGATGGTTATTGAACTTTGAATCAAGAAGGCTGCAGTTCAAATTTGCTGAAGCAAGCCCAATTCAATATGGCCGTCATTCTACACTACCAGCTTTCCCGTTCAAAAACCTTAGAACATAACCCCCATTTTGAAGGAAAGCTTCCTCAGTGCAGATGCTGGCAAAGTTAATCTTTCCCTCCCAAGTTATTACATGACGGGCAACAGTGGAGGAGCACTTCCAACAATGTAGGCTTCAGGCCTAAAGCTTGTTCCAAGTATATGCAGCAGCATCCAGCTGGCAAATGAAGATAAGATCCTGGCCAGCTCAGTGGAAGCATCAAAAGCAAAATGCACCCTCTTCAGGGAGGATAGCTCTAAAACAGGCAGGGGAAAGGCCAGATCTCTATACCCACACCCCATTCCTTGGAGCAGGTATCTTCAACATTTTCAAATCCAGAACCCATTTTTAACCCAAACAGGCATTTAGGGGCCCATTTCTTAATCTTTAACTACATATTTGTATGATGGGACTAGCAGGTCCCAACTCACCAGCTGAAGACCAGTAGTCTAGAGCAAATGGAACTGATGGCTAGGAGATAATGAAGTAAAATATCACACAGAACATAAAGAAAGGGGGGGCAGCAAAATAATTATAATAATTAATACCTTAATGAGAGTTCTTGTGATTAAATATCACTTACAGAAAATGCTAGTTTTTTTCTTGTATTTATTTTTTGTAAATTATATACTGCTTCTAGGTCTAGAAGCTGCTTGCAGTGATAAAATATAAAATATACAATATACAAAATTTAAAAGAGAAATCCTCAAAAATTTAAAACATCAGTTTTAACTCATTTACTCCTTTCTTTTCTGAAGGGGTGTACTTTTGTTCATGTCCGTTTTCATCTGTACCATTCACCACTTCTCAGCCTAGATACATTAATGGAGATTTTTAAAGTCTGTGAGTAAGGACTATAAATGATATGCATATGGTTTTACAGGCATTATTTCATTCATCTCAAGAATAACACTGTATTCTGATATGCATTCTGATATGCAAGATATATATTCCCATCAGCTGGATGAAGGAAAGGGATTGAATGAGGGGAATTTTAACAAGGTCATCCAGTGAATCCGTGGCTGTTCTAGGATTTTATCCAAGGCCAAAACTAGACATAAATGTTATGTTACTTTCAATTACGAATCCA
Source organism: Lacerta agilis (assembly GCF_009819535.1). Taxonomy (NCBI): domain Eukaryota; kingdom Metazoa; phylum Chordata; class Lepidosauria; order Squamata; family Lacertidae; genus Lacerta; species Lacerta agilis. The sequence continues at coordinate 75,640,586 of NC_046313.1, read as the reverse complement.
TCTTCAATCTCTTTGCCTGTCCCTCTTTTTGTCTCATAAATGCTGCTTGATATTATTTTATGGTGAGCAATCATTAAATTACTGTATTAGCCTGTGGACCTGAACCTGATATCCAGCCTTAAAATGTCCTTTTATAACAGAGAACCTGAATCTTGTTCTGTTGATGTATTGCTTTCCTTTCCTGGATTCTGATGTGTCATTTATGGACAAGCATTTCATAATAAGCTGACTTTGATCTGTCATTGAGTTTTTATAGTGTCCTGATTTATATATCACATCTGTAGTTTCATCTATTCTGTCAGCACAGGCATACCTCAGTTAAACTTAAGTTTTTCCAAGACTTTGTTTACTGTTTTTTTAACTCAGTGGGGAAGAAAAGCTTTTAAAAATAATGATACAATTCACAGCAAGATTATCTGATATTCTATTTAATCATAATTATATGAAAGTAGATGTTTATTTTTTAAAAAAAACTTGGATCTCCTTCCTTTCTTCCAGTGGCCAGTTCAGGATCTGGCAGGTTTTATTTTTAAATTGAGACATCACATTTCCAAACAAAATAGAAGTGTGGATTATATACTTCAAGCCTCTGCCTGCCTAAACCTGTTAGTGGATATAGGGATTTTGTCAGGCTTTTGGTCAATGGAATGTTTTGTCTGTTGATGTTTTCCGGATTCCTTGTTTTTGAAATTATTATCTGCTGTTTCCCACATATACTAATTCTATGTATTTTTGTATTCACTTTTTGTTTTATTGATCATGCTGTGGGTTGCCTTGAGTGCCTTATTTGTTGCATTCCCACATCACAATAAACCATGATTTATCTTCATGACAATGAGTCTGTGGAAGGTTTGGGTTCACATACTGCTCCTCTCTCTCCGCCTGGCACAGCTGCAAGGAGGGGCTTGGAAGATTCCACTTCTATTTTTTTTATTAACTGCTGCTTTTTGTCATCTGAACATGACAAACATGTAGTTAACTTAAAATATGGTTTGTTTGAAACAAACCAGCTTCAACCCATTGGGTTATGAAAGTAGCTGGTTTCAACAAACCATAGTTAAGATTAACTACAATTTAGGCTTTGGGCAAAACACTATACTATGGTTAATTGAATGCAACAGCTTCCAATATTTTATTTATGTATGGGGGGGATATCCCATCCTTCATCACAAATGATGTCAAGGTGAGTCACAGTCAATAAACAAATGCACTCAATGAAATCCTTCAATAAAACATTAAAAGCACATAAACTTCCACTTGAGTTAACCTACTCTCTATAATAGGCTCAGTATATGAATTCTCATCAAAGGTCTAGCACAGCCTTTCTCAACCTTGGGTCCCTAGATGTTGCTGGACTACAACTCCCATCATCCCTGGCCACTGGTCCTGTGAGCTAGGGATGATGGGAGTTACAGACCAACAACATCTGGGGATCCAAGGTTGAGAAAGGCTGGCCTAGAAGAGGTGGGTTTTCAACTGATGCCAGAAACTGAGCAATGTTGGTGCCAGCCAATCCTCGGGATGAAGAGCATTCCACATCTGGGTTGAAGCCAATGAACAGGCCTTATCCCATGCAAAAGTAGCTCCCTCACAGCTGCACCAGAGGGTGGGGGAGGAGGACGCAGAAACTTCTAAGAAACATCGCAATGAGGAATGAGCATACTCACAGGCCATAGAATGTTGACTGTTAATTGGGGGAAGGGAAGCAAAAAGGGGTGTGATAGCCCTTTCTCTGTACATATCGGTGGCCACAGGATGGGAATGTGAGCTCCCCATTGTGGATGAAGGCCAATTGCTACTTTCACTTCTTTTTCCTGCTGCTCCCTATATCAGATTTGATTTCAATTTGCCTTCACCAGTGCAGATCTCTCTTCCAGCTCTCCTGTGCTTGTGAATCATCTGGTTCAGGCTTGCACTGTTGTGTGTGTTTTCTTTGTGTGTTGCTTCTGGTTGAAGTTCTCTGGTCTCTTTTTGTCCTGTCAGCTAATTTTGTTTTTTCTCAGAATGTTGTACTCTGACCTAATTTGCTAATCCTTCCTGGTATATTTCTGCCTGGTATGTTGTTTGTTTGTTTGTTCTCTTGGCTAGAGCCATGGGCAGAAATCCCCTAGGGTAGATAAAGATACATGGCAAGATAGATAGATAGATAGATAGATAGATAGATAGATGATAGATATAGATATAGTCTCACTTGTAACAATATATTAAAGAGAAACCATTTTCTTATTTTGAATTTCTTCTATCCAAAAAGTGACATGTCTTACCATGTTTATGTTTCAGGTAAATTGCATCCCTTGTAACAAAATTCTGATTCTAAAACCACATGCTTTCCGAGCAAAGTCTTGCAACCAGCATAGCTTACTCACCAATATTATGTGCCAGCATAAAAAATTATGTAGCTAAGTCATCTAATAACCTCTGCAATTTTTAGCATTTGAGTTTAGTGTTATTTGCTCAGAACAAGTCAAAGTTGCAGGTTTAGGAGAACTGCCTTTTCCCTAAAAACCACCCAGTCAGCTAGCTTTACCCTCATTGAATATTCTGTTGGTGTGCCTTCTTAATGACTCTCCACCCCACTCCTTTAGGCAACTGCTTTCACCTTAAGACTCACCAAAACCTGAATTTAAAATTTTCTCAGAACCACTGAAATACTTTTCCATTCTTGGCTAGCCCATGTTAGTCAGGGTTAAACTGTTAATGGGCATAAAAATAATAATAAGCATTCTATTCTTTTTTATTATTCTGCTGGATGGTGTATTGTTCTTGGTCTTGAGCTCTAGGGATAAAGCAGCCTAGAATGTGTATAAACGAAGACAGCCAGGTATCCTAGTGCTTTCTGCACTTATCTCTTCCAAGTGGAGTAATTCATTCAAAAGATACGGAAGTGAAATGAAAATCCACCTTTGAAGCACAATTAATTAAATTAATATTGGACTTTGTGTCTTTCCTTTTAGGATAAAGTGGAAGTTGAGGTAATTCAGCTTGAAGCTGTTAGAATTCATGCACCCATTACACGAATGAAAACTGGCACTCAGGTGAGCTGAATGTACACAGTTCTTGATTTCATTTTATTTCTTTCGGTTATGGTCAAATAAAATAGGGCCTGTTTTGACATAATATAATTGGTCACTTTATGCAACTGATTATTGCTACATATATCAACTTTTTCTGTGTTTGTGACCTCAGCTTTGGAAAAATGCACTGGGTGATTTCTTTGTTAAAATGTGTGCTTTTTTCCAGATGCCAGTGTATGTGATGGGCATCACCAGCAACCAAGCTCCTTTTTCATTTGGCAATGCAGTCCCAGGGTTAACATTTCATTGGTCTGTCACAAAAAGGGATGTCCTGGATGTGAAAACAAGATTCAGTGAGGTAAACTTGTAGTTTAAAATTTAAACACAGATTGAGTCCCCCGCACTTGGTGTTTTTCACCCACTGGTGCATTTACTTTGATCTACTGTACATTTTCTAATAGCTTACCTTGAAGGCAGCTACAGAAAGTTAATTGTGTTTGTATATCTTCTTCCTTCAAGTCCCCCCACCCCAATATTTTTTTCTCCTGGTGCCAGAAATAATGGTTGCTTGGAGTTACAGGCATCATTTCCCATGTACAACTGGGTTAACCAATTCTGCTACCTGATTTCAGTGCCATATCTGTTGCTTGGAATGCATCTGGTGGGCACCTTCCACTTCATAACAGTCTCCCAGTATCAAATGGTCACTAGGCATCATTCAACCTTAGAGCAATCTCAAGGCAAGGTTTGCCTGGCGGACAGTCACGGGCTAGCACGGATTTTGTGTCAAAATGGTAGCTAGAGATCTAGCTAGAGGGTGTACTGATCTAGATTTCACTGCGGTAGGTTGCCGCTTTCAGATGAGTATTTAGGAACAGCACAGGATCAGCCTTCCCACTTCTTCTGCTAACATCAGAACTCATTTGGCAATAGCTAACTGTACAGTGTGGCTTAGTGCACATGCTACATACTGTAGCCTGAATGGGGACCTGTAGATACTGGCATGTCCTGATACCAGTCTTCTCTGGTGCCCTCTGAACAGGCCCAGCCAACAGCAGATTCCTTGGGGGGGGATCCTAGACCTACTGAGAATTATGTCCTACAATAATTCTGATTTTAAGTTCAGAGAAGAAATCTAGTAGCAACCAAAGTATACCTAAATTTACAAGATGGCTTCTAATGATAATTCTATTTAGCTCTGTTGTCAGAGCTGAGATCAGGAACCTAAAGAGTTTTGAAGTATATTAGAACCAATATATTAAATGAAATTCCTTCCTTACCTAGACTAATATTTTGTCTTTCAGGCTTCTCTTCAGCTTTCCCCCCAATGCAACTTTGCAGTGGATGTTTACGGTAAAGGGAAAGGAAGAACAGGGTTGAAGCTTGTTGTCAAAGCCCTTGACCCCTCCGCTGGGCAATTTGGCCACATGGTAAAAGAATTGTCAGATGAAATCCAAATACAGGTATTATTATATTGCTATTCCTTACAGGGCCATTCTGTTGTGCTTGGTGAAAAACAAGTGTTTTTTAGCTGTCAGGGCCAGTGCAGTACCACAGTGCCTAGATGTGTGTTTCACAGTTCCACTTATGCACATGGTGGGGAAATTGACAATGGCTGCATAATTGGCTGTGACCATGAGAACCTAAGTCTTGCTGGTTTTTATGCTGTGTCTGTGAAGATGAACTCATAGGCAATATCTGGTAGAACCTCTGGAGCCAGAAGAATGGCTGAGGATTAGTAACGGTAAGTATCTCACAGCATCCTGTCCCAGTCCTTAACTAGGAGAAGCACAATGCATTACTCAAAGCAAGTGAATATATGCAAATTTGTTGACATTTGCATAAGCTAGATGTTTCAGAATCTTGCTCTTCTAGTTACAGATTTTTTATATAAATTGTTTTCCTAGTATAGGGTACACACAATCCTGGTTAGTGCATTGTAGCATTGGATAAGTGCATCAGAATTCTCAGGTCAGTTTAAATGTAGAATTTCGGCCATGCATCTCAAGGTCCTTACATTGATAAGATGTGTAGTTATAGATAAATAGGGCTATGAAAGGAGCACTGGTGTCAACAAGATCATAATGCATATCAAGATGAACTCAACTTCTACCAGTATTTCAGATCTCTACAGTATTTGGATTTGTTTGTTTTGAATGTGGTGTGTTTCATGATAACTTTTCTGGGGTTTAGCATTTATTTTGATGCTCTCTGATAGTTCAGATAGTACAATTATGCTCAACAGCTGAGGTCTTCAGTGAGTCTGTCACTTCACTCTGAACACAATTACAACAGTGTAGGTCCCATTGATTTCATTGGCTCCTAATTTGAAGAAAGTGTGCTTAGGATCACAGAGGAATTAATGAAGCTGAAATGGCATTTTCATGGAGCTAAATAAATTGAATTAATTAAAGCTGGCTAAAAAGGCCAACATACATTTATTAGGGTTAGTTTTTTAATTATGTACATCAGTGGTGTTCAAATGAATTCAGCATGTTCATATTAAACTTGCAAACCTCCATAAGTATATATAATTTGGAATTTGTTTTTTTAAAAGCTGGTTCAGGCTCCTTTAAATGTATACACGGATAAAGCCCTAAGTGTAAGACATTTGAAGCTGGCATTTTTTTTTATCTATATGCTGGTCCTGATCCAGTTATTGCATACAAGGAAAAACCTCCACGACAACATCAAAATCTGCCCTCCTCTCCCCCCGTGTTCTCACACTGGCCCCAAATCTGTTCCCAGAGGATTGGGAATCCCTCAGAGCAGATTTGGGTGGCCAGCTGGAGGTGGAATTCAGTTGCACTCACAAAAGTTGTTCCTTGAGTACAATAATGGATATATTATAAGGTGCTGTAAGGTCCATGGGGTGGTTGCTCGTGAGTAACCAGGCAAGACTCCGACTTGTCTTTTAACAGGTTTATTGTGCATACTATTTACAGTGCACAGCTACAAGTACATGTCTGTATCAGCCACTCGCAGAATCCGGAGTGGCCCCTTCCGGCTGGGACCCCAACATAAGAATTTCAGAATCCCAAATCTCCGCCTCCCTACCCTACATTTCATCACTCTATGCATTTGGGGCATGGGAACTGGCGTGTCTCCCCCCCCCCCACTGAACGAGGGGAGTGCAGGGTCTCTCCAGCATCCCCAGAGCCTCTGCTCCAAAGGCCCGGAACTGCCTGCCCCTCCCCGCTGGAGACATTGCTGTTTCCCCCGCTAGAGGAAGAACTGCTGCTGGTCAGGTGGGGCCGGGGCTCTCTGTAGCATTCCGAGAGCCCTTCCACCACCCTGTGTTGCGCTGGGGAGAGTGGGGGCAGTTCCCTAACATCCATCAATATCAATTGGCAGAGAGCATTGATACAGCTCAGTCTTCTGCTTTCATATATCTTTGCCTAACAGTTGCACCTGCTTTTCCCAGATACTTTATTTTGCACCGTGTCAGCCAAGAAACCAGTCACGGAAGTAATAGGGGGCAAAAGTATATATGGAATGCAGACTCACAAAAATATGCCTGGGCTGCCTCTTAATTTCAGAGAACAATAACATTTTTATTATTCAAAAAACAAATTCTACAGACAAGTTCTTAACACTTACATTGAGTTCTTTTGTTGTAAATGCTTTATTTAACAAATGCTGCCCAAAATCCTGTATGCCTGATTTCAGTGATGTCATCATTAAGCCATAGATATTTAATAATCATCACTTTTAAAATGGCGTTTTTAGGTCATCCTTGTGCAGGAGAATAGTTAGTGCTCTCTTTCCACCGGGTAATGGCACTACAGCTAGAAACTTCATGAGTCTGTATAAGTCTAACAATATCCCTTGCTACTTAGTATTCTGTGCTAGGAGCACTCTGGATGAAAATACTTTGTTTCAGAGCCTACACATTGCAAAAAACAGTTGAATGGAATCTTAATTTTTAAAAAGTTACATTATTTAACAAAAACGGAAAGAGTAGCTATATGCATAGGGCTTGTAGCTAATCCTCCTCCTTCAAGTTTGCTGGATAGAAATAATGGTCAACAGAAATTGCTGTTTAAAGTGCAGCACAGAACATTTTCTTCTTTTCAAATTCCTTTTGCTCTGGTGTGCTGCTCGCTCTAAGAAAGAAGTTGTAGGGAGCTAAAAATAAGATTTGATGATGTGAAATGCCTTCGTGTTTGGAGCTTCCGTTATCCTTTATGACGTATCACATGACTCTTGGGATACAATTGCAGCTGGAGAATGTGTTCCTTATGTGTGGTGGTAGAAATGTTTTTTTTACTCTACTGCACACTGAAGTACACTGGATAGCAAATTACAGATTATGGCCCACTGGTGTTCATACCATTTTCTTATAGGAACAGAATATACCAGACTGCTGCTAACCTTTCAGCCCCCTTGATTTTTCTCCAACTCTTAAGTAACATTAAATATCTGTCTGTCTGTCTGTCTGTCTGTCTGTTTTAAAAGCAGGTATATTTGCTATGGAGTAGTCATCTACTCACAGTTGTGAAGTTGTATCTTTGTTAGCAGATAGGAAACAGAGAGACTTCATGTCATACATTTAGAAAGATAAGAAAAATTGTTTGGCTCTTATGTACCATGATAGTTATACAACATCTGTGGTATTTACTGTTGCAGTAGCAATTGAGACTGGTTCCCATTCATTTTAGTAAAAGTACCACAGAGCCTAGGGCTTGCAGATCAGAAGGTCGGCGGTTTGAATCCCCGCGATGGGGTGAGCTCTCGTTGCTCGGTCCCTGCTCCTGCCCACCTAGCAGTTCGAAAGCACATCAAAGTGCAAGTAGATAAATAGGTACCACTCCGGTGGGAAGGTAAACGGCATTTCCGTGTGCTGCTCTGGTTCACCAGAAGCAGCTTTGTCATGCTGGCCACATGACCCGGAAGCTCCCTCGGCCAGTAACGTGAGATGAGCACCGCAACCCCAGAGTCAGACACGACTGGACCTAATGGTCAGGTGTCCCTTTACCTTTACCTTTACCTTTACCCCACAAGTGGAATTCTTCTCTCTCAAATCTTATCACCCCACATCTTACATCTCTCTATTGTGAGAACTGTTAAAAAATTAGTGAGACAGGACTTACCCTTGCAGAAGCCATGCTGGTTCTGCTTCAGCAAGACTTGTTTTGCTATAAGCTTTGTAATTCTATCTTTAATAATGATTTCCACTGTTTTCCCAGAGCAGATGTTGTAGTGCGGGTAGGCCTCTCCGAGGTGAATTAGAGGTTGCCATGTATAAGGAAATTGGCATCTTGAGAATGCGGGCCTGCTTGCCGTGCCTGGCGCTCCCTTTAAGATAAACTCTCCCCTTTTACCCTTCTTAAGGGGCTATCTAGCCAAACCAAGATTTACGCTAAGTGGTGTCCTTGCCCAGCTGGGAGGGAGAGTTAAAGATCAAACAGTGACCATTAGAGAAAAACAGCGAGGCTGGGAAAATTGGGGAGTATACAGACACCCGGAGCCGCTGTTAAATAACATGCATACAGCTGCGTTAACTACCTGACACTTGTGAATTATGCCTGAGGTCCTTAGGGATTGGAGGATGTGTATTCAAGCTTAAATCGGGTTGGATAATTATCGGGATACCACGGGGGATTATTATGTATATTAATCCCGCGTTTAGAGATGCTAATTGTCAGAGACCGGTGGCTGGTTTTGACCAGGAGGCTGTAACTCTCAGCTGGGGGCAAGCGGTTAGCTGCCCCGGGAAAACTCACTCTGTGTTCGTGCTGGATAGCCGAGAACAACTGTCTTTTACTTTAACCAAGCCTTGTGTGAGTATGTTTAGTTAGTTATATTTTATAACGTTCTTATTTTCTGCTTGTACTCTTTTCTAAGAAACGTGTAACCTTGTTTTAACTTCTTTGCTTTTAAATAAACTTTTGAACTTTAGTTCTGTGGCCTTGTCTTGCCTTTGGTTAATAGTGAAGCTGAATCCAGCGTCTGACCATTCGGACCCTACCAGGTTCTTGAGTATCCTTTGGCTACACCGAAAAAATGGGCCAAGGTGTGAAGCCTGTGTAATTAAGGTGGAGGTGTGACTCCCTGACACCTCTATCGGCTTCACAGCAAGGGAGTGGTGGCAGCGTACCTGTATGTATTTGGTCATGCTTTTTGGGTTCCCGCAGACCTTCCCCCGCCTAGCTAATAGCTCTACGGGGCTCAGAGGCAGATAATAGCCGAGGGGAGGAGGAGGGGCTGTGAGAAATCCACTACAGATGTTAAGTTCATTAGCCTTTAATTTCCAGGATCTCTTTACAAAGATGGTGTTACATAAGGACAAGTTACATATTTTTGTTAGGAGATCAGCCGTTTCGTATTTGACTAGTACATGTATCTATTTGCTACTTTTGTAAAAGCCTGAACAAATTTTCTTCATTTTGTAGGTATTTGAGAAACTAGTTATTCTGGGAGTAGAAGTAGGACAGATCCTAATGTCACCAAACTCTTTTTTTAAAGTTCAGACAAACAGGTTAGTGGTTATGTTTTTCACATTTTGGTCTTATAATGATTTGTTATAATAATAGTTTTACTATGGAACCAAAAGCAAAATCATAGGGGGTGGAAAACCAGGAGTAAGCGGGGGGGGGGTGTCTTGTGGCACTCTAAAAAATGTGCTTATTGTGGCATAAGTTTTCATGGACTAGATCTCTCTTCATAAAGGCATCTGACAAAGTGAGCTCTAGACCATGAAAGCCTATTTGGTGGTGGTAGTGGCCCCTCTAAAATTTCATAGAATCGTAGAGCTGGAAAGGACCCTGGGGGTCTAGTCCAACCCACCCACCCACCCCAATGCAGGAATCACAGGTAAAGCATCATGACAGATGGCCATCCAAATCTCTGCTTTGAAATATTCAAGGAACGAGAGTACTCCACTTCCTGAAGGAATGTGTTCCAACTAAGCATGTTTTAAGATGTTTCATTTTAGCTTTTTTCTAGAATTTGCTTTGTATTTTTATATTTCACATGGAGCAAAACTCTTTCATAGAAAGGTGACTAATAAATGTTAATAGCTCGAATAAATGAAAATGTGTTTTTGACATGACAATCTGTTGATAGTTCTCATTCTAGCTTCTGAAACAATGAACAAACTGATTGTTTACTATGGGTAGTTAGTATTCAAGTACTCGTTCTTACAAGTATTTTCAATTCAGCCATGTTTAGGAAAATGTAATTATTTTCAAATATAAAAGGGAAAGTAGATATCGGCTTTGCAGTGCAATCCTGTACTCAAAAAGAAGGCCTATTGAGCTGAATGGGGCTTTAGCCTAGATAAGTGCGTATAGGACTGTAACAAGAAACACTTGAAATGATGAATTACAAATAATTGTGGTATGATTTCAAATTACACTTCCTTAGTGATTCACACATACGGACAACTTAATGGTCTCCCAAATAAGTTTTAGTTTCCAGAAATCAGTTATTTGACTGCATTATGCCTGTATGCCTAAGGAATAGCTATTGAATTAAGCCATGTATTCGTTCATTCTAACCCAGTTGAAATTATTCTATAAGGGTGCACACATTAACGAGTACATATGCAGTAGCAGCAAAAACAAAGTCCTCCAGATATTATGGAGGAACATGTCTAAGAACTTTTGGAGTGCTTTAATTTCAGTTTGTATGAAAAAAAGAAAATAATCAGTGAAAGAAAACCATTTCTTTCAGGACAGTAGCATCAATATAGACAAGTCAGTTTGGCATATGAGAACATGAAAGGGAAAGCTGCCATCATTTCAAAGAAATGGCAAATGGCAGTTAGGCAATCTGTCCAGAGAAGCAGTTACAAGGGTGGGACAATGACAATGTACTATGTTTTATGGAGGACCACCACACATATACACACACAGACATACTGCCTCTGTTTCAAAGGGCATAAAAGGCCCATCATCTCCATAGATTTGTGCTGCCTTTGAATATGGACACTGAGTGAGTCTGGCTTCATAAACGAAACAAATCCTCCAACATGGCCTTATTGTGTCATCTTTGGCTGAATCATCTTTGTCGCTTTGACAAGATGAAGTTCAGGTTGATAGGGAAGATCTTCTAGATGCTGTGCATTTCTTTGGCTATATTAAAAACACGCACACAGTGATTTCTATTGAAATGGAAGTGCTTCTTAAAGCAAATGTCTACTGAGCAGAAAGCTCTCTTTTTTTGTGTGATTAAATCCCAACAGCTTCACACTTTCTGTTTTGGGACCAGATTATGCTCACTGGCAGATATTTTAAGATACATACTGGTATTTTACTGTATTTTTTATATATATAAAACACCTATATTTCCAGTTAAATAAAACAGGTAGTACTGCCATGTGCTACATAGAATATGTGTAAGTCATATTACTAGCCTTTGCACTGTTTTTATTATTAATAATACTGCAATGCCATGGAGAGACGTTTTTAAAACCAATGTTGTGTACAAACAATTTCCAGGAAGTTCTGCTTAGTCATGTTCCTGTTGTGTATTTTTAATACCAGCTCTGAACCTGGCAGGCTAATCTTACTCTGAAACCTGTTTATAGGAAATACCTCTGAAGGCAGGCAGCATCCTGGAGTCCTGTCCATTAGTATTCTGAATCAAGTTTACATCAGTGAATGATGACACTGCAGGGCAGCAAACAGCAAGTGGATTGTAATATATGCATAAGCACAGATAAGATGTCTTGCAAGGATGCTTGAAATCAAAATCTGAACCCTTGAATCTTAGATAAAAATTCAACAGCAAATCAGTGGTGTACTGACATATGGCAGCATGGTTTATATAAAATCATGTTGCGAACATTGAGGTTTGCATTTTAAGAGTCTTAAAGTGGTTATATTTATTTTTTTCTCTTTGTTTTATCAAGGGACCGAGTTGCTGCTCTAATTTACCATGTCTTGGATGGTCAGGATAGAGTTCCTGTGGTGCAGATTGATGAGAGAGGCCTCCTTAATTCTGGATCCTTGATAGGACTGTCAACAATACAAGTAATTTCACAAGAGCCATTTGGAATCAACCAGACCCTTACTGTCACTATCAAGGTAGTGTTTTTGTGTTCTTTTTCCCCTGTTCTCTTCAGGGAGATTAGAATGGCGAGTGCTATTTGCCTCTGATTTAAAATTGTAATTTCCCATTATTCCAGCTGGAGACAGTAATTGTAACTTCAGCTTGGAAAGTGCAAAAGAGTAGCCATCAATTCTGTTTTAACAGAATGGCTAAGTACTTGTGCTGTTCTGCAATAAAACTTTGACATTGCTTGTTTGGAAAAGATTAGATGTAACAATGCTGACCAAAATTAAGAAAATATGGGTACGCATGACTAATATATGAACCTGTTTTGCTGGACATAGATATACTAAAAACAGTTTATATATTGAGAAACAGATTGTAAAAATAAATGTGAAGCTTAAGCAACATTTTGTATAAGCTGTAACAAGTAACTGTTCCAATGCCTGTTAAAGCATTTGTTCTTGAAAGTTGCATATTCCTTGTGATTGTGGGGAGAGCATGTGTGGGGTACTCTCTGGTCCTGAATGGGGATAAGTAAGACTCTGAAAGAAGAAGGAGCTGAAATACTCCCACTAGAATTTAATTAATTAAAGGCTCATTGTGCCTCCATACACATCATTGTGCTGGCCATAACTTATTCTGTTGGCATTCCATGGGCAAGGGGTAAGTCTGCTGTGTCCCTGCACACTGGCTCATTAAATGAACTAGTTGCACCAATGAGGGATGTGGCAGAAATCAATTAAAAACAAAACAAAACAGACTTTTGAGACAAAAAGGCCTGCCAGGGTGTGTTAGTTACAGGTAGTAGCCGTGTTGGTCTGCCGTAGTCAAAACAAAATAAAAAAATAAAAATAATCCTTCCAGTAGCACCTTAGAGACCAACTAAGTTTGTTATTGGTGTTCCAGGGAGTGGTTCAGAGCTAAATGAGCATAATATAGCTACTTAAAACATAAAAAGTGATATAGTTTTTAAAAAATCAGCAACATATATAAATTGTCATTATTGTTTATTTCAAAGCAGACTGGATCATCCAGTCCTTGTTTAAAACAGTCAAGGATAGAACCAAGTTCACATCCTGTGGAAGGCAGTTCTATAGTGGTGGGGGCACTGCTTAAAAGGTGGGTCTTATTGGTGTGACCTGTGGAAGTTAATAGTCCAGCAACCTCTAGCAGGCCACAGGTTTCCATCTCTGCTTTCAAGGGCACAGGCAAACCTACCTCCCCATAGAAGAATCTACCTGCCCAAAGGGGAATCTACTGGCCACAGCCAGTAGACAAGCTCAGACCAGTAACTGGTGTGGAAGCAGCAGTTAAAGTTCACTTCTAGTTTTAATTCGGGAAATATGTCTCTCAGCATCAGAACTTTGGGAAATATTGGCATAGAACAATATTTAGAGGTAATAGAAAGTGAGAACAAAATACTATGTTGGAGTGGGAAAGAGGCAGGACTAAATGGTAAGGTTCTTTTTTTAAGAAAAAAAATGTATAGTAGTATCAGACTTGTCAAGAGAGTTAAATGTAAAGGCAACTTGAATGCATGTTTGAAAAGGAATGGATGGACTTGGCATGAAGCTAGCAGCATTTTAGAGGCAGCAAGACATGGCTTAAAATATTGGTGTATACAGCTCTCACTTCTATTGTTGGATATTACAAACCAACAACCATGATATATATCCTTTGCCCCAGATAGCTAGTAAAACACCATTTTAGAGTACATGTACATTTTGTAGTAAAGCATAAAACTATCAGAGCCTCTTCAGGAAGAAAAAAGAGAAAGGCCTTTCTTTGCAAAAATATAAACTAAGAGGAAGGGTTTCCATAGGTGTGTGAGGGTTTCTTTGTTTCCTTCTGACACGTGCCAGCGAGCCAAGGGGGGAAACAGGGCCCCGGCAGGTCTGCTGGAATCCCTGCCAGTCCCGGGAGGTCCTTGGGAAATGGTGTCCATTGATTTCATCACCAACTTGCCCATGTCCAGGGGGAAAATGGCAGTGTTGGTAGTGGTAGATATGCTGACCAAGATGTGCCATTTTGTGGCCTGTCCCAGAGCCATTTCAGCGGAGGAGACTGCCAAACTTTTTTGTGGAGCACATTTTCCACCTGCATGGCGTGCCTTTAAGGGTGGTGAATGACTGTGGGAGGCAGTTTACCTCGTGTTTTTGGCACAAGCTCATGAGCTTGTTGCAGGTGGATGTGAGTTTTCCCACGGCCAGGCACCCGCAGACCAATGGGCAGGTGGAAAGGGCCAATTCCATTCTGCACCAATATTTGTGCTGTTATGTCAATCAAAGGCAGAATGATTGGGTGGATCACCTAGCCCTGGCGGAGTTTGCATATAATAACGCAGTGCACATGTCCACAAGGATGACTCCCTTCATGGCTAACTATGGCCGCTATCCCAGGGCGTTTCTGGGGGGGGGAGCTCAGTGTGCCTGCAGCAGAGCAATTTGTGGAGGGAATGCAGGCTGTACACAGACAGCTCAAGGAGAACCTGGACAGAGCCAAGGAAGCCTATAAGAAGGCAGCAGATGGGCATCGCCAGGTGGGGGAGGTCATCAGGGTAGGAAACAAGGTGTGGCTCTCTTCACAGGGGTTATCCATCCGGGGGAGGAGCAAGAAACTGGAACACCGCAGGTTAGGTCTCTTTGAAGTTATCGAACAGGTCAATCCGATGGCCTTCAAGCTCCAGTTGCCGGACACTATGAGAATCCACCCAGTGTTCCATAGATCACTGTTATCATTATATCGGAACATCGCTTTCACAAGGAACGGAGGACCCTGCCCACCCACCCCGAGTGTCGAGGACAGGGAACTCTGCAATGAGGTCACGGAAATTCTTGACTCTAGATGGAACGGGGACAGGATGGAATACTTAGTGGCATGGGAGGGGGCGTCACCAGCTGACAATACGTGGGTGCCTTCCAATCAGATCACGGAGGAATACCTCACAGCAGAGTTCCATGCCCTTTTCCCTCGCAAACCCAAACCCCCCAAGGTATTTTTGGGGGAGATGTTTGGTCCCACTGATGACAAGGAGGAGTTCTGGGGTTTCCCACCCACGGTGGAGGAGGAAGGGGAGGCACAGCGGGACTCGTCAGGGGAGGAGGATGTTTCCTGGAACTTCCCACCTCCTCCGGGTGCCCCCGGGGCCTGGGAAGCCGTTTTCTCTCCCACCAATAAGGACGACACAGACTTTCTGGGGTTTTTTTCCTCGCCGGAGGCCACCGGTGGTTGGGAAGAGGGGAGTGTTGGTCCTGGGGGACGCCAAAGGGCACTGGAGCGCGGCCTGCGGGATCCTCACCCTCTTTCCGAACTGGGTTGGGGGGGCTTTGAGGGGGGTGGATGTCAGGGAACTGCCCTCGGCCCTGCGAGAGGTCTCGCTGATGTACAGAGAGCCCTGACAACTCCTCAGCAGCGATACATCTCCCAGCGGGCAAAGTGACTGGTGGGGAAGGGCAGGGAACCAGTAGTCCGGAAAGGCAGCAACTTGAGGATGTTGCTGAGAGCACCAGCGCTTTCCGCGACGTGTTTAGAGGGGAGCACGCCACTTCCGCCGCCCCAGTTGCATAGGGGGGTCAAAAGGAGACGGGGGAGGAGGCGCCTGGGGATGCCAAAATTCCTTTGTTGGAGTCACAGCTGGAAACCAGCACTCCTGGATTCTGCAAGTGACTGAGACGGTCATGTTTTCTGTTTCTCTGCACTGTAAATACTCTGCACCAATAAACTGTTTAAAAGACAGTTGGGACTCATGCTTGGTCACTCGTGAGCAACCGCCAGCAGACCTGACACCTTCATTTATTTTTCAGAGCAGTATCAAATAAAATCTTCTCTCTCCCCCCCCTTCTCTCTTCTTGAAAGCTAACCTAAATAAGTCAGGCAGGTTTGCCTTCATTAATTAATAACAAAAATGCAGTCTCATAATAAATCCTTTGTAAATCCATTGACTTGACAGATCCTTGCAAGTTAATACTGCTGTGTATCTATTTAGGCTGCAGTATTTGCACACTTCTGGAAGTGTGCCCTGTTAATCACACAGTGATACTTGCTTCTGAATAGGATTGTGCTTCTGAAGACTGACTGCCTATGGTGCAATCAGCATGGAATGGATGAAGCATGGGATGTATTATGGCCTACCAGGTTCCTTACTTTCCATCTGTTTCTGCAATCCCAAACAAGCAGCAAAAACAGTGAATTAATGAGCCCATAGTGAGCCTTGTTCAGCTTGATGACCACAAGTTGTACAGGCCTGTGAAAGAAGTTTGGTTGATACCATATTCACTATAGAAGTTATTTATAAAAGGACTTGTTAATGATAGCAATGTATATGTCCATGTACATTTAGTGGAACCTATCCTAATACATTTTAATTTTAAATCCTCTTTATTTTACAGCATGTATATATGTCTAATGAGGCATATAAGCATTTTTCTTCTTACCCATGAGGTTTTGTGGATTGCTTAATTAGTTTGTACATCTACAGAGTGTAAGCTTTTTAAAAAAATAATCATCATCATCATATTCTCATGTTCTGTTGGAGCTTGGGGCTCATGGGAAAGTAATAGTGATTACTAGAACCTATTAGAATTAAGTCAGGCAGCTCCCAGGAGGACTTGCTGGATGAGTGAAGGAAGATAATGTTTCAACAAAGGAGCAGAGTCATCTGTCAGGGCCTTCTGTTTAAATGGTTCTGCCCCTTTGGGACAGCTTATGCAATCTTTAAGGTGCACACTGTTGATTCTGTAGCCACACACTCCTGAGTAACTGAGGAGCAGGACTGGCCTGGGGAGGTCATCCCCAGGAGTCTGGGGGTTATGGACAAGCTACATCAGATGATACAGAATGGTGTTGAAGGCCCCTCATGGAGTGGGGTAACCTGGGAATCATCCAAATCAGGGTAAAACTGGGACCTGGGTGCACAGAAAATGAAACATGCGACCTTTAAGATCTTTACATAATGATCTGGATCCTAAATTTCTCCTTCATTCACATATATAGCCTCCTATATACACACACCTTATCCCACACTAAATTTAGAAAGATAAAACAGCTTTGGAACTCTGGTGGCATAATAATAACCCACCTTCCACACATGCACACACTCACTATTCCACAACCCTGAAGTGTTTATTAGGAGTGCAATAAGGGTTAAAGATAAAAACATTAAAGGATATGACAGCTTATAAGCAATTTGGCCAGTAGCAAAAACAATCTCATACTCTGTTTTCCCCCGTTTCCCTAGGTGGCTCCTATTTCCTACTTGAGAATATCCATGAACCCGATTTTCCGCACACAAAACCATGAAGCATTATTGGCATTGCCATTGGGCATGACGTTGACCTTGACCATCTACTTCCATGACAGCTTTGGAGATACTTTCCATTCACAAAATTCTGTGCTTAACTTTGCAATCAACAGGTAATTGTCTATACAATTAGCTTAATTTTGCAGAAGCTATAAATAGCGGAGTATGTGAGTTGATTCAAGGTACTGATACCTCAGCAATTGACAACCCCCTTGGGCTAGCTGTTTAAACATGTTCAGTGAACAGATAAAAGAACTGAAAAGTGTGATTTAAAGCTGGTATACTGGTGTTTTGATATGATCCGAACAATCCACCCGCCTGGAAAGTGATCAATGCATGTCTTCCATGGAATTACTCTAAAGCTTTGCATGTATAGGAAAAAAGAAAGGAGACTATTTAAAAGTTATTTAAATAACATTTTTAAAAATCTGCTCAGGCCAAATCAGTGCCTTGAAACTGTGTCTTTTCCCAGTTGGATTAAATAGTAATCCTAAACACATTTACTTGCCATAAATCCAACTTGTTCACAGAACTTTCAAGCCATTTTACTGAGCATCAAATACTAGTAATTTATAACATTTGCTCATCCTTTCTTGGCATATTACAGCAGTTGCAGCCCAGTGTTGTTGCCTGGGGTTGTTTTTTCCAGCTCCCCAACAGCTAAACATCATGTCCTCTCCCACTGGCCGTGGGGTTTGAATAAAGCCAGCCAGTGAATTTGGCCAATCACGGGTGGGCCTGAAGTTGGGTCCCAGGTGGGTGCACCTGACCAAGGACTCCTATGGGAGTCTTCACTCAGGTCAGCCCCTTACACATAAATTAAGACTGCCTATGGACCCAACAGCTCAGTCAGAACTGGATCTCCCACCCTCTCTACCTTTTTGCAGCATGATTACAACTCCACCCAAGGGTGCATGAGTGAGTTGGGGGTATGACCTTGCTATGGAAGTATTGGTTGCTGTATTCATGGCCAGGGAGTAATTTCTTCTCCAGATGAATTGGGCCTGTCTGGGGTTTTTTGCTTACCTCATAGCAATCATCACAACTTGTGTTGGATAAGGCATTAGGTTGAATCCTTCGTCCAGGGCAGAGGGAGGTGGGTAGGAAGCCTACCCCTCCATAGAATCAGGGTATTCCACTAAAGGGGTCCTAGGGTAGGTTCTTCTGCTTGAACACCCAGACAGCCATAGCACTCTCTCAAGTGGTGATGCTGATGGGTTGCACCTCTTTGATGTATGTCATAGGGCAATCCTAACCCAGGATCAACTCCCGATAATAATCAACTAGCAGGTGGGCTAGATATTTCGGGACACACCCAGTGCCTGTGTCAAAGCCTACTTACATCAGTAATCAAGATGTGGCCTGTTTTGATCCCAAAGCATAAAACTGTGGTTATGACTTCTGGCCACACACCCGGCCTCAGGGACGGCAGACTCACTGTGCCTGGGCATGCAAGTGACTCTTATCAGTTGAAAATGATTATTTATACGTGGCTGGTATCTGATACTATGTACATTTGCTTGGAAATCCTGCAGATGGAACTGTGTATTAGAGTTCAGTACCTTCCTAAAGTTTAGCTTTTGGGAAATACAGATGTTAACACAACTTTCTGTAGCATGTGACAGATGTGGCTATTTTGATCTGCTGTCTTCTGACTTCCCTTGATTCTGGGATATAATAAAATGTTCTCATTTCCTTGGATACCACTTTTTAAATTATTCACTTCTTTTTGTCTATAGAGATGATTTTGTACAGGTAGGAAAAGGAGCCTCCAACAACACGTTAATAATCCGAACAATGAATGTAGGCCTAAGTTTGCTTAAAGTATGGGATGCAGAGAACAGCATGATTGCTGATTATGTGCCTCTTCCTGTGCAACATGCCATCTACCCTGAGCTCAGAGATATTGTCAAAGGTGACGTCCTTTGCTTAACTTCCTCACTGGTAAACCAAGAAGGTAAGGAATCAGAATAATAATTTGCACTAACTGAGAATTGTGACAATAAAATAGGGTGTATGGCAACATTAAATTGCCATGGAAACTTCATACAGTTTTGGGTGCAGCAAATTTTCAAAACAACCAAATACATTATTCATTATGTTGTTCCACTATCAAATGTCAGGCCCTATCCCTGCTAATGAGATGAGCCAATTTAATCAGCTCCTCTGTCTTTAACTATATCAAATCAATATGTCATTTTGCTCTGAATGGTTGTCATTTCTATTGATCTTTAAAGGAGTAATATAATTGAATTTTGCTATACATATATGGAAAAACTAGAGGGACCACTTTTTATGTGAAGTAGGTCATGAGGCAGACAATAAGATTTGAAGGAATGCATGTCAGAGAGCCAAAGTGATGGCAGTCTGTTTTATATAATTTTTAAGAAGAAGAAAATTCATAGAGTGATATACAGATTTCAGATGACGGGTTAAAACTAATATGGTGCTGGTGTTGGCATGAGCCTGCCAGGATGCTGATTAGGAGGACAGGCCACACAATTCATGGATGAAAATGTGGCCTTCTGAAATATGCTAAATAATGCCACTATACCAGAAGCAAGGTGCATGTATGCGATAAATACGGCACTTCAAAGAAAGCTAATATGCCATCCATAGGCAGTTTTTATGTAACCCAGGCTGGGATAAAGTGGGCAGACTGGTTAAGAAGCCATGTTAAGTTTTCTATCAGTGCCTTTTTCCTCTTGCTCTACGTTTGTTTGTTTGTTTGTGTGTCTGTGTGTGTGTGTGTGTGTGTGTGGTTGGTGCAGTGGGAAGACCAGCTAGTTTACTCTAAACTGCTTACCTTGTTGCCTTTAGTCTTTGTTGCAAATGCTGCTGGTTCTGCTGTTTTGTTTTGTTTTAAATCCTGTTTACTGTTTATCTTCTGCTAGTTGTATGTTACAACTTCTTTGTGAACAATTATAGTAGTCCCTTTGGGAGGGGGAATCCAATTACCCTAAATGAAATCAAATAATATCACTTGGGCCTATCATATCCCCACTTTTCAAAGCTGGTCCGGTTTGGAAGGCCCCTTTTTCTATCAGTGATGCTTTCGGCTTATAAATAGTGTTTTGCTCTTAGAGGCAGCTATCACCCGGAAGTCATTTAAACTGCTCAACATGTAGGCTAGAGCTACGAGACAAGTCATTTCGGGCAGTTTTCTTCATTGGATCATAAACTGTGTTTTTCTCAGATGTTTGCACTCGCTTGGAAGAAAAACGAACACCCTCAGTACATGACTAGTGTTACACCAGTTGCAGCGCCCACAGGCCAGTGTTTCCCAGTTATCAGTGCTTATATTACTTTTTTTTTTAGATTTGCCTTGAGGGCGTCTTTAAATGTCTTTTGTTGTCCACTGGTATTTTGCTCTCCATTCTTAAGCTGGGAATAGAGTAGTTGCTTTGGAAGTCAATAAGAAGCACCAACGCAGGGCGAAAAGGAGAAATGAGCTAAGAGGAAGAAACGTTTGGCAAACCCTCGCAGTGATCAACTCCCATGCGGAAACCTATGTCCCCACTGTGGAAGGATGTGTGGATCCAGAATTGGCCTCCACAGTAACTTATGGACTCACTGTTAAGACCATGTTCATGGAAGACAGTCTTACTCGGCTACGAGTGGATCGCCAAAGAAGTGTGGAGTTCTTCACCATTCTCTTTGTGGCCAGATAATCCACATGTCTGCTTCCTGGCTAAGTGGCAGCAGTGACTAGTGCTGTGGCTTTTGAACCGGATGCTGGGCTTTAGGCAGGATATAAAACAAAAGCAGAAATCCCAGCAGGGTAGATGTTGCTCTTTTGTAGGCTGCTGCAAAAGATGAACAAATGCACCAGACTAGACCTTTCCATGTTTTTCCTTGAAAATCATTCTTCCTCACTAGAGGGGGGTCTGCCCCCATTTGTAAAAAAAAAAAAAAAAAGTGATCTCACACTCTGTATACAGTTTTTAATCAGCCATGGCACATTTAACATTTAATTTTCAGAATCAGCATCAAGCTCCATGATACATACAATAGGTGTTCTTCTTGAGTAAGACTAGTGAAATAACTTGATATAGCAATAGTTAATCTGATTATATATTTTTCACAGGTTTGGCAGGAACGTGGAGTTCTTCTTCAAATAGTATTCTTCAGATTGATCCAAAGACAGGAGTAGCAGTAGCGAGGAATTCTGGAACTGTTACAATATATTATGAGATCCATGGATTGCTTAAGACCTACCGGGAGGTGAGACACTTCAGAATTTCATTTGTCATGTTGCTCTGGGTGAAGACTTCCTGTGACTAAAAGGAAGTATATGCAGCATCTGAGTGTCATTTTCTCATCAGCTGTCCCCACAGACCAAATTGCTTGGTAAATTTCTTCAAGTTTAAAAAGCGTCTTTGAGATTTGATCTGCAAACAGTTTAAAGGAAATGCCGTGTTTTTAATAGTTCTATGCACCAAGCTTCATTTTAAATTTGGGAAGAGTTGCTGAGAGGAAAACCTCTAATAAAATGCTTGAGGATATCCCATCTAGTTGTCATCCATGTCAAAAGCAGCCATGTCACCTGATGTTGCGTTTGCATCCGTCTGTTATTATTACCGGTATATGACAAGTTTCATCTGTGCATGGCTAAAATGTCTCTAAATTCCAAATAGCTTTGACATATTAGTATTCTATACTTAACTAAGTGGTATGGGTGAATTAATCGACTGGTGAGATTAAGCTATACTACAATTCTGCTCTGAAAAAGCTATGTCTTCCAAGTACTGTGAGCAGGATTCTCCCAACGAGCCCTGCCAGTGGAAGCTCTGCACAAGGACTTCTGCTTGTGCAATGGGGCTTTCTTCCCACCCCCCTTCACATGCTCCCCAAAATTGTCTTGGGGCTCAGAGAATCCCCAGAACAGCACATGGGGGAGGAGAGGTGGAGTTGCTTGCACAGACAGAACGTTCGCCATTTAATTCAACTCTGCATAGCCAGATCTTTATGCACAGACGTAGGTTTTTTTTGTGGCTCCATGGGAATTGCATCCACAGAAATGATAGTATGATCTCTTATTTTTCCTTCAAGGTGTCGATTAATGTACCTCAAAAGATTGTGGCAGCACATGGAAGTGGAATGAAAACAAGTTTGCAGGGCACTTTAACTTCGAAAGTTGTAGTTAAAATTGGGCATGGAAGCAAAAATCTGAAAGGTATATTTAGTCACTTTCTTTATGTTTGAGTGTGAAAACTTGGACCAAACAGGCAAGCTTTTCTATGTAACATTAATTTTATGTATAAATGCTACACCATTTATTATCTCTGTGTACAGCTTGTTGAGTTTCATTATGGGAAGACATCTAAATAATTATTTTAGGGCATATGTAATTTTTCACTTAGCTGAATTAATGATGTTCAATATGTTTTAGTGGAGCACATACCTTTCATGGAAAAACAGCAAGGTTTCAGCCTCAACACAGATATGCATTTTATACATGCCCCATAATCCCCCTTAGGGTCCTTTAAACGAAGTAACCCTGATTGAAAGCTTTACTGGGAAGCAGAATATGACGCTAATAAATCAATAAACTGGGTGCTGCTGCACTTATGCTAGTTTGGGTGGAAGCCCACCTTGCATGATCCTTCCCTCTCATAAAAAACCAGGAGAAGAAAATAAGAATCATGATTGTACACCCATGCTTATGTGCAGATATCCTGGCTCAATTATGCCTTTATATGATCAGCAGAGAGGAACACAACCATCTACTCCTTTCACCAAGAGTGGCAATTTTTAAATGAGTGCATTTGGCCAACCATCTGCCAGTCTTGTTATCGTTTAATACTTTGATCTTTATTCCTTTTGAAGAACTTAATTTAGAGTTTGGGAGGGTGTTCTGAGAACACATACCTCTAAAAATTACTTAGAAGTATTTTAGATGGGTGCATGTTAAAAGCATAAATAGTAATTTCTATGCCATTTAACACATGTTTAATGATTAACAAGCAAGCATATTTTAACAATGCAATGCTGAGTACTCGGTACTTTCTGATATATTGAATACATGTCCAAGGGAACTAATGCTTCATTTCAATCCAATAATAAATGACACAATTTATCTTCTTGACAACCTCTGGAAAACACATTAGTGAGACTTCCATAGTATACCAGGCTTGCTGGTTACAAGGCCTTGATCCAAAGTTTAAATGAAGTGAAATTACCTGTGGCTTAATATGACCTATCACCTGACAACACTTTCTACCTCATTCACTCTCAATAATTATTGTTGTAAAGCTGTCTGTGTTAAATGCTTTCATGTCATAGGTGAGAAAAGGCAGCTGTGTAAGTCTTCCTGCTCTAATAAATGTCTCTTGCTTTATATGCTTAATGGTATAAAGAAGATTACAGTTAAAGATTAAATTTCTTACTACCAGATTCTGCTATTTATTTTTTTAAAAAATGTTTGTTTTTCTTGTATTTTAATTCCTTTACACAATTTTCCTTAGGAGAATGTTCACCCGCCCAGATTGAAGTAATTGAAGAAATGAGGCCCCAATCTAGTATCAATTGCCAACTTCATTTCAACAATGATATATTTGATTTTCCAGCCTCTGAAATTTTTGCAGCAGAACCTGGGTTTGATGTAGATTCAGGTAAGACAAAAAAAAAAAGAGAGAGAGAAGCCCCAAATCACACCAACCACTCTCCAGTCCGTCATGCATGCTATGGTACTATATTTATCCTGTTAAGATAATACTGAGTAATGAGTTCAGGGAGCAAAAATAATAATCCAGTACATAAGTAATAAAGTAATAATGAGCAACATGGGAATATAGAGATACAAATGTGCCAAACAAGTTTAATGATGATTGGCTAGAACTGCAGTGTTAAATGAAGACAACAACAGGTGATAGCAAGCTGCTTTTCAGTGTTTGCAAACACCCTTGTTTCTCAGTGCTTCAAAATAGTGCAAAACATTGGACCTGGAAAGCTCTTCGCTCATGTCAATTTCAGTTTGCAAGCACAGAGCACTGTCTCTTATGTCAGCTCTAAATATGACGTTGACTGTGGTGTTTTCATTGCTAAGGTTGCCCTATTGACATTAACTGAGCCTCTGAATAAACATGCTTA
Organism: Lacerta agilis; assembly: GCF_009819535.1. NCBI lineage: Eukaryota > Metazoa > Chordata > Lepidosauria > Squamata > Lacertidae > Lacerta > Lacerta agilis. The sequence continues at coordinate 75,616,181 of NC_046313.1, read as the reverse complement.
GGACTGGAGTGCAAAACACTCAACAGTAACACAGTGTAGAAAACTACACTGAAGGGAACAAACTATTGTTATTCAAATTGTTCTTGGTTCTTTAGGACATTATACTTGTTCCATCACAATGCACAGACTTGCGGACAAGCAGCTAAAACAACTGAGTATGAGCAAAACAGCTGTTGTTGTAACAGCTTCAGTCCAAAGCAGCCATTTCTCGGAGTGGATCAGTGCTGAAGTGCCATTTAATCCAGGGTTTTATGCTAATCAGACTGAAATTGCCTTGAATAATCATTACACAAGTTCTGATGTGAAGATATTTGGAGCCACTGAAATTCTTGAAAATCTTGTGGTAAGTCATGACCAGTATGTTCAATTTGCTAATGTCGTGTTTCCATGAGCCAATGTGGATACCACACACAGCAGTCTAATAAACAGCAACATTTGAGCTGCGGTGAAAAATTCAAAGCAAAATGGATTTTAGGCAATACAGTAACTGAAATTTGGGGTATAAAGACAATATCCATCATATTGTCAATCATTGTATGAAAAGTTTAAAATAAGTTTAAAACAGGTACTTTTAGATCTATTTTATTCACTGAAAGAGGCCACTGAAAGGGAGTCAAAGGAGGCACTAACTTAGATCAGCTTGGGCTTTTATCTGTGCACTACACTATTCTGCATATATATTTCACATAGTTACTGTTTTGATTTCCTGTAATTAGGTGGGTGTTATCTAGGCCACCCAGTGCAAATTCTCCTTTAATTAGTTACATTAGTAAGCTAATAAAATTAGAAGTCAGATTAATTGAAGTTCATCTTTATGTGAATATACCCAAGGGTGTGAAGTAGAATTTAAACAGTCATTAAAGGAAACAAATACTCATATTGGTATTCAGCTTCATAAATTGAGTGGGGGGGGGGATACCATTTGCATTTTAGCTACCCTGTTTTTAATACAGAAAAGCAGAGTTGGCAAGGGACTTGAACAAATGAAGACCAAAAATGATTTATGATACCATAACACACCTTTGGGAATATCAGGAGAGAGAGAATAATGCTCTACATAGTACTCTGCTGCGGATGTTAAACTATAATCCATAGAGGCACCATTAAAAGGAGATACAAGAAATGCATAGCTGGCGTGACTTGGAGAAAAGACTGTCCAGCTTGGTATGGCAGGTCGTCTTGAGCAGAGGGTGTCCATCAAGCAGCTAGAGAGCATCTGTGAGAGCTCACCCTTCCAGGGGAAGGGTTCTCTTTAATGGAGAAGTGCCATCAGCAGAGGGAAAGAAAATAACATTTCTAAAAAATTGAATAGATCTGTCTTGGTTGCGCATCTGACACAGGACTCAAGTGGCTCAAAGACAAATTAAGAGAGGAGATACGATCCAGCAGTACAATTTTTCTCTATCTCTGAGTGCTGTCAGTAAATAATACGTGTTTATCTTGTAGGTGAAATCGGGCTCACCTCTGGTGGTGGCCTTTGAGAAGGAAAGGTCCTATGGCTTGCCTAGTTCTGTAACATATACTGTCAGCTTATCAGATCCAAGACTTGCAAGCAAAGGATCTCTGTCTACTACACTTACCATATCCAGCACAGGGACTGACCAATCTATCACAATCCCAGTGACAATGTTTTATGTATCTGACAGACCCTTATCAGTGAGACGTAAGTTTCTCTTTCTATACCTTCCATTTTAGTAGTCCATTTTTTAAAAAAAATTAAAAATGTGTTATTGTAAACGTCAGCATTTTTAGTGCTGGATTGGCATAAGTTTTATCTTCAAAGCTATATGTAGGCAAATGTGGCAGTGTAGCATTGTTAGAACATAGATTTGATTGCATAAAGATTTTTCCTAATTTGAAAAAGTTCAGAAAATCAGTCCCAGTTTGGTATTCAATGCCTCTGTGTTCACCATCATCCCGGAACCTTTCCTTTCTATGGCAGGTCTTCGTGCTTCCAAAAAAGCTCGTACAAAAGGAAGGGGACCCAGAGAGTGGCATCAGACCTATGGCTTTAGTTGAAAGAGCAACCTGGGAAAGCACCAATTTGCACATAATTATGTTCGGGTGCATGCATGGGAATTTTTGCTGTTCACTCACCATTGATCTCTCATGAAGCACAGCATCATACTCTTAACTGATAATTTTTTTAAGCTATATTTTAAGGATAATGGTATAACATTTTCAGGGGCTCTAGAAAGCAATTAATATTGACATTTAAATATATTTTTGAACTATCACAGACATGCACATTCAAAATGTTACTTTGAAATAATCAAATAATGTTAATTAAATAGGTAGCACAATTGCATTCAAACCAGTTTAGGGTGTTAGGTCTATTTGTAACATGGATACCCATATATCTTCTTTTCAATATGATCCTCAGATGAACCAAGCTTATTCCAACACTTCCTTGATTCCTATCAAGCCATGTTTTTCACACTTTTTGCACTACTAGCAGGGATGGCTGTTACAGTAATAGGTAAGTGTCAAGGGGTTCTGAAGCACTCCTCCCCCCCCCTTTAATTTTTTATGTTTATGTGATTTCAAATTAATTTCTGCCAATTTGTTCTGCCATGTCTTTCAGTGCACTACGCTATTTTCTCACCAAAGGAACAGCTCACTCACCCAGCTTTTCTCCCAAGGACGAGTCCTGAGCATAGACAACGTAAGCAGATCTTAAACCATTTTAAATTGAAATAAACTTTTCTCGCTTAAACTATTGTACTGCGTAAACATTGCAGCAAGGGAGAATGTTCCCCTCAGAGTAGACTGCCTGAGCCAAGTGGCATAACTGTACTTTGCAGGATACCGAAACTTGCCAATTTTGACTCTTATCATCCCGCACAGCTTTCTTATTTAATTGTGGCTCCTCTGAGCCAACGGGCACACTAATTTTAGTTCTGTGCCTTTGAAAGGAAACTACAAGAAGAGCTGTGATACTAAACCAAATCCTCTCTTCTTAAAATGGCACAACTTTCAAAGAAAGTCAATCAGCTCGTGATAAACCCAAAAGAGATGTTTTGCCCCTCTTTTTTCTTATAGAGCAGGATGGGAAACTTGTGGCTGTGGGTTTTTTTTTGGATTCCAACTCCCATCAGCATGGCCATTGGTCAGGGATGATGGGAGTTGAAGTTCAACAGTGTCTGGATGGTCAAAGATTGCCCTTACCTGTTGTAGTGGTTCTTATTTGCAGAACACAACATTTGGAAATGGGAAAAGAAAGTTTGCATTTTCCGTAGACTTTCTTCAGCTGCTCTCTGTATAGTGAGAAGCAGCTCCACAGGCAGCAGCTGGGAGCAGAATAGTATTGAGGAAAAGTGATGTTGATCCCTTTCCCCACCCACCATTTGTAGGTCCCCAGCTGCTTTTCTACCTATTGTCATCTTAAGGCTAGTTCTCAATGACCTGATAAACTGTGGCTGAGCTTTCCTACTTCACATTGTCTACACATGTTCTTCCATAGAAAACAACTTCTCTCACCATGGAAACCTGGACAAGGACTCTAATCTAGCCTTTACCTGACGTGCTAATGTTCTGTATGGAGGAGTGTTGCTGGGTTTTTTGTGTGGAGGAGTTTTCAGTCATGCGAGACCCCATCTGCAATCTGAAGTGTTATTTGTGAGAAATAGGTCTTAGCTGGTAGAACACTTATTCAGAATAGTTGGTTGAAGTGGCATTTTGCCTGATTTGTTCTCAAGATTGTTATTTAATGTTCAGCCTTGCAAAGTTACATCCTGCCAATAGCTCAAGGCAGATATCCCTCAAGCCATCTCACATTATATTAAGGGAATTATTTTCAAAAGTCATAATACAGTGGAACCTTGGTTCTCGAACGGCTTAGTTGACAAACAAATTGGCTCTCGAACGCCGAAAACCTGGAAGTAAGTGTTCCAGTTTTCGAACGTTTTTCAGAAGCCGAATGTCCAATGCGGCTGTCGGCTATTGTTTCCGGGGCGCCTGCACCAATTGGAAGCCGCTCCTTGGTTTTCGAACGTTTCAGAAATCGAACCAACTTCCGGAACGGATTATGTTCGAGAACCAAGGTACCACTGTATTTGAAACAAAATCTACACAGTAGTAAGACAAGAACAGCAAATGCTGATAATCTTGCACCCCTCCTTTAGAAATGATTTAAAATGAATGGTGTATACTTTTTAAAAATACTGAATATTTGTGTCCTGTGGCATTAAAACCGTACTGTCCACATATGACACTGAAGACCACAAGGACATCTCCCACTACTTTCATAATGTCCCCCACCTCCACCTCCTCCCAGTGTCGTATTTACTGAATTGAAAACTGCTTGATAAAAATTTCATATATAAAGGGTAGGATTCAACTAAGTTGTTGTGTGCACCTAGTGAGGCTCACGTGTGCAATGGGATGTCTCCCACTTCTCCTTCCCCCACAACACCACCCCAAAAAATCTGCTCTGGGGGATTGTGGAAACTCTGAGAACAAGTTTAGGGGACACGTGGTAGGCGGAGAAAAGGGGGGAACTCTAATTGTGTGAGCAGACCTCGTTCTGTGCAATCATACTGCACTTAGCACTACATCAGCAGGTGTTTTTTTAGAGGCTTCCCCTCCAGTTGTGCTGGTGAGCCCCAGCAGAAAGATAACATGTCCCTCTCTTTTAATATGCTGGGGGCTGAAATGTCCTCTCCTTATGAAGTCCCCACACTTCTAACCTATCACCCACCATGACATGGATTGATACTGTTCCTCAAAGGTATTTGCTAATGGATTGTAGGAGCAGTGTTTCTCTTCTTACATATTTACATTTTCATTTAACTGAGTCTGAACTAGTGCTGTGCTGAGAACTGTCCTCCAGTTTCTCAAGTTATCTTCATCTGTGAAGGTTTCCACTGCGCCCCCCCCCCCAAATTCTCAGGACTCTTGGTAACTTTGTGTGAGTGTGAAGATTTGAGGATTGAGGATTTATTGTAGTGAGATGGCCAGGTGTTAGCATGTTTGTTTTTCTTTCTGGGAAGCATTTCCCCAGCACTCTGCAACCTGATTGCCTACCTGTGCTTCCTCATTGTCCATGCAATGAGTTACTTCATGATGGGAGCCAATCAACATAGTGCTGTAGCAATCATTCCATTAGTGCAAGCTTTTTTGCATTAATTTTTCTTCCCTCTGATAAAGCTTGAATGCAATTGCTTTTCTCATTAAATGATGGAAAATGGTAAAAAAATAATAACACAGGACATATTTTCAGAACGGCATTAGCCTGAATCATGTTTTTGTGACTCCATGAAGATCCTTAATGCGAAACAAACAATCTAGCAACATCCTTATCATATATATGAATAATAATTCTGCCTTTTGTTTATAAATGTAGGATTTCCTGTTCGATCTGCAACTTCCTTCAGTTCCACATCTTCAGGCAGCATTAACGGCTCTCCCACCAGACTGTGGAGTCCTGGTTATGCTTCACAGTAGACAGAGCTTTTTTCCCTCTCAAAAGACTCTTGTTTGTATTTTAAAGTACTAGTGCTTTTACTGGTAACTAATTCATTACCTGATGATAGCTTGTCAAAGCTTAGCTTTTTGCTCAGTTTATTGCGACTCTCTTTGACGAATGCAACAAAATTTCTGTATACCTTTTTAATTCACCATGCCCATATTATTTAAGGGTAGTAGAATCTACTCTTCTACAATCTGTCATTATTAGCAGTACTATCTGGATGTTGGGAGAGGAATTTATGGGTAATGCCCAGTATCTGTGTTGATCTAGCTTGCCTTTTCTTTCTTTGTATACTTCAGTTAATACTAGTTGTACCTCCTAATTGTCTGTATCAATGCAGGGCAAATGTTTGTTTACTTCCTGTGGAAATTGTATTTTTATAGTTTCATAATGAGGCTTAATGCAAATACGGAAGAGAGATACAAGGACATAAACCAAAAACATGAAAGGGATATATGCTTCTAGAAGACTAAAGTTTTAGTTTGGTTAGATTTTATTAATTTATTTTGAGACTCAGGAATGAAAGTGCTGCACTATTACATTCTCACACCTTTTAGCATTATAAATAACTTGAATTTCCCAAAATAAAAAAATTCCTTCCAGTAGCACCTTAGAGACCAACTAAGTTTGTTATTGGTATGAGCTTTTGTGTGCATGCACACTTCTTCAAATACACAAAAGTGTGCATGCACACATAAGTGCATACCAATAACAAACTTAGTTGGTCTCTAACGTGCTACTGGAAGGAATTTTTAAATTTTGTTTCGACTATGGCAGACCAACATGGCCACCTACCTGTAACATGAATTTCCCAGTTTAGAAAGTAGTTATGCTGTAATAACTATTGAATAGTTGTGCCTTTTTTGTGTAAGAATTGTAGTAGGGTCTCCTCTCACGTAAAAATAGTCAGCATACACTTCACCAGTTGCTGCAAGTACCAAGACCCTCTGCTATTTACCTGTAAACAAATTTTTATTATAGTTATTATTTGACTATGCAGGGTGTTTTTTTTAAGGAATAGTTTTATTTTAATGAAAAGTTTATTTTAAGCTGAGTCTTTTTAAAAGAAAATAATGTTGATATAAAGTGCGTGACCGTGTATTTTTTTTAGTTCTTTGCAAATGTTAAATACCTCAACAGAAACTGGCCAGATTTGGGCATCATGTTAATCAGTGCTGAGGAACGTCTTTAGCTCCATGGGCCAGATCCTTATCCAAATATGTCTCGTGGGTCAAATTTGGACAGGTAAGTGACCTACCTGTCAATCTCTTGGTGTTACAAATGACATTTCTATCCTTTGAAGTGCCAAACATCTGGAAAGCAAGGCACTCCAAAAAGCAAGCTTTCTTCCTTTGTTTGCAGTGAAACAGCTTCTGAAATTAAGGGGAAAACTTGCTTTTAGCAGCACCTTGCTGCCTGCTGCATACTTAGAAAATTAGCCAAATTGAGCATGTAGGGATGCACAACAGAGTTTCCTGCAGGGAGCTCTCTTGCACGCCCAGATCCAGCAATGTTGCCCTTGCTGGGTTCCTGCTTTGTGCAGCGCTTCAGAGGCTCCTGACAATCAGTTTGTTATTAGATGCTTTGGAAGATGCACAAGGAAGCTTTGGCAATGGTGCCCTTTTGGCTGAGTCAAGCCCCACCTTTACTTGTATGATGCCATGTGTAGACCACCCTGATGGACCAAAATTGGCCATACAAAGCAAGGAAATGCAAAATTGGCCTGCAAGAGTAAGGTTCCTCACCTGCGTGCTAAAAAAAAAAATAGCTCAAAGGATGAGTCATCTGAATCCTAAACTGTGGTTAATGCTGATTAGAATATTCAGATTTATAACCTGTGGTTTTAAGTTGCCTTGTTTCAGTGAGCCAAAGCGACAAAGAATTCCAGTTTGTCAAGTCTGAAGAATATGGCAAGTTGTGGTGAATCTAAAGTAGAAACGAAAGTTTCCGCATTCCTCCTGGGTGCATGGGAGTGGGGCCCATACAAGCCCAAAGCCCACTGTGGTTTATTGGCCAAGGCTCCAATGTGGCCAGTGAGTCTCACTGCGCATCTCTTGACCTGATGCTGTGGCCTGGATTAGGACCCTTATACTTGAAGTGCTGCACGAGTGTCATGGAAATGTGAATAAGGGAGGGTACACAAAAGAGCAGTTCAGTCCTCACAAACTGACTCCTGCAACAGGAAATATTTTTATTTATGTTGTGCTGTCTATACTGTTGTGAATTTCCCATGTGAACGTGTGCATGCCCAACTCTACTGATGTCAGTGCAGTTACTGTTCACTTCAAGCAGAACAAAAATTTCCCCAAGGATTTAGAAATACAGCTGGCACAATTAATACTTTGTGTTGGCATGTAATCTACAATATGCACAGGTAGCCAAAGAAGTAACAACATACCACCACATATACCGGTAGTATAAATTTGGACTGGAAACATCACATGGTTTCTTGTGGACTTTTCTTCCTTCCTTTTTTCATACAATGGCTGCTGGGAAGTTCAGTGTCTACAACAACCAGCAGTGTGGTTCTTTGATGCCATAGCAGTAAGGAACTCAAAGACTGACCTGGAGTAATTGTTTCTAAATTCCAGTTCACTAGCTCAAAGCTTCTCAAATGCCTGGCTACTCAGTATTTACTGGCCCAGAAGTAGGTCACTGTGCAAATGCAGTGTTGCCAATCTGCCAGGAAACAAGACTTCCAATAAAATACAAAGGTGAAGTTTTGCAGAGGTTCAACAAAAAAGAATGTGATGTTTACCAAGTGAATATTCTCTAGGTCTGGTCTTTGGACTGTGGGGTGACATCCAACTGTGGCAGCCCACTTGTGCAACTGATTTCTGCTCAGCCAATAGGCGTTCCCTTTCTTTTCCTTCCTCCTACAATCCTCAACTGATCCAAAACTGCCATGAAGATTTGGAGAAACCTCTGGAATACATCAGTGACATGGGGGGAAGGGCTACAAGAGGCAGGAGAGCGGTGGGGTCCCATCACATTATCTGATGGGACAATGGATATCACCTACTGCCTGGTGTTGGAATTGTATCATAAACATGTTCTTTTCAACCCTAAGTGTTAATAATTAACATTTAACAGGGAACAGTTTAGAACAAGAAATCTTAGTGCCTAATTCTAACACTGTGAGTGTATATGACTGTGAACAATCCTTATTGTGATGCTTTAAAAAAATGTCAATGCAGGGAATATTTCATGGAAAATTTGAAAGTCGTACGAAGATACTGTGACAAAGTTGTATTTGTATATTTAAAACACAAAGTTTTTGCTTGGTTTCCTACAGTTTATTTGCTTGAGAAATAAAGATACACTTTAACACATAAGCATTGCCTGAAAATGATTAAATATAAACATTCAACCTTAGACATTTTTGTAATATAATCATGATAAGATGGATGTATAAACTGGCAACAGGGGAAGGGAAAACTTACAAATGCAATACAGAAGAGCAGGGGGGCGTTGACGTTAACTGTCTTTTCATAATGTCCATGTTTTTGTTTTCTCACCCAGCTGTCAAAGGAATAGCCTTTACATCTGGGGATAGCATTTCCTTCTAATTCAAAGACAACTACTGAGTTCATTGGGAGACGACTGGAGGCTCCCTGCTGCCCTAGGAATGTCTTTCAAGTAAAGTAGGCAGTGGCATCCAAGTTAAATTCTTGTAAGCTCTGTTTTTACCCTAAATAAACTGTGTTTTATTTTGCTCAGTGAAGCCTTCTCTTTCTGGATACCAAAATAGAGTGATAGAGGAATAGGAAAGGGGGGGAAGATATAAGACCTTTTTCTAATGATGATGGTTGCCCTGGTTATTCCACCTAATATGTCTCTAGCTTTAAAATTTCTGCACCTACTGTGCTTAAACACTCTAGTGGCTTACATTTTACTGAAAAGCAGGTGTTGCAGTTTTCCGTGAGAAACTGAAGCACCCCCAAATCTAGAGAGAGCTAAAAAGAAAGTGTGTTTGGGTTGGTAGCAGCTGATTAGTTTTGTGGGTTTATTGGCATTTCTTTTTAATAGGAACCATGTGAGGGTCAACTCAAAGAGGTTGGTGAAAAACAACACACATTGCTTAAAATGTATAGGCACATAACCTTTTGAAGGTTTCTAATTTTGTGCTCTTTCCACTGAATTCAGTAGAGAATTGGATGTTAACTGCTCTTGAGCTGTGGTTGGCTGTAGTATACATGTCCAAACACTGTTATTAAGACAAGTGGCTCTGAAGAACCCTTGGGAAGTCTGGACCCTGAAGGCTCTTCAAGCTATTGGTTCCAGACAAAACACAGTCCAACCACAAGAGGAAGGTATTGATGTGTCTTGACTGGCTGCCTTCCTTTTTAACATGGCCTGCCACAGAAAACAGCTTGTGAATGTTCTGCGACTTGTCACCGATTTATCCCTCTTGCCTGATTTTCCCACACTTAAACTTGTATTTCTATAGCATCATATTATTTCCATAACTGAATGATGTGTGATTAGAATTTGTTTCTTTTCCATACTATATCGGGACTGAGGAGCTTGAGGTCCAGGAGCCAAATGCCAGAGGATTGTCTGTCTGAGCCTTAAATCTCTCCCCAGCCCACACCCTTCCCTGCTTCACACCACAACAGTTTGCCTGGTTGGAATATGTCCTGGAACCCTTAGTGCCACTTGCCTATCTTGATGGAGTGGGGTGTGCGAATGTATGTAGAAACTAGCCTACTGTAGATAAAGTTTACATTTCTTGCTCTGCCCACTTTTGCCTCTTGCCTTGCCCATCACTGGCATGTGAGTCTCAGAAGGTTGCTCAGAAGGTTGCAGTACTTGGGTTAGGTTCCCCATTCCTGTTCTGGATACTCAGATATTGCTTCATTGTTATGTATCTGGTCTGCAGAATCTGCAAGGTATGTGTTAAATTCAAATTAATCTGGAAAAACATTGAGGGTACAGTGAATGCAATTCCCTACTTAAGATTCATCTAGATTTTAGAGTGATTCTTCAACCTTTTTTCTTCAACAACACTGGCATAAATATTTAATCTTGATGTTCTTATGTCCACATGGGTCTTTTCACTGCATGGATAAATTTCCATTGCGGACAGTGTTCTTTGAAACCAAATTCATAAATCCTTGGCTCTGACTTACCAGGTCCCTTTATTAATAGCTGCTAAAGTTTTTTCTGTATTTGGCCATAGTCATTCTGTCCCTTGTTGCAATGTCCCCAACAATGGAGAAGTCATGCTGATCTTCCTAAATTGATCTAAATACATATCCTCTAAGTGTCTGAAATGCACACTGAGTTTTAAATGTGTACGCACTTCTGTTATTTGTGTAGGGTGTCCTCAAGTATCACAGGGCCTTTCCTACTCCCAGAATGGTAGGACTCCAGCTGGAAAGTACATTTGGCACAAACAAACTGTAGTGTATTACTGCTTTAATAAATAGGTTTCTTCCCCTACCATGTAATGTATTCCAAACTCATCCCCATACACTACTTTTTTTCTTTTTCTTTTTTAGATGCTCAAGTATGAGAGTCACAGCGTGTGTAAGAACAACTCTTCTGCGTTCAGGGTATTTGCTCAGTGCTTAGCATTAGTAAGGATTACAAAACAGACACTGGCATGGATCATCTTGAAATAAGTCTGCTAAAATCACAGTTAAATTGTGTCATCAGCTGTTGAATGAACTCATTCCTCCAAGGGATGGAAATGTCATGGTAATAAAGCTGAAGATATTTACTGAGTGGTAGCTGGCACCGAGTCAAGAACAGGGCTAGATCAGAAATAATGAATGCTCCTCAAAAACAACAACAACAACACAGGTGATTACAGAAGAATTACCTAAGATAAATTAACATACTAGAGATCTGTCTCCACCTCTTCCCAATTTAAACTTGCATTAGGATTAGTAGATTTCCCCGATTCCCTATTTGGCCCAATTAAAGTCACCCTCAGGTGTTCTATGCTTTTCATGTGCAGACCATGCCCGAATCAGAGTATAGGATTTCATTCCAACCCGTTAGCAAAATGGCTCAGATCTGTCGCAAAGGATTTATAGCCTGAACTAAATGATGAGACCACTTTCTTCAGGCAATGTGCAGTTGCTAAAATGAGCATTAAGCTGAGTAACTGCTAGGTGCGGTTTCTTTTCCTTTTAATAGTTAACGGCATTTCCCTGCAATGTCTCATGCCCAGAACTATAAATTGGACAGGAAATGTCTTGAAGTAGAATCAATGATATCTGGTTCCTAAAAACTAGATTAGATTTATGAAATATGCCTTTCCTCCGGAGAACTATGCTGCCTGTGATGCCACAGTCCTGCTCTAACTGAGGATGAGTATAGAATCATAGAGTTGGGAGAGACCACAAGGGCCATCCAGTCCAACCCCCTGCCTAGCAGGAAACACCATCAAAGCATTCCTGACAGATGGCTGCCAAGCCTCCGCTTAAAGACCTCCAAAGAAGGAGACTCCACCACGCTCCTTGACAGCGAATTCCGCTGTCGAACAGCTCTTACTGTCAGGAAGTTCTTCCTAATGTTTAGGTGGAATCTTCTTTCTTGTAGTTTGAATCCATTGCCCCGTGTCCGCTTCTCCGGAGCAGCAGAAAACAACATTGCTCCCTCCTCTATATGACATCCTTTTATATATTTGAACATGGCTATCATATCACCCCTTAACCTTCTCTTCTCCAGGCTAAACATACCCAGCTCCCTAAGCCGTTCCTCATAAGGCATCATTTCCAGGCCTTTGACCATTTTGGTTGCCCTCCTCTGGACACGTTCCAGCTTGTCAGTATCCTTCTTGAACTGTGGTGCCCAGAACTGGACACAGTATTCCAGGTGAGGTCTGACCAGAGCGGAATACATGTGCATTAGACATATGGAGCAGAGACATATGGTTCCATTCTGTGAAGTTTTGAAGAACTAGGAATGCAGCCATTCACTTGCCTGAACTCTGGAATTAAATTTGGAAGCTGGAATGCACCAAAGGTTTAGTGTGGTAGTGGAAATATGGAGCAGGAGGGTAGCCATTTTCTCCGGTCACTGCTGCATACTAACTAGTCCCATTAGAACTGATAGTTTTGTTCTTGTAGAAAGGAGTAGCCTGGCAGTGCCTTCATGGGTACTTGTCCCAAGCAGAAAGAAACCAACCTTGACCTGCCAGATGGGAAAGTGAGGAGAGGTCAAGGGGAAGAAAAAGAGCCTTTGGATTCTGATGCAGCTGGAATGTCAATCTGGAGGAGGGGCTGGGCAAGGGTTTGTGGTCACCGCTAGTTCCACTCCCAGTTGGATACTTAATATTTGCACATCCAGGGTGGCCATACACCCAGAATTTCCCGGACATATCTGGAATACCGCATCCGGGCAGAAATTGGACAAATGTTTTGGAAAATCTGGATGTATGGCACACCATGTCAGCAGTGCTGATTTTGCCTTAAAATAGCTCAAAATGGCAAAAACGCTCAACAACTTTTCTGTCTTTTCACCGTTTGAAATATGGCAGCCCTATTAACTAGTCACATGCATTCTATTTCTCCAGGGCTAAGTTGTTTAAAGCAGTTATGTGGGGAGACCCAGATCTGTCTATCTGGCCCTCAGAAGTCTCCCCACTCTTCCAAGGTTACACCCCTCACTGCTCTCATTCATACATGCATTCTACATGCTATGAGCTTGCTGGAATGTGTCCTTCAAGTTTAATAGATGGTTTACACATAGAGGATAGAGAGGGGTGCTGGAATACCTGCAGAAACTAGTATACTTTACAAAGGTAAAATTTACACCATTTTTGTCCCGGACCCCATCTACCACTGCCAACCAGTCCTCAGAAAGTTGCCCAGAAGGGAATGTGGCCCATCTATGCAGTAAGTGAAGAGTGTCCTTCTTTCTCATTTGACTCCCAGCTTTTGTCTGTGAAACTAGAGGTTCACTAACACAGGATAATCAGGTTTGTTAGGCAACAGTAGATCTGCAGGTAATTATTATAATTTTAAGTTAGTCCTTTTACACCACCTGCCCTCTTGAAGGGTAGTTTATGATATATGTGCACAACATATTTTGCAATGGAAAGAATTTCATTTAAATTTGTGACAGGCAGATAAATATTTAGTATCACATTATTGTATATTGAATGAGGCCCATTATTACTCTCTGCTACAAGTGTGTACCATCATTACTCAGCTCTGGAGTTTATGACTGTGCTTTATAGGATGCATATTGAACATTCCTCTTCACTTAGCCTCTGGCACTTATGAAAAATACCTTGAGCAGTAAGCTGACTCCCCACCCCCACCCCCAGCCTGCTTCTCTGAATGAAGGTTAGAGTTGACTTTATGCGTGCAGGGTTTTTTTGTTGTCACTGCTTTTTATATAAATGGTCAGAAAACTAACTCCTGTTACTCATGGCTGTAGGAGCAGGATTCTGGGTTAGAGGGATATTTGCATATTAGCTACACTGATTTGTGTATACTGTTGTATTTCATAGGCAGCAAACTAAAACCTAATTATACTTCCTGCATTTTGTGAAAATTACACATTGAAGGGTTAGTGCAGAGGTTAATATTAACAGCACAATCCTATGTCCACTTGCCTGGGAGTAAGCACCACTGAATACCAGGGAACATACAACTAAGTAAGCACGTAGAAGAATGGGCTGTAATCCTGTAAAAAGAATATGCTCATCCTAGTAATTTTGGAGCACTCTATTACCTCCTGCCTTGCCCATCCCACCCCCATCATTCTTACCTCACGAGGTGCTTTTCAATGTTTAGCAGGGAATGCACAGCTGTCTGGACTGGGGGGGGCACTGTGGGGCAGATGGAGGTGGCATTTTCACTCTTGCCTGGAGTAGCAAAACATCCTGAATATTAACAGCAACCTAATCCAGAGGTGGGGGTCCTGTTGCTCTCCAGGTGTTCCTATATTACAGCTTCCATCATCCCTAACCATTGACCAGACTGATCGGAGTTTATGGGAATTGGGGTCCAACAATATCTAAAGGGCCACAGGTGTCCCCCCACTCAACATGGGGTGTTTTTTGTTTGTTTTTTGCTTCTTGCAGTAGAGTGTCACATTATAAGAATGTAGCTACCCATTTCCATCAAATTAAAGGAAGCACCTTCTTGTTAATCCTGTGGACATATTCTGTGCAGCTAGGATCAGTTGTGTCTGTTAGAACTTGAGCAGAACAGTTCTCTTGCATAACTGAACAATGAGAAGCTATATTAAATGAGGACAAAACATAACAAACAAATGTCAAGATACTGATTTATAATAACAGTTAAAAATAATAATCTTAAATGACAAAGTGAGGAATTGATAGTTCAAGTCTGGTTCATGTACTGCAGCTATAAATATACATTCTCTACTCATCTTGCTTTAAATGGATTTTATTTTTATCCCATAATTTACCTAGCTTTGACATGGTTTTCGAGCAGAGTGTTTGTTTGCAGTATAATTAGCAATCAGACCCAAAGATCTAGGCAAAGTGAACTTCACTGCACAAGAATCACTTTTTCCTTATAATAAGGTTGGACAAGATGGCACAACCATACAGTCTCTGTAGTTTACCTTTTCACATTCTTCACAGACCATACTAAGCCTGCGTTTTTTATTTTTGTAGGCACTCATTTGCTTACCTTCTGTTCCTGGCTCTATGAAAAGGAACAAAAACATAATTAACTTTATATCTAAAATTATCATGAAATTAAACATTCCAATCACTGCAGAGATTTTAATGCCTGGATTAAGGTGTTTTGCGAGTGTTTGGGTTGCAGTGGGCGCTATTCGCCTTCAGTGCAAAATTCTGGTTGTATTGTTTATGTTCTACACTTGTGGCTGGGGAAACCCAGGCAGATGGCCAGGGTATAAATAATAAATTATTATGATATTTTTGTTGTTGTTGTTTAAACTACAGTAAGGCTGCAATCCTAACACCTGTTAACTGGAAGTAAGCCCTATTGAATTCAATGAGATTTTCTTCTGAGTAGACACCATTAGGATTGCTGTCTAGATGTCCCATTGTGCCAGAAGCTGTCTGTGAATAAGCGCCGGCTCCCTCAGCCTGAAAGCAAGATGAGTGCTGCAACCCCAGTCGCCTTTGACTGGATTTAACCACCCAGGAGTCCTTTACCTTTACCTTTTACCTTTCTAGTTATGTAGTATAAACCAAACACAACTGGACATATGCATCAATCATCATGGATCTGAATGCCATTCTCTTCCTGTGATTGGCCGCTAGTATTGGCCAGACCTGATGTAAGTAATTGGAACCTGGAATTCTGATCTTGCCTGCTCAACAGCAAGTCAAGTCTCCACTTTCTGTAATGAAAGGAAACCTTCATAACAGTCTCTGTCTAGGTCAGGGGTCTGCAACCTTTAAGACCAAAAGAGCCACTTGGACCCGTTTCCGAAGGGAAAAAAAAATCTGGGAGCCGCAAAACCATTGCGACATTTAAAACAAATATAACACTGCATTTTATTTTTAAAAATCCGATTTAAATTTTAAAAAATCCAATTTAAATAAAAAAAATCCGATTTAAATTTAAAAAATCCATTTTTTAAAAAAAAAATCATTCATTTTTATTCACCCTGGGGACCACTACCAGGTCACAGCCTGATCCAAGGTGGGTTGCAACAGCATACAAATATTTGATTTGTTGTTGTTTTTTTAAAAAAATGAGTCCTCAACTGCACACTTGTGTTAAATGTTTGTCCCATGTCTTATTGAAGACTGCTGGCTTTTACAATAATCTTAGTGTCTTTTACCCTTAATATTCCAGACCAGAGGCTATGTTCACCTCTTCCAGACCAGAGGCTATGTTCACCTCTTCCAACCTCCTCTCTTGCTAAATAAAGCACAGAATTGCACCAGAGAAGCCTGTGATGTTTGTGCTGACTTGCATACAGGTGGCTGTAGTAGTTCGTAGTGTTCAAACCTTTTTAGGGGAGTTCCCTGCCCACTTAATGACAATGGCGATAGATTTTGCACATGAACACAGATCCAAGTTAGGACTCCTCTCTTCCACGCCAACAGGTGCTTTGTCAAGGCTCCCCTAACACACACTCAGGACAGAGGAAAAACTGAAAAACGTCCCGGCCTTGCTCTGGGGCGGAGAGAGACGCGCGCCCGCAAGAGCGCGGTCTGAGGCTGCGAGCGGAACCAGCAGCGAAGGAGGCAGCGGCAGGGAAACAGGCGCCGCTTCCTCGACCATTTTTAAAAAGAGGGCTTCCCCCCTCGCCCGCCACCCTCCGCCCCTGGCCCAGCCCGCAGCTGCCTACCTCGTCGTCGCCTCGACGCAGCAGCCAGCAGCCTTCTGAGAGGAACCGCGGCCAGCCCTCCCCCGCGGTCCCACGACCCAGCCGAGGAGTCCTGGCCTCCAGTGCCCGTGCGGGGACGCGTCTGAAGGCCCCCTTCCTGCCCCCATCCCGTCCCGCCTCCCAGCTGTCTCTGGATGCCGCGGGGTCCCACATACCCGCCGACCCCGGAGCTCCCCTGTCCGCCCCAAGGCCACCTCCCACGCTAGGAAGACTCCCGGAGCTGGGCAGGGTTGGTCCCGCCAGGCAGGCTCGGGGGGTGGCCTCTCCCATGGGTGCCTGCTTCGGAGGCGGAGGCGGGGTCTTCAAAGTTCCCCCTCCCGTTCGCCCAGCACCATCTCTTCCCGAAGGAGCGTGCGCGCCTCAGGCGCGCTCCCCGACAGAGCCCTCGGCTGAGCTGCGCCACCTCTACTGCGTCCCCACCACCTCCGAGCCCCGCTGCCCCGCTGTTCAAGGCCAGGTGATCCTGGGTACGCCCCTGAGAAGCGCCCTCAGCCTCCGGAGGGCGGACCGCCGGCCAGCTGGAGGGCGGTCGCTGCCAGCTGGAGAAGTGGGCGGGCGTATCCGCCCCGGAGCCGCGGCAGCCGTGTAAAAGAGCCGCATGCGGCTCCGGAGCCGCAGGTTGCTGACCCCCGGTCTAGGTGTAACTACATGTGACCACAACATAACAAACCTAACAATAGTTGAGAATTATGGCTCTCTGTTTTTGATCAGGGAATGGAGAATGGAATGTTTGATAACCCAAATAAAAGGGATGAACACTGGAAGGGAGACTTATGGGGTGGACTGTCTTGAAAATATTAGGCCAGGTACTCAGATTGTTTAGATTGTGATTACTTTGGAAACATAAATGTGTCGGGGGAGGGGATGCTGAGTATAAGAGATAGAGGAGGCTATATAGCCATGAAGTAAATGCATGAAGTACATCTCTAGGGTTCTCACTACCATCTTAGTCCCCCCGCAACTTCTTTGTAGTCGACATTATGCACCCTGCATGGAATGTCTTTGAAAACATTTAATCTCAAGCTGGTTAAGAATCTTTCCATTCTCAAGGGAAGTGGCTTTGGTGTTTTGTTTTCCTCTTACCATCAAGAAATATGGACTACCTGACTCTTGTTGTTGCAACACAACCAGAAATGTGAGTTAGATTCTAAATTTGCTCCTTCCAACCCAAGTGTTTCTAAACTGCTGCCCATATTAGATAGCCTACTTTGTTTACCAACAATATCCAAACCAATGGTTTATTTTTTTACCATTGGCTTATGGCTAGAACAAAAACTGATACAACACAATTTGATGTATGCAGGGCAGAACAGGAAGCTGGAGAATCAAACACTCCCACCACAGTGGGAGGTGGTGCTCATGGTTCGAGACAATGCCTCTTACAAGAGAAATTGCTGTATAGGACATATTAGTCCCCATTGTGATTATGAAAAATATTCTCTCCTCCTCTAACTGCTGGTGTCTTGATACCGAAGGACACTTGGTACATATTGTGTGGTACTGTGCTGTTGCTACACAATTGTAAACAGATCTAAGATTTATGGACAAAAAAAAGCATTGATGGGATACCTCCCTAAAGTATAGTGTCCTTAGGCCTACCCCAAGATAGTGGAAATGGATCAGTTGCATGAACTAGCTGCATACTATGCATCTTTTTTTTTACCCATATCAGTACTTATTTACAGGATTTATTTGTTGGCCATTTGTATTTTATGGCGTTTTAATGAATTTAGTCATATTTTTAATGAGATGATTTAAAAACAGTCTTATGAATAAGTAAATGGTGTATATTACAGACATTAGATGGCTGCCAAACTATAGGGCAAACCTGCAGCAAATTCAGTGCTTGCTGCTTACAAATATATTTTATGACAGCTCCATAAATAGAAAATGAGAAAAACCTAAGAGTTCTGACCCAACTCCTCTTCCACCTCCCTCCCTCCCTCAACCAGCATTCTGTTTTACTTTAGTTTCCTTTTTATTGTTATTGCTATGGTTGTGTTTGTAGTGTTGATATAGACTGAAAACAAGATTCAGTGAAAATACTATTACTATACATAATAAAAAAGAAAGTATCACCCTTCATTGTTGACCAAAGCTGCTGCAGAGACCTCCATTCTGAGAGCTTCACTGGCTCATAGGTTTTCAGGCAAAGCTGAAGTTCTTCTATGATCCTTTCAATCACAAAGTGCTCTGGCCCAACCCACAGTCTTGGAAGAATGCCTGCGCTCACTTCAGTTTTCCCGTGTTAGGAAGCCACTATTTCTCCTGGGTGGCATCTCATCTTTGTGAAAGATGAGGGAAGCACACCAGGCTAGTTTCCTCATTGCCTTTTATGAGTTAATCAAAGTATCCTTATTTTGAAAGGCTTTTGAAGAAGCTGGCTAATAAAATTTTATTGCTGCTGATTCTGCATTTTTATAGATTTTTAGCTTTCTGTTTGTTGTGGTTTCTTTTTTATATTTTTACTTCTTTGGGCTTTGAAATGTACTTTGAGTGATTTTTATGTGAACCTGAGTGCAAAAGACACATATATATCTATCACATACATTCTTATAACCCATTTAACTTAATTTCTCACAACTGGTAAGTTCAAATTTCCTTCTTGTGAAAATGTTTTGGTTGAGATTATTTTGGGGTGCAGAGGGGTAAATTAAAAAAATGTGCAATGCAGGGATACACACAATTCATCTTTAAGAAGCAATAAGAGAAAATGTGCTGGTCAACGTTTTAAAGATTACAGATGAACAGAGAGGCCCTATGTCAAGGTGACATACTGTCATGAATTCATTGCACTGGCACAACGACAATGCATACCACTGGGCATTACAGCACATTAGGATAGGAAGCCTCAGTTCAAGAACAGACCTGAAGCCACTGGAGCTGAGTGGATCCCAGTGAGTTAAGAGGTTTCATTGGGGCCTGTCCAGTCAGAGATTCAAAAAGGAACGTTGAAGGTGAATGGTTACTTGGATGAAAGATCTGTGGCCTTGTCCAGAGTGAAACCAAGTGAATCTGTCCATGTTTATGCAGTCTTTATCAACAGTAATTCAAAAATGTGTTTATTCTTAATGGGACAAGGCATAAGCTTTTGTGGAGGACAGTCAGCAAGAAATCGGGTACTGCAGGCTCCCTTTTCATGAGGGAGGTCTGCAGTTACACGTCCTCACAGTGCAATGGTAGAAAGCTCCACTGCTGTCACTGTTCCACTGGTGGGCCTCTGTATGTGAAGAAGCCACGAACAAGGCATTCTCGGGGCAGGTTGGGGAAGGCCATGGATTTGCAGGATCCAAAGCCTTAATATTCCTTGGATGTGTCTCTCTCTCCTCTCCCCCGCACACCATACGCCAGTCCAAAGCTGGTGTATGCATTTCGCTTCTACTGTGGTCAATGGAAGATAAAATGTAAAAGGAATAAAAACACAGGTCAAAAAGTTGCCTCCACCTATCCAACGCAATACAGCTAGGTTCTCCCTGCAGTAGTGGCTGTGCCACAGCTCTCTTCTCATTCAGGAAGGTAGGATTACTCTGTAAATAAAGGTAACATATTGGTAATGACCTTTAAAAAACCCCAAAATATATTAGAAAATGTACACTTAGGAATGGGGAGTGAGGAATCGATGTGTGCGGTGTTGGAGTGGTTAGGAAACGCTGATCACACACCTTATTTCTCTCAAGCTGGCAAATAAATATCTGGAATCCCACGTGCTGCAACAAGTGAATCTTGCCAAGCTAATATCTAATTTCGTCACTACTTGAAGCATCCATTCCTTGTATATCATGCCAAATGGACATTTTATATACGTACCTTTACAGGAGGGACAGTGCTGTCCTGTTCACTTTTGATATGACTGCTGACAGCAATGCTTTTCCCTTTGCATTAGCTGACAATGTCAGTTTGCTTAATTACACAGAGCACCTGACTTTCGACCTTGAAAACTCTGATGCATTGCAACTTCCTGGCAAAAATCCAGCCTGAATCATCATCTCCAAATCCAGGCTTGGTGGCTTTGTCTCTGCAGTCATGGTCCATCTCTTCAAATCCCTCTGCTGTTTTGTTCATTCAGTCCATTGCCAAGGCAAGAAAATGGTCCAGCACATCCACTGCCACGCCTGCAGATATAAAGGAGAAATGGAGCTGTGTGTCACCAGCGTATTGCTGACAACATATACCCAAAATCCAGATGACCTCCACTCAGCAGTTTCAGGTAGATGTTAAACAGCATGGGGGATAAAATCAGACACTGCAGAACCCCACATTGAAGACTTCACAGGGCCAAACAACACTCCCCAAACATCACCCTCTGGAAACATCTATCCAAGTAGGACCAGAACCACCACAAAGCGGTGCCACCCATTCCCAGCTCGGACAACCGCTCCAGAAGGATACTATGACACTGAGACTCAGGGAGAATTAACAGGGAGAAATAAATAAATAAATAAATAAATAAATAAATAAATAAATAAATAAAACATTTGTTACTCCAGCTAATGAGATGTGAGTATACAAACAAGCTTCAATGGTCCAGCACAGGCACCTTATAAGCTCAAGCCCAATAGTGTTTTCCTTTTAAGAATTCAAAAGTGGGACAGGGAAGCACTTCATTATAAGCACATTTGTAACACATTGTGACTCTCAACTGGGAACCAATGCATGTTTTGTCTCACCTGTAAAGTGACATTTTCAGCTTCTAAACTGATCTTATGAGATGCAAAACCAGAATGCTAATATTAAAAACAACAGCATGCTAATATATGATAGAAACGCATTATTATGCATAACAACAGGAAGAAAGAAAAATATACAGTATGTTTCATTAAATCCACAATAGTAATGGAAAAGAACTCCTACTCTTCTTAAATAATGCAAATGGTATTTTGTGTGTGACAAGAACCAGGAAGCACCATAAATTACCCAGCATTTGGATAAGTATTTATTATAGTGGTGGTTGTCGTCCACACACCTTAAACAGCACTGTCTTAACCATCACTGTTTCGCTTTTTGTTTTCTCAGTTGCACCGTCCTTTCCAGGTGAATCTCATCTCTATTTTTTTTTTTTTAAGAAAGCAACTGGTTGTGCTTTTGTTGGGACAGCACAAGTCATTTTGCTGCCTAAGGGTAAGGGCAAGTTAGCACTCCTGTCCACTCACCCATCCCCACTCTGCTGTTGTTCCATGTACCAGAAGAGCAGTTGAAACTTCTTCCAACAGTGGCAATGGGACAAAATCCTCCACCGCAGCTGAGGGCTACAAGCTATCTTAGTTGACTTGGGGAATTGTAGGAGTCTCCTGCCACCCTCAGCAGTTGCTGTCTGAGGGCGCTGCTTCGCTCTGCCGAAGAAGAAGAAGAAGAAGAAGAAGAAGAAGAAGAAGAAGAAGAGGAGGAGGAGGAGGAGGAGGAGGAGGAGGAGGAGTTTGGATTTGATATCCCGCTTTATCACTACCCGAAGGAGTCTCAAAGCGGCTAACATTCTCCTTTCCCTTCCTCCCCCACAACAAACACTCTGTGAGGTGAGTGGGGCTGAGAGACTTCAGAGAAGTGTGACTAGCCCAAGGTCACCCAGCAGCTGCATGTGGAGGAGTGGAGACACGAACCCGGTTCACCAGATTACGAGTCTACCGCTCTTAACCACTACACCACACTGGCTCTTGTAGGACAGTTCCAGTGTCTTTGTGTAAAACTGTCTAATGATATGGCAAGAAATTGGTGATTGTAGCCAAACAGCACAAAGCCCACCACTCTCAGGGCCCTCGCCCTCAAGCAGTGTTGCTGCCATCTCAAAAAAGTTGAATTCAAACGTCAACTTGGGAGGCACAGAGCGAACAGGCTGGAGGCTGCATTTCCCCCCCAGGCCTGAGCTTCCCTACAGCAGAAATAATGCAATTATTATTTCCATGACAGAATATAAGAGGTGTTTTAGTTAGTATTGTTAGATGGGGTCAGAGGAATCACAAGCACCCCAAACCACAACTAATTTTCAGTCCAGTAGTCTGGCTAAGGCAGGGGTCGACAAACTAAGGCCCGGGGGCTGGATGTGGTCCACTGGGCTCGTAAATCCGGCCCACAGACCCTGCTGCCCGCTGGGTCAGTCCCCACACTAAACCGGTGCAGTGTGGAGTCCTCGCCATGCAGGTACTGACTTCCTTGACACTGGTATGGCTTCCTGCAGCCAATCCGAAGCCGTGGACACCTCTGGGCAGGCAGCAACACTGGCACAACTTCAGATTGGCTGCAGGAAGCTCCTGCAGCCAATCCGAAGCCACGGACGCCTCTGGGCGACACCCCTTCCTTCCCACTGAGGCAGCCACATATGGCCAAGAGCCGAGCAGGAGGAAGTGGTGTCAGCGGGGAGGCTGCCTCTGACGCCCAGGCCAGTGGCCTGGGCTCTGCACCCTGCGGACCCCTGTCCGAGGCAGAGGACAACGACAACGCTGCCAACGCTGTTGGCGGCTGCGGTGTGAGTGGCAGCGGGGGGCGTCCTTTTGGGAGAGGGGGGTCCTTTCAAGAGAGGTCTGAGGGACAGTGGACCAGCCCCCTCCTGAAAAAGTTTGCTGACCCCTGGGCTAAGGGTTAGTCTGGCAGAAGCAGGCCCATTCGTTAAATTTACCTGATTCTGATTACTGCACAGCTTGCCAAGTGAACAAAAAACACAATGCAAGTATATACATGACTATTCTGGCATAATTACTATTGAGTTCAATGGGGCTTACTCCCAGGTAAGCGGGTATAGAACTACAGCCTCTTGTGTCCTTGTCAGACCAAAGCCTTGCCAGTTCTCTCTTTGAAGCAACCAAATGGCTTCAGGCAGCCTTCAATGCATATTTAAACTTAAAGAGCTCTCAGTTTCAGAAAGTGGGGGTGGGGAAAGCAATCTAGTCTCTGAAGAGTAATGAAGGTACAAAACAAATGCTCAAAAGCAAGGCTTTCTTCATATTTTATAGTTATGTCCAAAAATCAAATTATATTGGGATAAAATATTAATAGAAGAACTTACGGGCTATGATCAACCAAGGGATCCTTTAATAATATTACTTGGCTATGCTAAAGAGGTGGTACTTCAGGAGGACCAAGAAATGATAATTCATCTGTTAACTGCCATTTGAATGACCATATGCCAGGTGCAGGGGGGAAACCAGAACATCCTGGATTAAAAAAATTGGCTGAGTAAGGTCTAGGACTTAGCACAGATGATAAAATTAATAAACATAATCAGGGTCAAGGAAAGGAGACGGCAGGACAACAGATTTATCCGAAAACTGAGTTTGTTCCTATCTTATTGGAACAAGAAAATGTAAAATACAATAAAGAAATGTTATGTTATTGGGGAGACATAGACATAAGAAAGTTGAAGGTATATATTTTAAGTAGGAGATTTGTTTGTTTGATTGCATTTTGGGGATCAATGATCTTAATTATATTTTATTGCAGTATCAAATATTATCTAAATCCTACCATTTATTAATTCCTAATATTCACTAACAGACTCTAGTACCCTGGCTATAGCAATACATTCATATTCTGGGTTTTTAATTCCTCCCCATTCCTACCTCATTTGAAATTAAACTATCACACCTCCACTCCACTGGAGAGAGACAGTTCTCTTTTGGGTGTGCCAGGGAACTGGAAGTATGCACAAGGACATTTTCTGTTTGCCCCATTGAATTATTGGAGTGAAATACCTTCTGTTCTGTTCTATCATAGAATTTCAGTTTCACCTTTTAATCATTCCATGATTATTTTCCTCTGGAACGACATTTTATACATGCGCACACAAATTACGTAAGAGAAGTATTGGATGAAAGAGAGATGGCCTCCAGAAACACATTACCAGAGGCTACTAGAGGGCCCAGGAATTCAAAACAAGCATTGGAAATTATGTAATGCAGTATCTTTGAACTCATCTGCTATGATTTTAAGAACGAATGATGTGTGTGTATGTGTACACACACACACACACACACACACACACAGAGAGAGAGAGAGAGAGAGAGAGAGTCCTCCCTCCCCATTTGACTTAAAACCATTTAGACATCAGAACAAGGAAGAATCAGTATAGCAATTTGACATAGTGACAGCACACTGGTCCACATCAGCTTGATATCAGTTGACTGTAGTGGCTGTAATATAAACTGTGCAATGACATAAGTCTCAGATAAGAGACTTGTTTGGTTAATCATAAGTTCATAAATGAAACCAGTGCAGTTAGAGGCACTATCGGCGATTCTGGCAACCAAGTACAAAGGGGTAAATAAAGCAGCATCAATAATCAAAGCTGTAATTATGCATTTGTTTTTGAACAGGGACCTCTGGAAATACAGTATTACATGAAATAGTGAAAACCTGTATTTTTTTATTTTCATCTGAGCTGTTTTTTGAGCAGGACCCCTCTGCATCTCTCAGGCTGCCTACAGAAGAGGAATCACTGCTTAATTCACTGACATTTTCCAGCACCTGTGTGTGCACATTTCACAACGGGACTCAACCTGTCCAACTGGGAATACACAAAATGAAATCTCAGTTTGGTAAGATATTACTTTATTAAATTTATATCCTGCCCTTACTCCCAATGGCGCTTAGATATTACCATTCCCTAAATGTTCAAGGGAACATTACAATGAAGTACTGTGATTAGTTTATGGTGAATTCTTTTTATAAACACTCTGGACCACTGGATTCAAGTTTTTTTAAAAAAAGAGTTCTCTTTGGATTATGCCCAACCCTTGCTCAGCAAGTGTAATCCTGCTGCTATCCCTGGAGAAGGAGGTCCCATTCCTGTTCCTCCCATTTCTATATGAATGATGCTATCCAGATCCGTGGGTGGAGATAATTGCCACATTTTTTCCTCCTCCAAACCCCAGTCAGTGTCCTCAACGTTGGTAAAAGTTAATAAGTTCCAAAGGATTTCGTACTATACCCTTTCGGAGGCCAAACATGCAGCAGAATTTAGTCTCAGTTTCCAGATCCTATCCAGAAAAGCAGAGAGAAGCATATCAGGAGGAACTGCAGTAGTTTTTTTTTTACCCTGCTACATTTCAAAATGCTTTCTGAATCAAATTTTAAAGCTAATAATCTCATCAGCAGAATACTGTGGAAATCCACTGCTGGATTCCCAACAAAATAAGAGGTAAAAAAACGAACACAAAAAGCCTCCTGGTAGAAACTATCATTCATATTTAACCACTGCTATGCTCTGGCAGCTGTCTGATGTGGGAATTATGGGCCTTTTCAGCAGTGTTCCCCCTCTATGGAATGCTATCCCCAGGGAAGCTTACCTGGAGCCAACATTGACATATTTTTAGCAAGGCGGGGCTGCGAAAGATTGTCTTTTCTCTCATTTGTGTGTTAGTCTTTTCTTTGCAGAAAAAATGGGTTGCAGCTCTCTGTGACCATTAGACATGTGAAGGGTTGGAGCAATTGGTTTTATGGTTTGTTTACCTTGAATACTGCTTAACATTTAAATTATCTTGCTTTTCATATGTTGCATTGTGTATTTTCCTAGTACACGTAGTCGCTTTCAGACAATTGTGTAAAGCGACTAAGCTTAATAAATAAACATAATGTAATGATATGGTCTGTCCATTTTTATATATGTAGACACAGAGAAACTTGGCCTGGAACAGCAAAGGCTGCAATCCATACCTGTGCCTAAGCCCCATTGAATTCAGTAGGACTTACCTCTGAGTGAACATGGTTAGGATTGTAGCCATTGTAGACTTTATCCTGTTTGGTCACAAGTAAACAATAACTACAACCATCTATACCATTTTAGAAGGATGTGACATGAACTGGGACAAACAAAACAGCAGATCAGAAACTAGTGCAGTGGTTCTCAAAGGCTGTGGTGTGCATTTCTGTTGTGGCGGGAGAGGATGGCAAGAGTGGTGGGAAGATTCAAGGACAAAGCAAAATGTGACGTTTTTGCACTGTTTGTTCTATCCTTTTCAACCCGGCCCATCAAGGGTTAACGCAGACTCCAGATTGAACTGACTGAACGTTCCATGAGGGGCGGGGCGGCTGAATGTTTAAAGAGAATGGGCAGCCATTTTGTCAGTTGAGAGGGTGCTTGGGAGCGGGAGTGTGGGGTGGTTGAAAAGAAGGACGACAGAGGATGAGATGGTTGGACAGTGTTCTCGAAGCGACTGGCATGAGTTTGGCCAAAGTGCGGGAGGCAGTGGAGGATAGGGGTGCCTGGCGTGCTCTGGTCCATGGAATCACAAAGAGTCGGACACGACTGAATGACTGAACAACAACAGTTGTAAGGTTATATATTATATGATTAACAAAGATATTACCACTGAAACTAAGCATGTACGCAAAGAAACCTTAATGCAACCATTACAATCTTAAGCAAAAAAAAATTCATCTTTAAAGTGCCAGTCAGAAAGTCCTCTGTGTTATTTTCCAGCGAAGGTACATGAAACTCATTTGT
The DNA here is from genome assembly GCF_009819535.1 of Lacerta agilis. Taxonomy (NCBI): domain Eukaryota; kingdom Metazoa; phylum Chordata; class Lepidosauria; order Squamata; family Lacertidae; genus Lacerta; species Lacerta agilis. The sequence continues at coordinate 75,588,978 of NC_046313.1, read as the reverse complement.
GTGGACACTCATTTAAAAGACAAAACTTCCTTCAAGAGTGGAACTGTGAGGGTGTGTCTTTGAGGTGCACTGTGAGGGCGAAATAGGCAAACAGACCCAGGGTGTCACAAAGTTACCTCAGGGAAGAGGTGAGCTTTTACATGAGGAGATTTCTAGTGGCTGAACCCATCATACTGTGGACACAAGGAATAGTCTCATATTTTGCCTAGAGTTTAAAGGGGTACCTGGCCTCGTTGGTGCTGGAAAGGGACTCTCTTTTATTTAAAAAGAGAAACGTTTACTTAAAGGCTAAAGGGATAAGTGGGAGTTTAGTTTACCTAAGAAATTCCTGTTAGTTCTTTTAATAAGTGAGCGGATAAAGTGGTAAGATGAAAGGAAGGGTCCTTCGTTATATCACACAAAATATCAACGTTTCAGTAAGGTGTAGTATTTTTGTTTTAGAATCTGGATATTTTGTGAATGATTCATGTTCTTATGTAGCTGCACTGTTTTATAATTTCTGGATGTCCCATGATATTATAAAGCAGTTATGTTCTATGTTATTAATCAAGCACTGCTAGGAGTTGTTTCTTTTTGTTTCCACTGTATTTCTTATCAATTGAAAATTCAGTGTTGTGTGAGCAGATTTTGAATCTGAAAGTGTGGCCCGGGGGGGGGGGGACCATTGCTCTTGTGGCTGTTTCTGCACATTACTATATACACCCTGGCTTGCTTTCCCATCAACAGCAAACTGCAGACTCCTGAATCCTACTGCTCATGGAATATAGTTAAAAACCAGCTAAGTTTTTAAGGTGAAATTAATATGCAGCTCAATTTTAAGAATTCATGCACATTCTTTGCAAGGGCTACCTGTGAAATATGATGTCTAAAATTAGTCAAAGGGACTTGTATAGAGAATGCAACTAGAGAGACAAAAGGGCAATGGCACATAGCAGAATTTCAGCTTTATTGCTACGTAATGCTGCACATGATTAGAATTTTATTATTCCACTTAGACTTCAGTGCGTCTCAGCTGGATGAAATTCAATATGGCTGTGAGGTGCAATAAGGCTGGGGATTTCAGGCTGTGTGGATAATTTAAATGACCAGAAGCTATAAATAAATCCAGCTGTCAAGAACACACTCTTTTCGTTTTGCTTTATTCTAACATGGTGTTTCTAATTCAGAAGTAGTAATTCCTCTGAACTCTATTAAAACAGGACTTTCTGCAAAAACAAGAGGCTCGCTTCTTCTTTGAAGAATATGCCACTCCTGCCCTTTAGCAGGGGTGAATTTGCCATACTACACCTTTCTTGGGAGAAGATGCAAGTTGGTCTCTCATATGGGGAGAGTGCCTTTGGAATCACATGGACAGACGTGCCCAATAGGAGGGGAGCAATCAAGCTGTTATTGAAGTCATGGCCACTTTCAAGGTAGTGTGGCTGGCAATACCTTGACTACCATGTCCGTCTTTGTCAAATAGCAGGAGGCTTTGGTCTGGAAAACACTTTATGCCATCCTTATTTGAATTCTCCAATAGAACATGTAGAACTACTTGCCTCATGGAGTACATAAAAAAACATAAGAGGAGCCTGAAAGATCAGGCCAGCCCATTTAGTCCGGCATCCTGTTTCACAGTAGCAACCAGATGCCCATGGCAGTGTGCAAGCACTCTCCCAACTTGTGATTCCTAGGAACTGGCATTCAGATGGCACTGCATCCAATGGCAGAGGTGGACCACTCATAGTAACCACTCATAGCTTTATCTTTCATGAATTTCGTGGCTATTCCTACGTTTTTACGGAAGAAGTACATCCATTGTGCCTCCATTCAATGATTCTGGTAATTATGGTACAGATATACTACAGAGTGTCCTCTGTGGCAAGTACTTCTGGCAATTAGGATGGGAGTGGATAGCCTGTCATGGAACACTGCTTTCAGTGACATCTCTGTGGTGAACATAAGGTGTGCCACAGCCCTTGAAAAGCAATGTTATGGGCATGCCAACACCAGAATTAGTGCAAATCCCAATAAGAACTCCCCCATTCCTAGAGAACATGATGCTCAGCGTCCTAATTATTTGCAGGGGAAGGAGTGAAGACACTGTTCAAAAGAGTTTTGAATTTTTTAAAAGAATAATCCTGCCTCAAGGATCTTGAGTTATAATGACCAAGGACTAAATCATTGTTCCATAATAAAAATACTTAAGGTTGCTCTGACTTCTATTCATTTTAATAAAACTTAGCCGTGGATAACTTTAGTTAGATTGGGCTAGTGCGGGGGTCAGCAACCTGCGGCTCCGGAGCCGCATGCGGCTCTCTGACAGGTTTCCCGCGGCTCCGGCATGCCCCCTTTCAATAATAATTAAATGGTTATCAGCAGGGGGCAAGAACCGGCCCGCGCGCCAGGCGCTGCCAGCAACCCTGCGGGAAGCTTTCTGGGCAGCTTTCCTGCACTCGAGGTGAGCCACGCTGATGGGAGAAAGGCGTCGCCGACCTTTTCATCTCTCTTCTCCCACCTCCGGCGCGGCGGCGAAGTTTGTTTTGGCCCGGCGGGATGAGCCTTCCTCCCTCCTTCGCGCCCTGAGGACGGGGGCTCCCTTCGCCAACTTCCCCGGGCGCAGTCACCCGCTTTCGCCCCATGGAGAACCCGGCGGGCGGCAGCACCGTCCCAGCTGTAGCGCCTGCGGAGCAACAGCCCCAGCTGCCCCCTGCAGCGGGAGTGAACGGCGGGGATTCGTTGGAGCAGCCCAGCGGCGGCGCGAGGCGCTTTCTGCGCCGCCGCCGGGCTCCGAGGTGTTGCCAGAGAGCAACGGGCCGGTGCTTCGCCAGCGCTCGCTACGGGCGGTGTACGTGCTCAACGACGGCGCGCTGCAGTGCCTGGCGCGATTTCCCCTCCCCTCAAACCTGTTTTTTGCTTTTTTGCTTTTTGCCTTGCTCTCCCACCCCCCCTCTCTTTTTCTTCCTCCCCTCCTTTTTTAATCCAAGGGGGGAAATCCCATTTTTAAAACAAACAAACAAACGAAAAACAAACAAACACCCCCCACAGCTGCTGCAGCCACTCTATTTGAATTTTTATTATTACCCTTTTCTCCCTCTATCCCCCCTTTTTCTTTTCTCTTCCCCTTTTGTTTTCAAAAAAAGGAAAAAGAAGAAAAAGATTTCCCCCCTTTATTTTTATTTTTTAAACTACTACATATTTTTAATAGATATTCTCCCCACCCCACCCCCAATTTATATTTTTCCACCCCACTTTTCCATTCCCACCCCCATCTGTTTTCTACCCCGTCTCTTCCTTTCTCTCTTTCCCTTTGTGTCCCTCCCTCTCGCTTTCTAAACCAAATTCCCCCCCCCCTTTTTCTTTCTTTCTTAGTTCGCATGCCAACCTATCTTAGAGGGGGAAGCCCTCTCTCCCACCCACCACACCCCCCCAAAACAACTTTGAGCTGAACCCCCAAAAACGGGGGTAGATCACTGCTGAAAGTAGATCACAGTTTCTTGGGAGTTGGCCACCCCTGGTATAAGACATGTAACTAGAATAAAAAAATTTTAAAAACCAAGCAAATAATTGTAATAACTACTGTAATAAAGCACTGCTATAATTATATATAATTTCCCTAAAATTTTGGTTTCATTCGCCTTTCCGTGCTGAAATGTCACAACCTGAAGGACCATGGCTTGCCCCCCCCCCTAGTTTTGATCCTGGGTACGCCCCTGAGTCAATGCAAAAAAGTAAGAACTTATTCTTGTTGTTTTTACTAATTATACTTTGCATTGGCTCCTATACGTTATTTATTATTATTGCATTAAGGTAAGAAACAATATATGCAGCGTTATATTTGTTTTAAATGTCGCAATGGTTTTGCGGCTCCCAGTTTCCCCCCCCCCCTTTGGAAACGGGTCCAAGTGGCTCTTTTTGTCTTAAAGGTTGCAGACCCCTGGGCTAGTGGAACCTTCACCAACTTACAGGTGTTTGGAATGGTAACACACATCAGTCCTGGACAAGACATTTGTCCAAAACATTCATAGGGCACCAGGTTGGCAAAAGCTAGGCTAGTGTCTGTAACACAAAGAAGTAATATACAGTGGACGCTCGGGTTGTGAACGTGATCTGTGCGGGAGGTGCGTTTGCAACCCACAGCGTCCATAACCTGCAGCACCGCCTCTGCGCACATGTAGGTTGTGATTCGGTGCTTCTGCGCATGTACGAAGCACTGAACCCGGAAGTAACCCATTCTGATACTTTTGGGTTCGGCGTGATGCGCAACCCGAAAACATACAACCTGAAGCAGCCATAACCCAAGGTATGACTGTACTGTAGAGAGAACCATATGCAAAGCCAGAGATTTGCTTGTTATTTTCATCTTAGCAGATCCCACCACATGAAAAGACAAGGGAAAGGCAGCTTGTTTTTCTGCCCTGGAAACTACGATTGGAAATAAAAGACCGAGTCCCAATAAAAGAATCAAAGTTTTGAAATACAACCTTATGAGAACAAATGTTAATTCAAAGTCTTATGGAGCAACATGACCAAAAAGGTCACCTAGATTATGCTGAAGCAGAACACACCAGCCAAAAGTATCTTTAAAAGGTTAACTATATAAAAGTACAGTCATTCATGATCAAACTAAATTGCAGAGCCCTACAATTACTTAGTAATGAAGTTCTGTATTTACTTTTCCCCTTGATCCATGTCATATGCTAAAGAGATTGACTTTGAATTTTTAATTTTATGATGAGAGAAAAAACATAAGTGACATTTTTCTTAATGGCAAAGCTTGAATGGCTTGTAGGAGACATGGGAACAACGCTAGGTGGAAATCATGCATGCTCTGCTCTTTCAGGTATGATAAACCAAGTTCTTGGCCCTGTATTAAGAAATGTCAGATACATTATTCAAATATGCTAGCTCTTGTCTTCTTGTTTTTGGAACCTATCATTTATAAAGCTAGGATATGCACAATAAATAAACGTTAGTAACAAAGCTGTGCGTGGCACCAACATTACAACGAACAACTACAGACCCATTTCCTCATTTTGAAAGACTAAACTAAAATAAATATTTTTAATCAGGAATGCAAAGTGAAGAAAAATCTACTAAGGAAAGCCATTATTTAATCCTCACATATAAAAAGTGCCCCGCCTCCTCTTTCTTCACTTTCATATAAATTGATGGAGTCTTTTCCACAAAGCAATGAAACCAATTTATCTTGATAAATGACAGAAAATATATAACTCACCCCCCCCCAACCCTTTTGGAAACACTTTGTTAGCATCAGAAACACTCTGGTGAAGCCAGCCATGTCAAATGCTGACAGAAGTTTGCATAAATAAGAAAAATTAAGCAGGAATGAATATCTGGGCCAAGAAAGGGAGTAGGAGCAAATGTTAATCTTCAACTCTTGACTGTGAAACTGTTCAGATGTTTACAGATTGCCATTGTTACTCATGGGAACTGGGCATGTTTTGGTAGCGAGGCAGTGTGGTGTAATGGTTAGTGTTGGACTAGGACCTTGGGAGACCAGAGTTCAAATCCCTTGGGCCAGTCACTGTCTCTGAGCTTAAACAACCTCCCAAGGTTATTGTGAGGTCAAAAGGGGAAGGAGAAATATCATGTACACCATTATTGAGCTTCTTAAGAGGAAAGGGGGGATATAAACATAACAAATTTATCTATCTACTCACTAATATGGCAAGAGGGCTAGAATTGGCATGTTATCCTAAATGAGCTTATTATAGTGTCATTATATATTTTAGTCACTAGGTGGCACTGGATTTAGTGGCATCTGGGTAGAATCAGGAGCTCCCTATAGCTTTTCTTTGAGACAGTAAAGTTATCGTCATACTTCTTCATGTGGGTGGTGGTGTCATAAGCCTGCTGTGGCAATCCTTAATTAGATTTTAGTTTCTCTGCTTTACACACAGATGGTCGTAGGACAACATCCTTCAAATTCATTGTACCTTTTCTGTAGTTTTGTATAGAACCTGGACTCTGAAACTTTACTACATCAAAGAACTAGGAAGTTGATCCTACTGGTCCGTAGTACCATCAATCAATAAAACAGGCAGGGAGTTATTTAGCAGTCATGGTGCACTAGAATACGAAATGGTGTGCAAGTCTTTATTTAGACAAAGTGCTCTGTAATTTTTAAAATTAATTTTCAGTTTTTTATTTCAAAACTAAAATATTACATGGGGGCTAGCAGTTAAACATATGGAAGCATAATGCCCAAAGTACAAAAATAGGTTGATGAAATACAGTAATAGCAAGCAAACTTCAAACAAAAATAATTTCTAACAAACCGCCCCTCCGCCCCCCCCCCAAAAAATGTTGAGGACTTCCCTGTGCATTGATGCTAAGACTCTGGCCTGTGTACTAACCAACTGCTGATATTTCAGTATGGTTTACTGTTATTGTTTTAGGTATTTATTGATGTGGCACATCATGGGGTCTGGTGGCAGCTGGTAACATTTTGACTTGGTAGGGCTGCAATTTTATCCTTGCTGCCTTCATCACAATGAGACCTGTACAGGAAAATGTGCCGTTATAAATGTGCCGAGTGCCATTATCTCCTCATTAAACGAAATCAATTATTCTTTGCACATCTGTGGACAGGAATGTTTTTTGTTTTAATGTGCTTTGCTCCCAGTACCCCTCGTGCAAGAGCCTCCATGGTCTAGGGTCTTATGACAAATTTTAAAGTTACACAGTCATCGGGGTTTCCAAGCTATGTTCCAATTTCAGTAAAAAAAAGCATTACCATATCCATCCTTAAAGAAATCAGCCCTGAGTGCTCACTGGAAGGGCAGATCCTGAAGTTGAGGCTCCAATACTTTGGCCACCTCATGAGAAGAGAAGACTCCCTGGAAAAGACCCTGATGTTGGGGAAGATGGAGGGCACAAGCAGAAGGGGACGACAGAGGATGAGATGGTTGGACAGTGTTCTCGAAGCGACTGGCATGAGTTTGGCCAAACTGCGGGAGGCAGTGGAGCATAGGCGTGCCTGGCGTGCTCTGGTCCATGGGGTCAAGAAGAGTCGGACACGACTGAAAGACTGAACAACAACAACCATTTTCCTGCTATGATGTACTGCCTCAGAAGGCCCTGTCTTCTTTTTTATGGCAGTCCTTCCCTAAGAATTTCTGCCAAGAAAATGGTCATTGTTCGTATCTTAAAGAGTCCAGTAAGTCTTCTATCAGACTCTCCAGACAACAATGGCTAGGGCTTAGATGCCTGCCCCAGTGGCTCAAATGGACGCTTGTCCCTGAAAGTCTGGTTGAGTTGAGATCAGCTTTCCTCGGCCTGTCATCTTCAAAAGGCTTATGCTTGTTTCACACTTAAATCAATAATTTATTTTAGCTGAGAAATCCATGTGGAGAAAAGCTCTAAGAAACAAACAAACAAACAAACAAACAAACAAACTACAAGGTCCCTGCATTATGTTTTGTGGACACAAATTGGCCCAACAAAGTCTCTGCCCCGCCCCCCCGCCCCACTCCTCGACCAGTTTTTACCAAATGTTTATCTGTTCTGAGGCACAGTCCCACAGGGCACTTAAGCACATGCTTAATTCTGCAACTATAATGGTTGCCCTGAGACTGCAGAAAACAATGGCATTTGGACACTTTGCCACATCAACACTTTGAGGAACAAAGCAGCATTAATCACCACCCATCTGTGACTTTTTCCCCTCAGGTTAAGTTAAAATTATCCCACACCTGTACCTTGCAGGAAGTACCTAACTGCTGGACTTCTTACAATAGAACTTCTCACATCAGCAAAGCTCACACATCTGGACTCTTTAGGGAACCCTTTAAGGATCGGTGGTGCTATCACTAACATGAGAACATCATTCATTTTTTCCTAGACAGAGATAAGCTTGGCAGGGTGAGAAAACACTACTTACACAAACACAAACACACACACTTATCACAGGAATGATAATTGCACAAGTGTCTTGTTTACCATAGTTACACTTTTGGAAGCTGCAGGATGCGAAAACAAAACCTGACAATACTTAAACAGCTGCTATGTTGATTCAGCTCCTAATCATCTGACCACTATTCTCTTACTTCCATTTGTTACCCTGATTGTTTGTCATCTTCACACAATATATTTTCCATTTTGATAGCATTTTAAAATAAATAAATAAATGCATGAACTACTGTACTTTTCCATGTAGAAGATGAGGGTTTATTTTTTTTTACTCTAAAATAATGTTCAAAATCGGTTGTTGTCTTATACATGGATAGTGCAGGAGGGGGGTGATTGGTTGCAGCCGCAAGCAGGAGCTTGTCAGCAGCAATTGGGTGGGTGAATGGTGGCTGCGGCAAGGGTTGTTGTGGATTGGCTGCCGCTGTGACAATTGTTCCTGCGATTGCCGTCCACTAGTTGCGAGCAGGCAGGCACTTGGCGGTTTTGGCTTCGCGTGCAGCGTTTGTCAGTTGGGTGTTTTTTGTTGTTGTTTTTTTGCATTCCCCTGCCCCAAGAAAGCTCAACAACTCTGGCAATTCCCCCCCCCAAAAAAACTCAACAACTCTGAGCCATCTCCTCCCATTTTCTTAAATTGGACTCCCCAAAAATAGGGGTCGTCTTATACATGGGTGAGTGTTATACACAGAAAAATTCTCTCTCTCTCTCTCTCTCTCTCTCTCTCTCTGTGTGTGTGTGTGTGTGTGTGTGAGAGAGAGAGAGAGAGAGAGAGAGAGAGAGAGAGAGAGAGAGAGAGAGAGTGCAAACATTAAGAAGAAATAACAGAATAACTGTCTTCCCTGCATCTGGGGTGCCAGCCTTTTTGGGAAATAGCAAACAAAAGAAAAAGTTATAAAACTAATTTTCGCTGCACCACAATAATGGAGTGGCAGGAAAAAGAGAGAGTTGCAGTTGACAGGATTTTTAAAGTGGCAGTATCAGACACCTCAGACTTGATGCAGTGCCCAAGAGGTTTGGTCACCACTGGTCCACTTAATATTTCTGTTCCAAGTCATAAACTAGAAAGGATCTGTGTCCTTTCAGAATAATATAGCTGCTTATGGTACTACTTAGTATTGATAAGTCTTAGCTCGATATATGATCATCATCAGGAGATGGCCAAAGCCAGTCTGCTGTACATGAGAGAAGGTGATAATGGGTCAGTAGGATGAGGTGCCCTTGTTGCACCACACTTGTCTGTAAGCAAAGAGTAAGTAGGGATTTTAACTTCTTGTAGCTGTAAGGTGTTTGCTGATTTATTCTGTATAATTTTGCTTATGGTTACTGAATATTATTAAATAGCAGCCTGATGATGGTAAGCAGACCAGTAGTGGTGGCTGAGTGGGGGACCTGTCAAACCTGGATTTTTTCCCCCAAAAGCAACATTTTTTTCTAAGTAGGAAGGAAGCCTCATTTAATTCAAGGGAGTTACTTTTGAGTAAAACATACCAAAGCCAGACAATTGTGTTTTATCACTTTTCCACTGTCTCCTGAAACAGATGGATGTCAACCAACCAACCAACCAACCAACCAACGTAAAGACAGCACACTTGGAGAATAAATGAAATAATCTGGACACAAAGGAAAATGCTTAAGCAAACACACCCCAGTATCCTCCTCAATTCAGCATTAGGCTAGCAGCAAAGAGCCTCTCCTGGTTTGGTTTGGTTTGGTTTGGTTTGGTTTTTTGCTGCTTCGGGATGGCTCCCCACCCCCCACCCCCGAGTCCCAGGTGGAAGTGGTCAACAGTTCTTCCCTGATCACCTGCAGCAGCAATTAAGTCACTGAGCATCCTTAGCAAGTGTGCTGCCTACCTCTGCTTTTGATGCTCTAACTTTCTTCAGAAATGTCCTATGGACTTACTTAATGAAAGGAAGAAAGGAAGAAAGGAAGAAAGGAAGAAAGGAAGAAAGGAAGAAAGAAAGAAAGAAAGAAAGAAAGAAAGAAAGAAAGAAAGAAAGCCAAGTCTGCTAGCCCAGTAAATGTATATCCCCTCTACCCACCCACCCCATTGGAGCCTTGCAAAGGGTTATAGATGTTTCTTGTCTATGTTGAAACTCAAGCTTTCATAAGGTAGCAACAAATCTGGTGTGGGGAAGGGGTCAATCAGAGTAAATGATTTTGGATTGATATTAGTATTCATATTAATTTTTTAAAATTTATACCCTGCCCATCTGGCCGGGTTTCCCCGGCCACTCTGGGCGGTTCCCAACAGAATATTAAAAACATGATAAAACATCAAACATTAAAAACTTCCCTAAACAGGATTTTCTTCAGATGTCTTCTAAAAGTAGTATAATTGTTTATTTCCTTGACGTCTTATGGGAGGGCATTCCACAGGTCAGGCACCACTACTGAGAAGGCCCTCTGCCTGGTTCCCTGTAACCTCACTTCTTGCAGGGAGGGAACTGCCAGAAGGCCATTGGAGCTGGACAATGGGGGGTATACTGGGGGATATACAGGTATACTGGGCCAAGGCCATTTAGGGCTCTAAAGGTCAGCACCAACACATTGAATTATGCTCGGAAATGTACTGGGATGGGAGCCAATGTTTCAGGACCAGTGTTATATGGTCTCAGCAGCCATTCCCAGTCACCAGTCTAGCTGCCACATTCTGGATTAATTGTAGTTTCCAGGTCACTTTCAAAGGTAGCCCCACGTAGAGTGCATTGCAGTAGTCCAAGCCCTACATAGAGTGCATTGCAGTAGTCCATGATGTTTCCAGATTTATTTTTCTCAGTGGAATTGTGCTAAAACAAATTAATATAGTGTTAGAATCATTAAAAGCAGGATTCTTTGCTCCATTCTGATGTCAGCCAATTATCTGGTTGTAGATTTAGAAGGCAGCCACTGAATGTTCCTGTTATGGTAGAATGCATCATAAAACGCAATATGGGAAGGGAATCTATAGCAATATAATAGGGGTTTTCTTTCTTCTAACCACCACCATCATAAGATTTTGTATAATTTGATGGCTTTAGCATGACTTCTGCAGAATAACATTGCAGTGAAAAATAAGGCAGCTAGCAGCTAATGAGGAAACATGCCAGCTTTTCATATACACTGAGGGGGCAAATGTGCCTGGTCACATTATCCTCCTCCTCTAATGGCTTGAGACTATTGTTGGAGAACTGAAATTAGACCAGGGTTGGGTTTTAAAAAATATTTTGCATATTCCTTATTGGAAAGTTATATGCTAATCCCATTTTAAATTTTCTCTTGTACTTCACACATAAACAGAATAAATAATTCTGCCTTTCTCTCTCCCTCTCTCTTTTTAGGAAGATGCTCCCAGACTGCCAGTCACTAAAATAATCAGATGCTATATTCATCATTCAAAAGCACTTCATGATCTATGAGCCTCAAGTCCTAAGCTTTTGCTCAGATGCTTAGCTTTTGCCAGTTGTTCATTTAATTTCAAAGTGTATCTCTTTTTTAAGGACAACTGCAATGATGAAAGCTTGAAATTTCAAATGGTTGCCGAAATGTGAGAAAAAGTGTACAACAGCTTCATCACAGTGCACACACACACACACACGTTGGTAATATGTATACAGTATCCATCTTTGTTCAGCTAGAAGAGGCTCATTGCCAGTGGAAGCTCCTCACACAGAAATAGGATAAATTCTCTAAATACAGCTATCTGTTGGTCCCATTTTTTATACATTAGACATGTCCACAGATAACCCAGAATTAATCAATCACATAAATCATATCTACTCTTGTCCTTAACCCAATTACAAGACTTGCATAGCTGAGCACATATGGTAATGCAAGTTTCCTGAGTAAAACCTTTAAACAGCAGTTGCAAGAACAGAAAAATCTAGAACGGAAAGAGGGCTGTGGAGATTTGATCCATTGCAGCCCATTATAATAGTAGGCCCTTATTTACCTATATTTATATATTCTGCCTTTTTTGTGTCATGGAACCCAAGACAGAGCTTCTATCCAGTGTGAACAGAGACAGGATATTTGGGCATGATGCCACAGGAAAAGTTTGGGGCCTTTGGCACCAGGCTTGGAATAGCTAAAAAAAAGAGAGATAATAATTTTGGCAGGCTGGGGAACAAGCTCCTGTTGGGGAACAAGCTCCTGTTGAGATGACCATGCTGTAAGATCTGTGCTCCCTCTGTGAAGACTAAAGGTGAAAATATGTGTAATTAAACAATATTTCTAAAGATACAACAGTCTTTACCGTGTCCTGATTCTCACAGGCACATAGACCCCAGGTGAGTGTATGGAATCTTGCTACAGCTGGCAGAGATTAGGGGTGGTGTCCAACTTTTGTAACACTACATTCATTTAGGGTGCATCTGCAGAAGTATTTCAGCTTGCCAGATGGAATGATCCCCTCTGTCCTTCCCCCATGTGTTGTTTTGGGGATTCTGGAGATTGCCTTGTGCTACTCGTGGGAGGAAGTGCTTAACCCCTTCCCCAATCACTAATTTTCCTTGCAAATACTTTTAACTTGGTCACTTTTAACTGTTCAGTATCAGTCTGGACTGCATTTTCAGTGGGGGGCTGGGGGACACAGAAAGAGATAAGCATACTCCAGCCAACCAACTGTAAATGGTCCATCTTCTCTGCAACTGAGTTATCTTTGCAAAGATGAGTTTGGGAACATGTCATTGCTGAGGTAAAGTATGATTCCATCCTTAGGGCCAAACTAGACACAACTCTAAAGTGATGGCTGTTACCATAAACAGCATTTTTAGATTCCCCCTCCTCTAAGTAAGTTTTGTGACATGACAGCATCACTGCCTCCACTTGTGGCAGCTAACAATGGAAAAGTGGAAGTGGAAAAACTGAGGTTATTATGACACAACCATGTCAGGTAATTGCCATTAGAGATTCAAGAGGGGGGAGCCAAACTTGCCCTTGTCACTTTTGACATCTTCTGAACAACTGGTGTAAGATCTTGAATGTTCCTGAAAGGAACCATGTATGACAGATTATTTGTCATTGTTTCTGTATAAAGAGCAATATTCTTATGGGGTGGGGATTTTTGCTCAAATGCAACCCACCTAAGACCAGAATTGTTTATTTTGCCATCAGCTTTTCAAGTCTCCCTTGTCATATTTGCTAGCTACTGAACATATCTGTGTGGCACTTGTCACCTTTCATCCAACTATCATTTCTTTATAGGTAACGAAGCTCTGTAACAGTCAGCACCAGATGGTAAATGGGAGGAAGTGTGCTTTTCAGCAAAGAACGTTGCATACATTAATTAAGACACAAGCTGAACATTTTATAGATAGTGGCGAGGCTAATACTCAGACAGAGAGAAGACAAGAGTGCTCAGCAAAAAGTTGGTGGAAGAAAAGGAAACAAACCTGCAAAGTTCCTCTTAGGAGAATTTGCTGACATCTCTAAACCAAGCATCATTACAACTAAAGAGCTGAGTGCAGAGGTCTTCTTACCAAGAAGACCAGAGACACTTGCTCCTGGAAAGCTGGTGGGTAGATTTGTAGAACATGGTCCCCTCCCTCATCAATGTTCAGAAGCTCTGAAAGCAGTTTTACAGTCTACTACCGGGATTTTATTTCCAGGACAAGAAAATGTAGAGCTAGGCACAGCTGTGACTTCATTGCTCTACAGCCTGGCTCCAGTTAAGCATGGATTCATAGAACTGTAGAGTTGGAAGAGTCCCTGAGGTCAAACAGCTCTTACAAGTCAGAAAGTTCTTCCTGATATTCTTCCGGAGAAGGAGAAAACAAGCTTGCTTCATCTTCCCTGTGGCAGCCCTTTAGATATTTGAATATAGCCATCATAGGTATGAATGTGCCAGTTATGTCATTGCACTGTTATGCCCTAGCACTAACTTATTACTTAGCTCTAGTATTTTGAGCTACTATGTCCACAAAAGCAGCTGATTGGATTTGGCCATAATTAAAGGTTAGCTTGTACCACTCCAAACATTCAGCATCTTCCTCTTTAAAAGGTAAGGTTCCCATGACTGAAATTCTGTCTTTTATTGACATCATTTCACTAGAGTCAGAAAAGGAGAAGAAAAACCAGAAAAGAGAAAATTGTTGCCTGCAGATCTTTCTGCTGCAGAAGGAATTAAGGGAGAGAGATATGAAATACAACAATCCCAAATCCAATAAAAAGAAGAAGGCTGGTATAATTATAATATATGTGGTGATTGTTGTTTCCTTTAATATATGTTTCCTCAAGACTTATTATAATAACAGCACTGCCTGAAAGTACTGGTATGTTAGGCCTATGAGTTGAAATAAAGTCCAGGAAACTATGTGCATAATGGAGGGGTGGGGGCCTCTCCCAACAGCATGCAATGGGGTGGGGTGTGAGTGCTGTGATAAATCACCCAAAATTGGACAGAGGCAACTTCTGTGAGTGAACTCTCTTGTGCAAGATGACTCTGCTTGATTCTGGATGATTTTCTCCACTCCTTTCCAACAGTCCCCTCACACACAACTATATAGGTGGGCCCCCGCCATTTCCTGGAACTTTTTAAAAAAGTGAAACAGGTATACAACTAAATGCAAGAAGGTAAAGAGGGATGGAAAGCTGCCTTCAATTAGCCTCCTTCCATTCACAATTCTTACAAATCAAGATAGTATCTCAATGAATAAATGTATTACTAACATAAGTTTAAATGTATTTTTAAAAACAAATAATTCAATACATTTTATTACCTTTATTATTTATTAAAGTGATTTACAGGCTTTATTTCTGTTACTCTTTGTTGTGTACACATCTCCCTACACGAGCAGGTGCCAAAGTTTCCAACGCTACCCTAATTTCAAGTCTGTTCTGTTCCTTCTGTATAGGAAACAAACATACTTGACAAATAGTGATGTTGATGTTTGGGAAAACAGCAGAAAACAAATGTTTGAGTGACAGAAAAGTGTGTATGCACTGCCACTGCCGCCCCCAACAATGCTCTATTAGGTCCTTTTAGACAGAACTCATTACAAAATAACGACAGCGATGACAATTGAAATGTCCTCATAGTTGAATGCAATCTGTTCTTTTTCACCAAGAAGAAAATTGTAATTCTGTGTTGCTTTCCTTCCTTTTTGTGCTCAGAGGAGAGACAAAAGCAAGTAAAAAACACGAGAATTGTGGCATACTCCACTGCTATGCTGAGTAGTGTATTATATTACAATTATGATAATCTTTTTTTCTCACGTTAGAAATTTGCTTTGGGGGGAGAAACCATCTGTTTCTCGGGCATTTTTGGCTGACTGGAGCAAATCAAACTTTTACTGAAAACAAATTATGGGAAACAGAATGAAAATATCATGGCTATATGCTTCAGAGCACTGCTAGAACAGCTCTGCAGAACTGAGAAGGACAGAAGCAACTTTAAGATCCAATAGATTAAAGTGTAAGTTACAGGAGGCAAAGTTTACATGTAATGTCATTTCAAAATGTGAATGGCAATTACAGAAATAATGATAATACTTGTAGCCTTAGAAGGTATGAAATGAGAAACCTTTCTGCAAACAATCATGACATACGTGGCTAAAATCAGCCCTGCAGACAGTGCTGGAATATTTACTAACCAAACCTAGAATAAAAACCTAAGAAAAGCCCTGTTGGATCATGCCTAAAGCCCATTCACAGTGGCTGGTACAGAGATGCATACTACCACCGATAGCGGAAGTAGAACACAGCCATAATAACTGGTAGCCATTGATAGCTTTATCCTCCATCAATTCTCAAATCCTGTTCTAAGTCATGCACCTTTGTAGCCATCACTACATATTTTTGGAGCAGTACCTTCAAAACTGAGCACAAGTGAAGCCCCACACAGAAGATGTTGGAATGATCTAATTTTGAGGTTACAGACCCCTGAAGCACAGCGGCCAAGCTATTCCAGTCCATAAATTGGACTGCAGTTGCCTTACCAAAGTTTACAGAATGTGCTCCTGGTCACCAAGACTTCTAGTAAAAAAGATGTGGTTCAGGAGCAGCCCCAGGCTGTAAACCAGAGGGAGTAGAGCCCCTTCTGGAAATGGCAATTTCTCCATCTTGCGTCCATGGTGTTTTGCTCTTTTGGATTCAAAGGCAAACACAACACAATTCTTGTTCAATGCTTTTATTAAACTGCAGGTTTAAATACAGCACCAAAAAGCAGTGAAACTGTCTTTAAGCAAACTAATAGAAAATACTTCTCCATTCAATTACTGGGAGATTCAGGGATTAATAACTGAAAGATTCCAGCTGACTAAGATGCAACACCATCTTGGTCAGGGTCTACATCAAAGCTCCAGGGGACAGACCCTATTCAGGCATGGCCAAACTTGACCCTCCTACTGTTTTGGGACTACAACTCCCACCATCCCTAGCTAACAGGACCAGTTGTCAGGGATGATGGGAATTGTAGTCCCAAAACACCTGGAGGGCCAAGTTTGGCCATGCCTGGTTTATATACTCTGAACCCTTAGTGGCTATGTGCTGGCTGGCCTAATACCTAAATTCATTTCCCCTCTTAAGCTAGGCCAATATACAGGGGCCAGCATGGTTAAGCAACTCTGCAGCTGCACTACTGCCTGCAGGAACTCATCCTACAGCTGGCCCACTAGCGGATCTTCCCACATCCTGCTGCCACTTATCCCTGGAGCACAAAGAGTAAATCAAAACAATAAAGCAAACCCAAAACCCTTGCAATTACCAAAGGTGTCAATAAGTAGGGAAGAATCGTACAATTCAATCAACTTATGTCCTCATAATACAAATGTATTCCACAGTAGATTTTCCCTACACATGGTACCCAATCATTCATTCATTCACTCACTCACTCACTCACTCACTCACTCATGCACTGTGCCTCCATAGGATTCAAGCTTAGTATATTGGCCCTCATCAATGCACTCAGCACTGGTTCAGGGCTTGCACAGCCTCACTTGGTTTAATTGTAATATAGAAGTAGAGCTGAGTGTCATATCAGAAATCCCCTAGCACAGAAAATACCTTAAATATCTTTTAATTTTGTTTGATACCATGTTTTATTGCAACTCTGCATTGCATCTTCCATCTGAAACCCTGGAGACCTCCTGCCAGTAACTATATAGACAATAATGACCTAGATAGATCAATTGTTTGCTTCAGTACAAGGCAGCTTCTTATGTTGCTACTATACATTTTCTGGTGGTTTTTTTTTGGTTTTTTTTGCAACTGAGATGAAATTTATCAGATGACTTTTTCTGATTAAACTTTGAAGATTCCCACCACCACCCCCTACACTCTAGATAATATAGTTTTATTTTTGCTCCCTGGCTACAATTTTTCACCCTCCACAATGCCCTAGAAGACCTAACATAATTCCAGGACAACGGAACTGTCACCATTTCCTCCTCCATTGCTCTAGATTATGCTAGGTCTTCTACACAGTGTTTCCTAACCTTTTTCTGACCATGTCCCCCTTCTGAACTTGTTTCCTTCCTGTGCCCCCACCATGGGTGTAGCCAAGGGGGGCAGGGGGTAGCTGCCCCTCAATAAGTAAGAATCAATACAAATCTGAGGTTCTGCCCCCCCAATAAAAGCCTGCCCCCCTAAAAAAAATGTGGAGGATGAAAAATGGCAGCCAGGGAGCAAAAATAAAACTTAGGGTGAAAACATTACTACTGGAGCTGCTAACGGTGAGCCAAATCATCAAGAAACTTGGATAATTTTGAAGGTATTGAAAGCACAACTGTTTAGACCATGAGTAGGCAAACTAAGTCCTGGGGGCTGGATCTGGCCCAATCGCCTTCTAAATCCGGCCTGCGGATGATCTGGGAATCAGCATGTTTTTACATGAGTAGAATGTGTCCTTTTATTTAAAATGCATCTCTGGATTATTTGTGGGGCCTACCTGGTGTTTTTACATGAGTAGAATGTGTCCTTTTATTTAAAATGCATCTCTGGGTTATTTGTGGGGCATAGGAATTTGTTCATGTTTTTTTCTTCCAAAATATAGTCCGGCCCCCCACAAGGTCTAAGGGACAGTGGACCAGCCCCCTGCTGAAAAAGTTTGTTGACCCCTGATTTAGACAAACATTCCTGACCTCTTGACTGAACCTCCAGCTTTGTTTTAACTGCTGGTATAATTGGTATGCTATTTAAATCACTTTGTTTATTGTTGAAACAAAATAATAATAATAATAATAATAATAATAATAATAATAATAATAATAATAATAATAATTTATTGCAGTAGCACCTTAGAGACCAACTAAGTTTGTTATTAGTATGAGCTTTCGTGTGCATGCACACATCTTCAGAAGTGTACTGTATTGTATATTGTATGTCTTAATTATAAATGTTTGAAGTTTGGATGAAATTATTTTATTGTGTATTTTCATTATGCATGGCCATATTTTTATAACTGATTTTATATATGTAAACTGCCTAGAACTCATTTTGGCAAGCAAGTGGTGTATAAATTAATCAATGCAGTATTATTATTATTATTATTTCGCCCACCCCCCACAATTTCTCTGCCACAAATAGGGTTGGAATTTTGAGAAGGCATGTGTACAGCTCTAATTGCTTTTAGTTAAGAGATTAGCAGGGGAAATCCTGGTAGGAAATAAATAACCATGTTTATGCCTGACCTTTTTTGTGTACTAGTCTTGGAGTCAGAGAAACTGTGATGTAGACTTAATTGTGCTACTTATTACCATGTCTTTGATCCACTACCTGGAAGATGAAAGTTTATGCAACTCCTAAATGATCTACCTGGCTGCCTTCAGTTTGTCATATCTGGGTCAAATGAACATACATTTTGGGTCATTGGTCTCTACAGCTTGTGTAACCTAACTACACTTCTCCAGCAGGTGTCAAACTTAAAATTTACTCTCCAAGGCTACAAGAGTCATTGTATCTAGAGAAAGTAATTTAGTTTGGACCATGTTTCTTTTCTTTATTCATTCTACTTTTTTATATAAAAACCCAGATTTTGCCTTCTCATACTAAGTAAGTTTTGCACGGACGGCAAACAGTCTTTCCCTGCTTGGTAGTCATGGCAGAGGGGAGGAACATAATTTCTAAGCACTAGATCCCTTGTCAGAAAAGTATGCCAATACCTATTCCTTCCTCAGATCTGGATTCCAACAAGCTTTTATTCTGTTCTGCACCTGGCATATGGAGGCACCTTGCTATCTCACAGGTCCTTTGTTTTGCCTAGCCTGGCACTCCAGTGTTGGGGAAATGGGTTATGATTCAATTTTTAAAAAGAAAGAAAAGAAAAGAAAAGAAAAGCACCTGCTGTTGCATCTGGTGTAGTTGGAGCATATGCAAACTTGTGACAGCCAGACCATTAATTTCTGTGCCAAGGATTTTATGAAAAGGGACACTGCTAAAATGTGAAATAACATAAAATAAACACGGGTAAGAATTACCACATTCTACATGGCTACATCCTGTCATAACACTTATTCCAGTTCCCAATCCTGAACAAGCAACACAGAAAACATTTGAAGTCAAAGGTTCCCAGAAACATAATTTCCCAGATGTCATCCATTTAACAGTACTGGGCACTGGGTCCACAATTAATATACCTGGACAAAACTGGAGCTTTCATTTATTTTAATCTGGTAATATAATTATTTTCATCCTATGTGTTAGCATTTAGAACTTTTAAAACAGCAACCAATGTAATTGTTGAGAAGCCTTGCATATTAAAAACAATCCTTTGTTCCATTTGTAGTCAAGATACAGGCTGTATGTATGGGGCAAATTTTCTTTCAAAATAACCTAGAGAAAAGTTGCAGTCCACTGCTTCCCTTTGTTTTAGTAATTTCTGTCACATGTGCTGTGCTTTAACAGAAATTTAGCTTTCTACTATAGTGCTGACAATAAAGCTGAGATTCTATTTACACTTTGGGATTAAGTCCCCCTGAACTCTGTTGGACTTACTTCCAAGTAAGCATGGATAAGATTGGTCTGCACATTTCCCATAGTGATGAGGCTGGAAAATAGACAACATTATTTCATTTTCTCATGTCGTGACTCTGACACATGGAATAATGAAGATGTGTCACCAACAAAAAGGAATAACACAGATGTGTTTTGCAGATTCCACAAGTTTCATGTGTCACCCCTGTTCTGTGACAAAAAATAATTGCCAGAATGGCCTTTAGCTTTTCAACTCCCTTTATCAATATGAAACTTGACTTAAATGCACATGCAGGTAAAAAGTAAACATCTATATTTTAAGCTGCTTATACATGGTGCTGTTAATTTTCATAGTATACAGATAAACCAGTAAAAAGGAAATGTATGCTTTAACATTCTGGCAAAACAATTTTAACAACCCCACTGTGACGGAGTAGATGTACATTATCTTCATTAGAAGGCTGACATGAATTTCCATAATGTTTGTGGTCTGTAATTGCAGAACCTTCCTATTTCCATTCTCGACTTCCTCCAATTGTTACCAAAGAAAGGTCATTTAGCTGCTGGTTACAATCAGATCACTGGAGAAGCCTGAGACCAATTTAGAAATATGAACAGGTGGAAGTAAACTAATGGTAGCAGATGTTCAACACTGCTAATTACACTGGGTCAAACCATTTGACAAGATTAACTTATACCTCAAACTAAGCCCTATTCATTCATTCTAACTAATTTCCAGCAATGCTGCATTATAAACACCCCTCTCCAGAAAAGTTGGAAAACAAATTGTGCTCTACTCACAAACTGTTTAATTCATCTGTTCATTGTCTTATTTTTGCCTGTTGATTGGCTAACAAAGTTTGAAAACAGGCACAACAAAGGAGGGATAAATTCTCCCTCTGGGTATTCTTTTTTCTGTATTTTTGGAAAGAAAACATACGTATCTTCATCAGTTTGGTTGCTATGGAGATGATTATGCTGACCCAGATGATTGCAGTTTCAGAGGATGAATAAGCAGTGAAGGAGATGGTGTACTTTAAAGAAATAAACATTTCAGTCTCGCTTTTCTATATATATATGGATAATTGTATAAGAAATAACAAGATAAACCTGAAATGCCCTGAAGAGGGAAGGAGTTACGTTAGTTTTAGATAAAATGATTTATTGGCTTTGGGTAGGAAAGGGGTTCTTGCAAATCACATCGACTGAATTTTGTCCTTTAAGTGGAAAAGCACACAGTTTACAGAGTATTTGTACCAGTAATGAAAGTAACAATAATGTGTCATCGTTCCTCTTATTTCAGTGTTTAGGAGTGAGTGCTGGTGTTTCAGTATCTAAAGTTATACCATCTACACACAAGAGCTAAGTACCAAGAGGCCCAAGAAAGCAAAAAGGATTTGAAGAAGTACCAAAAATAGTTAGGAAAAAAGAAGCAAAGGACTAAGTGCACTGACTGTCTTGGGGGTGGGCGTTAGGGTTAGGAACGGGTAGGAAATGTAATGGGAGTATCTTGGAATGCTGAATAGGAACACTTTGCAGTGCAACGTGGTTTTCAGGTCCCACTTGTTAAACTGAAGCACACTTTCTTAGCCTAACGTACCATATTTTTCCGTGTATAACACGCCCCCTTGTATAAGACGACCACTATTTTTTGGGACCCCAAATTAAGGAAATGGGGGGAGATTGCCCAGAGTTGTTGAGCTTTTTTGGGGAGGGATTGCCCAGTTTTTGATTGCCGACAAATGCTCAATCGCCTAACCGCCAATCGCCCACCCAATTGCTGCAGCCGCAGCCAATCGCCAGCAGGCCTTGATGCAGCCACCAATCACACGCCCAATCACCGCTGGCAATCTCCTGCTTAAGCCTGCCTTGTAGGTGGGGTAACAATGTAGAAATAAAACAATTATAACTTCCAGGCTGGTTCTTCACTGTTGAAAATTTGCTGAATGAACTAAACAAACTCACACCTGACTAAAGTGTCATCCTACAGCATCCTACTCAAATGTGTGATTCCTGGACATGTGTCACAGAAGAAACACTCCTTTTCAGAGAGAGAGAGAGAGAGAGAGAGGAGTGTTTGGACGAAGAATTTTGCTTTGGGGTGCTCAATCAAGTGGAGGAGCTGGAGCTTAATATAATGTGAAAAACCTGTGTGTTGTTTGCTAAGCGTGCTGGGAACAGTAGCTCTGTGAGGTGGAACTAAAGTCTCCAATATTTTTGGGGAAAAGTCATGTGCTTTAAATGTGCATTGAATGTACTTTAAATTTATGGTGTGGATATGCATGTCAGTGATGTGGGACCATGAGAGGAGGAAAGGGTAAAATTCTCCCTCCCCATCATATCTGATTATTCTCATGCTACTCAGGCTCCCTTGCAGCTCTTATTAACTAAATGTGCACTTTAATTACCGGTACACTCATGCAGTTAAAGGCATTTATAGATTGGTGCTTAGATGGGCAAAGCTGTTTAACTCATCAGGTGAGTAGGAAGTGTTTCAGGACAAAAGGAGGCAATAGGTCTGAGGAACCCTTTCACACTCACACTATTTCCCGAAAGACACTAGTGAACATGCAAGCTTAATTTGATGGTGTATCTCAGGGGTAGGCAACCTAAGGTCCATGGGCCAGATACGGCCCAATCCCCTTCTAAATCCGGCCCATGGACGGTCCAGGAATCAGCGTGTTTTTACATGAGCAGAATGTGTCCTTTTATTTAAAATGCATCTCTGGGTTATTTGTGGGACATAGGAATTCATTCATCCCCCCCCCCAAAAAAATATAGTCCAGCCCACCACATGGTCTGAGGGACGGTAGACCGGCCCACAGCTGAAAAAGGTTGCTGACCCCTGGTGTATCTTAAAAGGTGAGGGTGGTGGCCATCACAGATGGTAAGATCAGGAATTTAGGTCAAGTTGGAAGAGGCTATAGGCGTCATTAAGTATTCGTGAACTAGGGAAGGAAGTTTACATTGGCAGCAACCTATCCTGAGGTGAAGGACAAAGAAGTCAGTCTGCAGTTCAGTAGAAAAAAAAATACATAATCAGTAAGTCACATGGAGGTGGCTTTGCTGTAAGGAAGGTTAAGTGCAACAGAAATATTCCCGCTGCAGCTTTTCCTGTGGAAGTAACTAAGTTAAGAAAACATACTAGAGCAAAAGATAACAAGAGCTGGAAAAGTATCAGCAGCTCTAGCATAATAATGTGTGATAAATTAAAACTGAATAAAGAGTCAGAGTAATTGAAGTTATAATGCTTTGGCAAAATATGTATTAAATCCAGTGGCAATAACCTTTGGAAATATTGTCCACAGACAGTTGTTTTTTGCCATATCATCAGCTATATATAAACTCTGAAAAATGTGTAATGGGATTAAATCTGCCTGCTGCACTAGGTTTATCAAGTGCTCGTATAGAACAAGCTGTAGAAGAGCTCAGCCTGATACTTGAATTGTGATCAGACCATTTACCTCTGAAAGTCACAGATTAATCTGCCTTACAGCATTCCCATTTGGCAACTGCTTTCCACAAAAATTATTAAGGCATTCTTCTGTTTCCATTGATTTTGTCTGAGAAGTTAATAAAAATACTTCCAGACATTCAAGTCACATTCTTTGGGCACGCTGTTGATATGATGGGGTGGTGGTGGTGTGATATTAGGTAGCAACCGAGCACCTGGCAACTTTACTGTCAGTGGTGAGATTGGCACTTTGCAGGTGCAGGACTGGTGCCACACAGGTATGGTCACAGATCAAAGGAGAGGGCTGCCTGTCAGCCGGCTGTGCACTTACGAAATACTGACTTCACTGCCTGAGTCTCCAGTGCTGTAACTTTCTCTGGGGTGTGGGTGTGAAGAAACTGTAGCATTGTGAAAAGAAATTTAAATGTAATAACGTTGTCCTATGATAATATAAGTGCCTAGGCAGAGAACTATCAAATGCGTCAATCTGCAGAGCATGCACTTTTTAAAGGGCCATGTAATATTCGTTCTGCATCTGCAAAGACTTGATTTTTTAGTGTGGCAGCACTCATGTCCTGGACTTCCTGCCTCAGGCAAACGCCTTCACTATAGACGCCTGCTAAAAAAAGGTTTTACTTCAGCAAGCCTATCCAAGCATGTAATTTTATTATGTATACTTGCATTTCAGTACTGCTGATTTTATCTATACCGTATTTTTTAATAATTTTTTTTCACCGTCAAATGAGTAAGAGGTTGTTGTTGTTTTTTACTAAGTGGTCTGTAAAAAGTCTTAAATAAAATAAGCAAGCAAACAAAGAGAAATTTGCTTCCTGATATTTATATGGTGGTCACTGAAGCACAAAAATATTTTACAACCAATCTGTAACCTATTAACTGATAAGTTCACCTTAAGTTCTTATAGGCTTCAATGGGCATAAATCTTCACCTAATGATGGCTCTTGAAACCTGTAAGAATAAACTGATCTAAGCCCAAGTACTTTGACATAATTGGTTATGGATCAGGCCGCTAAGGTGCCATTTTCATCCATCAAAATAAATGGTAAAGTTTGTGATTGTCACTGGGATAAGAGGCATATGGAGCTAGCCTTGCTAGCTGTTTATTCTAGAGCTGACCCAGCACAGAATTTAAGTAAGAGTCTTAAGTGCAATCTAGGGATGAAGCTTAATGTATTCTTATAGCTCTCTGCATGATAGCTCAGGGCTAGGGAGCTAGGCACTCAACTGTCACAATTTACCGTAATACCAAGCTTAAAAAGCACTCCCAAAGCATGTAACCATTCCAGTTACGGTATTCCAATCATACGTTCATGTATGTTTTGATACAACCACAATATGCTATTGCCCTCTAACATCTTGGAAAGATTTGCTCATAATAATGCAGGTCTGCACAACTCTAATCATGCTGACTGTGGTAGCATATCAGGGGCTTGATAAACTTCTATGTTTTGCTGCTTGTCCAAGGCTGCAAAAGCAACTGATTTGTCAAGCACCTGGAAGGGGACAATACAGTATATGACTGTTGGCCTATATTCAGCTTATGTTGTGCTGATCTGTAAGAGTAATTTTTGCTATGCATTATGTTTCATCTGACAACCAAATGAAAGGGTAAGAAGACTGAGTTTATTGCTCTATCTTATACGAAGTTGCTTAAGCTCCAATACAAAATTACATTTTTTTAGAGACCAGCCTTACAACCAACCAGTGGGAAATAATATGCAACACCTTTCCTATAAAGAGAGGTTGAATTCACATTTGAAAAATCATATCTATATTATGATTACACAAGATTATCTATTAATGTCCCAAAGATTGATATGAAAAAGGATGTTATTGTTATAACATTTTTTCTTCATCAATATTAACATTTTTTGGCACACAAAACCTATAATAGTGGCACTACCACAAGGCCCTCAGACACCTTATTTTCTGCCTGCCAAGGCTCTCTGTCCCTCCAATTTCTTTTTTAAAAAGTTAAACAGGCATTTTGTGGTTCTCACACCAAATTTAGATTTCCAAACATACCTCCAAGCCCCAAAATTGTTCACAAATTAAGACCTAGTTTTAAAAAGTCTTTTAAAGTCTTTCAAAACTGTTTTAAGAGGGAACAACTGGGCATTATTATATAAAACTGAACAATACAGCAAGCTCTTCTGCTGTCACAGCACATTTTATTCAGGTGCAGAATTGAAATGGATCCAATTACATTCATAGAAAGAGCATTTTAATGAATTGCAAAATACTGCATTTTTTTTTTAGTTTGCATAAAACACTTGAACTGCATTTTCCCTCTTCTGAGTCCTTTAATGTTTACTGCAGGTGGAAGAGTTGTGGTGCAGTAAACAAAAGTATATCACAACTGTAGGCTTATAAATAATTTAGAATACTGAGTAGAATTAATTAGAAATAAAGTCATTGTGCACCATAAATCAATAAAACCAGGAAATTTGGGGGAAGCAAGGAGGTTGCAGTAATGTTGTTTTTTTAAGCATTATAGAGGAATGAGATTGTTCCTTAATAAACTGATACCCTTTTTCTTATTAATATTTCTGAAATAGGAGTGATGCATAAAACAGTCAGAAATAATGGCAAACCTGTAGCTACTCAAGTTAATAAAACTTTCTGTCATTGTACTATGGTACTGATTGAGGAGGCACACAAACAGTTCTGTTTTAATAAAATAGGAAGCTGCCTTACACCAAGTTGGACAATTGGTAAAACTAGCACAGTATTGCCTACCTTGCCTGACAGAGGATCTCCAGGGTTGTAGACAGGGGCATTTCCCAGACCTACCTGGTGATGCTAGAGATTGAACCTGTAGCTTATGCATGCAAAGCAGATGCTCTATGACTGAGCTACAGCACATATGTCACCAATGAACATGAGCAGTTGTCTCTTCATGGCAGCAGTGACAGAGACATCTTTCCCCAGCCCAACCCTAAAGATAAAAGTAAAGGTACCCCTGACCGTAAGGTCCAGTCGCGGACAACTCTGGGGTTGCGGCGCTCATCTCGCTCTATAGGCCGAGGGAGCCAGCATTTGTCCGCAGACAGCTTCCAAGTCATGTGGCCAGCATGACTAAGCCGCTTCTGGCAAACCAGAGCAGCGCACGGAAACGCCATTTATCTTCCCGCCGGAGTGGTACCTGTTTATCTACTTACACCGGCATGCTTTTGAACTGCTAGGTAGGCAGGAACTGGGACCAAACAATGGGAGTTCACCCCGTCATGGGGATTCGAACTGCAGACCTTCCGATTGGCAAGCCCGAGGCTCTGTGGTTTAGACCACAACGCCACCCAACCCTATCCAAGTTTAACTCAAACTTCCCATTGAATTCAATTCACGCATAATGTTTCAGCCTAAATCTCAGATGGCCCAAAATGAGAGATGCCTCTAGAATCATTGTGGGTGGTAAAACTGTTATTGCTGTTACTGATATTAGATTTTTTTGTATCATTGTTGTAGATGTTATGATTTATTATTATTATTATTATTATTATTATTATTATTATTTATTGTACTCCGCCCACCTTGCTGGGTTTCCCCAGGCACTCTGTGCACCTCCCAACAGAACACTAAAAACAGAATAAATCTTCAAACATTAAAAACTTCCCTAAACAGGGAAAGTTATGTGGAAATTGTTTCGATTTAGTTGATTTTTTTTATTGTTTATGACTACTTTTGTTATTTTTGTAATAATACATTGTAAGCTGCCTTGAGCATGTTTTGAGCTGTGTTAAGGTGGTATACAAATAAAAATCTGTATGCATGCATTTACATGATACAAAAACAATTAGGCTTTAAACAACAGCAACTCCTCTACATATCTGTAATCTTACAATTGTTTTCCTCCTGCAGCTAAGCAGTCTTGAGACTCCAGACTCAGAACAGGAATATTCTACGTCATCCACATTATAAGAGTTCAGCAGGCCTTCAAACACGTTTCCTCATTCTACCCATTTAATCAGCTGAACAGCAAATTTCCACCTGTGTTTATGCTGGCCCATCCCTCTCCTCCTAATCCTTTTTCCTTTGACAGAGCTGTTCAAAATACCAGGAAATCAACATAAGGAGAGGCCTGCTGGATCAGTCCAAAGCCCTATCTAGTCCAACATTCTGTTTCCCACAGTATCCTACCAGGACATGAAAGTGATAGTTCTGTTTCCCTGTTGTTCCCTAACAACTTGTATTCAAGAGGCACAGGCAGCCTCCCTGAATCTATGTAATCCTGCTTTAAAGTTAAACTGGTGGCCAAGGTGCTGTGTAAAGAACTTCCTTTCCTTAGTTCTGAATCTCCCACAATTTGCTTAATTTACTGTGGAAGAAGAAAACTCTATATCCCTTTTCCACATCACACCTGACTTCGTAAACGTCTGTCATGTCCCCCCACACCGCTTACTCAACTATTTCCAAGCTAAAAAGCCCCAAATACTGTAACATTTCCTCATAGGGGAGTTGCTAGAGCCCCCTGGTAATTTGCTTTTCAAACTGAACAGTCTGTATCATTTTGAGATGTAGCAACCAGAGGTCTGCAAAGCGTTGTGAGTGTGGTTGCAATAATGATTTGCATAAAGGCCAGTGGGGAAGCTAGGTAATTTTAGACACTGTTTTAATTTCTCCACCACCTGCTTTGGACAGCCATGTGTATTACTTTAGGAAAAAATTAACCCCCCCTTCCTACCACACTCCATTCCATGTTTTGCAACTGCTTTTAAATTCCTAAAGTTGGAGCAAAAAAATCAAAAGTTTGCTAACCCTGATTTTAAAAACCATACCATGAGCAAGTGCAGATTTTAAACTCACATAAATTACAGCCTAAACAAAACTACAGGCGTAAAATAGAGTTTGCTACTACTGTCCAGATGCTAAGCACGTTTACTTGAGAGAAGCAGCCTTTTATTGTAGAAAAGGATAATATCTTGTGTTGAGTCTGAGGTTGTGCTATATATGATTTTTTTTGGGGGGGGGTGGAATCTGCCTGTGAATTTATAGCTGTAAAATGGGATTCCTGCAGAAAAGGTGCTATAAAACAGTCAGACTTGCTTCTTTGTTAGGTAAATAGCCTGTGAGGTAAATACAGTAGGTCTGTTAAGTATCTGGTTCATTATGTAAGCTTGGGGCAAGATGTTGCCATGGAAAACAAGTAGCTGAAAATCTTTCTGTAAAGGGACATGTTATCGTTCCTCTTCCCTTTGCTGGCTGGAGGTGATGTAATCAAGGCTGTGTATAAGAAAAAGACTAAAAGAAACAGGCAAACTTGGTACTACAAAGAAAGAAAGAAAAACAGAGACCTGACTTGCTGTTTGTGCTGAATCCAAAGTTACTGTTTTAGTTCATTTCCTCCTAAACCCAACAGGGGAACAGGATGCATTGGAGTGTTAATACGTACTGTGAGCTGAGCTTACCATCTTATGTCTGGTGCTGAATTGACTTCAAAGCAATCTATTACAATCTACTGCCGCATAACAGGATGGTCCCTCTGGAATTTGTCTCTTTCTCATACACACTTGTAAATCTGTCTGTGTTTGGCTACCCGGAGCTTAAATACATGACCTTTCACCCAGCTTTTCAAAAACATGCATTTGGAGAGGATCCCTAAAGAGAGAGAGAGAGAGAGAGAGAGAGAGAGAGGACATGAAGTACAGGACAAAACAGTATAAACACAGGACATAGCATTTTACATTGAAAACACGGGACAGGTGGTAACCCTAAGTGCTTTGGGCCCAAGTTTGCTGAGTTTGCTGAAGAGGGGCAAGGATAAACACTTTCAGGGTACCCCTCCGTTGAAGACTCCAAGTGTAAATATGTGTAAAATAAACCATATTTCTCAAAGACACTAGTCTCTGTTGTGCCTCAATTTTCCCGACAGGAACACAATCCCGGACAAGTGCTTGGAACCCCCTGGAGTCTTGCTACTGCTCAGCAGAAACTGGGATGGCACCTTTGTAACAACATTTTCTCTGATGTAGGATAGAGCCCACACCATTGCAACAGTGCACCCTTCCAAACCCAGCTTTTCTCCACTTGGGTCCCCTGTCTCCCAACTGCATATGGTCATGCTTCACCATGTTCATTTGTGCTGAAGGAAGGGCAGCCAGGTGAAATAGATCTTTACCCAGCCTTCCTCATCTTGCAGATATAACCTATTCCATAGAGCCTCCACATGCTCTTCTTGCTGCATGAACTAATATGTGGTAAGGACATAAAAAGAGCCCTGTTGCATCTGAACAAAAGGCCGTATAGTTCAGCACCCTACTTGCAACAGCAGCCACTAGATCAGCCAGATAAATGGTGTGGCATTTGCCCATTCCTGGGGAACATATGAATGTGCAGGAGTGAGAAAAGGGTTAATTGGCTGACCATAGGCTGACCAATGAAAAGCTGGAGGAGGAGCTTAGGGGCTTTGAAACCCAGCATAGAAGGAGGGTTAGGCAGTTGGTTAAGTGCAGTTGACTGAGACAGTTGGTTGGTGGGTGGGTGGTGATTATGAGGGTTGGTGGTGAGGTAGAGTGGTAAGCGTAGGATCAAGACAGGGTTGAGATAAGAATATATACCAATGTAACTAATACCTTACTTTTGTTGATGTTTAAAATAAACACTGTTTCTTTGTTCAAATCAAAACCCTGACTGTGAAAGTGATTACCGGGGGGGGGGGGGATCCTGGTTGGCAGCGAAGCGCTGTGGTGACACAGGGATCAATAGACTGTGAAAGGTCCAGGGACCCTGTGTGATCGCCACAAATGGGTCTAATTGAACATCCCTGCCTTAATTTTTTTGTATTCCATTTTTGGAATGCCATTTGTATTCCATCTTTCTCTCCAGGGAACTCAAGGTGGCACACATGTTCTTCCTACCTCCGACCATTTTACCCACACAACAATGCTGTGGGGGAGGCTAGGCTGAGAAATAAGTGACTGGCCCAAGGTCACCCAGTGAGGCTGGTCTGTGTGGGAATTTGGATCCAGGTCTTCCCAGTTCTAGGATTCTTTGGAGGAATCCATGAGCTTCAAATGTATGGTGTGAATGTGACCCTAAGTCGAAAACCCAATCTACTTTACCACACCGACTCTCTACTATCACCATCCTTTCCCCTGGCATAGCAATCTACAACATGAAGACATAACCAGAAACTTGTAATGTTCTGCAGCATAAGGAAATCAAATTAAAGAAACACGTTTTATGACTGCGCACTGGCACCATGAATATTGCTTTTTAGAATGCATGTATTTGCCTGCCTCCGTGCCTTCCAACTAGTTGAACCATTTAACTAACTCAGAAGTGCCAAATCAAAATGGATTTAAATGAGCCATGTGCCTAGCAATGCCAACACACTTCTCTGTTAGTCAAAAAACCTCCTCTGTGGCAACACTGTCACATTGATGCCATGTGTCCTTTTTGCTTGACAATACGTGCTGACACAATTGCAGCATGAATGAATCACGGGAGAAAAGTATTCTCCTGCCTTGACTTTATCACTATGCACCCCAACTGTGTGTATTCTGCATATGGAGATTGTGGTGGGCGTACAATAGGGTGATTCACAGATTTTTATAAAAGGCAATTGTTGGGCTCTATTGAAGAGCATGGCATGATCTCATGCCTCAGTGGTACTGGCACAGTAGACGGCGATTTCATCTAGCATGGCCTCATAGCCAAAGCTTAGTAAATCATTTTACGTTTAATACTGTTACATGTCACCCCAATCTCCACGAGCGGTGTGAGATTCCAGGTTTTCCATACACTAACCCAGGGTGTGTGTTTCCTTTTGGGAATAAGGCACAGCAAAGACTGTGGTGTTTTTATGATATATGGTTTTATTTACACATGTATACAACCTGCACCAAGATGGTGAGGGGACTGGACTGCAGAGCATTCACATCCTATGTGGGTCTGCCTTCCCTCATAAGGGCAGCACTGGATTCCAAGGAAAGCAAAAAGCCACCCTCTGTGTCTCTTTGTTCAACCTGCCATCCCCAGCACACTTGGAGTTCTGCCACCCTTCTCCTTTTCATTGCTAACCAGCTCCAAGGATTCTGCCCCCAGCCTACGTCATTCAAAGTTGAAACACTAAACCTGGCCTTTGTCTCTGCCCACTTGTTGTTGTTGGTCATTTAGTCGTCTCCCACTCTTCGTGAACCCATGGACCAGAGCACGCCAGGCACTCCTGTCTTCCACTGCCTCCCGCAGTTTGGTCAGATTCTGCTCACATGAAACCCAGCAAAGAAGGGCTCCCACTCCTCTTTGTCAGGCAGTCTTGCCCTCTTGAAGGTTTCCTTGATGGGTCATCACTAGCTTTTGTTCCCTGCTTATGGCCCATCCAGGTAGCTCTGCCCAGCTGGTTTGGCTCCTTAGCATTACCAAATCCAGAAAGTTTCCGTATTTGGCAAAGTTTAACCAAACTTTGATTATTTCTAACTTTTACTAAATTGTAACAAATTCAAGGGGCTTACCCCCCCCCCCCGTACAAGCTCATAGCAATACAATATCAATCTTCAGAATGAAAACCACAGCACAACCTTCTGATGAGTTGCATTTAGCTTACAACAGGGGTAGACAACCTAAGGCCCGTGGGCCGGATGCGGCCCAATCCCCTTCTCAATCCAGCCTGTAGACGGTCCGGGAATCAGCATGTTTTTACATGAGGAGAATGTGTCCTTTTATTTTAAAATGCATCTCTGGGTTATTTGTGGGGCCTGCCTGGTGTTTTTATGTGAGTAGAATGTGTGCTTTTATTTAAAATGCATCTCGGGGTTATTTGTGGGGCATAGGAATTCGTTCATTTTTTCCAAAATATAGTCTGGCCCACCACATGGTGTGAGGGATGGTGGACCAGCCCACGGCTGGAAAAGGTTGCTGATCCTTGGCTTACAATCTCCTGTATTAGCTTTCTAAGAAGGTACAGATGCTGAATCATAGTTTTATCCTATGGAAGTAAGTACAGTATGGAATACACATGGTGTCAACAGGAGCAATTGCTCCAGGTCTATTTCCTTGTGGTTGGAATCCTAAGCTTTTCAGCCCCATAGTCTATACAGCTTTGAGAGAAGAAAAGTCTTAAATCTTACTCACTGAATCCTCTTCACTTACTCCTGCCAACAATGAGCAAGGATGGAGAGCAGCTTCAACAATGGCTTCCTCTCACTTTCATTCCTTCTTTAAACTACTACTGTAAAATACTGTACTACACCACTTTTCTTATGGTAGAATGGGAAAACCCGTGGAAAACTACGTACTGGAATGGGGAACTTGTGGGAAAACTGCATCTGGAAAACTACAAATCTTATGAGCTGCTGCCCACCATTTTGGGAAAAGGGAGCTATAGTGTTGCTCCTGGCTCTCCAATCATCTTAAACAGGTGGTGCCTAACAGAAATGGTCACAGGTTAACCAACACAACATGATGGTTTCCATGAGCTGTATTATTCTGAGATACAGCTTGGGCATTCACTTCAGATAACAGAGTTTTACTTCCCTACCCCCTTTCCCAAGGCTGCCTTATACATACTGTATATCGAAAGAAGAATTCACCAAATTACCATCACGGGAACCTTTTGACCATCTTTTTAGAAAGTCAGTAAAATATTAATCACCAGGCATTAATTTCAGATGCAGTTAAGGAAAAATTGAATCAAGACACAAGCTGTACTGTTACAGTAGTTAATCAGCAGAAAATTACATTGGAAAAATCCACACGGGGCCTTGTGACTCTCCCTTATGCAGCACAATAAGTATGAGTAAATAAATCTGTGAGAGGAGGGGAAACTACGACAGCACTTTTTACTCAACATCTGAACTGCAGATGGTCAGAGAATGTCAAAGGGAACAGATCTGTGGATTCAGGGCAATAGTTATCAAAATGGTAGAGAGAATAGAAATACACTTGCACACACAAGCTGAAGAAATATGGCACATAATCCTTTAATAATGGTGATATGATTTAAAACCTACTTTAAGAACATCTGTTTAATTTGTGGTTCTTTATAGTCCAATCTACTGTCAGGGCTGACTTTGAGTATCTGCTAAGACCATTTGAAAGTGCCCTCTAGCACCACACTTTCAGAGAGCAGATAGTCACACCAGCTGTGACATAAAATAATGACTGGAAAAATTTCCCAGGAGTTCCAGGTTTGAGGTGGTCCAAGCAGAGCCTGAAAATTTCCAAACAGCTTCTCCAACTACTTCAAATACTAAAGGGCACAATTCAAAACATCAGGAAATATTTGTTGGGCCAAACCAAGGCCCACATAATTCAGTATTGCTCTCCCAAGACTAGCCAGTCAGACATCTTTGGACATTCAGGGCATGAAGGTGATTGGCCATCCACAGAATTTGGTATTCAGAGGAACACTGCTTTGTACATAGAAGTTTCTACTTGTGTCTGCCAATCATCCCACACTGACAGAGCTATACCAGGCATACTGAAAGAAGTAAAAATACACAGGGGGAATAAGGGTTGCAGAAGTTCTGTCAGCTTTGGACAGGCAAATTCATGTATACATGCACTTTCCTGGAATAGGAGATAAACCTGTGAGCAGCATGTGTGTTGGTGGGGAAGAAGGATTTGCTAAGGAGTTCAGACAGCAGTTCAGCTACAGTCCGAACTTATTGCAGTGTCTGATGGTAGGATACTGCCTGATGCATCATGGAGTATTAGTATGCTGGACAACTTAGCAGCAGGCACTGAGCCACAGCTTGGCATGTTTTAACTGACACCGTAAGAACTGAACAGGGCATTCTTGACACATTTCCCATAACGCTACTTTGATTGTAGCTCTTTTCACAACAATTCAGACAATAAAACTAGTAGAAGTGTGAATTAGGCTCACAATCATATTTATCACACAATTCGCTTTAGCATGCTCAATGATAAGGAACCTCTGTGTTTACATGTGGAAGCATGAGCGAATACAAACTTGGCTTTGAGAGAATTATCCTATGTTATGTTAGAATACCCTTACCTCCAAGGAATTCTCATCTGAACAAGCTTATTTTGGTGAGGCTAGGTAATGAACTCCAGTGGGACCAATTATGTAGCCTAAAAAAACAGGAAGTGAAGCATATTTCCTCTTCCTTCGTAGTGGTGAGACTGAACACAGTAATGGTTTAAATAAATGGATCAAATGTATTTTGTTCCCATTTGCCCTTGAATAATGACCATTTAAATGGAAAGGACATTTAAACCTAGTTCATGAGCAGTCATCTAACCAATTCTTCACCAGCACACCAACTTGTGTTATACTTTTTAACTGAAAAGAACTGAGTTATTCAGAAAGTGAGCTGAATAAAATGCTGAGTTGTTTGGGGCTTGTGGTTACAAAACTAGAATCAGAGGAATAAATTTTCTATGTGTTATTGAGAAGGTTTAGCTATAGCAGTACTATTACTCTCAATAGAGTCACATGGTTAAATCCCTGTGCATTATGCTAGAAGCCTACTGCATCACATTACTTTAATACACATTCTTTGGTGATTTAATTTATTTCTGCCACCAGGAGGGGGCACTTTCATTGGATTTATTACATTCAAAAATATCTTCTCCTCACTCCTCTAAGGCAATAGGTTAAATTCGATTAAGGAGTAGTACACTGTTTACATACATGGCTTTCATATAAAGAGCCACAACTCTCCCTTTTCCTCTTTGGCTTAAGTTCTTACCAAATGAACTTTTAGAAATAAACCTGTCTGAGAAGCAGCATTTTTATCTATCCATCCATCCATCCATTCCTCTATGATTAAGCATGTAGATTATATTTTTATTGCTGGCTATCATGTAGTTAAGAGCCCTAGTGCAACTGTTATCTCATCATTACTCTGCAACCCTTTATGACTTAATCTGAATAAAAAAGTTGTGGTATTTATTTACAGTATTTTCAAAGGAACTATGTCAAGCTCCCATTGTTTGGTCCCAGCTCCTGCCCATCTAGCAGTTCGAAAGCACGTCAAGTGCAAGTAGATAAATAGGCACCACTCTGGCAGGAAGGTAAATGGCATTTCCGTGCGCTGCTCTGGTTCACCAGAAGCAGCTTAGTCATGCTGGCCACATGACCCGGAAGCTGTCTGTGGACAAATGCCGGCTCCCTCGGCCTATAGAGTGAGATGAGCACACAACCACAGAGTCGCCTGCAACCGGACCTAATGGTCAGGGGTACCTTTACCTTTTATGTCAACATAAAGAATTTAAAGTGCTCAGTAAAAAACAAAACAAAAACCCAAAAATGAAACAATTTACTGTTCCACAATCAAAAATTAGCTGCATAAATATAACAAAACCAAAACATTTTACTCAGTTTTACCCCTGAAGACACAACCAAATTTATACTAGTTATCACCACCAAAACGTTTAATCCCCCAAATCTTTTAATTATATTTAATGATTAACAAGGAGCAATTTTAAGTCTCACTTTATTCCAAAGCAGCTTGTTTGGACTTAATGCTAGACCGTCTTCCCAGATCCACCACCCTGAACAAGGTGGATGACAAAGCTAGTTGCTGCTTGAAGCATGACTCTGCATCGACTTTTTTGCTGCTTTCAGAACTATCTCCGCACAAAGAAGCAGAAGTCAGCTCTACCTCCAGAGGAAGTCATGAACATTTACCCTCCATTTTTACTTTAAAAAAAGAAGCATTAAGAACACAAGAGAACCAAAGTTAATATGTATTACTGCCTCTGAAAAGGTATGAATTTATTTGGGATTAGGTATGACCAAGTGTTGCAAAACCCCTTCTGTTTCTTAAAAGTATTAATGAATATTAATTCTTACTACACAATACTTCTGTAAATGGAGCTGATGCATTATCATAAACCGTAGCATAGATAGTGCTTCTCAGATTGCCACTGTAATCACCATAACTGTAGCAGGAAACTGCTCTATGCACAGATTAATTCCTTTCCTCTTAAACTGTAACAACAGAAGGAAACAAAGAAAAAGGAATTTCAGAATACCTATGCAGACCAACACATGCTTTCAGTGGGAAAACATATTGTACTGCAAATCAAATTTAAGAGCATGAAGCCCAACATTGCAAATGATGGCAGAGTTTCTTGAAGTAAAAAATGAAAGTGTGTGTGTGTGTGGAGTAGCTATTTGACAAAGCACAGATCAACTGGCAGAAAAGAAACACCCAGAGTACTACAGACCATATAATACTGTAGTAATGTTTATTGACATAACCACACATTAGCAAAGAAGGAGCAGCACATTTCCTCCAAATGCCTATATTTAATTATGTGGCAGACAATTACGCCTTAAGATGAAAACTTTTGTGGGTGAAGAAAATGGAGGGGACCCAAAATATATCTTGCTTTCAAGCTGGGGACTTGCTTTCTACCTCTTCCAATTCTTAATAAATAGAGGCACTCACAAATTGAAAACCAGTTTTTTCCTTTAACGTCTAGCCATGCCTTATAAACTGGACAGAAGAGAGTCATTTGAGATATAAGACACTGAATTCAATTTCAGCTGCACAATATTGGTTTCCTTTAACACGGGTTCAAGTACCATTAACTGGAATTGCAATTTAGCCCCTCCATCCTACAGCTTCTTGAAGGAAATTCTAGTCATGGCTTTCAGAGACTATGACTAGAAGGCAGATTGGCCAGAAAGGAAGGAGTCAATCATGATGGTACAAGGCAGCTCATCATATAGCAATGGCTAAGTATTTGGATACCGGTACTTCAAAGAGCGGCAGCAAAATGGTTTTCCATGCTATGTGTTGATACTGATATTACTTCTGGAAAATAATGTTTATCGAGGTCTTTTTATCCCTTCTTTCTGTCTTGCAATAGGACAACCCCACCCCAAACAAACAGAAAAGAGAAACAAGGGGTGAATCTACCAAAATTAATAAAAGTGTGTTAGATTGTTGACATATGAACATTAACTGATGTTATACAACAAAGGAAATTAAAATAGTGCGACGTATCTTCTGCCATCATCATCATTTTATTATTTATTTGCTGCCCAACTGATTGGGTTGCCCCAGCCACTCTTGAGCGGCTCCTAACAAAATATTAAAAACGCAATAAAACATCAAACATTAAAAACTTCCCTATGCAGGGCTGTCTTCAGAAATTTTCTACAAGTCAAATAGTTGTTTATTTCTTTGACTTCTGATGGGAGGGCGTGCCACTGGGCAGGTTTCAATAATATGCATATCTACTCAGAAGTAAATTCCCTTAAATTCAGAAAGACTTACTGCCAAGTAAAAGCATATATGATTGCAGGACAACTGTATGGAAGATGGCATCTCTGCAGAGATGGGGACTTATTGGTGACAGTGAAAAAGGCAACCCTGACTAGATTTTCACCACATTGTCCTTGGCCCCATCTGGTTCTGCCACAGCTGGGTTTAAAAAACAACAACAACTCACAGTAACTCTTGACCATCCTGTAAACTCACAGAATGGACCCAGGTAGCCAGACTCATTTCACAATTAAATTTTGTCCTTCCAAGGTAGGGAGCTTGTTATACCAAATGTTGAGACTCCTTTCCTAAGACCTAGCTTGAGACCTTTACCCACTTTGGATTACCTGACTTTCTTTATCTGAGCTGTGCACTCTCTAATTTAGAGGTGGGCAGCCTCTGGCTCTCCAGATGATTATGGCACTACAACTACCATCATCCCTGACCACTGAGCATGCTGGCTGGAGCTAATGGCAATTGGGCTTCAACCAGCAGTGTGCTGTCAGTGGACTAGGGAGTGAGTTAAAGTGCTTTTCCTACAAAGAAATAACAATGCAGCTAGAGATGTTTAGCTTATGGGAGAAAGAAGGAAACACGGTAGGATGTATACCAAATCATGAAGGACATGAAGTATACTTTTGAATATCTGTTACTGGTTTCAACACAGGAACTTCTTTATGGCTCTCAAAAAAAAAAAAGTATATTTTTGAATATAAAACACTCAGGACAAATGGGGCATGGCCAACAGCTTCCCAAGGCATCAGGTTGGCAGCTGATGGAAACAGGATAATGAATCTTTGAGAAAATAATGATTGCCTGGCTAGATCCGATCAAAATGCACTTGGTTCCTTCCCAGGGAAAAGTGGTCAATCATCAAATAAGAACAAGAGATTCTCTGACTTTTCCCTCATCCCACCTGTTCCATCAAATGAATTGTTAAGGGCTTTGCACCTTCTTGTGTACTGCATGGTAAAGCTTCCATTCCTTAATGTATTAGTAGTTAGTTAGCTCTAACTAACTACTAATACATGGGCATAGCCAGGGGGTGCAGCTGCCCCAGCCAAATCAAATAAATAAATAAAAATACAGTACTTAACTAACTGACCATTGTGTCGCAGATAACTTGGTTCTGCCACCCCCCCAACACAATGCCTGCCCTCCCCCTAAAATAAATCCTTGCTACACCCATGCTACTAAAGTAGTGTTAAGGATAAGAATTCTAAAGATTACTAAAATAATTTTGCCCAAAGTTATCCCTGGTGGGGGGAGGGAGAGATACAACATATTCTAAGTGATCCAAAAGACCTAGATTTCTGAGAACTGCCTTATGTAAGAATGAATCTCTTCTGCTCATTGTCAGGGAATTGACAAGGCTACAGCCATAAGTATGCCTTACTGCAAGTAATCAAAAACAACATTTTAAGATTTCTTATTTAATCAGGTTTGATTTGAAATTTCCTGTTTGTCTAACTGGCCAGAGTCAATTCCCTGCATCTTCATTCACAGGCAGCTTGCAATTGGCTTTTGTGCGAACAGAACTTGAATGTGATACTGATGCTATAAATATGCTCTTTCTCCCTCCTAGTTGGCAAGCTTTCTTAATTCATCTGGTGCAATGAAGTGAATAGGCTGTTTAAAGCTCCTGGGAAGAATTGTGATTTCTCTCTAAACACTGCAGGCAGGAACCCAGCAGCATCCAGCAAACCAGAGGCTGTTCTTAGAGAACCTTTAAGCCAGTTTACACAATGCTTTATTTTTCCTGTTTCTTAAGAGAGGCGTTTTGAGGTGATTCTGTCCAGCCAAGGGAAAGTAGCTATCCTTGACTGACAAGTTAACCTAATTAACCTGTTAATGAACTCTGCTCTGTAGATGCTATTCCTGGTGTCCCCAGAGAATAGAAAGTGGGGAAAGTTCTTAACAGACAGATGGAAAATATCTAAGAGAGATGTTTATTATGGTCTGTGTTGGATGCTCCTAAAAGAAAACAAATAACATGACTTTGAAAAGTAAAAAGGTTTGGTTTGAATCTGCAATAAGGACTCAGTTCCTGGGAAAAGAAAATGTTTCTTGTGATTAAGCAAGATAGTTAAAGGCACAGAATACTTACCAAAAAGAGAGAGAGAGAAAGGCAGCAACTCTAAAAGACATTGCCCCATCAATATTGATTTCTTATCTTTATAGGAAACCTTTTAACCACAAGACCTCTCAAGCCAGTTTATAATAAAAACAAACTAAAACAATTCAAGTCAGAAAGGAAATCTAAAAAAAACCCAAGTCTTAACTCAAATATTCTCCTTATGCTGGTAAGCATCACATGACCAAAGCAGGCAGAACAGCTGCAAAAAACAACTTGGTTATTTTTCCCCTCTAAAGAAAGGAATTGTGCCTGCTGAACCCCTAATGGGGGAAGCATTCCAAGGAGCAATAGGGTGGTATCCAATACTGTATTTACCATAGTACACCCATTGAAATCAGTGAATTTAAGTCCTTTTACTCCAAATGATCTATCAAAATACTGTCATTTAAAAAAATTATATTCTAATATTCTAATTTATATAGCACCATCAATGACTATTTCACATTAGAAAAACCTAAGCACAAAATTGTAGGAGCATATAATCTAAGGGTAGTATCCAACAAAGTCATCCCATTAGAGCAAGGACTTCTGCACACTAGCTACAATGGCTATATTCTCTATTGTCAGAGGCAGCTTGCCTCTTTATGACAGATGCAGGGATGACAAGTAAGAAGAGTGCTGTTGCACTCAGGTTCTGCTATTGGGCTTTCCATGGGCATCTGGCTAGTTCCTATGCGAACAGGATGCTGAACTAGATGAGCTACTAGCCTGATCCAGCAGCCTCTTCTTATGTCTGTCTTCACAATGAGCCTTCCTCTCCCTGCATGCCCCATACTCTGAGGGTTACACTCCAGAGCAGATTTGGGGGGCCCCAAGGGCATCCGGAGACACGAAGTCTCATCACACAGGAAAAGCTCCTTGTGCTAATGGAATGACTTTTCTGGATACAACCATATAAAACTCACTGCATGAAGTCTGCATACATACACACACACACACACACACACATACATATCCCAGTGGTTATAAAGAAGAAAAAAACTAGAACAAGAAGTCTTGTGGTACTTTAACACCTAAATGGATTATGGTACAAGCTTTTTCGATGCATGATGTGTTTTCCAGAAAGGTCAGGACACGAATTGTAGAAAAATATAAACATTATCATCAGGGTTACAGTGGTACCTCAGGTTACAGACACTTCAGGTTACAGACTCCACTAACCCAGAAATAGTACCTCGGGTTAAGAACTTTGCTTCAGGATGAGAACAGAAATTACGCGGTGGTGGCGCAGCGGCAGGCCCCATTTATTAAAGTGGTACCTCAGAACAGTTTCAGGTTAAGAATGGACCTCCAGAACGAATTAAGTTCTTAACCCGAGGTACCACTGTATTCACAAAAACCAGCTGTTGTTAACAAATATATTCTGCCATATCATTTACTTCTGACCTCAGTTTTGACTATTTCCTTTCCTCACTCTGCAACCGGAAACTCAGGATAAAATTTCACGTATTGGTCTTCATCTTGTGGGTTGGGACCCAGTACCTGGTGAGATTGTGCTCTAAAGTGGGTTGAAACAGCAGCACTGCCACCATACAACTATATGCTAAAAAAAGAGATGACCTTAACATGTTTGGTTAAAGGAGGGTCTCAGATCAGAAAAAGTGAAAGATTTTGATGCAGTTATGAGGCATATTCAGAATATGAAGCCTCATTCTAATGAAAACTTGTCAACAGGAGTAAGCCCCACTGAACTCATGCCCAGAATCACACTGTAAGTGTTGGAAGGATACTTGCCCAGCTAGAATACGTCAGTAATTATTTCAGATAAGTCAAACCCAATTATGCACACCTGATAAGGCTATTTCAACAAAACCTAAGGACTGAAGAAACAAAACTTTCATCCTTTATTTATTACAAATGTCCATTGAAGAGCACAGGACATGAAATATGTATATGTTGGGATTTGATATTTTCTATCAAAATCTTGATATCACCCAGTGAATAATTTTAGGCAGCATATTTATTCTTTTGGCTTGGACCATGTTAAGTTGGAGGCTACATTTATCCCCTAGGAGGACAGATACAGCAGAAATCATAGTTCTGTTTACAGCATGCTTCAGTTAAGAAACCCATGATTATGTTAAAACATGTTGATAACCTTTGGAAGTTAAAAGTACGATTACAGAAAAATTCTGTAGCTCAATACTGGAGTCCATTTGTTGTTGTTTTTAGCTTAGTTTCCTTTTATACAACAGTGAAGTGAAAAAGGCAATTTGAAATGCTAGATATACTTTCATGAGACATTCACAGGTTATATATTTTTCTAAAGATAATTTTGAAGGCAGCTATTTATAGCCCATTTGCTTCGCTTCAGAGCAACCACATGAATGTCAATGGGCCTGCCATGGAAGGAGTGTTCTGGAGGTGTGTGAATGTTGTGGGGATGGGGAAGAGGGGGAGGAAGTCCTTACCTCCTCCTCTCTGCTATCAGCTGCCCTCAGGTCAACTCCGGTGCTGAATCACTCTCTTCAGTCAAGCTGCCTATTCTGTCAAGTGTTAGCAAGAATTGCAGCCCAGGTTCCAGAGGAGCTGACTTTGCAGAAGAGGGGGCAGTGAAATTAGCGAAGCAGCAAAAGCTACTGCGGCATTTGAGTATCAGTGAAAATTAAGAAACTTAGGGGAAGTGATTGTGAAGAAGAGAAGGGTGGGGGGAAGGTGATTAGGAAGAGGAAAGGAACGAAGAAAAGAATCAAGGGGTCGCACTTCCTGTCAGCTCCCTTTGGCTAACATATTTCCTCACTCTTTTTTCAACTCCCCAAGCCAGCTTGTTTTCGATAACCTCTTCAGTCAGTGCGCTGGGCCGCTGCCAAAAGATTCCCCATGAGCGCCTCTCTCCCCCCCTCCAACCTGATGCAGCGTCGACTGAGGATGCAGCTTTCCCACAACGAGGGTGCGAGTGTTTGTGCTTGTGCGTGGAGGGGAGTATTCCCACACGGAGGAGGCCGAAGCGAGGCAGGTTGCAGCTTTGCTAGCCAGCGGTTGCCAACCAGAGGAAGCGTCACTCCAGGCATATGGCTAGAGAGCCACCGCCTGGAGCGCCGGGTGGCGATGTTTTCAAAACAGCCTCGGCTCTTGGCAGCAGCAGCCTTCTGTCAGCCCATCGCTCTCCATAACATCCCCGCTTCTCTCTCTCTCCTCCCAGGGGGAAGGAGGGGAGCGGGGCGGGCGGAGAGGGAGAAGAGCGCGCGCCCGCCCGCCCGCCCGCTGAGGCATTAGCAATCGACTTCTCCCTCATGCCATCGCACCCCTCCCTCCTTTCCTCAGAAATTCAATACAGTATTCTCTTATGAAATCCGGGAGCAGCAGCAGCAGCAGGGCAAGTTCAGCGCTACCAAAGAGGCGGTGAAATTGAGAGAGAGAAACAAGAGCATGGTGGTCGGCAAGCTGCCTGCAGACGTGGTTGACCTGGCGGGCGGGAGAGCACAAAAACCAAACTCCCGTCACTGCTGGGATTTGTCGTCGGCCAGCTCGGTGGGGACTCCGAGCAAGACGGGGGACTAAAACATTTTTTTAAGGAAGGAAAAGAACTCGCCCCTCGTATCCCAAACACACTTCGCTTTCTGCACACGCGTGTGCGCGCAATAATAACCTCCCGCCACCCCGCTTACCTGAGGGGCTTCTGCCTCGCTGGGCTGCCCGTCAGTTTCGCGGAGATGCCGCCCAGTTCGGAGCGGGGCGCGAGGTGGGGGAGGAGCGGGGCGCTGCCCTCTCTCCAGCCCACCTGCCCGCCCTCGAAGGTGCCGCTCCACGGGGCTCCTCGCGCGTTCCCGCCAAAACAGGAGCAGCTCTGAGGCGACCCGCCGCTGGCTCGCTCGCTTCCCCCCGAGGGTGCCGCTCCTACGGGGGATATCTCCACAGGCCCCCGCTGTCGCAGCCCGTCCTGCAGCTATCACCAGCCGTCCCTCCTCCTCCTCCCTGCCCCTCTGGAGCCTGCTTCTCAGCCGTTCCGGGGCGTGTATGTGTTTGTTTGTCTGTGAGAGAGAGAGAAGGGGAAAGAGAGAGGGAGAGAAGCGCTCTGACTGACTCGCCTGCCCGGCGGCCGGGGGAAGACGCCGCGGCGGCAGCAGCGAACAGCGGCGGTGGCGGCTCAATCAGTCAGCAGGAGGCAGCGGGGCGCTGCGAGGAGCTGCTCGCCAAGACCAGCTCCTCCTCCCCAGAGTCCGCGAAGCCCCGCGACGCCCAGTCAGGGAGCGGCGGCACTTTGCAAACTCCGTGCTGGACCCCGCGCACTGGCGCGCGTAGGGAAGCGGCTGTTGCTGCTTAAGAAGAGCAGCGGCGGGAGAAGCGGAGAAAGCGCCTGCGTGAGCGGAAGACCGGGAGGGGGGTGGCAAGCAAGAGGGGAGAGAGAGACCGACCGACCGACCAGGAGGAGTTAACGAGGGA
Organism: Lacerta agilis; assembly: GCF_009819535.1. Lineage (NCBI taxonomy): Eukaryota > Metazoa > Chordata > Lepidosauria > Squamata > Lacertidae > Lacerta > Lacerta agilis. The sequence continues at coordinate 75,545,003 of NC_046313.1, read as the reverse complement.
AGCGGTGGAGGTGAAGGAAACTAGCCTCGAGCGATCCACGCGGCTGTCCGCGGAGAGGGAGACTTTTCCTGGGGTTTTGTTGGAGAGGAGAAACAGGAAACAAGCCGGCGGCGGTTGCCTTAAGTGGAGAAGCGGAAGCCCCGTGCGCCACAGTCGCGCAATAGCCGGACCCTTTGGGTGTAGGCGCAGCAACAGCACCGGGAGCCAAGGAGGGCCGGGAGGCGTAGGAGGGCCCGTGGGCAATGGCGGCTCGAAGTACGAGCAGCTGCGTCGGCGCTTTCTAGCCGAGAAGCGGACTTGCGACTGGGCGGGAAAAGGTGTAGCCGGACTGGTGGCTTGGCTTGGAGCGTTCGCGCAGCCGAGCTGAGCGTCCGGGCGCCGCTGCCGCCGGCCCTCTCGGCGCTTTGGCCAGCCCCCGGGGCCCGCCGAAGTGCGTGGCGGGCAGCCGGGCTGGCCGGGGCCATGGAGACCCCGGCGGAGAACCCGAGCAAGGCGGCGGAGTACCTCAAGGAGCTCAACAAGATCATCGAGACGCAGCAGGAGCTGCTGGAGAAGCAGAAGCTCCGGATAGACGAGCTCGAGCAGCAAGTGGCCAAGCTGTATCACGAGAACGCCCGCCTGCAGGACGAGCACCAGCGGCACCTGGCCACATGCAGGCTGCTGGTCCTGCAACAGCAGCACGCGGCCCTGCCCGCCTTGCCGCCGCCTTCGCCGCTGGGGGACCTCCAGGAGAACGCCAAGGATGAGAAGTAAGGAAGCGGGGAAGGGGGGAGGCTTTGGGGACGCCTTGGGGACGCGGGGTGGTGGCAGAGTGTACGAACCCGTCTGTTGGCCGGCTTTGCCAAACGCACAAGCGCATCTTGGAGCAACTGTGGTGCGGGTGTAGCCAGTGAATATTTGCAGTGGGTGAATGGTTGGAGGTCCGAGGTAGGTACCCAAGGCGGTTTGGTTACCTACGACGCTACTGGAGGGTACTTGGCCTCCGTTCTCTCTGCCCCAAGGGTCATGGGACAAACGCAAGGAGTGAAGCAGGTTGTGTGGCTACGACTTCTGCGGAATCGATTTCCCCCCTCCCCTCCAGTTCCTTTTGTGCTTCGGTATCTGCTTTTATTTGGTTCGTCCTTGTTCTTGACTTATGATAGATGCGAACAGAACTAGGAGGAGGCAAAGAAGCGCGCGGGTCTCTGGCATCCACCCAGTCTTATTTCGCTTCAGCAGCAAGACTGGTTGAAAGCTGCAGCCTCCGACTAAATTCAGATTTGTTGCCCACCAGGGCCGACGGGATTACTCTGGAGTTAGAGTCTCGAGTCTTGCGGAGCTTGCCTGCGGGGCGGAAACAAAACTGCATAACGCTGGTCATATGTTCCTGAATCTAGGGGGCTTCCCAGAAGGAGAGATGTTTGGGAAAGGGATGTGCAGAATCCTGCCGGTGCTTCCTAGTTCAGGAGAAGGGGTTGTGCCTCTAGTCCAGAACGAGGCAGTGTGCTTAGTGGCGTTTGGTTGGTGACTCGGGAGGTGGAGTGAGGAGGAGCTGCTGATCCTGAAACTGACAGAATGACGGCCAGTAAACATTGGCAGGTGGCCACCCCCTTCCAAACTGTGACTAGTTCAAATCTAAACTTGTTGATCTTTGGAAACCTGTTTGCTCTCAATCCTGAGTCTATTTACAGAGTGCTTTAATCTTTAATTAATCATGTACTGCTAGCTGTGCATGGGGACCTGCTTAAATGCATTACTGCTTAAAGTAAGGCCAATTCAGTAGTAGTTAAAGAACTACACATGCCCGACTCTCTCTCTTTACCTGCTTAAAATAGAATTTAAGTAGGAATGGAAAAGCCCATTTCTCACCTACCTTCACAGATTAAAATGTTTAAGGCATTGGTTATCTGGCTCCTGGTACCAAGCTTGGCTTTTACGTTTCATGATAAACTTTTGGAAGCTCTTAAAAAAAACACCTTCCTCATCAGACATTTATAGTTAGCTGCTTGGTTAGTTGCAGTATACCTGTAGTAAGGAAGAATGTAGATTTGGAGAAGAATATTTCTGTTTTCTGGGTCTGCATTGGTTCATTGATTTACCCCAGAATGAGGACCTGGGAACACATGTCTTCATCAACGCTGGCCATTGGCTACTAGCTGGTTGCTGCAGCTGATGGGAGTTTTTCGGGGGGGGGGGGAGCCCACCAACATCTGGTGGGACACAGGTTCCCCATTCCTGAGGTAAATTGAATTAAAACCTTGGGACTGATAGTGTCTTCACAATTAATTTTAGATCATATATCTAATTAACTATTTGTGTTAAAGTGTTTATAGTACTGGTGGTGACCAATGTTAGATAATAATTGCCCAAGAGGGCTCTTTGGTATGCAGTTAGTACCTTGCAAAGGAAAGTGAAGGCTTTCTTGTACTAAGGTTTATATACATGGAGTGTGATGTTCCAAATGTCCTGTAGAGACAGCAATATGCATTTATCAAGGAGAGATCATCAAGTAGTTATTTACATTCCTGCAGCATACAAAAGCTTTTGGTTAAACTACTTGGTTGCATGGATATATTAGGCTACTAAAATTATACGTTTCTTGCAAAGGTCATAATCTTTGTGCTTGATATTGTATACAGATACCATTTTAAAAGAATGAACTCAAAGGAATAGTGTCAGTTGCTTATGTGCAGAGCTGATTTCAACCAGGGAGTTAGGTTATAGTGGGATTATCTAAAACAACACTCTGCTCTTGTTACCATGTGTTATTCGGTCTCCACAGCTCAGCTCTGTTTGGCAGGCTGTTTGTTCAGTGTAGAAATGTGTTTATGAGACTTCTTGTTCATATTTTGATACTTGTCAATGCTCGTATCCAATCCCCCCCAATTAGGTAGAGTGACATGCTTTCTTTAATTATGCAGGGCAGTGCTATTTATTTTAGAAAATATAACTTGAAAGAAAGTGTGTTACCAGTAGCTTTAAAAAGAATGGACCAGAAATGATAAAATGGTTTGAAACATACAAAATATAATAATAAGAATAAGAAGAATAAATTAATAAATGAATGTGCCAATGGGTGTGTCAGGGCAGCTCCTTCAACAGTTGAAAGGGCTTGTGCCTGCGGGCGGGGAAGCAAATCTCTTGCTTTCATAACAAGAGGACTGTTTTCAAAACTAAATTTAAATGAAATCCTTCTAATCTAACAGCTGAGAGTTCCTTGTATAAAAAGACTGGGCTCGAGACCTTGAGATGGGCTCAGATAGCCCCCTTCCACACCCCAGGTTCCGTCTTGCCAAGTGACATGCCTAGAAATCATTTACTACAATTTGATAAGGTATTTCTCTTGACTAGCTAAGGGAGCAGCCTCTGAGCTATGGCCTTGATGACTCGGTCTTTTTAAGTCTCTTAAGTGGATTTGATGTTGGGATCAGAATTAATCTGGGATATTTATGGAATAGTTATAATCGTTCTGAGGTATAGTCTGAAGAGCTCAATGGGAAAGTCCAGATTGCGCAGGCTTCTGCAGTCCTGTCCAACACGTAGAAACTTTTTTTTTGGGGGGGGAATAGGGATGCCTGATACAGTGCGAAGGCATCATGGTAAGATTGCTAAGTTTTGGGGAGGAAAAACTGGTTCTGTTCTGGGTCTCGACAAGCCATCATCTGCCTTGTTGAGCAATCATAAACTTCTAGGAGCTTCCCACTTTCAGTGTCAGCTGTTAGAAGCTCACCTAAAATGAAAGTGTTCCACCATCTGATGCTTTCTGCATATTCCCTCTAGGGCAGGAATGGGAACTCCTCACTTCATTCATCTGGCTCTCTGGATCCCCTCCTTCCCCTCTTCTCAGTGGGGAGGAGCTAAATGGGAAATTATTTTTATGTTGTGCAAACTGTATAATTGTAGCCCCTTCACCTGGAAGAAGATCAAAGCAAAGGGAATGCTTCTCTTAGAAAAGAAGCAGACTTGTGTTTCTTGCAGATACAGGTATGCTACAGTGTCTGTATGCTTTTCAGGTGCATACAGTACATGCATTTTCAGTTACAGGTGGGTAGCCGTGTTGGTCTGCCATAGTCAAAACAAAATCGAAAATTCTGATGCATCATGATGCATCAAAGTGGAAAAACTGTTGGTGGAAACAACAGCATTGGTTCTATTCATTAAAAATGTGGTCCCTAGTTAGATCACAGGTTCTTATGAGGCATGTGTACATTGTTCCCAGTTCATTTAAAAGCGCCAGGGTGGTGTAATGGTTAGAGTGTTGGACTAGGACCTGGAAGAGCAGGGTTTGAATCCCCACTCAGCCATAAAGCTTGCTGGGTGACTTTGAGCCAGTCACAATCTTAGCCTAACCTACCTCACAGGGCTGTTGTGAGGATGAAATGGGGAGAGGAGGAGAACCATGTGCACCACCTTGAGATCCTTGGAAAATTAGGGTAATGTATAAATAAAATAAATAAAAATAAAATAAAAACAGGAAATTCTAAAAACAAGAACGAACTTATGGACATATCTTACAAAAGAAAGGTATAGTGCTTTTCGAGGCAAAGAGGATTTTATAGTCGCTAGAAAAACATTAAGGTCCTGCAAGATTTTTCAGAACTAGCGATTTGCATGTCCAAAGGACTTCATGTGTGTTTGTGTGTGTGTAGTGGTGGGGGAGAGATAGGCAAGCAATCAAATGAACATGTTTTCATAGTCTCATTTTTTAAAAAGAAGAAGAAGCAGGGAGTACATCAGTATGTACACTTACCGGTATACAGCATTCACCCTCACTCCATGCACTGACTGCTCTAGCAGAGTTGAGTAATCTCAAGTGTGATGGGGCAATGGGATTACCATATTTTGCGCTCCATTGGACGCTCTGGACCACAAGACGCACTTAGTTTTTAGAGGAGGAAAACAAGAAAAAAAAATATTCTGAATAAAATGTTGTACTAAACGACCATATTTAATAAACAACTGGTATATCACCCCCCAATATTTTATTAAAGTTGGAAGAGGGAGGGAGGGAGGGAGGGAAGGAAGGAAGGAAGTGCCTGTTGGTGACGCTGTGATGCTGGAACTCCGGAGCAAGAAGTACTGGTACAGGAGCCCAGAAGCTCTCTCTGCTTGCTTTACAGAGAGGCAGCAGGAGGGGAGAAAATATCACTGTGCCTATTAAAGCTACAGCCCCCACTTTTTTCCTTATTCACTTCCTTTTAGCCTTGCAGAGCCACCTCAGCCAAATGGAACCCTCTGCAAGGCTCATTATACCGCCAATAGAACACCTCATTAAGAACTGTTAACACTGATAACACTCCCGCTTAAGAACAATAGGGTAAAGCTGTTAGCTGTCAAATCTTCCCTGAAAGGGGATACAAATGTATCGATCTGAAAATAAAACTCTGAACCTTAAGGAAAACTTGTTACGCTTGGGTACGCATTTTTGTCTTTATTCTTGGACACTGTATCTCTGAAATGTATCCCTTCATTCCACTTTTTTAACTTCTGTATCCCAGAGTAGGTAAAAACACACAGATCCATCTGATACAGGAAAAGGGATTTTATTAGTGAACAAATAAAACTAGAGAAGTCAAGAGAATGGCAAATGTATCAGTACATGCAAATGTTCAGTTCCCCCAGCCCTCAGCAACTAGGTCCAGGGCCTTTATCTCAAAAGCAGTACTGCCATCATGCCTTGTAAGTTAGCAGGACACAGTTTACTATATTCTAAGACAAGAAAGATTCTGTTGTTGGAACCTGTAACAACATGGGAATTTTCTTTTTGACTGACCTTTTCTAGGCTGGAGTCAGAGAGCTGTTATACTCTTTCTTGGCATTTAAATTGATTCTAGCTATAATAGTCCCTCATAATTCCCACTGAGGTATAAGGCAGTCTCTGAGTGGAAAGGAATGGACAAGAATTCTCCATCCCAATGTATCATAAAGGAAATAAAGAGTAATGCTACTGACTTCCATTATTGGGCTATACAAAAATCTGGGGAGAAGGAAAGTGTTATTTTATGTTTACATGTTACTGTGACACAGTAAATAAGAAGGATACTATATCTTCCTGCCATAAATTGTGATAAGAGAATTCTATTCTTGCCAGAGATGTTGACAGATATATGGCATATGAACGTAGAAGGTTTGGGTTCAGTCTGCAGCATCTTCGGTTAAAATGATCTTGGTTGACAGGTCATGTCTACTGGTCTTTAATTTGGGAACTTCAGCCTTGTTTCTATTCTGATACGGCCCCCAATAAACTTACATGTGGAAGTCCAATTGCTTGCAATGTGGATGTTAGTTCAAAAAGTTGCTTGAAGTTGCAGACTTGAAGGGTAGAGTTGATCAGTGCAAACTATTTCTTCCAAATGGCCCTAAAGCAATTTAGGAGATGAAACGGTAGGACGTCAGATAAATTATTATTACTGCTTAAGACTCTTCATAGCTGCATTTCATGGTTCCCTAGCTAAATACTAGCTGGTTTGCCAAAAGTGAGTGTCTTCTGGCTCCCTTTATGCTTGGCAGGAGATTCTCGGCATGCTTCGAAGTACTTGCTCAGCTTAAATGCCAGAATGGAGCCAAACACTTCTGAAAAGCTGATTGCACATTGCTGATTAGCAGAGGGGGCTGATCCATTAGAGAAAGTGCAGTGCTGCCCCACCAATATCAGCCCGTTCCCAGCTGGTTCATGCATGCATATTCATTACTTGATTAACACAACTTCTAATAATGATTTGTTTGTGTGACTGAGACATCACAGTTCTTAATACTTGCCTATCATCCAATGTTACATCAGATGCAATTATTTTTTTAGGAAGTCGGTTCACTTCTTTTGCCCTTTTTGCGATCTACTGACTAATATAGCTGCTTCTCTGAAACTTGATTCTGATAGTGAGTTTTCTCTCGGTTTATGTCATACTAAAGATAGTTTCACACAAGGAAACTCAACATGACCTTTGCTTCGGACATTACTTTGAATGCAAACCCAGCATGGACCAAAATGCTCCTATCTCATTGCATACGCCTCTCTGGTATCTACATTAACCATACAACATTCAGTTAGTGAGCAAGAGAAGTTTAAAACACTCCATGATGCCTTTAGCTGGCGTTTCATATACAAGTAAGTACAGGATGGTGGGTAGGTAGCCTATTGTGTACCTGGGAGTTTCAAAAGAAAAAGAAGTTAAGAAATCAGTGCAGAAAGAGTTCCTTGAAAGTTAAGAGGCACTTTACTTAAAATCAAATTCTTTGAGTGTATTGCATATCCAGCATCCTTGGCTTCCTGTGCTTCAACTTAAAGTCAGGGGAAGACTTCGTGAAGAAAGCCTTCCATGGGGCTTTTCCAGACCAAGAAATGCAAGTGGCCAAGGAGTCTGCAGAATTCTGGATAAATGTTTTCTTGAGAGAAAAGCACATGCACCAATCATTACCACCTCAAAATGATAAGCTAAGCTGAATCACATAGTCACTGAGCTTCTAAAGTGATTTGAAGCACCTTGCAAAAGAGGGAGGAAAATGGGAGCCTCAAAACTTTTGAGCATTTCCCCCCATAAAAATAATTGTGAGCTAAAAGTGGACCTTATCTTAGGGTTGCCATATTTCAAAAAGTAAAAATCACTTTTCTTCTTCCTCTTCTTCCAAAAACATGATTTTTAGATTGACTTGCCTACACTCCAAGACAAAGCACCACTTTTCGGAAATTCCTCCAGCCGTCAATTCCACCTTTGAAATCCCGATAATGTCCGGGAAAATCAGAACGTATGGTGGTCCTACCTTATCTACATTTTAAATAAATGTAAGCTTGGAGTAGAGTGGGGAGGAACAAGGTAGAATATTTTATCTAAAATTTGGTAGGAGAATTGGCATCACCAAATAGACTTCAATCTGCTTCACATAAAATTCTTTGCTTCCTAATTTTAAATTCCAGTTTTAAAAAATATTTGTTGGAAGAAACCAGCTGCTTGACCCAGTCATGTGTTTCTTGTAATGCTAAGAAAGATAGTTAATTGAAGGCAGTTACTTTACTTTTCCATGTATAAGACTAGGTTTTTTTTCTTTAAAAATTATGCAGAAAAATGGTCGTCTCATACATGGGTAGTGCATAGGGTGGAAGTTTGATTGGTTTCTGCTGTGGCTGTTAGCGGCTATTGTGTGTGTTATTGGTTGCTGAATCAATGGGTGGTGTTGATTGGCTGATGCTGTGGCAATTGGGCGGGTGATTGGCAGCTTGTGCCAGCATGGGAACTGGTGAGAGGTGGATTTTGTAACGCATGTGGTTGAGCAATTTTTGGCATCTCCCCTAAAAAAAGCTCAACAGCTCTGTGCCTCCCAATTTTCTTAAATTTGAGTCTCCCAAAATAGGGGGTGTCTTATGCAAGGAAAAGTACAGTAAATAGTTGCAATTATTTGCTCTCTTGAGGAAGTTTCAGTAGGCAGACAATATCCCAAACAACTTTCAGTCCTGCTTCACTTAGTTCAAATGTAGTAAGTAAATGGCTATAAAATTAACTCCACAATAAACAAAGGGAGATGCTGATGGACTAGCTGATTGTAAACCTTCATTAGGAGTAATGATCTAATATAGAGCAATAACAGTAGAGGCTCCTCAGGAGCTGAAGCATAATTTTCGGTCAATCAAGTTTACCTAGAACTTGGGAAATTAGATTACAGCAAAGCATTTGACAATCTACAACTTCTTTAATGTTATAACATACTGAATATTGGAAAATAAGGCTTGCTTTGTATTGAATTGGACCTATTCTGTTAATGCCACAGTGTATTTTATAAATGTCTGGGGAAAAGGTTAAGACTCTGTAGTTGGTCTTATTACAAAACTGCGTTGTAATTTTTAATGTACCAATTCAAGCACTGTTGGTGATTTGGTAGATTTCTGCAAGATGAAAAAGGTCTATTTCTTCAAGAGACTTCCTTCTGGTAACTTTGTTGGTTTTCATGTGGAGAGAATTCAGATCAACACACATAAATTGGTTCTAAGTAAAGGCGTTTTACTAAAAGAAACTGATAATTTCCCTTCACTTTGTACCACTCCATTTCTTCCTGCCTCTTCTAAATAAAAAGAGAAGGCTTGATCATGTTTGAAGCAAATAACACTTTTAAAATACGTACAAATGGAAGCTTTGACACTGAATATATGGCACTGAGTATGACTGAGGCGTGCAGTGTGAAGCACAAAGATTGGTGTTGTCTGACTCAACTGACGCTTATGAATCAGTACCTTTAAAATTTATTTAACGACATCCTCATCTAAAGAATGCCTCGAGGCTTATAAAATTAGTTTGTGGTTCACATCTCACCATTAGTACTAAGTGCTAGTATTACTGACAGTCTGAGAGGCCTCACACTACATTAACAGTGAGATGGCAAAGCAGGCTGAGGAAATGAATGTTACTTTCCACTGTGTGCGTATATGCTTAAAAATGAATGAATAAAACTTTCTAGCAATAGCATTGCTACAACTCGAGTCATATTGTGTCTTCTCTCCTAAGAGGTGAAGCCAGGTCTGTCCCCTGTGTAGGGTAGAGGACATTTAAAAGATGCCAGAAACCTATTGGGTTCTGTTCATGGGATGCTATGCAGCAAAAGGCAATTTTCACACAAACTGTCATCATTCCAGGAAACCCCTAAAATTTCATCAAGGAAGTTGGAGGACTATCCCAGTACAGTGGGGTGGCACTGGAGAAAGGGAGAGTTAATGAAAATTGCCTCTTACTTCTGCAGTCATCTCAGCTGTGCGATAGTCCACAAATGGATGGAGCCCTTTTTGTTTGCAGAAGGGCATGTCCAGATCAAATTGTTTCAGAAAGTAAACTAAAGGTCAATATTGCTATTAAAAACATGTCAAAATTATTTAAAAAAACCATGTTATCAGTTGTAACTTAATTGTGAAATATTCAAAAATTTAGTTCAATATGCTGAGCGCAATCAAGGCAAAAGAAAGTATATGCAACTCCTGTCTTTGAGGGATAATTAAATATGTACTTAAGTCTTTTTTCCCTTTAAAATTTACAAGTGCTTATCAATACCATCCATATTGATTTATTATTTCAGTTGAATGCCAGTGGTTCCTCATCCCAGTGAGAGAGGATCACCTAAGATCTACCATAGGACAAGAAAGTATTTTTAATTATTACTGTATTATGCTCTTAACATAAAGTAAGATTGCTAGGAAGTCTCTACCAACAATTATAATAATAGGTTCACTAAAATGAAATGAAGAAGTAACTTAGTAGGCTACCGTAAGAGATTCTTCATTAATTGTTGTAATAAAGGGTGTTTTGTTTGAATTATGCAGATGTTTTATAATTTCTGCTCTTAATTTTAGTAACTGTAAATCACATTTATAGTTACTACAATGACTTGTAATAATTTCCTGAAGCAAGGTGTTTCTTTTGCATTTCAGTAAAGTGGGTTAGGTAAAGTAGATAAATTTATTTTATCTCTGCCTCTGTGCCTGCCAGATGGTTAGAACTCCTTGAATGCTGATTCACTAGATAGGCAAACCAGCTATTAATGAATTTATCTTCATTAGTATGCCTTATTAAAGCATAATTTACATTATTAAAATGTAGTGCGTTTATTATGTCAACATTTCATATACCTAAATATGTTGCCCGCAGTGTTGTCTGTGGGTAGCACATGGGTCTACAGCAGTGGTGGCGAACCTTTTGGAGACCAAGTGCCCAAACTGCAACCCAAAACCTACTAATTTATCGCAAAGTGCCAACACGGCAATTTAATATGGGATAATAATTAATATACACTCACACGCCTTATAAACGCTTCCTATGGCACACGGAGCAGAAACAACACATAGAGTTTTGGGGGACATTGCCAGAGTTTTTTGGGGGGGGTTGGATCACAGTAGTTTTTTTGGTGGGGAGAAAAACATTCACGCATTATAAACGTGGAGCAGAAACAACACATAGAGCTTGGGGGGGGCATTGCCCAGATTTTTTTTGGGGGGGTTGCCAAGACTAGCAGAGCTTTTGGGGGGGCTTGGATCACAGTTGTTTTTTTGGGAGGGAGAAGAACACTCACACGAATTATAAACGCTTCCTATGGCACAAGGAGCAGAAACAACACATAGTCTCAAGGATCGCAGGCAGCAACCAATCAACGAAAACCCTTGACAAAGCCACCAATCACATGAACTACAGCCTGCTGTCTGTAAAAAAATCCCACCACTGGCTGGGGGCGGGGGGCGGGGAGGCAGGAATATAGCTGATTTGGGGAGATAAACTGCCTCTAAGTTGCTGCCGGCCGGGTGGGAGCAGTTTACTCACAAGGAGGCGTGGGGGGAAGCTGCTGGCCAATTTGAAAACCCCAAACAACGGCACTGCTGGCGTGATGGCGCGTGCCAACAGAGAGGGCTCTGCGTGCCCACTCTGGCACCCGTGCCATAGGTTCGCCACCACTGGTCTACAGGATGAGAGCCCTAAAATATATGGAATCTGGCAGTTATAAAGGAAGTGCAGTTACAGTTAATGTCACTAGTTGATGCTAGTAATAATAGAATTATATAAGATGTAAGTATTAAACAAAGCAAAGTGTTATTTGTTTTTTTTTTAACAGAATTTATTAGCATTTTCATAATATAACACAAACCCAACCCCACACCTACAGATACAAAAACAAATACAAATACACATAATGTCAGGATTCTTCTTCTTATTTATATACCTTACAAAAAAAAATTTCTAGTTCTAAATCTTGACGTTTGACTTCCCCCGCCTATTCACCTTCGGTTTTAAATCAACATACTATTTCCTTAACAACTATTCTCTATAAAAAAATTTAACTTTACTTAAAAAAAAAAGATAACATACTTATCTTAATCTTTGCATTATAACCTAAATCATAACCAAATATTCTTATAGCTAAACTTATTTCTTCTATCCTTTATCATGCTGCTTTTAACTTAAAATTCAATATCTCCTTACTTATTTAAAATAAACTTGTAATTAACAGACTTCACACTCCAATTTCAGATACCATGGCAGACCATTTGGATTATACATTTAGTACTTCAACCCACTCCCCCTCTGTCCATTGTCTTTTTCTGTCTTTCACCGGAACCAAATCTCCAATTATCTTCCTCTGAGTGTCCACAGGTCCAGGCAACATCCACAACAAACCCCGCATCAAGCCTCAGGGTCTTCATCACTTCCATGGGCTCCTCCGTTTCTTTTTCTTCTTCTTCTTGTAGAAATCTCAATTCCATGTCCCTTGCCCCCGAGCTGCCACCTCGGAGTCTGGATATTGTAAATTTTCCCGTTCCAGGGCTGCCACCCCCAGAAATCGGCTCCTCCTCCTTTCGGAGTTGCCCAGCCATTTCAAACCATTCTTCCAGCGCCCCTCCCAGCTCTTTGCCAAGGTTTGATTCCATTGTGTAAAACTTTTGAAAAGCCTCCTCTGTGGAAAATAAGTCCTTTTTATTTATAATTCCACTCAAAACTTGTAGTTTTCGATTAAGCAGTTCCAGCTGCAAGACAGTGAGCATTTCCTCATCCTTTAAACCAGAGTTCGATACCAGTGCGAGCACAAAGTCCAGCATTTTAGGAGAGAGGGTGAGTATCAGATTTCAGTTCCTGTCTCTTCCTTCCTTTGTTTCAGTTTTTTCCCACGACAAACCAAGTCGTCGCCATTTCTCCGAAGCCGGAGTATAAAGACCAAAACTTCAAATGGAGATATTTTTTCCCCAGTTAACCCCCGAGGGGAGATCTCAACAGTCTCAGTTTTTAAATTCCAAATACTTTCTATCGATTGTTGTAGCAGCAGTCACTTAAAGAGTTAATTTCTTTCACCACCCGAAGGGAGGGAGGCGGGCTGCCTTTCTTCTTTCCCCCAGATCGTTCCAGGAATTACAAAGAGTCAATCAATTACTCACAGCCTCTGGGTTCTTATCAGCTCCTTAAAGACAGGTAGAACTTAGACGCTCATCACAGGCTTTGTCGCCGCATTTACATCCCGGTTGGGGCATGTCCCCTATAGCCCGGCTCCGTCGTCCCTTCACCCCCACTCCCCCTTTACAGGGGGCGCGGGGGAAGGGTTCGGAGCCACAACGGGCACAGCCGGGGAGCCCAGGGTGCGGGACGCTCTTCCCGCACCCCAACCGGAGCCCCGCTATGCGGCTGCAGGGCTCCTAACCCCCGGGATGGACTGGGTGCTTCGCAGCCGAAGCATCCCACGACCACCCGTAATGGCGTCAGCCGCCGGAAGTCCTCCAAAGTGTTATTTGTTCACTCAGCAATCAAGAGCCTGTTTTGTTCCTTCGTACACGGTACCCACAACAGAACAAGCCCCAAAATGTTGTTTCCACCTGGACTCTAGGTTACTTCTCTGTGGCCCTGCTTTTATTATAAGTCTTTTTATTCCCACTTGTAATTCTTTCATATGACATGCTTTTCAAAGAAAACACATCCATTTAACGTGGTTAGAGAATGTTCTGGCAAATTACCCGGTTTGAGTATTAGTGTTATATCACCTGATTGACATTGAAAAGTATGGTTGACTAAGTAGTTTGGCAAATTTTTAGAGAGAGAACTTGAAGAATACTGTGAGACTACCGTAATTAATTCAATATGTGTTACATATCTGCAGTGTTCAGCTAATGTTTAAGTTAATGTACAATGTGGGTTACTGATGCCAGTATACGTAAGAAGCTGATAAAGGGAAACGTGTACTTCAGAAAACAATTTAGCAGAATGACCCTTGTTAAGAGATACTGAAAGCTATATCTTTTTGTTTGTTTGTTGCAATACCTTTTCTTCCAGTATGAACATCCATTTGTCCTTCAGTGCTGAGCAGAGCAACTCCTACAAATCAAACTGATTTAACTGAGTGGCAAGATAGAAGATGTGGTATCTTTTAATTGATCTGCTTTAACTTTTTGTGATATGCTATTACACTACAATCCACTTCAAATATGGGAAAAGTAGGCTAGAAACCAGTGCAAAACAATACTTTCCTTGGATCCAGGGGAATGAATACAGTGAGACTTTTAATAAAAGCAAAACGATCCATGCTGCCAGTGATTCCAGTATTTTGATACTTTTGAACTTGCTTTCCTAGATCCAATATGTACACTACCTTCTGCATTGTGGTTGCCCCCCCCCCCATTACTTGCTCCTACGCATTAAAACATAAGGTGTGTATCGTGGATATTTGGCATGCAAGCTCTCATCCTCTGTTGGGACTACTGATGCATTGTAAGTAACCACATGACCTGGCTTGTGCATGCAAACATTCCTAATTATTGGTGATGTATAGGAGCCAGCTATAGGAGAGCAAGTTTGTAATGGCAACCCATGTTAGAGAGGTTGCAAATGAACTGGACTCCAGATTTGCAAATGATTGACTGTCAGATGTAGTGATTAAATAAAATAAAGTGTTTCTCTTTAAGAGACAACTGAAGCTGTGGAATCTCCCAGGCCGGATCTCTTGGTTCTAATAGCTGAGTGTAATTGGCATTCCTGTTCAGAGATGCAGACCTCCCAAAGCCATTTGGGATGAAGTATTTTAGTAAAAACAAGCTCAGGCTTGTTTCTGAAAACTCTGTAGTCAGATCAACAAAACATGTCTGACTCTAAGGAACCTATCTTTAGGGAACAAATTCTTTTAGTGGCAGATGGTGGATGCAGTGCAGAGAGTGGGAGATAAACTACTTTTTAAAATGGATGCTGCCAAGGGAAGTAAATTATTAAATTTAAAATGTGATGAATTATTAAATTCTTGTTGCAATCCAGCATTACAAAAAAGTGGTCTTAATAGATGCTATTTGAAACCAGGAAAGCTTTATTCATTTAATGGCCAAATGGGTTTACATTGTTGGCCATTGAACTATATTCAGTACAAGTAAGGGTCATGGCAGGGATCCCAAGGGGCAGGAAAAAACATTCCTAGAAGGATTACAACAGCATGTGTAGTAGTAATGGGAAAGCAAGCTTGCCAGAAAGTCTTGTGTAGGCTGGAGTAATGGGCACAGTTCATAGCCAATAACTTGTAATGGACTGAAATCCACAAGCCAATTATTTAAATCCCAGTTGAAGTCAATGGGATCTAAGCAGTCTAACAGTGTTGAGGATTACAGCTGGGGTGCCTATCTGAGCCTTCTATGGAAACAATACAGTACTCTTACAGTCTTTATGCAGTAGAGCATAGCAATAAAATTGAAAACCTAGTGTATAGTGTCTCATTAAAGCATGCATAGGAGAGCATTTTCCCCTGCTTCCTGTCCAAAATTTCTCATTGATAAGAGAACTTGGTCTATTATCTTGCTCTACAGTTTTGTTTAGAAAACAGTCTTTGCCCATCAGTTTTTCTTATCCAAAAGGAAAGAAAGCTGGCTTGGCATAGGGTTTTATAGAAATACCGGTAACTTGAATAATACAAGTACAAAGATGTTCTCATAACAGTCGGTCAAGTGATAATCAGAACACTTGTGTGTTCTGGCTTCAATCTAAATGGCAGTAAAATGGAGTTTGCCAGTGTAAAATCTTGGATAATGCATGCTGTGTTATAAATTGTGTATTCTATGGAGGGTTTTCAAAATGTGAACTAATTGGCATTTTAGGCTGCAATCCTGTGCCCAGTTGCACAGGGTTAGATTCTATTGAAATAACTCAGATTTGTATGTGTAACCAATTGCTGGGCTGCAGTTCAATTTGTAACTGGTAAATTTGTAGTTCAATATGTATACAACCATGGTTAGTAATACAGCACTTGCTGTATTATTTTTTATGAATCACTGATTCATGCTCCCTCTGCTGGTTTCAGCAGCAATATTCCATCATTTTGAAGGTAACTGATTTTATTATAATACATTATAAATTGTAATGTGAGTGGGTGATTCTGTTTTAGGTTTCATTTTGCATGATGTAGCCTACTGAGGTGCTTTAGATAATAGTTTGAGAATATTTTCATTCTTTTCCAAGCCTATTTTAAATATCGCTAACTCAGATTAGGATATTGGGGGGGGGGAGTATTATTAAGCTCAGTTCGGTAATTTGAAAGGAAAGTCAGTATGATGTAAGAACAGCTTTTAAAACTATGCTTTATTTACAGTTGGCTTAAGGGATACGTTTTCTAATGGTATCTTCTGATGAGCTCATAAAGTACATCTTTGCAATAGCCTTGTGATGTAGGTTAAGGTGGGAGATTGTGACTAGTTCAAGGCCACATAATGTTCTTCCCACATGCAAGCTTAACACATGCAAGCTTAACACATGCAAGCTTCCCACATGCAAGCTTCCCACATGCAAGCTTAACACTCAGGTCACAATTGAAGTGTTTTGTCAGTGCCATTGTACGTTGTAGAAGAGAAGTAGATTTTGGACGTTAAAGCTAATTTCTCTTTTTACCACTGCTTTTTCACTGGTAAGGAAATGATTAAAGTTCTGCCATCATTAGAAAATTAATTCTCTGTCACCCTGATTGTATGAAAATCTAAAGCAGTCTCCTCTAGAACTGTTCTCCAGCATTGCCATTCTATGAATATGCATTTGCTGTCATTTATAACCTATTTGGAACACATTCTGAAGCATGTAGCATCTTGTTTAGTGGACTAAGAATGGAATAAGTGTTAATCAAGAGCTGGAGTGGCTAGCCAGCCTATGGTCCTCTAGGTGTTGGATTCCAATTTGCACCAGCCCTAGCTGATAGTCATGTGTGATGTAAGGCCACAAGTTAGCTATCCATGCTCTAGAGCAGGGATGTCGATGTGGTCAACTACGATAAACAGGTTGATTCCTGTGTGGTAGCTTGGGCGGGGCAAGAGCATCCAGCCCCTCTCCCTTGCTCTGTCCTGCATTCGCACACAATTGCAAAAATGGAAGACAGAGTTATCGCTGCTGTGTTTACTAGTCGGAAAGTGGTGTTTGTTGCATTCTCCCCCCAAAAGTGGCAGGAGTATGGCACCCCTCCTAAAAAAAAGCTCAACGGCTTTGCCCCCCCCAAAGCTCAACAACTTCAGCTTGTCCCCCTAAAAAAAGAGCTCAACAACTTTGGGTTCCCTCCCAAAGAATGGGTAAATCACTGCTACTCCCCCCCCCCAATAGATTGCAGTCTCTTGGGAGTTGGACGTCCCTGCTTTAGAGGGTGATCCATAACTAAAAGAACTGAGGATGACAGTCTGTGCTGGATTGACTGAGCCAAGGAAAACTTTAGGATACTGTTTAATTGGATAACACACAAACAATGGAGGCTGTTCCTCTTCCCTTCCTCCACTGCTTTTCCCTGAACCACCATGATAATCGTAAGTTCTAGTTGTAAGAAAGAATTATAGTAATATAGAATTGGCAGCCTTCACTTAAAATGGTCTTGATATCTATACCTGATCTATATGGAAATGAACTATTTACTCAACATAGTGAATATAGTGAACATATTTCCTATAGACTTCAATTTTATATGGATACCTCTCTGGAGCTTTTGAGGGCTTGCCTTGCATAATTACATTAAGATTCATGTACTGTTAGTTATTGCATTCAGATTGTGAACTGATTTTGTTTTTTTTATATATATTATTGCATGCCACCCTAATCTCCAAGCAGTGCAAGATTCCAGGGGTTCCAAGCTCTTACCCAGAGTTTGTGTTTCATTCAGAATGAGTCACAGTGGAGACTGTGGTGTCTTTATGATATATGTATTATTTACATGTATATACAACCTGAGCCAACAATGGAGGGGTTCACAGCATTGAACACCCCAAGAGGGTCTTGCTTCCCCCATCGCTGCAGCCTTGGTTTCAAGCAGAAATAAGGCATGGCCCTGACCTTGTGTCTTCCCAGCCTGCTGCCTCTCTTCCAGCTTTTAGCGCACATAACTCAACTCTTGCCATTGTCTTTTTAACTACCAGCCAGTTGAGGGAGGTGGGGGCATGTGTTTGCTATATAGCACAGAACCATTCCCTTTGTTTCCTTAATGGCCCTCAGGAAGCTAGCCTGGCTATTCCAGGAATTAGAAGTGCCTCAGGCATACAGCCTACTCCCCTGCCAAACTCATAACAATACTGTTTAAAAAATAATGTCACCTCAGTTACACACTTGGATGCTTCTTTAACCTTAGTTAGATTACTGCTATATATGGAACTGTCTTAGACAGTTAAAAAACTTTGTGTTGTTGTTTAGTCGTGTCCGACTCTTGGTGACCCCATGGACCAGAGCACACCAGGCACTCCTGTCTTCCACTGCCTCCTGCAGTTTGGTCAGACTCATGTTGGTAGCTTTGAGAACACTGTCCAACCATCTTGTCCTCTGTCGTCCCCTTCTCCTTGTGCCCTCAATCTTTCCCAGCATCAGGGTCTTTTCCAGGGAGTCTTCTCATGAGGTGGCCAAAGTATTGGTGCCTCAGCTTCAAGATCTGTCCTTCCAGTGAGCACTCAGGGCTGATTTCCTTAAGAATGGATAGGTTTGATCTTCTTGCAGTCCTTGGGACTCTCAAGAGTCTCCTCCAGCACCATAATTCCAAAGCATCAATTCTTTGGCGATCAGCCTTCTTTATGGTTAAAAAACTTTAGCTAATGTTAAATTGCTAAGTAGAACTAAGCATTATGACCTTGTAAAACCCATGTTACGCCAAATGTGCTTGGCACATTCTTAAATTTAAGAACGATGCTTTTGCATTCAGTATTTCACCCACGACTTCATCGTCCCATTTTGTTGCTTTGCTTTGCATAGTAAAATGTAGGACTGAGAGCAAGCCCCGGGTCAGTGGGGTGGCACAAATAACACTCTTCTGGAAGGCTTCCTGCTCAAGCTTAGTGCTGTTGCAACTGGACAGATAAACTTGCATTCACAATGACGCAGAGAAGATAAAGTATCATAAATTTAAACTTTTGTAAGATCCAAGGAAGGAAAGGAAGAAAGATTCTTATTGCAGCAATAAATGTGGAACTCCTTTGCAACTTGGCAGGAAAATAAAACAAATCTAAGCAGCCTACCAGAATTTAAGCCTTATAAATTACTTAAAGGAAATGAAGACTTTGCATGTGGTGGTTTTTATCTGTTGGATTTAATCTCCATAGATTACTCTTTAATCTTAATTCCCTTAAATCTTTCAAAGAGAAACAAAGTTACATTTTGTATGAGATTTTAAGGCACTTTACTTGGGAATATAAGATTAGGGCGTGTCATTTAAGGACGGAAAATTTTATTTTGTGAATTTGCTCAATGAGGGGGTCTAAAAATATGTAATTGCACATGAGGAATCCAAATCTGCAATTATTTTTATGATTGGTTGATGTTTAGCTTGGTAAATTGAGATTTGTTTGAAATACACTTAAAAAAAGCCAAAAACTCGCATTTTGAAGCAAAGTTAAAGTTTTTAATCATTTTATACAAGCAAAATATAAAGAAATTTTATTTCCAGCTGTAACAACATATCATCACTTTATCTTATAACGTCCTATTATAGTTAAAAAAAAAAGAATAACATTAATTGGAATTAATAACAAGTTTAATCAAGTCCTGTATTGATTCATTTCTTGACAAAAGCAGACGACCTGCTTCTTGGCCTCTCTGCAGCCTCCATGACTTGTTTCACACATCTTTCAATCCCTTGACCATGACAAGGCCACTGAGGAACTTGCATAGGCTTGTCAATAAATTCCTTTATTTCTGTCAAGGTCATTTTGCATGTTAATGGAGGTTCATAAACTCCATCAAACCAGTCTATCAACTCCAATAAGTTTGAAGCAGAGGTGTTTATAGAAGGTGTCTTCCTTGGACGTACTGAAAGGTCTCCAAATATATCATCATTGCCACCTCTCAAATCGATGATCTTTTGAATTCCAGCTCTCCTTTCTTCCTTATTATTTGAGCACAGCAGTGTCTGAATTAACATTTCACTAAATGCATACCACGCTGAACGCTTAACAGTCAGCAAAACAGCAGCCTTGTTTTGCAGTCTAAGCTGTTGCAATTGAAACAACAAATGACATGGGCCTTCTATCCACAAATGTTTTACTTTTATATTGAACCAACACGGATAGTACACACCAACAATGTATTCTACAATCAGCCTTAAATTATTGAGGTTTTTGCCTTTTAGGCCATGTTTGGAAACTCACAAGCGACAAAGTCTGTTTGCTGTTGTAAGCCACCTTACAATGAATTTGAATTTCTTCAAATTCATTGTCTAATGATGACATCAATTTCTCCTGTGCTCTCTTTACTTTATTGTGGTCAACAACAAGTTTCGTATTCTCTTCAGTGATCAAGCCAATATCAATAAATGCAGCGGTGGTAATTGCAGCTGTGGCACGAAGACCAACACCGTATCTGATGCTCTGCATAGCAACATTAGGAATATCTAATGTATTGTACTGTTTCTCTCCATTAGAAGTTGAAGGAGCTGCTAAATCATAATTTGATTCACTTCCATCTTCTGTATCAGGTTCTTTTTCATTTCCAACCCCGGAGGAACTTTCTTCATGTGATGGAAGTGAAGAAGTCTGCAAACATTCCTTTTTCTATTCAGCATTAGCAAGTCTTGTTCTCTCAACTTCTCCTCGCTTTTGCTTCTTTATCAGTCTGTTATGTTCTGGAAAATCTGGCAAACCAATTTGGTGTGGTCCAACAGAACCAATATTGTTTCTCTGGCCTTTAATGAAAGCAAGTTCTTTCACTGGGATCTTCTTGTCTTTAGAGCATGTGCAATTAATGTGAGCTTCTTTTGTGCAATGTGTAGCACAGCCGAATTCAGAGCACATAATGATTTCACATTTGCAATTGAGAATGTCAAAGAGCTTGTCAAGTTTTGAAGCAAAGGCTTCTTTAATATCTAACTTGCCCCTTCCAAGAGATATGTTTTCTGCTTGCTCTCAACTTTCTTGAATCTTTGCTAATACTGTAACTCTTGAATTCACAACAGGGAAAACAAAAGAACAGTTTGCTCGTTCCCATTTTTCAAGTACTTTAGGCTATAAGTCTTTTGCAACACTGGCAGCTGGATAGTTTCTCATATCCTCACTTACTTTGTTCTCTCAGCAACAGTCCATATCTTAACATGTCTCGCAAAGTTGGTAATTCAGAAGGCAACATGTCACTTCCACTTCCAATAAGGTTGCTCATATGTGTGAATGTTCCCTGCCTTGTTCTCTTCTTTGTAGTCATAGTGAAGCAGTTATCACTGGTTGTACAACGCAAAAAAGAAATCGCATACCATTGTATAATTTTAGAATCTTAGAATCCTAGAGTTGGAAGAGACCACAAGGGCCATCCAGTCCAACCCTCTGCCAAGCAGGAAACACCATCAAAGCATTCCTGACAGATGGCTGTCAAGCCTCCGCTTAAAGACCTCCAAAGAAGGAGACTCCACCACACTCCTTGGCAGCAAATTGCACTGTCGAACAGCTCTTACTGTCTGGAAGTTCTTCCTAATATTTAGGTGGAATCTTCTTTCTTGTAGTTTGAATCCATTGCCCCGTGTCCGCTTCTCTGGAGCAGCAGAAAACAACCTTTCTCCCTCCTCTATATGACATCCTTTGATATATTTGAACATGGCTGTCATATCACCCCTTAACCTTCTCTTCTCCAGGCTAAACATACCCAGTATTAATAATACAGATAACTACATATTAATAATTAATAATATTAATATTAATATTAATAATACAGATAACTACAATACATATATAACAGAACTACAATATCTTGTAATCAATTTTAGGCACTTATCAACATCTGTTTTCATGAAAATTTGGGAATAACATATACGTTTAAATGACAGAAAAATTAAAAAAAATTAAAAAGTAGGAACTTTTCACATAGATATTTACCAAGCAAGACCTAAATATTTACAAGTAACCAAAATATATTTCAAATTACCTAATCATACCACAACTTTTTAACACCCCTCAAATCAGGATTTTTAAAGATGAAAAATTCAACACGCCCTAATATAAGATGTTAATATCGGTTTGTTTAATTATTTGTAAGATTTCTTACCCACCCATCACCATAAACTCACAGGGCAGGCTGCAACAATATAATACCCAGGTACAATTATGAAAATAAGTAGAACAGTATAAATTCAGCAAAAGAGGTGGGGCACACAAACTCACAAAAAGTCAAATGCAAGGGTAGAAAGGTATGTATTCAACATATGGCAGAAACTGTGCAACAAATATGAACTTAAGAGCTTGCTGGATCAGTCTAATGGCCCATTTAGTCTAGCATCCTCTTCTCACTAGATGCCTGTGGGAAACCTGCAAGCAGGACTGGAATGCAAGAACACTCTGCTTTCCTGTGATTCCCAGCAACTGGTATTTAGAAGCATGCTGCCTCTAATCATGGAAGCAGTGTATAGCCATCATAGTTAACAGCCATCCATAGCTTTATCCCACATGAATTTATGTAATCCTCTTTTAAAGTCCATCTAGGTTGGTGGCCATCACTACCTCTTGTGGGAGCAAGTTCCATAGTTTTAACTATGCACTGTGTGAAGAAGTACTTTCTTTTATTTGTTCTGAATTATTCAATATTCAGCTTCAATAGATGTGTATGACTTCCAGTTCTATGAGAGAGATTTTCCCCCTCTCACCACTTTCAGCATGCCATGCATAATTTTATACACTCCTATCATGTCGTCTCTTGCTCATCTTTCCCCTAAATTAACAAGTCTTGAACACTGCAACCAACCATGGTTGTGAATAAAATTTCATCCCAGCCCATTAACCAGTAGCCAAATTTATTCCGTAGCTAGGACAAAATTCTAGCAGGAGGCTGGACGGATGGAGATGTCAGTCTGGGTGCATACAAAATGGAGCTAGTCTTCCTTCATATCTGTGTCCCATGTTGTACCCCGCAAGCCCAGCCCTCAAGCTCAGAGCCAGCCTGGGCATCCAGCACAGCAACACCATCCCAGTTGCAAGAATGAGGCTGTTCCCTGCCAGCCACCTTGGACCTCCTACAGAATGACAGTGCGTTGGTGAGTGTGTAAGCCCTCTCACCTCTCTCTCTTTTTTTGCAATTGTTTTTAATGATTTTCATATTATATATTTATACATTCTTACAATATTAGTAACCCAAAACTCTCAGGATTACTACCTCCCTCTACCCCTCTTCTGGTTTTTTGTTTCCACACTATAATATTTACACATTGATTTATATCAGCTTAGTGTTCATATCTATACATTTTTATTCCTATAATCTCATATGGAATGCTCCATCAATTATACGTTTGAAGGTTTATCTCAGACATGCCAGTGTTCTTATATGTAAACAGTGTTTCTCAAGGTAAGTTGTAAATTTCTTCCAGTCTTTTTGGAACGTCTGGTCGTCCTGCTCACCCTGCTCACGAATTCATACTGGCAGCCTGGCTAATTCTGCGTACTCTACCATCTTTAATCAAAACAAAATAAAATAAAAAATTCCTTCCAGTAGCACCTTAGAGACCAACTAAGTTTGTTCTTGGTATGAGTTTTCGTGTGCATGCACACTTCTTCAGATACCAAATTGATGGACTTCCATTTCATGCGGCTCAATGTGGTGCCTTCCATAGTTCCAGTTACAGGTAGGTAGCCAGTGGAGTCTCACAGCGCCTGCTGTCACTTCAGAGACTGGTAACGCATAATTGCTGCCTCCTGCGTTGTTTTTGGTGCGTTAGCAGCACTGAAGTGGGCTCTCTGGGGTGTGAACCTGGGCAGCCCAGAAAACAAAGCTTCCCTCTCAGCCTCGCAGAGTAATACATTTGGCACCAGCTTGGCTGCAGGAGTTCCTGGAAGGAGGTGTACAAGACACCATCCAGCCATTTTAGAGGCTCCACTCTGGAATTGTGTAGGGTCCCACAAGGCAGCAGGTACAGAGTGTTCCTTTCAGCAAGGAAGAAAGGGTCAAACTTCACCTCATCCTCCTGAACATGCCATCCTGATCATGCTTCGGAATTTCTTGTGGCAGTTATTTCCATTAAAAACACATGTTGGACAGTCCAGCTTTTCATACCAACTGAGCCACAAGAGTACTTCAACATGGAATCCCTCAGCAACATTTGACACTCCCACCCCAGCCCTCACACTGCCTTCCCAAAGTCAGGTGAGTGTGGTGCCTGGCTTTGGAAAGGAAGTGTGAGGCTTTGGAGTGTGCATGCACACGAAAGCTCATACCAAGAACAAACTTAGTTGGTCTCTAAGGTGCTACTGGAAGGAATTTTTTATTTTATTTTGTTTTGACTATGGCAGACCAACACAGCTACCTACCTGTAACTATACCATCTTTGTTTGCCATTCCTCGATAGTCAGCAGATCTTGATGTTTCCATCCTTGAGCTATCAAGGGACAGTATATACAATGAATTTTTTAAAAAAATGTTTAGATATACCTTTCCTAAAAGGCCATAGGCATTTCTCTTAGGAATGGTTGGGGATGAGACACCAAAAGAAGACAAAAAACTAATTCTGTATGTATGCGACAATGGTGGTCAGAGTTTTGATAGCTCAAGGATGGAAACATCAAGATCTGTTTCGGACGGAAGGGAGGTTGTAGTCCCTGCCTACCCCTCCAAATGCTGGGGTATCCCATTTAAGGGATCTCGGGGGAGTGACCATGTCCACGTGCCCAGGGGGGCCAAGGCTGAAGGCACACCCCCAGTCCCTGTGGGGGTCACCCTATTTGATGTAAGTCTTAGGAACCCCCGTCTGGATTGACCACATGTCACTTCCAGCGGGTGGGTCAGAAGTATTTATATTGCCCCATGCCCATGCCCAAACCTCTTTCATCTGTATTCAATAAAGCTATGGCCTGTTTTTACCCAAAACCTAGTCTTTCTGGTCTCTTATTTATATGGGTTGGGGTATGGGAAGTCCAATGCCTTGTCCTGCAAGTTTATTGCATTCATTGACTACACTATTTATTAAGTTTGCCAAAGGCAGTAGACTGATTTAGGAGACAAGAAGCCTCATTCCAATTCTAACAATTTAGCAAAACTAAATGTATTAAGAAAGGCATTTTCTGTTTGTTTGTTTGTTTGTTTGTTTGTTTTAATGTATTCAATTTGCCTAAAGCAATTATTTTCTAAACATCATAACATAAGATTATTGTTTTTTAAATGATGCTCTTTAATTTGTAATGGCAAGGTAATACTTTATCATGAGCAATAACTGCTAGTGGGTGAGCATTAAATGGTTCTTTGACATTATCGAACTACTGTGTTTATCTACCATCTGGCCCTTTAATCTCTGTCACACTGGTCAAGTCTAAGATAAATTATTTGAGCTGCAGTTCACACCCTTGTACTGATGGGTATAGTCCACTGGAACTTGTCTTACCCCCCAAAAGAAAGAAAACTATGTCTTTGTATCAGTGTTATTCTTTACTGCGGTAATGTCTTCTGTTTCAAAATGAATGCTTTATAAAAGCAAAAACAAAAAACTTTCCACTTACGGTGTTGGCATCTTGATAGAAATATATTTCAAAGGCACTAGAAATAATTTAATTGTGTCAGATTGGTACTGTTCTAAATGGTATCTTATAGCAATTAAGGGAAAACCTTTCTGGTCATACTTCATGAAGAGTTTCTCCATCTGTTAATCAGAGATGGAAGCTCCACTTGTCTGTTAGAAAGCATAAAATGCCCCCTTTCAATATAGATGTAAAATATTTATATATATTCTTGTCAGACTTTTTTTTTAGTCTTAACCATTAAGTACAAATTGCCAACAAAGTATTTACATCTTAGCCCTTGTGTTGTTCCTTTATCTAATTAAATCAATAAGAGGAGTATTGAGCAAATTACTTCTAGCCCTCACAGTCGGTTGCATCAGAGAAAATCAAAATAATGTGGAGGCTATTCAGGCTAATAATTGCTATGCTGAAACTCACAACCTGCTCCCTAGCCAATCAAATAGCCCTACAAAATGTGTCTATGCTAATAATCTTCTTTGTCCCAATACAGTAGATCCCAATATTTATTGCAACATTATTTTAAAATGAATCTGACTCATAACATAATTATTTACACATGCATTAGTAGACTGTGTCCCCACAGTAATAGTTCATAAATCTTATTCCTCTGATTTGCTGAGTTCTTCTCACTTTATTTTGAAGCTAAATTCTACATTCTGTTCAATACCTTCAGGGCTCCTTTTTGTGTGTTTTGATTAGCTTACATTTGATTAGCATTACTCATGCTGTTTTCAAAAATCCATGGGTGTGCATTAGATTTTCAAAACTCTAGAGATGTGTGTTAATTTGTCTAGTTGGTTGATGCTGTAGCATTACCACTAAACAAGTGCTCAAGATTTTCATATACTTAAAAAAAATTGTAATTGTATTGAATATTTTATGTAGTTGGATTATTAGGATTTTTTTTGTTCTTGTATGTGCTGTTTCAAGGTGTATGTTAAATAAAAACAGCCATATATATGGGCTTTGGCAGGGTCCTAGAACCCACCTACCACCTTCCCAAAGCTGGGAAAGCACTAGCTAGGCTTTGGGAAGGAGGTGGGAGACTCTAGGACCCCTGTCAGAGCCCTCATGCCTCCTTCCCAAAGCCCAGCACCTCATTTTACCTGGCTTTGGGAACGCAGCGTGAGGGCTGGTGTGCGAGTGTCAAATGTTGCTGAGGGCCACCCAAAGAGGCCTTGAAGGCTGCATACAGCCCTTGAGCCACGTGTTAAATGTAACTGTTGAGTTAGTTTTTAATTCAATAAGTTACATTTATCAGCTTGTTTTCAGTTTTCAGTTTCCTTTAAAATTTGATAGCCGTGGGACTTGATAGCTGTTTCTAAGTAAATTGCTGAAGAGGAAGATAAAAAGGATGATGCTGTAATAATTTGGTTTATTTGCTCAGCATTTCTATTTTAAGCTGTTACATAAGATTTTTTTTTTTTTAAAAAAAGGAACAACTTGGTTGTATCTAATGCTGTCAGTCTCCTTTCACAAAGGCCTTTCCACTAATGTTGGTCAATATAGTGCAACAGAGAAATCAAGTGCAACTGGTCTACTGGCAGAACCGTTGTGCAAGCGATTGAGTGTTGCAAAACTACCATTTATTTTTCTATGCTCTACAAATTGTCCATACACATCCAGGTTGATGGCTTGTGGAACCTATTGAAAAAGTAGATTGGTTTGTATGTGATGACTTGCCAGCAGAACAAATTCAGCATTAACTCTCTTTAACTTTGTGGTACACATTGAATGCAGCCCATTGTGAATTAGGGATGGATAACCTGTGGCTCTCCAGATGTTGTTACACTCAACTCCCATCAGTCCCAGTTAGCATACCAAATTGTCAGAGTTGCGATGGGAATTGGTTCAACAACACATGTAGGGTCACAGGTTCACCACTGTTGCAATAAACTAGCAATGTTCAAATGATTATTGGGTGGCCAGTCTCCTTGCTTTCATGCACAAATCTTTGTCACTTTCTGGGTTAAGTGTATTTATTTAAAACTTTCTCTTTGTAAAAGGTAATTTCAAGAATGGGGCCTACATTTGAGTAAATATGTCTAAGGTTGCATTGTTGAAAAAGTAAAATGTGTTGTAGCTGTTTTTTTGAAAAATGGATTCAAATAACTTGGCTACCAAATCATGACATATTTAAGCACTGCATGGTGTAACCACATGGAATCGTCACACTTCACTATCAACACATGGAAGAGATGACTTGTAAGGACTTGGAAAAGATAATATTCTATCAGAGGTACCTCAGTGTACAAAGGCCTTTTCATATAATTATTTCCAGATGACTTTAGATTACTATATTCTACCTTTTAATAATATTGGAACAACAAGGGTCAGCTAGCATTCAACTTTTGCTAGTTAATTACAAAATTGCAGTTGCAATTGCACAGTTGACTATAGCAGTGATTGTCATTACAATTATCTGTATCTAAAAGAGTTACTTGGTAAAGGTTTTCTAATATTAAGTGGATGAACTACTGATAAAGCCCACGGGGGACTCTTGATATGATGGTTCTGTTAAATTTTGTATTCTTTGCTATGAGTATTAAAAAAATATCTTAAAAAGTGGATTATGAAATCTTTGAAATAAAATATCCCATTACTGTATCTTCTCCTACATAAAATTAATAATAAGCTTTTTTTTTTAAAAGGGAGCATCTGTTGTTGACATTCCCATAATTGTTCTTGAAAATTGTTCTTGTTCTGATTCATATTTTCTGAATTTGCTTGCTGTGGTACTGAATTTCCAGAGACTGTGAACATGTAGTGCTCCTGTGTTTTTATTCCTTTTGGCTTTCCCCCTTTTTGTTAAATGCTGTCAATTTGGCAAAATTTGAGAAAACTTGTCTATTAAATTTACTCAAGGTAACAGTGAAAGTGTTCTCAGTTTGGGGTATATTGCTTAAACATTCCACATATTTCAAAGTCAGAGTCAAAGAATCCAGAGTTGGAAGGGACCACGAGGATCATCTAGTCTTTTGCCCAGTGTAGGACTCGAACCCATGACCCTGAGATTAAGAGTCTCATTTTCTACCAATAGAGCTTATCCCATACTGAAATGTGATCAAATACTCTATATTCCAATTTGCTTGCATGAAACCAGCATTCAGAATGTGTGGGTTAAATAACATTTATATGCATAACTGTGAAAGCCTAAATAGCAGTAACTAACAGCAATGATTGGATCCAGATCCCACTTCCACAGGCAGGAATTATACTCAGGGGATGTTCCCACTGGTGGAAGATGACACGGTCCCCCAGGACAATGTGAGAACTGGTGGTGCAGCTTGCATGAATGGGAAATCAGAAAAGGTAACCTACCTGCCTTTCCACCAGCCCTATCCACCAGTGAACCTAAATTTTCCCATGAAGCAAAGGACCCTCTGTCCATTGAAGGTGAAGAATGTATCCAATGCAGTCTTTTAAGGAGAAGGACCAGGGCATGCTGGGGAGTGTTCTTTAACCCTGTGGAGCCTTCAATGTGGGGTTCCTCAGCATGGAATTTTATCTCCCATGCTGTTTAACATCTACATGAAACTGTTGACTGGTGTTATCCAGAGTTTTGTAGTTTGTTGTCAGTGTTGTGCTGATGGCACACCGCTCTACTGCTCTTTTACATCTGCAGGTGAGGCAGTGGATGTGCTGGACTGGTGTCTTGCCTCAGTAATGGACTGGGTGAGAGCCAACAAACTGAAGCTCCATCCAGATAAGACTGAGGAGCTGTTAGGGAAATGGTTCCGTAGTCTGGATGGATGGAAAGCTGTCTGCTTTTGATGGGCTTACAACTCCATCTGAAGGAGCAGGTACACAGCTTGGGGGTACTTCTGGATCCAGCGCTGTCAACTTGAGGCTGAAGTGGCCTCTGTGGTGAGGAGTGCCTTACAATATACCGTATGCTTATAAGAAACTTCCTTGGCTTCAGTTAGTCAGGTATATGGCCCTCTCGGCAACTGCTACAACCTCTGCAACTCACTGTTGTGTCTACCATGAACTACAATATGAATGAGCCAATTATAGAATTGGATGGAAGAGCTGTTATGATTCTATGTCTTTTATCTAATTTATTCATGGATCTTTTTAAAACTGAAAATCCTGTACTGACAGTAACTGCTTGCTGCTTTTGTATTAGTTCAATGTCAGTGTATCAAATGCAATCCTTTATTTTGTGGCTTACAATTATTGTTAACTTTGAATACTTATAGCAACTTCTTTATACTGTATATAACAACTTTTTCATTGCACTAGCTATTCAATTAGGCAAATGGTTAAGGTTTCTTAGTCTTAGACCATCACTATACAGTTTCAAAGCTAAGCCACAAACTTCTCTTTGACTGTCACCCATATGCCAAGTTGTCTACTGAGAACATGCAGTGTTTTTGAAGGTTGCTCCACAGTTATGAGCCTGAATTTTAATGGTCGCCAAAGCTTGAGCAATTTTCAAAAGTCCTACTAAAATACCTGGATTATTTGCCATTAAGTCACTATCTAGTACTGTATATTTGTGTAGTAGATTATGCTTGCATTTAAAATAGTTTCTTCCTCAGAGCCTTGAAGGTGAGGCAAGCTTGAAACACAAATAAATTGGTAAAATCTCTACCAATAATACTTTTGAGAATTTGAGCACTGTTTAGTCTAACCCACTGCAGTCATTCAGAGTAATGACAGGCTAGTTTGTGTCAAATACTTGGCAGTAATGACTGCTGATTTCAAACTAATAATGGTGAACAACAGCAGCAAACTGGCAGAGCTTCCAGCCTCAGCAGTTGCAAACAGCTTATAGCTTTCTTTATGACAGACAGTTTAAATGTGTAATGTATATCCTGGGATGTAATGCGATTTGAAATCCTGTGCAGATGAAAGGACAAATGTTGTTGTTATATAAAGCAGCCATTTAAATACTGTTGGGCACATCGCAATGGACCTGAGGAGTGATACCTGATTAGCTAAGAACAATAAAATTCTTATTTCTTCTGGCAAGAGCTGCAAGTAGGGAATGTTTGAATTGCTTATTCACAAATAAAACTTATTTCTTCTTGGAATTGGACCAGATTGTTAAATACCATATTTAGTACACTTTGTCATTCTACTTTTTTTATTTTAAAAATGCATAGAGGAAAACCAAGCAATACCTATTATCTTATAGAAAATGACTGATTTTGAAGTACGTTAATGAACCACACAGCCTGATAGGCTTAGGCTCCTACATAGTGACAGTAGTTTTGGACTCACCTATATAAACTTCACAATAGTCTCTGCCAATGTATATGCATGTGAAGAAATATTTCCCATGGCAGGATTTCCCCCCTCCACTGGTGACCTGTAGATCTTACTTCTTTCCTTCAAAAGAGGATTTTCACGGTATGTTGGATAGCTGTGGATAATGGATTCAATATCTGTACATCTAATCTGTGTGAAAGTGCTGGGTAGTCAGGGTATTGCCTAGCAGATACTTTTATTTAAATTATCTGTAAAATGGTAAAACCTCATTTATGAAACTCTGGAAATATTTTCATATAAAGTCCTCAATTCTTGCTTTCTTTTATTTCTCTCTATTAGAGAAATAATTAGGGACTCCAACCACAAAAGCTGAGGTCTGCTTAAGTGGCCAGAGACCACCTTGGGAAGTCTTTGGGATGCCTGTGGACACTTGGAGTGTGGTGTTGCTTAAGGGTATTTTTGTTGGGGTGAATATTTAATTTCAGATATGTTAATTTTGCTGTTATTGCTATTGGTTTTTTGTATATTTATTTTTTAGATCTCATTATGACATATGTGGGGATGGTTTAATTTTGTCACGTTCGTTCTGATATGTTTTTGTTTCTTGCTTAGGTCTGCTCTTGTTATATTTTTGGAACTACACAAATCTTTTCCCGCTGTACGCAGCCTTGAGCGGGCTTTTAACTTTGGAGAGATTTCACGAGAGGAGCAAAAGACTCCTTCCTGGCTTTCAGAGAAGTCCAGCCAAGGAAGGTGGCACTTGGCACTGAGTTTGGGCAGGCGCCTGCCCAGAGGAACTTGCAGGTAGAAGCAACAAGGTGTCCTCCTGAGGACATTCTGTACAGGCAGATCCAACCCTGTGGTGCTCCTGCTGATCTCCCCCAAATGGGCACCATAATGTCTTCCCATGCCCTTGGAGGAGCATCTCATGCCTTTTCACTATGAACAAAAAGGGGGCAAAGCCTTCACCCCACCTGGCAGCATCCAAATCGCCATCCCTGCCTCTTTTCTGCACACGAATTTGCCTTCCGTTGCTCTGCATTCAGCTTCCTGGGCTTTGGGAAGGAGGTACACAGGATCCTGCAGCCCTCCTGCCTCCTTCCTTAAGTTGGGCAGGCTTAGGCTAAGTGTTTCCAGGCCCTGGTTGTAGTTTTCACAGCTGGGAAGACTTCAGGGATGCTTATCTTGCAAAAATAAGTTACTAAACATAAGCAAAACTATAATTATCTTATTCTACATTAGAAAAAAATAGAGTTGAATGAAGGAAAAGCAATCCCAAACTTCATTTCCAAGAGCAAAACACCACTGCAAAATTATAGGCAGATGAGTAGAAGACACTTAATGGATATAAACAACTCTAAATTGTGACAAACATTAAGCAGGTTTGTAATAATAATAATAATAATAATAATGGCAGTAGTAGTAGTAGTAGCAGCAGTAGTAGTTGCCTCTAAATAAATCGTGCTGCAGGTTCTGGCTGAAGCTTGTGTAATTGTGGAGAGAAGCCAGGCTATGTTCAGTGGAGAGGCAGAACCAGCTGTTAGGACTACAGGGTAATCTTGGCAGCTGAATGAAACAGTCTGCTTAATTGCAATGCAGCATATTCTATAAAAGTTGCCATTGTTTTTGTTGACTTTTTCTGCTGCTCTTTGCATACAGTTCTTTCGTTTGAAATAGAAACATTTAATAGAAGCTTCAATATAAAATATCTTTTCCTGGCAGGTTTTAAGCTGAGGAGCTGGTCTGGTGGGGGGAGAGATTAAACAACAGAAAGAATTAAAGATGAAGACAAACATTCTAAAGCTGGTGTAGCCAGCATGGTGCCTTCCAGATTTTGTTAGACATGAATTCCCATCATCCCAAGTCAGCATGGCCAGTGGGTCAGGATGATGGAGGTTGTAGTCCTGCAACATCTGGAGAGCACCACATTGGCCATCCCAGTAGGAAAAGTGGTTGGCGCACACTTGCATTTGTTTCAGTGGCAGAGTGTGTCCCACTTTGTACCACATTTTAGCTCTGTCTTCACCTTTCCTCAACAATCAAACTTGGAAGTACCCAAGTTTTGGGAGTTTGAAACATACTGTATGTTGACTACAAACTGTACAGTGGTACCTCGGGTTACAGATGCTTCAGGTTACAGATGCTTCAGATTACAGACTCCGCTAACCCAGAAATAGTACCTTGGGTTAAGAACTTTGCTTCAGGATGAGAACAGAAATTGGGCAGCGACGGCGCAGCGGCAGCGGGAGGCCCCATTGGGAGCTAAAGTGGTACCTCAGGTTAAGAACGATTTCAGGTTAAGAATGGACCTTCGGAACAAATTAAGTATGTAACCAGAGGTACCACTGTATTTGTATAAACACTTGGATTTCATATAGTCTGTGCCAGTCTTAGTGTGTGTTGAGTTTGGGATTTTTTATTTTTTATTTTACATTTTACATTTTCCATGAAGACAGAAGCTTGTGTCTTCACCACCAAGACCTTTGAATGCAGGATTAGATGGCACTATGTTTTGAAAATACAAATTAAATCAGAGGAACATAGAATTGTGACAGAGAGATAGTTCTGAACTCAGCAACTGGTGTACTAAAAGTTTAATACGTTGGGTTGAAACCCATTCCCATAGCTACATAGCCACTGGTTGAAGCAGCTAGAAATAAGCTGCTTTATCTTTGTAGTTCTGCTGCTGGCAGGTGAAAACTTCCTTGTTCCAAGAGGCTTTTGGGAATTGACTGCTTTTAAATATCAGTATTTAATTGTATTTTAATGACTGATCTTCCCATCGGGGAAAAGGAGGGGTATAAATAAATATCATAATTATAATTATTCCATGATTTCTATACAACGGATGGTGTCTTTTGCAGCAAAGAAGATGCCCCACAAGGGCCTCCTTTTTTGTCAGGATAGGATACTTCTGCCACCTGTTTCTCTTGTTTCTTCCCAAGGTAAGGAGTAATAGGTGGCAGCAGTCTGCATCAGACCAAGGTCAAATGGAACTTGACCCAATTCAGATTGGAACAGACTTATTCAGGCATGGGGAGTTCGGTTCCCACCTAGACTATTTAGAAACCTACACAGACTAGCTGTTTGGCTTGGAAGTAGCCTCAAATTCTTAATCATTGTGTTGGATGTAGCCCTGTACTTTCAAAAAAAGGTAAGACAAACTAAGCATTTTCAAAAGCAGGCTATGTTACTTTCAGACAAAACTTGACACAATCTAATGTCTGGAAGCTGAAGTAGCTGCCATCTACTTCTAGGTAGTACCTTTGTCTGCAGTAAAAGCCTCTCATTCCAGTCTGCTAAGGTCTCAGTGGTGACCTCAGAAGACATGCAGATTATGTGTAATTGTATTCTAAGGATTAGTAAATTCAAGTAATGGATCTCCTGTAGTAGGATACTTGATTCATAGTGTTGGCACAAAGTATTGGGCAAATAGTTTTGAGCTGATTTTTTTTTTAAGATTATTGGATCATGTAGCTGTACTGGAAGAATTTGTTGTTTTTTATGGAGAAAGTTAGTGAATCAAAAAGCAAGCAATGGTTCTGAAAGCTCTGCATAGCAATTTAAAATGGCTAATAGTATTGAAGTTTCTTATCATATTGTAAAATATGAACAGTATTTCATTAATATACCAGTCTTTTGATCGCTAGTCTGTTGGAATAGCTTGTATTCATTGAGATTGGGGGCTCTCAGTGCACATACAGCTGTAGGAAATTGTACAACATTCCTGAAGTGGGAGGTCTGACGTGCTCGAGGTAAAATAGTAATTCTCGTTAACAGCACTACTTTGGAACTTGTCCATTCCAATAAAAACAGACAACTATTTATATCAGTCTTGCAATATAGATTGTTACAAGTAGCACTTGTATAGCATAAGTTATCACATTATTCTAAATTGTGATTTAGCGATATGCTAACAAGCCTCGACTGCTCCTGGGCTTGCTCAGTCCCTAACCCCTCTCTTCCTCTCATGCATCGGGGAGGAGTTCAGAAGCTTTTGCTTTCTCTCAGATGCGGCATATCATTTTGTCTGAACTGAGGAATGTGGTTAAACAGCAACTTCATATCGTGGCTAATGAGGTTGGCTTGTTCAAAATAGCCAACATTAGTGTTAAACCATGGTCCCTAGTTTGGACAAAAGGGCATGCCAAATTTTTAAGGGAAGGCAAAAGCTTTTGAATGCCTCCTTTCAGTTTTGTAGGAGGAGGATGAGAGGAAAAGTACAACCCCAGAAGGGGACCAAGTTCATTCACATATCAGTAAGACACTGTTCAGAGTTATATCCAAATATAGCCACTGTAGCATAAGGTATATGCTTGCCTTTTCAGTCTTATGTCAGCAGTATTCAGCCATTTCAGACCCTGACCCTCACAAGCATGCATTTGGAGACCCAGTTCTTAATTTTTTAAAAACCATATATTTGTATGACAATACTGCAGCTGTTGTGACATATGTTGGATTAGACTGTGATTCAGTAGTGGGTCCCAACCTGCCAGCTGAATACCAGTGGTCTAAGTGATACTGCATAAAAAGTGTTAAGGATTCCAGAATTCCAGGGCTTGAATATGTAAAAAGAAGTTACGTTGGGTCTGCTGTTGTGTAATGACTTTTTAATTTATTTATTTTTAATTTAGCTTGTCCAATACCACTAATTGCATTTTTATAATGTCCTAATATAGCAGCAATTAAGCATGCCTTTTAAAATGATACAAGTAATACATATCCAGGATATGTATTTCAGAGGCTACTTTTTGAAAGTTGATGCCATGATATGTTGCTTATACCACAAGGAGTGCACAGATTGGAATATGATTCATTTGTTTCTCTTTCCTGACTGCAATCAGAATGTTCATGGTCTCTCTTATATATGTATTGTACAATATATAACAATGGGACAACAATTAAGGCTGTGTGCAGAAAGTAGTAAATGAGTCTTCTGGTGGTGGCTATAACAGCTCTTGAGTACTTAAAGTATGTACTGTACAGTACAAAGCACATGGGAAGACAGACCCTTCTCTTTCTTTTTTTTTTTTTTAATTTTTTATTGAATTTTCAGCAAACAGGAAAGAAAAAATAACAGAAATAGTAATACAGCACCGTATGATATCTATATCTCACATAGATCTATACCAGTATCTCCAGGTAAATGAAAAGAAGAAAAGATTATTCTTAAGCTTCTCCCTTATACCGATTCTATGGTTTGTCACATAGCTGTTAAGATGTATTCTGTTCAATTAAGATATCTCAAATATATTTTATGCTCGTTGTTTGTTACTGGAGCAAAAGAAGAACAAAAAAAAAAAACTAAAAAAAAAATAAACAGAGATCAAACCCATATTACCCCCCCTTCTGCTTCCCCCCAAACTTCCGCTGTTTTATTTTGTCAGGTATTTCCGCGGTTTACCCTTCTTTATTGTGTATGTCTACTGTCATCTATTTACACTCTAATAACTTAAAATACATTCTGTAAGTATAAACAATTCTTATCCATGCATGCCCAACTTACAGATTATTATCTCATACTGTTTGTACTTTTTATACTTTGATGATATTATATAATCTACTTCAAATTCCAATAAAGAATTATTTTCTGAACTATGACTGTTACATTTTTTTTTATATTGTATACAACTTATTTAAGTATTTCCTAAATTTGTCCCATTCTTTTCCAAAGTTCTCACCTCCTTGTTGCCGAATTTTGGATGTTAGATTTGCTATCCCCATATATTCAACCATCTTTTGACACCACTCTTCTAAAGTAGGGATCCTTTGCTGTCTCCAGAATTGGGCCAGCAGGATCCTAGCTCCTGTCGTCGCATAAAGGAATAACCTTACATCGTTTTTTTCAATATCTTCCCCAACCATTCCTAGTAGAAAGGCTTCAGGTACCTTTTTGAAATTATATTTGAAGATTTTTTTTAATTCATTGTAGACTTGGTCCCAATATTTTTTAACTTTCTCACAGTGCCACCACATGTGTATAAAGCTTCCTTCTTTAACTCCACATTTCCAGCACTTTTTGTCGCCTGATTTATACATTTTGAACAGTTTCATTGGTGTGAGGTACCACCTGTAGATCATTTTATATATATTTTCCTTTAATTGGACACATGCTGTAAATTTTATTGTCACATTCCACAGTTTATGCCATTTAATATAATCAATGTTGTACCCGAAGTCCATGGGAAGACAGACCCTTCTCAAATAACCTTGCAGTTGAACACAACCAAGTCTTCTGTGCTCATGTTTTGTTTTTTGTATAATTCTGCTCTTCCCATTGAGAAAAATAGGAAATGTGTTGTCTTTCTCTGGATTTATTTCTAGGACAAATGTTCATTCATTCTAATTTGTACTGAAGATACTGCCAATTTGCTGTAGGCTGTTCTGCCAATTTTATAAACCATGTGTGGAACACTATAAACATAGCTCAACGCCCCCAGCCAACTATATTAACAAATTTGAATGTTCTTTCTATGAAATCAGTTTCTTGGCACTGCTCTGTGTGCCTTTGCACTACTTTTCTCCAGCCTGCTTCTTAAAAAAATAAATAAAATACAAGTGCATTTCTAGGATTCTCTTCAATAAGAGAAAGTATGCCACTAGGCACATGTAAAGGTAGGGAGGAGACATTTGCCATCAGAAAAACCATGTGCCAATGTTGTAATACCAGCAGCACATTGAGAATTACCATGAGTTACTTAGGGGGAAAGCAGTGTACCACTTGTGAAGCTTGAACAATGGCATACTAATAAACTGCCTGACTACAGAGCAACACAGGAGCAGTTTTTTTGATATAGAGATGGCTGGCTATGATATGAAAAGCCAGGGAGAATATATGCTATAGTGTTTCTGATTGAGTTAAGGGGATGCAAACATATGCTATTGAAACTTTCAGATGAATTAACTTCATATGTCTAAAAATAGTATTTGTATCCAGTCTTCCAATATCACTTGTCACATCCTACTCCCATACCTCATGCATATCCATAAACACACTATCCACCCAGTGACCACAATATCACTTAGTCAATCAACAAGTCACTATAAAGATTTTAGATCCTCCCTGAGTGTTGATGTTTGGAAATAGTTGTGTGAAAATTCAGTTTACATAGGCACTTTTCCCAAACATGACGCAAGTATGAGAATATCCCTTTTCTCTTTCCTTACTTGTGTTGTCTTCTGAGTGCAAGAGTAATACCTTTTTAAGATAGCATACAGATTTGAATTATGGTGCTGGAGGAGACTCTTGAGAGTCCCATGGACTGCAAGAAGATCAAACCTATCCATTCTCAAAGAAATCAGCCCTGAGTGCTCACTAGAAGGACAGATCCTGAAGTTGAGGCTCCAGTACTTTGGCCACTTGGGAAAGATGGAGGGCACAAGGAGAAGGGGACGACAGAGGACGAGATGGTTGGACAGTGTTCTCGAAGCGACTGGCATGAGTTTGGCCAAACTGCGAGAGGCAGTGAAGGATAGGCGTGCCTGGCGTGCTCTGGTCCATGGGGTCACGAAGAGTCGGACACGACTGAACAACAACAACAACAGATTAAAATGCATTGAGGGAAAATGGTAAGAAGGGGGGTGGGGTAAAAGGAGTTAGGAGTTTAATTCGGAAGGCTTACCACGGTACCCCGACGTTAGAGAGCAAAATTGATTTGGAAAAGAGAAGAAATATTTAGGTTTTTAGGATAATGTATTGGGTTATTATTGTATAAGGTAGAAATTAGAAATAATAAGAGCAACAGTGTTACCGAGTTAAGAGAAAGAAGGATATAAGAAGTGAAGATTTGAAATATGATGTTATTTTTGAAATTTAGAAGTTAAATGATATAAGATGTTGAGATGAAGACTAGGAATAATGGTGAATGTATAGTTAAAGTAGTTATAAAGTTACTAAAGTAAATTAGAATTGAACGCAGGAGAGAGGACGGGGGAAGTCCCCCTTATAGAAGTTATGAAATAAGAATATAATTAATAATTGGTGTGTTCCTGTGTGGGAGGTATGTATCAGTTTGTTTTTATGTTATTTGTAGCATTTGTTTTTATTTGATGTTTGTCATTATTTGTTATTTTCTTTTTTGATGTTGTGGCATTTGTATTTTGTGTGGAAAAACCAATAATTTTTTGTTTAAAAAATGCATTGTGCATGGGCATTATAATTGCAATCAATACCCCATCTTGGGTTTTATGCATATATACCTGGTTAGAATGTTCTTGTGTGTAACTTCCAGTGACCTTGCACCTTGGATAGTGCATTGAATTGAGGGGGGGGCGCGAAATGGAAACTATGCTGTCATTTTCTCACTATGAGTAGATTTTGGAAGTTGATTGCCTGATGTGCCTCTAGAAAGCTAGTACATTATTATAATTAATCATTAATAATAATAAATTGCAGAGTTAAGATGGAATCCTTCTTCCTGAGAAAGTACTGTAGCTTTCTACAAACTATAGGTTTTAATGTGGGAGAATATTTGAGCATGAACCCCCCCCCCCAAAAAAAAACCTATAGCACACTTCAACTGGAGCAAAACCGTCAGTGCCATATAGTCCACAATATTTGTGGAAGTTTTGATGTATGTTCTTTTTTACCATCTTCATATGTTGTCAGTGATACAATTAATCATACACCAAATGCTTCTGTAAAACACAAGATAAAAAACTGCCATTGGATATTTCCCTGTATGCACAATAACCTGCGAAGACGGTTATGTTTAATGAAGTATTTTTCCTGTTCTTCTGGGATATGTAAAAGCTTACCTAATGCAGTTGGTTAGCAATCCTTTTGTTTTCAGTGTGGAGTAAAAAACAAAATACTGATAGCAGTTTGTGAAGTGGTTCTTCATAGAAATCTAATGAGAATATTTTTTCAGTAAAAGAATATTTTAAAAACAAAATCTAGTAAAACATATTTTCAGTTAATGAGGTTTAGAATTCCTACTGGACTGCAGGGAAAGACAATGTTTATTATAGAGCTGTCAGCTGTGAAGTGTAGTGATCTGTGTTGCTTCCAATTTCAATCCCCCCCCCTTTAATCATTTAGTGAAGGGATTTTGGTTTTTTTGCAAACTCATTAAGACCAGAAAGTATTTGAAATGATAAACTTTTCATGCCTAAAATTAAATGTTAACAGAAACTGTGTGGTGAGGCATAGGGATGTAAAGTCAGATTTCAAATTTATTAACGATTGCTTTTATTGAAAAGCTGCAAGAGAAAAACTGTTCAGGAAAATTGTTTCTGTTTAGTACAGTAGTACTTCTGGTTACGTACTTAATTCGTTCCGGAGGTCCGTTCTTAACCTGAAACTGTACTTAACCTGAAGCACCACTTTAGCTAATGGGACCTCCCGCTGCTGCTGCACCGCCAGAGCACGATTTCTGTTCTTAACCTGAAGCAACGTTCTTAACCTGAAGCGTTATTTCTGGGTTAGCAGAGTATGTAACCTGAAGCGTATGTAACCCGAGGTACCACTGTACTGTAAAGTGCAATTGCAAAAGCCAGATCACTGAACAGTTATATTTTCATATGGCCGGGGGGCAAGGGGGGGAGAAGGAAATGGTCTCTTGGCTGGTAGCTGAGACGTATTTGGGAGTAATTGCTTGAGGTTATAAATTGGTGTCACATGACGATTGCCTAAACTAAGGGAAGCAAGTGTATCAAAAATAGAATATCTAGTGAGAAACAGCAATTTAGCTTTATCCCTATTAGGGACGTTAGGATTGTTGATAACTTACCTAAACTTATTTTAGAAATACAGTATTCTTCCAAAGTAAGTTCGTATTAAGAGGAATTCATTCTACTTAAATACCTTAGAGGGAAAACTGTTCTCTCCATTATTTGTTTTCAAAATACACTTTTATTAGCTGGCATCTGTCTGTCTCAGGAGCACAGTGAGTAAAACAGATGAAGTAGACATTCACTTCTTATAAGTACCAGTATTTCCCTTTAAATCACATGTGCAAAGCACACATAGTATTAACTCCAGGTTTCTTAACGCATCTACTGTGATTGATACCTTTTCTCATTATCTCTGCCATTTTACTCTATGCTTGTCAAGGAAGCCTGCCAGCTGTAGCTATCCATCTGGATTAGGCACCTGCTATTTTTCTTCTTCTTTGTATGCCTTTGTTGGCATTGTTTCTGGTAAAACCTGGCATGACAAAGGCAAGCAGAAGTGGTGAAGGGCATAGAAGCAGGCAGAGCTGAAGATGAGCAGGATATGATCAGAAGCAGTGGAGGATTCTACATGTTTATTCCTGATCTAACTTGACCTCAGCTAGAGGAATTAAGGGTGCTCTTGCAGCCTGCCACCATTCTGATGGTTCAGGGTGAACAAGTTATTACGGTGAATGATTGGCCATTTGAAAAACAACATTTTTTTTGAATATTTTCAGTTGCCACAAAGATACAGTACCAACACTGTCTGCACCATGCTTTCTAGGCATGCATAATCACTCCCCCCAACATTTTATGATGAAAACGATGCAGCCCTTGCTTTTATGTCGACCCAAAACCATGACCCAAAAGGAACATCAACAACAATGGACCCTGATGCCTGTCTATCTTGTTTTCTGGCACCCATGTGTGGTAAAAACGGAAACTAGCTTCTCAGCAGGGGCGTACCCAGGATCAAAACTAGGGGGGGGCAAGCCATGGTCGCCCCCTCCCCGTTTTCCCAGAATTGTCGACCTTTTGGCTGGCGGGGTGGCATGACATGGGCCCAGGACTCCCGTGATGCAGGGGGCAATAACCAGAGGCGTAGTAAGGTTAGGTGCAAGGGCATCTTAAGCATATCCGGCGCCGGAGTACAAAGATCCCTCCGGAGGGCGCCTCCCATTTCCCACATCATACATTCAACACACATTTAAAGCACATGATTTCACCCAGATAATCCTGGAAACTGTAGCTTCCCACTCACAGAGCTACAGTTCCCAGGATTCTCTAGAGGAAGTCACGTGCTTTAAATGTGTGGTCTACTCTAGAACTGGTGTCAGCGGCTGAACATCTGCTTGACATGCGGAAGGTCCCTGGTTCGGTCCCTGACATATCCAGGTATGCTGGAATAGGACTGCATAAAAATCCCAGAGGGCTGTTGTCAGTCAGTGTAGACACCATGGAGCTAGGTAGGCCAGTGATACAACTCTGGCTAAGTTATCCCTCTATAAAAGTAATATTTCATTTCCTCAGGTCATGTGTCCCTTGTTAAACTGGCAGAAAAGGAGGGGCCCCACCCATTTTTTGCACCTGTCCTGCCCACCACTAGTATGCCACCCCTGAGAAATGGCCCTTCATGGAAAAGATTACCCATTCCTGGTTTAAACTACCTTGATATGTTTTATGAGTAAAAGTAATCCTAGCTTCATTCCAGAATTACAGTATCTGATGTTTACATAAACATTTTGGAAACAGATTTGTCAGCGGTTGGCTTTATAATTTCTCAAACTTTTTGGAGTCCTCTGTCCATAGGAAGCCCAAGTGAGCCAGTAGTATTTACTCAAGTTTGCTTGGCATTCTTCTTCCTCACTTACTGGAAAATTAAGTGTCTTCCTTGTATTTTTGAAGTAAAAGGTAAAAGGTAAAGGACCCCTGGACAGATTAAGTCCAGTCAATGGCGACTATGGGGTTGCGGTGCTCATCTCGCTCTATAGGCCGAGGGAGCCAGTGTTTGTCTGCAGACAGCTTCCGGGTCATGTGGACAGCATGACTAAGCCGCTTCTGGCGAACCAGAGCAGTGCACAGAAACACTGTTTACCTATTTAACTACTTGCACTTTGATGTGTTTTCAAACCGCTAGGTTGGCAGGAGCATGAAAAAATTGGATTAAGCAAATAAGAGAGCCAGGGAAGTATAGCAGTTAAGAATGTTGGGCTAGGTCGGACCTGAGGGAGGCCCAGGTTCAAATCCCCACTCAGCCAAGAAGCTCATTGCATGACCTTGGACCAGTTGTCCTCTCTCAACCTTGCCAACCTTGCAAAGTTGTTACAAAGATGAAAAGAAAATCATGTTTACTTCCTTGGACACCTTGGGGGAAATGGAGGAGTATAAATGTAGTAAATAAAGAAAACAAACAAACAAACAAACAAACAAACAAACAAACAAATATGGACTGTGTTACTGGAAAGGTACTTTTCCCCAAGTCAAACCATCTAGCTCAGTACTGCATACACTGACTGGCAGCAGCTCTCCAGGGTTTCAGGCAGGGGAGATTCTTAGCCGTACATGCAGATGCCAGGGAGGAAAACTTGGGTGCAAGGTGTTCTAACCACTTAAGGGGATGACCCTCCCCTTAAGACATAGATACATTGGAAGCCACATTATGCAAAATCAAACTCTTGGTCCATCTAGCTCAGTATTGCCCACACTGACTGGCAGTGGCTCTTCAGGAGTCTTTCCCACTTCCCAGCCCTAACTAGAGATGCCAAAGATTGAACCTGGGACCTTCTGCATCAAAGCAGATGCTCTGCCACAGAGCTATGACTCCGCCCCCTGCTTTATTTGCAGATTAAATAAATAGCTGGAATGTTGGGAATTAGAAAAAAATGAAACAACCAGTTATTCCCAGCCTAGCTGGTGGGGGGGGGGCACTCCAGCCATCCGTAGGGCCATTTGCCCCTCTACCCGCCTTACCCAATTACCCCTTCCCTACCTGGCTGACTGGGGAGTGGGCTCCACTCTGCCAAGGGGGGATGCCACAAAGGTTGGCACCCTCTTCCAACAGAGCCAAGTTTGCTCATCTAGTCTTCTCTTGTTTCCCCCACCTGGCATGGACCTGGGCTGGGAGGGATGAGATGGAGCTTTACTTCCCTCCTTCCCCTCCCTCTTTGATTCCAGGTTGTTGGGAGGGGGGTGTTTCCCCCAATGCATTGCCTTTTTAACCCTTCTCTGGCCCCTTCAGACACAGATTCCTATGAAGGTCACTATGTAGCATCTTGGTCAATGCTGAGGTTCATGGACAGGAATTTTGAAGTCGTTTTTATATCTTGCAAACCCCGTTCTGCCCTGTTATGCCTTGTTCCTGACCCACCACTGTTCCACCCGTTTTGCCTTTAACCAGGTCCAAAAGGATCTATGAGTTGGCAATTGCCTGAAATGGTCTCCGGCTGTACAGTTTCACAATATGAGTATTTATTATCATCGCCAGCCCACCTTTTATTATTTTCACAATATGAGTATTTATTATCATCGCCAGCCCACCTGGGAAATCCTTCCCAGGAAAGTAACATTTTAAAATGCATTGAGAAATGCATTTAAAAAATTAAAAAATTCCTTCCAGTAGCACCTTAGAGACCAATTAAGTTTGTTCTTGGTATGAGCTTTCGTGTGCATGCACACTTCTTCAGATACACTGAAAAAGAAGTCACCAGACTTGAATGCAAACTTGATAAAGACTTGAAGGCAGGAAAGTGGAAAACAAAGGGTTAATTGCTGCTGGGCAAAACAGCAACTAAGGAACAGGGAGAAGCCACAACAAGGAGGGTCTTAACAACAAGGTGGTTTTAACACAGCAAAAGGCAGGGAGGGGCTGAACAACAGTAGGCAGGTAAAAGGACGCTGCGAAACACCAACCCAGGAGATATTTTTGCTAGCGGTAGAAAAGCAGGGATTTTAAACAGCTCAGAAAAAGGGGGACAGAGGGAAACACCAACTTCAGAGCAGTAAAGTAACTTTAAAAGGGGCGAACCAGAGGAGTTGGGGTGAAGGAATGACAGACAACACAACGCCAGGAACAGGCAAGCCCTCCAAACGTGTTAATATTCCCAGAACAGCGGGAGGGAGGG
Source organism: Lacerta agilis (assembly GCF_009819535.1). Taxonomy (NCBI): domain Eukaryota; kingdom Metazoa; phylum Chordata; class Lepidosauria; order Squamata; family Lacertidae; genus Lacerta; species Lacerta agilis. Next base: position 75,500,630 of record NC_046313.1, on the reverse strand, counting down.
AGGGAGGGAGGGAGGCGTGAGAGGGAAGAGCAAAGCCTGACGCAGCGGCAAAAGCACAGTGAGCAGAGCTGTCCCCACACCAGCCCGCCGCTTTGAGCGCGCTCCTCCTTGCCTCCGGGACAGGAACTGCCTTGGGCAAGGGGGGGGGGCAAAGGGAGGAACTTGGGCGGCAGGGACAGCAGCCTCCTTCTTCTCCGCTCCTCTCCTCCTGCCCCGCTTCTTCCTCAGCCTAAATGGACGCGCCGGGCAGCCCGGGAGCCGCCGATCATTTTTGCTTCTGGGGGGGGGGCAGCTGGCTTCTAGGGGGGGCAGCTGCCCCCGCCTGCCCCCCCTTCGGTACGCCCATGCTTCTCAGTCTTCTAGCCACACACCTTTGGCTGCAAGCTGCGGACAAAGGGTTGTGTGTCTGCCAAGGCACTAGCTTCATATTGTTGCATAGTGGGGAGGAGAAAACTTTTCTGTCAAGAGTTTCTGGTGCTACAGTACCTCTTCTCAACCAGCTCCACTGCCATATAAACCAGTGTTTTTCAACCTTTTTTGGGCAAAGGCACACTTGTTTCATGAAAAAAATCACGAGGCACACCACCATTAGAAAATGTTAAAAAATTTAACTCTGTGCCTATATTGACTATATATAAAGTAATTCTCTTGAATTTTTCAATTTTTCCCACGGCACACCAGGCAACATCTCGCGGCACACTAGTGTGCCGCGGAACAGTGGTTGAAAAACACTGATATAAACTATCTCCATCTGTGTAAAGAAATATGTAATTGTCCGTTTATTTTGTTAGTTACTAAGAATCTTCTACCGAGGCTCTCCTTGTTGGAAGGTGGGGAGGCGATTTTAACTGATTTCTCCATCCCCCTATGAATCTCTGGAAATGTACATCTCTGGAATAGTGTGGGAGATGGTGCTGTGAGGGAAGGGGCAATGAATTGAATCTATATCATTTGGGTATTTATTGCATAAGGTACCGGTAATAAAGCTGAAGTATAGGCTAAGTTAGAGTTCTGTTTACTTAAGCTTGTGAAATAATATTATTTTGGTGGGGTGGGGGTTAGGGGAGCAACTTAAATAAATTTCCCAAATGAAACAAACTTAGTTGGTCTCTAAGGTGCTACTGGAAGGAATTTTTTTTATTTTTTATTTTGTTTCCCCAAATGAAGAATGCTTGAGAAAATAGCAGCAGGGAAAGGTGAGCAATTCTTGAAAGGGAGGACGAGAAGCAATAACCAGATTGTGCATTTTGAAATAAAGGAAATAATAGGTGGCATCACTTGGCTGTCTGTCTAAATTCCTGCTGGCTTGCAAAGCCATACAGTACATAAGCAGGAGTTGTCATTGTTCGTTGAATCCACAGAGAGACTTCTTTTTTCTTTTTTGAGGAACACAAATGTGTTGCTAAAAGTTCTATGCCTCTATGCTTTGTGCTGCCTGTCAGTATATGATATTAGCTATTCTTTGAAGCCTCCAGTTCCTCTTTGCATGTTCCAGTTTATGGATTGAGGAAAGTTGGTCAGCCCAGTACTTCCTGTCATAATACCATGGTTCTCTGAAACAAATGTATTGAGAAATACATTTGTGCTTAAAGCCGTTCACAGAAACTAAGCAGTTTAGAATAATGACCCATATACTACACAAAATACATTATAATTTCAATGCACTGTTGTACTAACTGTTGAACGATTTGTACAAAATGTATCAAAAAGTAAGCATAAAGCTGATGAATAGCCAGTTAACTATATTCAGTATTTTCACATTTCAAAGTAACTCCAAGGTTGGTGGTACTAGTAGTTAGCAATCCCCCATCCCCATATAACTTTTAATACACGGCTTGTTCCAAAAGGGCAGAAAGCCCCCTCAGTTACTCTGGCAGCTGCATGAAGGCTCCTAGTGTTGGGTAGTGGGCCAAGGCAAGTGTAAACATCCACCCCCTGATGAGAAACAGAGCTACCATATTGAGAGTGTAGACACTTCCTTGCCTATTTCAATAGAAGTTTTCAGCATGGCCTTAAAGAGCACTTTGCCCCAGCTTACAAGAGCTTTGCAAGCTTCCAGACAAAATGTAGCCTTCTGAACCAAGGTACTGGTGAGCTGTGGTGGGGAGTGCATGCACATTGGTGGCAGAATAGTGCACCATGGCAGCAAAGCTTTTAGTGACTTTTGGGAGTACCTCTGTTACAGTTGCTGAAATGGACTACATCAGCCTGCGGCAAAATGTCAGCCACTACAGCCGATATGCATGCCTCTACCATGTGTAGAATTCAGCATGGAACACACTGTGTGTGAAAAGCTGGAATGTTAATATTGTGGTATTACAGGCAGGGTAGCCTAATGCAGCTGGAATATAGAGTGACGATGGTTGTGTGAATAGGGATAACTTAGGCTCCAATAGTATGCACATTTATGTACATTGAACACAGTGAGTAAAACTGTTTGAACTGTAAGCAGAAACATTATAGTTAGTTCTTATATAGCAAGAACCTAATGACTTCAAAACTAATTTTTGACTGCATACTTGCTTTGACCTCTTAATCAGAATTTTTGATCTCTTAATCCTCTTAACTACCCCTTTGAATGAATTGTGACATGTTATTTTTTTGATATATCTGTATGCTTTAACATAGAAGAAGAAGAAGAGTTTGGATTTGATATCCCGCTTTTCACTACCCAAAGGAGTCTCAAAGCGGCTAACATTCTCCTTTCCCTTCCTCCCCCACAACAAACACTCTGTGAGGTGAGTGGGGCTGAGAGACTTCAAAGAAGTGTGACTATCCCAAGGTCACCCACCAGCTGCATGTGGAGGAGCAGAGACGCGAACCCGGTTCCCCCGATTACGAGTCTACCGCTCTTAACCACTACACCACACTGGCAACATCATGCACTTCTGTTTTCTGATTATCTATTTTAAACATCCTCCTGCAATAATTATGAATGGCTTTCACAAAAAATCTTAGCTAGAAAGAATGATTATGAAAGACTTCATACTACAATACATGAAAAACACAGTGCCCAGAGAGGACTTTCCCTAATCTATAAAGCGTATTAGTATAAAAATAAACTGTTTAATATGGTATGGTAAATATCTGACTTTAGTGTGTATTTGCAGTTGTTGGCAAAGCTACTGGGCAAAGTCCACATGCAGCTACTGGGGGACCTTGGGCTAGTCACACGTCTTTGAAATCTGTCAGCCCCACTCACCTCACAGAGTGTTTGTTGTGGGGAAAGAAGGGAAAGGAGAATGTTAGCCGCTTTGAGACTCCTTCAGGTAGTGATAAAGCGGGATATCAAATCCAAACTCTCCTCCTTTCCATATTTACAAAAAAGAAACAATTGAAGGAAGTGAGATATAGAGATCCTTCCTGTTGCTCTAACTCTGAGCATATTCATGATGAGATTCTGCTGTGCTCCCTTAAAAATAACCACAGAATTTTATTACCCTGTCTTTGACTTGCAGTTACTTATGAGGCTTATTTAGACAGTATTTTGGGTGGGATTCAACTAACAGCTACTGCTAATGGAAGTATGTGCAAGCACTTCCACTAGCGCAGTTGGACATTTCTTTCTCCCCACATCAGTCCCCAAAACTGGCTCGAGGTGGGGATGTTGGGAGAACTCCCAAGACAGTGTACAGGGGAAGGAAAGGGGAGTCATCTTGTCTGGCAAGCTGAAATGCTTACGCTGATGGAATCATTGCCATGGCATTATATTGAAATCTTCACATGGTCTGATCTGGTCATTTTATGGCTCCTCAATTAAATACTATCTGTGTGGGCTGGGAAACACTGTGGTCTTGTTAGATCTTTAAAAGTCAAGAATACAGAGTATTTAGTATTCCATGACCATATATTCATCCTTTTTTAAAAAAAAATCTAGGTGCGTATTGAACAGTGTCATGGCAGAACACAAATTGGGAAGTAGTTTTGTGAATCCGTTACTTACTGAGTATCTAGATAATGTATTATATTTTTAAACACACAGCATATCTGAATATATAATGTAAGAGAGCACATGTCGCATACCATGGTACAAAGGGAACATTTTGTTTTTCTAGTTAGGATGGGATCAGTAGCATAAACAGAAAATTTGTATCCAGAACTACTTGTTTACCTTCTGACTTCTCAGTCCATCAAAAGATAATTACTTTCTTCCTGTTGTGTTCATGGTTTATTATAGCAATGAGTGCCAAATTGAGCATCTCCTGATTGGCACTGATTGGCTGAATTTGGTGTTTATGGCTGCAGCCCAGGCTTTCAAGTCCTGAAGCCGGTCATTAATAAATAGCAAAGGGCAAATCAGAGGTGCACAATTTAAATGAGTACATGGGTTGCTAATGAGTTTTCATCATGAATTCCCAAAACACAATTTGAAGCTGTGCAGGATAGTAGTACGCATGCATGACACTGCAGATCTAAGACATTTCCGCTTAGGGAAAATGTAAACTGACAAATGCATTATCCAGGCAGGACAACTAAGTGATTAATTCAGGGGTTATCAAGTTGTATTATGGCTGCAGGTGGTAAGATGCATTCAGTAGCCACCTGTAATTTATTTGCAGTTTGCTTAGTTAAAAAAGTTTGAATCTGCTTCAGTTTTGGGACACTGCATTAAGTTAAGTACGGTTGGAAGGGTGGTCCACTAGGGTGACTGGGGCACAGCCCTCCCAGTGAGAATACCAAGCAAATTTTTAATATTTTCCCCTTCATAATCTCAAAGCCACACACATTTTATACTTATATTTGAACTCAGAGAAACTTTGCAAACACTTCTGCCTATCTTTTGTTCTTGTGCATCCTGTCCAGCACAGACACCATAGCAGATCTGGGAGAAGTTGGGACTGCTTTAAAAACAGCCATATGTATAGGCCTTAGTCTTTATCTGAGCATACTCAGTGCTCAAGGCTATACCAAGCCCTTAGGAGTGTGTGTGTGTATGTGTCCCTAAGCAGCCTTGCTGTTTGCTTCATTTTATTTTGCTACCTTTTTGAGTAAATGAGCAGCACTGAGCTCAGTTTTTTGTTTGTTAAATAAATGCCTATTTGCAAACATAATTTTTGTTTTGTGGATGGGGATATTGGAAGGACATAAGTTATTTTAAAATGTGTTTCTCAATCCTGCAGCAGGGAAAACAGAAGGAGAGAGAGATTTTTTGAAAGTGTGGGTGCTTTGAAGCAGACATGAAACCTTTATTTTTTAAAAAGTCCTCTATCCCACTGTGCTGGATTGTTTCAAGCCATTGGAGCGGGGGGGGGGGCAAGATCCTTGAGCATGGGATGGCAACCCACCTCCAAGCTTCCTTGGACCAATTATTTGGGTCTTCTTCAGTCCTATTTCTGGATTTTAGCACTGAAATTGTGTTGCTCACCTTGATAGATCAGTGCTGGGAGATGGATAGAGGGATTCCTTTGTGGTACTGCTGGACGTCTTTATAGCTTTTTATACAATTGGTCATTGTATCTTTCTGGACCATCTTTGGGGGATGGGCTTTCGGTACACCATTTTTAGACGGTTCCTTCCTGATTGATAAATTTTTCAGAAAAGTGGTGGCGGAGATTTCTGTTTGATTCCATACCCATTGTCTCATTGTGTCTTCAGGGTTCTATCTTATTCCCTGTGCTACCTAATACCTGTATGTAACAGTTGTGTGATATCAATATGCCTGATTCCAGGGAGTGATAGAAATCCTGAGCCGTTGCCTGGAACCAGTGAAATGTTAGAGATAGGCCAATAATTCCAAACAAAACAATATGTGATTTTGGTCACTAAATTGCAAATCCTAGAGACCGCACGTGCCCTGAAAAAAAAACCAGGTATGTTGTGGTGTTCCTGGACCAGTAATTGCTGCTGGATGTGCAGGTGGCGGCTTGGAGTAGGTTAAAAATGCTGCTGCTAAAGTCCTGACTAGGGCCAGTCTGCTGTAATTTGCTCTTACTCTTGTGCTGGCTACTAATTTGTTCCCATGCTCAATTCAAAGTGTTGCTTATTGCCTTTTATGGGCCTAGGTGGTTTGAGACTGTCTTCTCTCTGCCTCTCCCATTAAAATTAGCTAGTGAGACACATTCTCACGCATCCTGTCTGCATCCTGGCAGAAATGTAAGGGAGAGCTCCCTTTCTAGCTGTGCTCAACCCAAGGAACACTCAGTCTCAGGAATACTGTGTGGCATTGTTTTTGATGATATTTTGAATTTTTAAAAATCTGGCTAATTTTATTTGATATCTCATGTGCCATTCCTGTTCTGTGCCTGTTTTAGCGATGCTGTGTTTTAAAATTTTATTTCCGATTGTATTTGCTATTGATATGTTTTAATTCTGTGCCGCTTTGTCACCTTGGACATCATTGAATGAAAATGTGGGGTATCAGCTGACTGAAAGCCAAATAAATAAATCAGGTAGATAATATTGGGTTACCAACATCAGGATGATTTGCCTTGTTCGATGCAAAGGATCCTGAAAGTGATCTTGATCTAATGTTTCTGTCCTCACCTTAAAACTTCCGTAAGAGGGGAAGTGCACCAAGGCTGGCTGGATAGGTGGGCTAAAAGTTATGTTTGGTAGTAGAAGCTGTGGAACAAATTAATAATATTTCTCTGGAGGCCCTCTTCTTCCTCCTTCTTGGCTGATGGTGTGTGGGTGTGTGCATGTTGTGGGCCATGTAAGTAAGCCAGAAGCAATGTGGGGAGTGCAGATAGCACACTTCTGAACAAGACGTAGAAAAAGGGGTATGTTTCTTGGACATTATGAATACTGACTAGAGAATGTGCATATTTCCCAGAGAATGGAAAAAATGTACATTCCCCAATGCCTGTTGGAGATTATGCCTAATGGCTGGAGAATGTACAAAATTCAGTCACTATATGCAGATTCCAAGGCCCATTGGGGATTATATACATTGTCTGGAAAATGTGCATGATCCTGTCTTTATGGAAAGATTAGTGTGGAGCTAGGGATGGATGAATCTCTGGTTTTGGTCCTGTTTACTTTTACATCTTTTCCCCTGTATATCCATTTCATTTCATTATAAAACTGAATATATTTTAAAGTTATGTTCTCAAAATATTATTTAATTTTTGTACACATTTATTTATGGAGAATTGTGAAGTTCAGTAAGTTGCTAAATTCCAATCCACATTGTGAGGACCAGGTCAGTTCATCTGACCTGATTAACAAAGATCAAAATTATCAAGCACCCGTATTCCGAAGCCCGTGTGGACCTCTTTTGTCACCAAAACAATGATTTTGTTGCAGTAAACTGTAAGCAGCCAAAGCCTTTAATGTAGTGGACTAGGTGGCTCCAAAATACAGTATATTACGACTCAGTAGTTCTTCAAAATGCTGAAACGCAGAGGTTTTATCACAAAGGATGCAGATGTCATTTTGCTCTTCCGAATCTAACAGTTGTAACAAGTTGTTTCACTCCCTGCTGCGAAAAAGATATTGCTGGCAGCCTGAGTGAAAAGGAAGTTGAGGAGGAAAGCTGTCAAGAGTTGTTCTTTGTACTTTAAGGAAGACAAAAATGACAAGAAAACAAAAAGTAGTCTACATACAGAAAGCTTCTATGGAGTATTTAGCTTTATTTTATTTCCCAGTAGGGAATTATTTAAAGCATCATGTGTACTTACATAAATGCATGTTGTGATTGTGTAGCTTGGAAACCTCTGTTCACATGGAATGACTATGACGCTGAGGTTTGTCATGAAAGTAGTTGCAACATAAATTTATTGGAACTTAGTTCTATATATTTTCTAGCCGTAACAAAAAATTATAATGCATCTGCAAACTGGTCTATAATGCTTGTTGAGCATAATAAAATGAAATTCTCTACATGCTACAACTTTTCATAATCCAGGAGAGTTTCATGTATAAAATATGGCTATTGCAGAAGGCAGGGTTTTTCAAAAGACACGAACGTATCCCGAACAAGTAAATCCATAGTGTATTTAGTGTCTTGCAGATGCTGCCACTGGGAAAGGTTTACTTGTAAACTGCCCAGAGAGCTTTTATTGTTGTGCTGTATATAAATATTAAATGAATTAAGGGGATACATGACCAGATGTTCCTTTTGTTACTGAATTTTAGAACCTGCTCGATGGGAAAATTAGAAGCAGTTGTTGGGGAATAGTGCAGAGAATTGCAAACGATTTAGGCAAAAGGTCTGGGTTATATCTAGAGGCAACAGGGACAGAGCAGAAAGAGGTGATGTAAATTTTCTTAAATGTTGAGGAGAAAGTGGCTTTTGATGCTTAAAGCCAAGTTTCCTGAAGGTCAGACTAGAAAGTGGATTGCAATGTTGATAAAAACTGAAGAGTACTGCATACCACAGAAGTTTGAAAGAGAGGTTTTTTTTCTTTGTTACATTTAATACAGATGCTGATGAAATTAGATGGCTGTATGTCACAGAACTTGGCAAGACTTGGAAACACAATTATTTGTGAGATAAAGTAAAGTGTAAACATTGAAGGTGCAGACCAAAGTATTAATGAGTATGAAAATTTGGTTTAGAAATTGAATGAATGAATGAGTGGTGATGATGATGATTTAACAGTTTTGTGCCAGAGAGTGCAGGCTGAGTTTCCAACACTTTGAACAAGATAATCTCGGCATACAAGCAGGGATGGTTGGACTGGCCAGTAGTTAGGCTGCCCACGGATTGAATTCTTGCCCTGTACTATGGCAAACGGTGGCTATTTTTAACTCATCTCATTCTGGTTATTGTTATTGCTCCATTGCTTTGCCTTCAATCCTCGCTGCTAACACAGTAAAACATGGCTCCAAACCATGCTTTTCATTTGCAAACATTTGCCATAATTAGATAAAAATTTGCAAAACACTGAAGTGTCTTCCAAACAAAAAGCTGAAAGCATGCATTTGATTTGAATTGAGGAAGAGAATCATATCTCTGGAGTTGAATGGAAAAATACTAATTAATTAATTAATTAATTAATTATACCCTGCCTTTTTCCCTGACGGGACTCAAGGCAGCTTACAGATAAAAACAAGAACTGTTAAAACATAGAAATTGAATCATTAAAAAACAATTAAGCACTGATAGAATTTAAACCATATACATATATAAAATCTTATTTAAAACATACCAATAATTACAATAAAATAGCATGGAACCAGCACTTTAACTATAAGCAGTCAATTCACCAAAGCCTGTTGGAACAAGAAAGTCTTCAACTGCCAGTGGAAGGACAGCAAGGAGGGAGCCACTCTATCTTTCCCAGGAAAGCACTTCCATAGCCTGGGAGCAGCCACCAAGATGGCCCTGGAATCAGACAATAGGGCTTGGGTTAACATCGGAGCTAGAGCATATAAAGAAAATTAATAATTTTGAAATGTGTATTCAAACAATATTATACTTCAGTTGCTGGCATCCATTTGTCTCTGGAGACAATGGTGAGTAGGCCTTTGGAGTGGGCCTTTGGGGGCAAGGTCAAGCTGTTGGAAGGTTGCAGCACCTGAGCAAACTTCCGTTCCCACTGGCTTGTGGGACATCTTTGGTAGAAGAAAAGGCTAAAGAGTAAACCCAACACAAATCTGAAGTAGAGTCCCTAAGGCGATTGGATGGCATCTTGTATACTTCAGTATTCATTTTATAAAATGCCAATTGTTGTTTGCTTACATGCAATTTGCAACTCCCACAGAATTTAAAATACATTTTACTTATTTCGGTTATCTTGCCTTTCTTCTGTTGAACCAAATACATTGTATATAGGCAGTTTACCATCCAGACACTGGCCAGACCCAAACTTAATTATTTTCAGCAGGTTTGCTACCTCATATGCTTTCATGTAATGCCTGGTTTCTGAAGACAATACTAGATGTGACAGCAGGAGATCATATGGGGCAAGTTGTAGCTTTGTAATAATTTTTCTTTGAGGTGAGGCAGGGAATGACACAAGGGGAGGAGTTAAACCCAGCTTCACTTAATGCCGAGGCCTCAGTTGATTTGATCCCATCTCCTAAATCTGATATTAAACATCTAAGGAGAGAAGAGATGGGAGAGGATCAAACTCAGTTTGACCTTTTAAAAGCTCAGAGACCAGGACACGTATTTTAGATCTTGCTTTAAAAAGTGAGCAAAAGTTGAGTGCCCTTGGCCAGAACCAGCAGAGCTTTTCTACATAATCTTGTCATACTATTGCAACAATAACAACCCTTTACAAGCAGTATTTTTCATTAAGGTTTCACCTTGGAATGGTTTCTTGGCTAGGAATAATACAATTAGCTGCTTGCACGTCATATATATATATATATATAGAGAGAGAGAGAGAGAGAGCGCACACAGTGGTACATTATGGATGACATCCAAACTAGTGTGCCATCTAAACCTGCCCTTCAGTCCCTTGCTCTGTGAAAGAGACTTATTTTTCTGCTTCTTTCTTGGGGCTGTATGTTTCCCACTACCAATGGCTGGTCTTGGTATCACCTGGAAAGAACCCACTTAGGTTCAGGAAACTTCCTCAGTGACAGTCCATGAGATGCTGCCAAAAGAAGTATAGAAGTAGTGTGTGTTGCTATACTGTGGGCGTGGGAGCAGATGTGGCACTGGGTATATGAAATTAGGAGGGCATGAGGGAAATTATTATCTAGATTACTTGTTACCAGCAGGAGGCTGGAAGTTGCACATTTCCCATGCTGTTTTTCCTAAACTGGAAGATTGAGCATTTCTTTCTTTGTAGCTTGTATTGCCTGCATTTTCCTCTCCAAAATGGCCAGCAAAAAATGTACAAAAAACAAAACAAATCCTTATTTCTTCTTCCTCCCCCAAACGTTCATTCACCATTTAACTTTTAAGAGGTTAAACTGTATACACTGGAGAATATTGTCATTGCTTCCACTGACAAAACATTCATATTATTATAGACTGTACTTACAGTGAAGAAAGCACCACTCTTCCTAAGCAGAGATATTGTTTCATGCTGAGCCACTGGCTCTCAAGGATCCTTTCTGTGAATGTGGTACTGGCATGTTTATTTCTTGAAAATATTACTGATTGTAGCTAGTATGCCATAAACACTGTGTGAAATGCAGTTACCCCCAAAATGCAATTTCGACCCCAGTTAGTACTGTGTGGTGTTTTATTTGTAGTCTTGCATAGTTTTTCTGGACTACCCAGTTATCCAGGATAGCTGGATGTGTCTATCTGAGATGGTTTAATAAAGCCTAGTATATAGTAGCCTCTCCCAATTTTGTGTCCTCCAGATGTTTTGGGCCAAAACTCACTGGTGATTGGTCCTGCTGGCTACAACTGATGCAAATTGTGACCCCCTCAAAAAAAAATGTTAAAGTACTGTTATTACTTTAGCAAAAGCTTTATTAGCAACTGAGCAGATTCATTTTGATGTATTGCATTCAGATAAGAAAATGACTTCTTAATTTGGAATTAACTGTGTGTATTCATGTCCAATGCATGCAGTGGTTTCTACTGGAGCTCCTCCATATGTTTCTCTTTCATCAATCCTGGTTGTGCATCCATAGGTTGCCTAAATCATTTAAATATTGTAATATTGATTTTGATGTTAGTGGCGAGTATGGGCCAAGTAGTTGTTTTCCAAGAAGTGGTGCCAAAGCCATATGCTTTGCAGCTGGTTCATCATCTTCTGGGCAGGATGGACTCATTGCAAAATTCAGCCCAGAGGGAGGGAGGGAAGGAGGGAGGGAGAGAGAGAGGGAGGGAGGGAGGGAGAGAGGGATATGTGCCATGAATAACATAAATGTGAAGTATGATATATGGTAAGGAAACTAAATGTTTTTAAAACACTTCCTAAATTTGGCATAATACTTTCATTATGACCACACCAAGGGACAGATAAGATTATCTATGTTCTCTATTACAGAAAATACTTTTCTAAATATTAAGACAATGTTAGACACTAATTGTGTCCAAGCAGCATTATAACTTACCTAAACAGCACTTTGTTTAGTGCTTTTCAGACTATGTTGGACTCTTACATAATAGCCCTAATACAACAGAACCTACCTGCAATATCAGGCTTCTTCATGGCCGGTTCTGACTTTTAAACAGCTGTTCCAGTAGCTGAGACTGCATACTTACTAATTTTCCCAGTTATCAGGGCTCATCCAGACTTCTTTTTGCACCATGCTTTCCAGGCACAGGTCTGTGCTTTAAAGATTTAAAGTTCCATGTCCTGGCCTTTTGTTGTCCCAGTGCTTTCCCTAGGAAAACCTGCATTTTACCGCTGAATCAAAGCAAAGGGTAATTCGCTGAAATCTCAGTTACTGTTTGCCCCAGTTCAGTGGTAAAATGTGGTTTTTACTGTGGAAGTTGCCAGAGCAAAACAACAACAACAACAACAAAACCACCCAGACCTGTGCCTAGAAATGTGGCACAAAACAAAATCTGGATGAGCTCCGAGATTACCAATCTAGGAGGGAAGGATTGGCAGGATAGCTGATTTCAGCTTCCCTCTCCCATTTAGCATGCCTGCCTCCTTGAATGGATTATGAGAGCTATTGCCAGTAATCACATAGTGATTATGTGGATACAGTCCTGGCTGATCAAGCTTTACCTGTTAGGAATTCATTTGCAGCCCCTCATCCAGGTAGGAATACTTTTGTGGAGGTCTGCTTTTGCACATGTGTGCCCTAGATGAATTGAGGTGATTATCCAGGACCATCAGAATTTAACAAGGACAACTTTTCTAATAAACATTGAAACATTGAAAATGTGGCTTTGTAGATATCCAATTGCTACAGATTTTGTTGCAGTCTTGTTATATTATATAGATATAGGTTAGATTATATAGGTAGTCACCTAAGGAGCTATCTGAACAGATTATAAATGTTACTAGGGGGGAAGGGGAGAGAATTGGATTATAAATGGAAACAGTAACTTCTACAGATTTCAGCTACCACCCACAGCGACTGGCCGTTAATCTCCAATATAGGGTTAAAATGGATAAACTAGCTAACTTAAATGCTAAGTAATTAAGAAAATCTTATAAAGAGTCTCTGTCACAGTGTTGTGTGTTTTTTTTAAAAAAAACATATATATGTTCTCCATTCCTGTTATCTCTCCTCCCCACCCCACCCCCCCAAAAAAATTGATCAAAAGAACTATCACACACAATTATTGGCTGCTTTTTGAAAAAACATTTTCAATATTATGAATCTTTGATTATGAGATGGCTAAAAACATTGTTATTGTTGATGTTAAAGGTAAATTACCTGCTGTCAGAAAGAACTAGGCTACAGTTATAAAGGCATATCCAAAGGTTTGGGCATCCAAACAGACTGAGTTAAGGCTCTTCATTTGTCTCAGTCCTTATGGAGCGGGGGAGAGTTGGTCTGTCCTGTCCCACTTTTGAGGAATTTTTACACTGCATGCCAGCTAAGAAACATTGACTTCATTTGCACATAACACCCTAACCGTGACTTAGCACAACCTTGGCTTAGCACACATGAGCAAAATTTGTGCAACCCCTAGGAAGGGATTGGGGCCACTTTGCTCCTCCTCCGGTCTTCCTGCTACTGTGCTGCACTATACTAAATCATAGCTTGGCTTAGCGTGTCATCTAAACCTTGGCTGGTGATTTATCTCTTTCTTCACAAATCTTGGATATAGCTTATGGTTTGTCTGGAAAGAGCTAAACTGCAAGCCCATGTTAGGATCATATGGTAAGTCAAAACATGGTTTCACACGGTATAGCAAGAGAACAACCAGTGGTGGAGCAAAGTAGCCACGATCTCCTCTCCGTGAGCTCACATGTTGCTCATACATGTTAAATTATGCTTGTGTTACATGCAGAAAGAATCATAGTGTTTATAGAAGTATTCCACTGGGAAAATATTGTCTGGATTTTGAGCAGGTATGAAAATATCCCCATAACACGAGTCATACCGTTGATGCTGACTGTTTAAGCTACATGCATATGATGGTATGTTGCACTTCACTGGGTCGGGCAAGGGTCTTAAAGAGACCTCAGAAAAGGTTTGAGCCTTGAGGGGTGCACCATAGGTTAGGCACCCCTCAAGTACAGTATCACAAGCTTGCCAAATATAGCATCATACAACAGTGCTAATAATTCTTTGGTTGGTTGTTTTGGTTGGTTGGTGTATAAAGAAGAAGAAGAAGAGTTTGGATTTGATATCCCGCTTTTCACTACCCAAAGGAGTCTCAAAGCGGCTAACATTCTCCTTTCCCTTTCTCCCCCACAACAAACACTCTGTGAGGTGAGTGGGGCTGAGAGACTTCAGAGAAGTGTGACTAGCCCAAGGTCACCCAGCAGCTGCATGTGGAGGAGCGGAGACACGAACCCGGTTCCCCAGATTACGAGTCTACCACTCTTAACCACTACACCACACTGGCTCCCGATAAACTCCCACATAGAGTAAATAAACACTATATTCTGACCAGGAGTATTTCTTTTTAGATAACCAACCAGCTGGACTGATGGGATGTTTAATCCCCTATTTCTGTCCCCCTGAATTGGCTATAGTTACTTAGGATATTGAGTTTTTCTGATTTTCGCTTGCCATGTGTCTCCATATGTTATGCATATATTTTTTTTTATAAAGTTCAAGTAAAATTTTGTGTTCAGTCGTTCTTTTCATTTCAAATAGTTAAGTTTATACTATGGTTTTGCATGTTAAATGTTCCTTTTCACTTCAGTAATCCCTGTGGTAATTTCTTTTGGCAAAATAATTTGCTGATTGTTTTAAGCCTAAAAGCTCTTTGACACTTAAGAGATTTGGGGCATGGATTATAAAGTGCTGTTTAATCTTCACCTACGGATCCATTGTCTATGGATTATTGATGCAGTTAAGTCATTATGTCTAAGTCTGAACCTTTTAAATTTTCAGACCTGAGACTGAGAGTATAAATTGAACCTACAAATTGAAATATAGAAGGCTCCCATCTAAGGTTCTTGTCGCACTTCTTAAAGTCTTAATTCCTTCATTTGTCTGCTCGGACCGTCTTGAGAATAAACAATGCAGATCATGATGCAGTTTAATTGTGCAAACTAATAATTATTTGGATGTTTTGAAGGGGTCCTTCTGCCTATCGTATAAACTACATTGTACAAGTAAAGTCTTCCACATTTCCCCCCTTTTTAAATTCTGAGATCTCTTCCAGTGGTAATCATGGTCTATTTGATCAAAGGTGTGGTCATTTTAGAACACCAGCACCCTGTGCACTAGAACCTTGTCAACCTGTCAAAAGCATATTGAAACAGATTATACAAGAATATAAAGTGACAACTCCTTTTCTTAGTATATTAAGATTTTTAAAGAAACCTAAAGGATGCATGCAGCAAAGTGTTAAGACTGATGAGCCAATGTCTAGTTTCTTCTGAGTTCAGCAGCGAAAATACATGTCATAGTTGCAATCTAGGGTAAAAAAGGGGGGTAAAAATGATAACACCACACAGAATGCTGTTTATTCAATGGAGGCTTCCCATGGAGAGAATATTTGCAAATTAGTCTCTTTTTCTTGCAGCACCTCATGCCACTTTCCACACTGTTCGTGAGAGGCTGCTAGTCATATGGAACACATAGTGGGATTCAGGTGGTTGCAGAGAGAAGGGGAAATTGTTTAAAATTGCCACCCACCCCAGTTCCATTCATAGAATGGAATACTCTGTTGAGTACACAGGACACTGGCCAAGGAAATTTCATTTCTGACTCTTAAATGCATATTCTGTTATTTGGAGGGGGGAGTTATGTTGCTTGATCTTAGCATCTTCTTAGTATTGAATAGATTGAATAATTCGCTATTAGTAATATCTTATATTATGCTAGTATCTAAGTGCCAAAAGGAAACCACAACTTCCTGTTCAGTCTCCATTTGAAAGCAACTACTGCACATTAGCAACAAAATTAGTGTTGCATAATGCCATCAGATTTACTTCCTACTCTACAGATATGTTTAAGCGTGACCCTCTAGAGGGCAAAGCTTGGTTAAGCAATCCATATATTGACTCAGAAACAAATGCAACTGTAGTTATTAGCTTTAGGCAGTGCCACTCACTGAACACTATTTAAATGCTAAATTCAGTTCCTAACAATAGCTAAATAAAACATTTAGGTTGGACTATAGTGAAATCATAGCCATGTTAATATTTATTGAACAAGCATTGTCATTGTGTTTGTCAGATAACACGTGATTCCAAGCATATGGGGCAGCAAGAGAGGTGTCTTTCAAGGGAGCAGAGACCTTTGGACATTGGGTGGTGGAGCTGTGGGAATCAAGATCATGGGCAGAAGGCCAGGGCTTTGGCATAAGGACAAGGATCCTGTGAATGTCACATGAGAGACATAAGGTGAATAATTTTTGCAGTAGCATGCTAAACAGATATGAGAGGGCTGAGATGAGATAGTGGAATACCAGAGATAAGAAAGTTGCAGTAGTAAAATCAAAAGAAGTTTATTTTGTTTATGAAGTCAAATTGTAGAAAAGGTAAATTTTCTGGAAGATAAATTAGCTGTAATTGAATTGTTCCTGTTCCTATTTGTTGCTGAACAATTTAGGGTGAAGATCATGTTATATGCAGTTTTCTACTTCATACTTTCTTCAAGAGACTTCAAGCAATTTTAATTTTAGTTTCAAGGTTGTCTGTTTCATAGTTGGGTACAATTGTTTTTATTCTGTTTTCGTTCTGTGTTTGAGACATCTCATCTTGAAATGGGCTAAAATCCCTGCTAGGAGAAAAATGACAGCTTTATAGTTGCTTTAACCATAATATTATATCATGTTGCAAACTTGGTTATAGTCCAACTGAGTAAACTTGATTTTGTTACATATGGCTTTGTTGTTGAAAAATAACTCCAGAACATTAAGCTCTGTTCAAAGGAGTACTAAGCATGGCTCTGAAAGTATTGACCAGAAGAAAGGAGATAGATAATAGTGTGTACTGAAATAAACCGCTAGAAACTGCAGCCATGAACATGAAATGCATTACAGTGGTACCTCTGGTTACGCACTTAATTCGTTCTGGAGGTCCGTTCTTAACCTGAAACTGTTCTTAACCTGAAGCACCACTTTAGCTAATGGGACCTGCTGCTGCTGCTGCGCCGCCAGAGCACGATTTCTGTTCTTATCCTGAAGCAAAGTTTTTAACCTGAAGTGTTATTTCTGGGTTAGCGGAGTATGTAACTTGAAGCGTATGTAACCTGAAATGTATGTAACCCGAGGTACCACTGTAGTCAGAAAGCGAGATGAAGAATAGCTGGAGTTCAGTGGGAAGCAGTTTCCCCAGGACCATGGACAGCTCTGAGCAAGCAGATGGTTGGCTTCAACAGAGCTAAGGCTCAAAATTTACACTATGCCGTTTGTGTGCAAGAGTTTTCTTACACAAATAGCCAGCATAGGGGAAAGGGGCTGATTCAGATTGGCACCCTGGCTTTGGGATAGGGGGTGTTAAGTCTTTGCCCCATGTGGTTCCAATCCAGATTGGGCTTCCTGTGCCTGCTATTAGCACAAGAAAGAAAAATATCTCTTATTCAGTTCAATGGGAGATATTTTCCACCATGCCAATTGCAGCTACAGAGGGGCCAACTCAGATAAGAATCACAGAGGGAGGCAAATGGTTCAAGACCCCTTCACTGCCAGTGCCCTGATCTAGGTGTGGTCCACACATTATTAGTGAAAGAATAATCTTGCACTCAAGCAAGAACCGTGTTAGCAACATGTTTAGTTCTGCTCTAGGACCAAATAATCTGGTGCAGGCCTTGATGTCCCAACTTCCCCTTAGAGCAGGTTCAACTAGATTCAAAGTGATGGAATCAAAAGTAGTATGCATAGGGCTTTCAGACAGTTTCTCATCCAGGCCTAGAGCTGCTTAGATAGCAGTGTGCTTCAAGAACAGTCTGGTTTTCAATAATTGTTCAAAAATATCATTGTATCTTGAAATATTTGTTTTTGATACATATGGTGCTCTGCACAAATAGATTTTATTAGATAGTCTGCCCCTTAAGATGCTTATCATTTAGTCCACAAGCCCATTTGGCAAGTAGATAATCTTAGGGATCCAAAATCCATTACTTTTCAAGGAGGTGCATAAATGTATCGTTTGTACCCACAGCAATATATATATATATATATATATATATATATATATATATATATATATATATATATATATATATATATATATATATATATATACACACACACACACACACACACACACACAGTATATATATATGCTGTGGGTACAAACGATACATTTATGCACCTCCTTGAAAAGTAATGGATATATATAATGGTATCCCAGTGACTGATCTCTCATATATCGCATTCTCCATCCTCAAGCCTGCATTTTTAATTTTTAATTTGCCTATTCCTCCCACTTCTACATTTTGCTGTGACATCCAGTCCTACTGCCCTGGGAATCCTGATTGTCCTTTGCAGGGTAGGGTATAAACTTAGAAATAAAATTATCTGGTTTGAGCAGTCGCTGCAGTCAAAGATTGCAAACCAGAATTGTAGTGTGTGTTGACTCTAAGACAATAGTAGGGAAGGGAGTTTTATGCTACTGGAGTGAAATGCTAAGTATATTTCCTAAGGAGGAAAAATAGAACATCCTTTCCTCCTAATATTCTGAAGAGTATACTGACTAAAAATTGTTTGTTTGTTTGTTTTAAAAAATTAATCAATGTAATTTTTTTCTTTATTTATATGCAATACCATTTTGCTACCAAATCTCATTTTTAAAGGCTGATACTTAAAAGAAAAAAATGTAGAAGCGAAAAAATCAAAATCAATATATGTTTATCATCCTATCTTCAAAAGTCTGAAGGCACAGATACATGCCTGTGACTCTAGTAATGTATACAGTTTTAATATTTCATGAATAAGATGAGCATCCAGTGGAGAATATATAAGATCATTTGCCTGAATCTGTCAAAAGTCTACATCAGTTTTTCTCTTTTTACTTAGCAACATTGAATTTTGTGTATGTGTGTGAATGACATTAATCTCACATTCTTTTTTTAAAAAACCATGTACATAAGAGGGAAAAGGAGATTAGGTGATTCAGAAGCATCCAAAAGCATCCTTCATCTCCCCCCTGCATCACTTTTAAATTGAGATTCACATGCAACATAGGAAGCTCAAAAGCTCTCTTCACATGTACAGAACCTGGTCAGTCTTTTGGGATCTTTCTTGGGATTGCACCCTAGCCATTTAATATCCTTTTATTTTTCTTGATGGAAATACCATCATATCGGCTTTCCCTTGGATTTTATTGTATCCATCGCTGTTCATTCAGTGAAAAACACTACTCTACTTCAGCTTTGACTTTGTTGGCACTAAATGCATTTGATCATATTTTATTCTACAATGTGTGGGTTTTTTGTTTTTTGTGTTGTTTTTTTAAAAAAACACCATTTAATACTAAAACCCGGAATAGGAAACAAATGTGGATAGTATAATGTGCTACTAGTATTCTTTGTCTGGAATTGGGTGTGTGTGTGTTTTAGCTAACAAATATATAATGTGGATATTCAATACTAAATACAACAGAAGGCATTTTATGAAAGGTCAGGAGTTGTGTGAGCATCGCATAATAGAGGTCAATGTTATTTAGTGGGCTTCTGGCCACATAATATTCTCTGTACTAGAAGCGGCAAGTATAAATCAGAGACAAACTACACACGGTGCTTGGCATATAGTTTACTCAAGCCTGCAAGATTGTTCTTTAATTTGGAGGGCAAGGTATATTGGCACCATGGTGTGCAAGGCAGAGGGAATTGAACCTTTTGCCCTCACTGCAGTCATGATCAGTATTGAGAGCACAAGTGGCAGGCATCTGTGAAGCTAATTTGTGATTGCAAAGTGTAAGCATATCCCTGCACACACACACACACACACACACATTGGCTCTTTCTAAAAAAGGGGGTTGTGAACACTCCCCCAGTTGTGATCCCTCTCCCTTTTCCACATCCCTCACTGGCTGTGCTCCACAACCTCCGCAAGTGTTTTTTCGTTCTACCGAAATGTGTTCTTGAACTGCAGTGATTTCCTTTTTTCTTTTCTGGATGGAAAGGGATGTGTGCAGAAACCTTTGGCTAGATGTAGCCTGCTCTGCAAAGGAAGAGTAGCACCTACTGCCTTGCCCGTTTTGTCTCTGGACCTGACAGTTTCTGTTATGTGGTCCCCATAAGGTTACTCATGAGGTAATTTGGCTCTGAAGCCCATAAAGGTACTCCAGCCCTGTAATCAAAGTGAAATATTTCACTTTCCAGGACAAATTGCCGCTCATTTGTTCCTCAGATGAGCGCCTAAAGGTTCATTCAGTTGTGTGGATACTGGCAGTCTACACTACATTGGTTTTAATTGGGTATTCATTCAAATGTGCATGCCATTCCAACTAATCTTTCTAGACCACACATTAGACCATTGTTGTTTTTCCCTTGCTTGCTACTGTGTGAAGGTAGCTTTACATCTCTCATTAGTAACAGCTTCAGGGTCAAAACGTACTAGTGAATAAATATCGTCAAAATCTGCTAGCGAATAAATATAGTGATAGACACCAGCTTCTGCTGTGGAGTTCAAATTGGTAATCTGATTTTTACAATTTATTTTACAGGTCTGAAGGTGAAAGTTCAAGAAGCATCAGGTATGTATCTGTACAGTGTCTCTTGAACTATTTTATTATTACAAACACATGTCCTGAATTTTGGCTTGATACTGAACCAACATGGATAAAACAATTCTTTTAAAAAAGCTGTACTTTACAATATCAAACCTTTTGTTTACACTTTAATGCTGTAATTGTAAATGTACTTTACAGCAGTGTTTTTCAACCTTTTTTGGGCAAAGGCACACTTGTTTCATGAAAAAAATCACGAGGCACACCACCATTAGAAAATGTTAAAAAATGTTAAAAAATTTAACTCTGTGCCTATATTGACTATATATAAAGTATATATATAAAGTATATATATAATTTTTCAATTTTCCCCACGGCACACCAGGCAACATCTCGCGGCACACTAGTGTGCCGTGGAACACTGGTTGAAAAACACGGCTTTACAGTATCAAACCTTTTTTTACACTTTAATGCTGTAATTGTAAAATTAGACATCTCTGTTTTCTTAAACATGCCAAAGTTTTCTTTTTTAAAGTTAAGAATAACTAAAATAACATAACATTGCATGTAAGGAAGTTTTCTGCACTTGAAGGAAGCCAAGATTCTGCAACTTACAGCATCCACAGACAGGTGTGCTTCACATGCAATTACATGTAAAATTAATTTCTTACTAGATTAGATTTTAATTGCCTGCTGCCTTAAAAAAAACATTAGCTTTTTAGAAAGTATTTTCCAGAATACATATGCTTGAGAGATTTGAATGATTTCATTTCCAGCTAAAGATATGTGTTGTTATGTTGCCACAACTGTAAATCTTTGCACATTTGGCTCTCTTTTCTGTACTTGAAGGAAGCCAAGTTTTTCAACTTTCTAAGACCACCTTGTTAGTTAAACTGTAAGAATTGTCACCTGATACCAACTGGTTTTTCTATGCATCGAGTTAGGTACCTTTGTATTTGCTTCTCATAGATTCTTTTGTTTCCAATGAGACTATAATTAGGTCTTTTATTATTGCAGTTTGTGGTAGATGCAGTCTGAACTTGGTTGTTCCAGTATGTGACTTTAGCTACGATTAATTCTTTCTTTTTTTTAACCTTTTTCACTTTTAACAAATCTTACAAATGCTATGTGTTGGCTGGCAATTTCAATATTTTGAATGGTCTCAGGTTTTCTTGAATTGCAGGAAAATACTGGTAGTCCAACATTACTTGAGTTTTAAAACATGCATCCACCATTTCCATGGGTTAGTTACATTTTTATATTAAAATTGTTTTGTAAAAGCAGTAATCATATGCTTACCTGTTGGAGCAGGTGTGTAGTCTCAGTGAAACATTTATAGCATTAATTTATTTTATATTGGTTTATCATTACTCTAAGAATATTCTGTAGATAGGCTGAATTACTTACATAGGTTATTGGATAAGGAGGAATGCAAATTTATATTAACACAATTTCAGCATGTTTTTTTTAAAAAAAATGTTGATTTAAACATAGTTGGACATTATGAAAATATATTAATATGATGGACTTTTAATTCATGGTAAACAAAAACAATTTAGTATTTGGTATGCTCTGTGTTCAAACCCATAACAGTCATTATGTCAGTCATGCAATGCACTATTTAAACCTAAATGTATGTACCTCTTCATATGCTGTAGCATCTTGGAGCTAAAATAAGTGTGTGTATGTTTTTAAATATAAAATGAACTTGTTCAGCCAAAGCTAAGCATCCTTAAATATCACTGATCTCTGTGCTTCAGTTGGTGTGTTTCAGTTTGTTCCACTGAAATGTTCAGTTGGACTTGAATTGTTCAACTGTGCCTGGATTGGTACCTTAAATATTTAGCTAATCTGGCAAATAATCTATAATGTATATTGAAAACTCTACCCACCAATTTCTAGAAATAACAGCTTTAAACTGTCCTGATGCTTGGCTCTTGGCATATATTGTATAGGTCCTTATATTAAGTGGAAGCTGCTAACTTACCTTCTAACATTACAGTTCAGATGACAGGAGGAATCCTTGCTTCTGTACATAGCACTGTTATCTGTGGAGTCAAAGGGTGTTTCATATGTTTTAGTACATCCTGTTTTACCACTGTAAATATATATAAATGGGATTCTATGATAAAAGTTCTCTCACTCCTTAGTGTCATACTTGCAGATGACTTAAATTAGCAAATTGTCTGAGGCTATGGATGTTTATTCAGAAATGAGCCCCACTAAGTTTAAATCAACATACTTAAAATGGCAGTCTTAGGATATTTTTCTCAATATAGACTTAATAATGCAAACTTCAGGTTGTTTTACACCAGGGAATGTGTTTTCTGTGTTCTGCAACAGATATCCCAATTTAATATTTATCAGTAAGATCTTTAAAAAGAATTTAAATGTCCATGAGTGTGAGAGGCATATTATTATTTCCATTTCTATATACCACGCAGATACTTAATATTCATAGGCTCTTCTGCTGCATTGTATATTTGCCATCATTCATTGCTTTCCTCTCACATCACAATCATTAACAGTGTGAGATGTTACTAGGGGTATTTAAAAGTATGCAGTTTAGCAGAGTGATAATTAAGTCGCTTATTAAGGGCAAAGATCATGTTGCTGCTTCTGAGCAAAGGCTTGATTGCAGGCCATTTTATTTAGCTTGTGGCTAACGTGATATAAACTCCTCTAAAGGAAGTAGAAAACTAATGGCCCTGAACCAATATAGAGTAGAAAAGAGATGCAAAGTACTGTAAGAATAGCTTTTATATCAGTTGAATAACTGGTAACACACTAATTAAAAGGGGAGGAGAAAGAGCACCCCACAGATCTTAAGTGTGCCTTCTTTGCGGTTTACTAGCTGCCAAATATTAACTAATAAAATAATTACTAGAGTGAAATTAGTAGAGTAAATATTTCAAATGTTACTACTGAGGGCTTTTATTCAGTAATATAAAAGCTATATCTAACCTAGTCCACTATTCCAACATCCAAACACTATAGGTGTCTTATTAAGGATCAAATAAGATGTAGATGTCCTAGTGCAAGGGGAGAACAGCGGCAAGACTTGGATTGCTCAGGTACACTGGCAGAACCAACCCAGCACTTCCACTGGTGTGCTTGTGAACTTGCCACCACACTACCTTGCATCATCTCAGCAACTGGCAACACTGCTGTTGAGAGACCAGTGCCGCCCCATGTTGCTAGCTCCTCCTGCCTATGAGAGTCCCCTGGGCTGCCAAGTTGATGAGGTAGATATACTCATGAGGGACTGACTATGCTACTAGAAAGGTATGCATAGCAACTTCAGCTGAACCTACAAGCCTGCCACAATGAGCAGCATGTGAGTCTATCTGCAAGTAATTTGGCAATTTTCCTATGTGTCACAGTGAATCTCCTTCTGAAGAACCATCTGAACAATATCACAGACCTGCCACATTGCTTCCTTCTTTACTTTGGAATTCTGTTTGCCTTCTCCGTGATGAATGTCAAGCTAGCCATTTTCTCACCATAGCTCGTATCTGACTCCTTACATTCTGAGTAGGATAACTCAAAGTACCAGCCCAAATTAATGGACAAGCTGTGGAGGGCAAGGTACATTTTATCATATCAGGTGGACTTGCCCAGGGATTTATAAGGTTTGGAATAAGGTTTTCAGTTGATTACAAGAGAGATGTTGGCACGAGATCCACTTATGGTACTGTTGTCCATTACCAATGATGGAGACAAAATGATAGGCCTACTTTACAGGAGTTAATGTTTTCCATTTTTATTGCGGTCCATATGGTGGTAGCCTGAAATTTGAAATTTGTAACAGCTAATTTGCTTGGAGGCGTGGTATTTTCAGATTTGGTTGGTGGCATTTATGAAAAAATAACTTGTCAGTTGAATGAAGAAAGGATTCAAGGGAAAAAAGGTTTTATTTGAAATGGTTTTGTTCTATTAAATATGGGTCTGTCAAAAAGCATGATGGGTGTTCTTCATCAAACCATGTGGCTTTATGGAGTGAGATTAGAGGCGGATTGAATTAATTTTTCTTCCTCTTTATGCTTGGCTAGTTGATTCCTTTTTTGATGTTTTCCTTTATGCTTCACTTAGTGCTTATTTGTTCATGTGTTATAAATTGTATATTTAAGGGAGATTTTGTTAGTTACCTGTTTTGCTACCTGTTTTGCTCCTATATTTGCTGCAACAAAACATACCGTATATGCTTTGAGTCTTTTTTATTTCTTTGCTTGTTTTTCTTTGATATGGAAAGTCTTAATAACCTGTTCTTAATGCCCTAGATAGATAGATAGATCAATCAATCAATCAATCAAGTAAATAAATTATGCTATAATAAACTTCAACACGAAGAAGAGATGTGAAAGATGTTCCTGGTTTCACTAGTAAATTTGGGTTTCTTGGTACCCTAAATTAGTAGTACAGTGGAACCTCGCTCCTCCTTATGAACGCTTCGGGTAACGAGCTCCACTAACCCGGAAATAGGTGTTCCAGGTAGCGAACTTGGCCCTGGGATGCGAGCGGAAGTCATGCAGTGGCAGCAGAAGGCCCCATTAGTGAAAGTGCACCTCAGGTTAAGAATGGTTTTGGGTTAAGAACGGACCTCAGGAACGAATTAAGTTAGTAAACGGAGGTACCACTGTAGTAGTTGTAGTAGTAATAGTAGTAGTCCCTCCCTCCCTCCCTCCCTCCCTCTCTCTCTGTGTGTGTAACTTCTAGTCAAATCATTGCTGTTTTCTTTTGACCTTGAATTTTCAACCATGTTTTTGTTAACATATTTCAGTAGATTAAATACTTGCATGCACACCTGAAGAGATGAGTAGGCATTTTCACTTCTTTGGCATGCGAATCAAGGATGTGAAGGCACCTTCATGCTGCTTGAGAATCTGGTCATTCATGTGTGAAATAAACATCAGTATCGCATAACCAAGATATGAGTTGAATTTGTGGGGATACTATTATTAGAGAATTCACTTGAGAGCTGGAGATATGCAAGGTCATGCACTTTACGTAAAACATTTATTAATATTAATAACCCTGTAGTGGAAGACTCAAGTTGTCCCCCTAGGTAATTTCACACAGGGCTATCTGGGTAGAAATTCGTCAAAATATCTATATCAAAGTGTTAACAAGCTAATGATAAAAATACGTGCTTTGGTTCCACAGAACTGACCCCGTACAAAATGCTTCGTAAGCAGCCATCTTTGTACTTTGTAGAACAGATAGAATGTGAAACGAGTGGTCTTTCAGCTGAATAGATGCTTTATTAAGCATAAAAATCAGTACATACAAAATAGCTTCCAAAAGTATATTCTTATTCTGAACTTTGTACTAAAATGTATAAAATTATGTTTTAAGCATTCAAGTAAATCATACCAGCAATCTTGATTTGTAATTTCTAATAACAGAATGATGTCACAATCCATTTAAGGTGAAATACTTTTAAATCACATGGCTTTCAATGGGGGATTTAAATGTGATTAGTTTACTTCCACTGTGTCATGCTGTGACACACTCCCTCAGTAAAGATGGGAACAGAGCAACATGACTGAGTCTGGGGCGACTTAACCCTGCCCTCTCCCTGTCAACAACAACCAAGAATTCAGGGTTCTCTATATGTGGTGGCATATAATATAAACCCACAACAAGGGCTGTTGATAGTAGGCTTCATTTGACAACTTGTTCCCTGAACTAGATATATTTTAAAGTGGGGGCACAATGAAAATGGAAACTATTATTATTAGCAAACATTCAAAGAGGGATAAAGCTTGATTGTTTTACTAGTAAAGGCACAGCACTTACTTTATTTCAGAAACACTTGTTTCAGGTTTAAACAAGAACTCCACAATAGAACTGTTTCTATTAAAACAATTTCTTCCTAGAATGGCTATCTGCTTTTTACTCCTTCTATAAAACTCCTGTAGCCCCTTACTACATCATTTTCCTCCACCTGGGAAAATTAAAGAGGTTTATCCTGCCTGACAAACTCCTAAGTACACCTAACTACTTCCGTAGCTGGGCCCTGACTGCCAGTTAAATAGTTATGTTTTCTCCTGCCTGGCTGTTTCTCCTCCCCTGCCATGATTGGCTAAGGGTCTCCAGGATGATAACCCCATAGTCCAGAGGTTTTCAACCTTTTTGAGTCCATGGCTCCCTTGGCCAACTACATTCTTTCTGCTGCTCTCCTGTGGGGAAATGTTCTCTGAGCCTCAGAAGCCCAGTTCTATCACCCTTGCCTGCAGAGCCTTTGAACACCCTCCCTTGTGAAGTGTTCCCTCAGCCTCCTCTCCTCTCTCCTTGGGAGTACTCTGGGCAGCCACCACCATCACTCCTGGTCTCTGAGACACCAACCCCACTCCAAAGAGAGGTGCCTCCTCATGCCACCCCTTAGGGGCCTGGGAAGAGGATGCCCCCAGCCTTAGTGGCCTGATGGAGACTGGCCAAAGGTGAATGTGAGGCCAGCACCTTACTCACATTGGGAGGCAGCAGTGGGCACCGCCAGGCCTGCATGGTGGAAAGGCTCCCCTTTGACACTGGACACTCAGCTCCCAGACAGGCCTTGCACACAGCAAGCACAAGAAAGGCCATCATAGTGCCTGCCTGCCTGCCCACCCAGCCTTCCACTTGTCTGTCCTTTCCAAACAGCAAGGGCTGGCAGACTAGCTGGCCAGGCTTCCTTCCTTCCTTCTTTGCTTGCTTGCTCATCTCCTGGCAACCAGCACCCAGAGGCACCACTCACCTCCGGAGCTTGTAGCTCCCTTTGGGAGGCAGAGACATGAGAGGGCATCAGAGGAGGGAGGGAAGGAAAGAGGGACAGAGACGGGTGTTGCTTGCGGCACCCCTGACTATCATTCAAGGCACCCCAGGGAGCCACGACACACTGGTTGGAAACCACTGTAATAGTCTTTCTCACATACCCCTAATGATTAAAAGTGGAACAAATGGGAAATGGCATGAGAGAGTTTTCTATGATGAAAAGTAAAGTAATGTTATAGGTGTGCCCACTCTGGAGTAACCTCCTCACTGTGATTTGGAAGATACTAGCTGACTGTTTCTGAAAACTCACCTGATTGCTTAGGTTTTTCTGACCTTTAGCACTGACCTAATTACCCTATATTGTTGGCACCTAGCAGTGTTTTTATTTTGTTACTTTGTGTTAATGTGTTTTGATATTTTTAACCCTATAAACTACTTCAATAGTATTTGGTTAGCAAATGGTATATAAATATTATTAAATAAACATTTTTCTTACTCTTGTTAATTTATTATATTGACCAACATAATTTTTCAAAAATTCATTTTCAGGAGTATAAGATGGTTCCAATACATTCTGAAACACGTGAATTAATGTCTTACAACATAGATGCAAAGAGCTAAAAATTTGTTAAGTCTCTCAAATATCCAATATCAAATATTTGAATGCTTGGTTTCTTGCATATTCTCTGAATAGTCAGTGTCTGTGTTTGGTGCCCAGTTATTTTTTATTTCAATATTTATATGACAGCAGACATTTTGTGGTGTTTTAATAATTGGCAGACAAAGATATTTAGCATTTGACAGTATAGATAGCTGATTGATTATGGGAGGCTTCCAAACTTATGCCTTCAGAAAGGAGTCTGCATTTCTGCCATCCAAGCCCCTGCGTGCTGCAGAAGATTCTTCCAGGGAGTATTGGACATAACACCTAATATTCCTTTGTGGCTGTGTATTTGTAGAGAAAGACTGGTAGTCTTTGATCCATTATTTAATAGAGTATTCCCTGAGCTACTAAAGAACCTGGGGATCCATGGAAGATATATCAGTAGTTTTCAACTGTCATATTTGGCAGGTTTTTTAAATCATGGTTGGCATGCAAGTGTATTCAACATTTGGCAGTTGATATGTAACAATATTCTTTATAAAGCTTTTGATCACACACAGTGCGGTTTAGTATTGGACAGCCTGCAATAGCATGCAATGCTAATTAGTGTTTGACAGTTAAAAATTTCTAGCCTGCCAAAAACAAAAAACAAAAAAAAAACTCTTAAAGTATTCAAATTTTGAGTTTAAAAAGTTAGCATTCAAAAAGTGGGTGTAGATTCGGCTTTGAAATTTATTATTTTATTTTTTTCAGTGAGAATGATGGAATTTTGCTTCTATGCAAATTTTGTCTCAATTTAATGTTAAATCCATCATAACCATTAGAGGCAGTATCTGTCATAATGTTCTGATACTGTTGAGTGTAACAACAAAAAACTGAAAACTAGAACTGCATTTTGCCTACAAGAAAATTTGAGGTGAATATGGACAATACTGCTTGCATAAGTGAAATTGTGTAAAGTGGGGAGCACCCTTTAAAAAGCATTTACAGTGGTACCTTGGGTTACAGACGCTTCAGGTTACAGACTCCGCCAACCCAGAAATAGTACCTCGGGTTAAGAACTTTGCTTCAGGATGAGAACAGAAATCGTGTGGTGGTGGCACAACGGCAGTGGGAGGCCCCATTAGCTAAAGTGGTACCTCAGGTTAAGAACAGTTTCAGGTTAAGAACGTACCTCCAGAACGAATTAAGTTCTTAACCAGAGGTACCAATGTAAATGCTTATTTCCCCTTGCTCTTCAGCACTCTCTCATGCTCTCTCCAATCCAATCCAGACCAAAATACCTAGAGTTAAAGCTAAGCTCTGAGGCTGGCTGGAGGATACAAGGGAAAGCGGTGGCTGCTGTTGCTGTTGCGCTATTCCACGTGCCAGCTGTTAAGTTGGGAGGCTCAGCAGCCTAAACGAAACCCTGCTACACCCTGGGTCTCTTTAGGGCTTCTTCTGCTCTCATTGACATCCTCTTCAGGCTCTGGGGAGGGTCTCCTCATGAATCACAAAGACTCTCTAGCTGCCTCCCACCATTTCCGAGTATGATTCTATTCTATTCTATTCTATTCTATTCTATTCTGTTCTGTTCTGTTCTGTTCTGTTCTGTTCTGTTTATTTATTTCCCAGTGCTGTGCATATATGTGAATACGCGTAAATGGGGGATGCCTATATTTTTAATGCTAAGCTAAGAATTTTCTTGAGAACTTTGAGCACAAAATGTTGGGGTGAAAGGAATGGCCAGCTCCCCGGCAAATAGGGAGAAATTTGTAATGGAAAAACTCATTTCCTACATGCCTGGGATGCAGGCAATTTCCACTCCATATGGATTGAAAAATCTAACCTTCCCCCCATTTTGCTGCCTATAAATTGGGCAGTGAAATTTGAGATTATTTCAGGGTAACCCTAGATATGTTTGCAAGTTATTCAAATAAAACTTCTCATTGCTTGTATTCTATGAAGAGCTGGGATATATCGCTCTCTCTTGTATCCTTACACTAAATAATAAATATGAAAGCATGTGTCTGAGAAAGTCTATTTACATTTTGTTATTGCAGAAATATATTCAGAAGCATACAAGACCAAGCTCCACTAAATTTATTATGGGAATGCATAGTGAAAGCAGAGACTTGCCCAGCTCATTAAACACATTTTATTGCTTCAAATAAAAAGTGACATATGAAAATGATTGTGTATAGATCAATTTACCTGTACTCTATGAACTTTTAAGACCGTATTCTTACTCATAAGAGACTTTCCCGTGGAGAGTATCACCATGTTGATGAGGAAGGGCTTCAGCTTCCTATGCAATGCAAAACCGACAACTTCTGAGGCTCTTTCAGAATATGCTACCACAGCCTGAGATCCTCTAATAGGTCCAGGTACCTTCTAGCCACGTCTTTTTATATCTGCCTTCCCCTATTTTTATAACTGACACTTGCTTAAATTTCTTGTGATTATCCAACTAGTCACTCCCCAGTATTTTACTTTGTTGATGGTCCATCATCTACACTGAAAAAAATCTGTTGTTGTTGTTGTTGTTGTTGTTGTTGTTGTTGTTGTTGTTGTTGTTGTTGTTGTTGTTATCCAGGTGCTCTTATGATGTTGTTGTTGCCTGGCACAGCATACATATGATCTGTTACAGATCTGTGCTCTTATAGCAGCATATAAAGACATGAATGAGTGATCATATCAGCACTTTAAAACGCTGCTTTTCTTTTTAAAAGTCACAGTGCATTCTTCTCCCATTACAAGTGCCACATAATATTCCACATTTGTAAGATATCAGTCTTTCAGTGTGGCAACACCAACACTCTGCAGCTCCCTGCCTATGGACATCAGGCAGATGCCTTTACTCTTTTCAGTGTCTGCTAAAAACATTTATGTTTAGACAAGCCCAGACATGTAAAACACTGGTGTATGTTTTAACCTTTTTTAGTTTATAAGGCATCTTGCTATGTCATGTGAGTTCTTCCAAGCTTAAACCCTGGGAGTCGAATGGGAATGGGAGGTAAATCCTGCATTTCCTCTCCCCGCTTGCAACAAGATCCAGGTGCTTGTAGGAAGCTCTGCTCCCTACCTGCTGTCTCTGCTCCATCACTTTATGAGCCTTCATTTCTCACTCAGGTGTAGTGGTTAAGAGCGGTAGACTCATAATCTGGTGAACTGGGTTCGTATCCCTGCTCCTCCACATGCAGCTGCTGGGTGACCTTTTATATTTACATTTGTATTCTACCTTTCTTCTGTGATGTAACTCAACACTTTGTCCGCTCAGTTCTTATATTCTTAAATGTAAATTAATAAATTAATGAGATGCAACAAAAGGCATGTATTTATTCATCTATGAAAATTACTTCATTTCTTGTTAATAATTCAACTGAAAATTTCTACAACACAAATAAGTTGTGAAAAAGAAGGAAGCACTTGGGGCAGAGGGAAGGTGCACTGCAGTATATCTGTATAGCTTTCCTGCCTGTAGTTTTCTCTCTTACAGCAAATTGATATTTCGGGATATGGAAACTGGGAAGGTGAGAGGGAATGAGTTACCAATGGTAGAAGAATCCCCAAGGTATGCAAAAAGGTCTAGAGTTTTGGGGTGGGTGTCTGCTCACCTCCACCCACTTGCAGGACTGAGGCCTGCACATTAAATTTGTGTGCAGCTTGTCAAAGGTTCTCCCTGCATTCGCCTTCTCCTCACCCTTCAGTAAGAATATGGCACCCCTCCCTCTTAACTGCTACTTTAATTGCTGTTCCATACTTCACTAATGGTGTCTATTTTAAAGCCAAAATAGTCTCTGGATTGCTGATATGGAAAGCCTTCTGGTGTAATGATATTTGTGGAAGTGGAGAAATGAGTCTTCAGGAAGAACAGGAGAAATAAAAATATCTGCCCTATAATGTGCCCAAAAGGCATATAGTGACACTTTTAGCCTGTTATATTTGGATGAAGGAAAGAGGGCACAATAAAGGGCATATTCTGTGTGGCATATTTTATAATATATGCTTTCCATTCGTTCAGATGTATGGGTGCTAACACACAAGGAACAAGCCTAGGATGTTCTTTGGAATACAGTCCTAGTTTCTCAGCTGTGTCAACAGAGATGTTCTTCAAAGCCTTTCAGCAGCATTTTTTTCCTTTGTAAACACTGTTGTGTTGCTCACTAGTTATATGGCAGGACTGTAACTTGATACCAAAGGTTGTGTTACCAAAGCAAATCTTTCTGAGTGATGACTATTGATCTACTGCTCAGGAACAGAAAGTTGCTTCAATAATCTCTGTAGAGTTTTCTATCTTTGTACAGTGGGGTGCTTTGCTAAGAATGGCTTTTTCATTCTGTGTCCTGAGATCTGGGAATAAAGTGCCAATTACAGCTGTTCAGAATCTGATATAAGGACTGCACCAGCTGTGCTATCCCCAGTTGGATGGCATTTAACAGGTTTACTGAAATTCAATTCAGAGCATTCATTGGAACAATATCTGCTTCCTCCCCAATTTATTGACTAGGATGAGGAAAACCTGTAATGTGGATAAATGTATACATAAATGTTCTAGAACCATACAAAAAAAATGAAAGCCTTCTTTAGTAATTCTTTGCTTCATTCTGCAGTTCTGCCTAAGGCAAAATTCATGTTCAGTTCAGATGTTTAGCCAGTTTGTTTCCTTTGCACTCACATGTGTGCACATGTGCTCAGCACTAAATTACTGAAGAAGACTTGTGCTTCTTTTATGGAAATGATTATATATTTGCTATTGTGAATTAGCATGGAAGTTATTTTCTTTTCAAATTTCATATACATACATATATAGAGAGAGAGAGCAAGTCCAAGTCCATATGTGCGAGTCCAACATTTCTAAATGTTGATTCACCATGGGATTCACCATGGGAATCTTTCTTATAGGAGCCAGACACTGTTATGAGACTTTAATTGATTTTTAGCCATTTTTTAAGAAGTAACCTTTTATCACATATATAATAGAATCGACTCACATAGAAGTCAGCTATAGATTTACTGTAATATAAAATACTAAGGATGGTATTCAACTAAGTTTTACTCAGTTTAAATCTATTTAAATTAATGAGTCTAATTTAACTGTGAATTTCATTGGACCCACTCACAAAAAATTGTGATAATTTGTTCATTGCTCACAGTTTCTGTGTAACAGGTATATATTATCACACACACACTCCTTGTTGTACTGCTCTGTAAGCCACTGTTTCTAATACATGTTGGTAACTAGCTAGAACATTTCTACTTGTTTATATTGATGTTGTGAGACACATACATATGCTAAAGTACTCAGATGATGCCTGATTAATTCTCAATTAAGTTTCGTTCAGTGCTCCAGTACCTAGCAAGCATGTTGTGTTGCTGTATCAAGTAATCAAAATACTTCATTTTGCAGTAAAGTTTATCCACAAAGTACTTTGTTTGTCCTCATGTTGCTAGAATGCCACCATAGTGTGTTAATCACCCAAAGAGTTTCTGCTGTGTGCATGGAGAATTAAAATATACATCTCAGAAACATAGCTTCATTAAGATTGTTATTTCTGCTGGACAAATATAAAAGGCATTGGGCTAAAGTCTAAACATACTGTATAATATACTAATTTGCCATCTGCTGTAAGCACCATTGAACACAGTGATGAGCTTCCAGTATCAAAGCCACTAGAATATTGGGATTTTACTGAGGCTGACACCGAATGTGAAAGTCTCGTATCTAATGAGGAAGCTCCATGTGGAGAACAATATGACAACATTTCCTGATTTGAAGGACCTGGTTCTTCAACTGAACCCCATTTGATACCTCAGGCTGAACTGAATGACCTTCTTGTGATCTTAATCTGTCAATAGCTCAATTGGCACTTTTAGCATCTCTATTACAAGGATGGACACTCCTGCAGCGTGGCACAAAAACGCCTTCTTTTATGGAATGCTTTTCCCAGGAGGGTGACCTTGTGTATCAACAATGTGAGCAACCTAATTGAAGCATTGGGACAACAACATAACCTGGACAATTGATGTTTGTTCATTGATTCCTCCAGACTCAGTTTGAAAGCTGTGTTGCTGCACATCAGCAACAAATACTCTTCTGATCCACTAGCTTATGCTGTCCATATGAAGGAATTGCTTGACAACAATGACTCCCAGTACGTTTCCGAGCACAATTCAAAGTGTTGGTGCTGACCTTTAAAGCCCTAAATGGCCTCGGCCCAGCATACCTGAAGGAGCGTCTCCACCCCCATCGTTCTGCCCGGACACTGAGGAACTGTGCCGAGGGCCTTCTGGCGGTTCCCTCGCTACAAGAAGCCAAGTTACAGGGAACCAGGCAGAGGGCCTTCTCGGTAGTGGCACCCGCCCTGTGGAACACCCTCCCACCAGATGTCAAAGAGGAAACCAACTACCAGACTTTTAGGAGACATCTGAAAGCAGCCCTGTTTAGGGAAGCTTTTAATGTTTAATAGATTATTGTATTTTAACATTCTGTTGGAAGCCACCCAGAGTGGCTGGGGAAACCCAGCCAGATGGGTGGGGTATAAATTATTATTATTATTATTATTATTATTATTATTATTATTATTATTATTTATTATAGACATTCAGTGTAATAACATTGCGTGGCATATCTGTGGTGATGCATCAAATACACAAAATATTGTTGTTTTATTTGTAAGTTTGTGGAGCAGTGACCCTGGGTCAAATCTAGCATCCTTGTTGATTACTTCTGGACTTTAGTAAAGGATGCTCCAGAAGCAAAATATAGACAAAGAACATCAGCAGTAATTTAAGCATGCTCATGATTTAATAAAGACTCCTGTTCACAGATATTTTTTGCCTTGATTACTTTAAAAATAAATTAGGTAGCACATTAGAGGTGGGTGAAACGCATAGATAGATAGATAGATAGATAGAGTGTGCCTTGTAGAAAATAGAGTGCTGAACTTGGAAATGACTTTGAATTTTGCATGTCACAGACTTGTGTTTTTTGTCACATAGCATATTTGGAAAAAAGTGAATGAATTGCATCTCAATTTCCTTAAAAGATTGTATAGTTCCGGGGTGTGTGTGTGTGTGTGTCAGTGGTCTTGAAGCCATGAAGAAGTAAGCTGACTCGAATCAGTTGTTGGGCGGAAACGCAGACTAAGATCTGGAAATTCCTCCCAGCAACAAAGACTTAATTTGGGGTGGGAGAACTTCAGGCCCAAGGTTCAAATGTGGCCCCCCCCCATGTCTCTCAATCTAAACCTCGGGACCAACCCCAAGCCCTTGCCCTGCCCTGCCCTTGAATTATGAGAGTGCCTCTTGCTTGTCTGTATGGAGCAAGGCGTGTGTGTAGTAACATGATTGCATGGTTGGAATGTAACATGCACAAAGGTAAGAGTTGCTTCAATGCTTCATCCACTTCTATGACTATACCCATGTTTTGCCTCTTACCCTGCCTACCACTGGCATGCATCTCCAACATTTTCCCATGAGAGAATATGACCCTTGGCATCACTGGCTTACGATACAGCAAAAGCACTTTTGAAAATTTGGGTGCTGCTTTGGTTTATAGGTATTCTAACCAGAATTGGCTTTTGGAAACAAAAATCTGAAAGTTAAATAAGTTAATCACAAATATGCATAGTATAGAAAAGTCACTGTGACCCAGAACGTCTTAAAAAGAATAGTAAAAGGGAAACATAGTGGAATCTTCATGTTGTTCACAAAATGGATTTATGCTCTGTAAAAGGGGCCTGCCTTGTAAATTAATAGTGATATAACTCACTCTCCGTTGCTAAATATAAATGTGAAGAGAACATGGGGATATTAGCTGCCTGTCCATGCATATAAAGTTAATGATTCTTAGAATGCAGCGTCTGAATTGTGAATGCTTGCTATCCAGTTGAAAAAGGATTGAAGTAACCAAGCAGTTATTTTTATGCAGTACTAATTGCCGCTTCTTCACTCCCAGGGGCCTGAAT
Organism: Lacerta agilis; assembly: GCF_009819535.1. Taxonomy (NCBI): domain Eukaryota; kingdom Metazoa; phylum Chordata; class Lepidosauria; order Squamata; family Lacertidae; genus Lacerta; species Lacerta agilis. The sequence goes on along the minus strand of NC_046313.1, from coordinate 75,464,763 downwards.
ATGTTCTGGGAGCCATTTGTGCTCAGCTCAAGTCAGAGCCTCTTGTAAACAGACATATGATGAAGTCTTGAGCATGGTTTAAACTTGAAACAAAATAAGGTATCTAATCCCATCTCCCATTAGGGTGGCCACTTACATATTGCCAATAAAAAGAAATGCATCACCAAATTTATGTGTAGAGATGAAAATGAAAATTTAGGGTACTATTGGGGGAAAGTGGTGGTTAGATGACCCAGGTGCTAACTCAACATAAAGGGTTGCTGAGGTGGGATTGTGGGTCTATGTGACTTTGGCATGACTCTGCCCATTTTATTTTATTTTTTGGTATAGATTTAGCTGCCTCTTGAGATATCACCAAAATCAGCACAAGAGTTCCTGGGTGGGGGGGGCAGTGGTACTCACCACTGTTTGAATGTTGAATGCCATTTTGAATCAAGATAGCCGACCGAAACATCACGTTGTTCACGTTTTGTGAGATATTGTTGCCAAACTCTGCATGTGGGTTCTTGAGGTGGGGGTCTTTGTTACCATTTGGTTATCAGATGCCATTTTTAATCAAGATGGCAGTCTAAAATGTAACTTTGGTTTGACTTCACCACCCACTTTTTGACAATGGGTCCAAATTCGCAAATTACATTATCCATTTTAAAAATTCTGTATCTTTTTTGTTTCAAGAAAAACTTGGGTTGCACTAGGCACTCCTAACCACCACAACTACTAGTAGTCATGGTGGTGGTGATAAATTCTGAATAAGATATTACCCTGGCTTCTGATGTTCCCTTTTTTGTTCCATATTCTGGTACTCCTCAATCCACATCTCGTGTTTCTCACTTTGGGCTCCATGCCTAAGAGCTTTCTTTATATACAGTGGTTTACAAACTTAATCCATTCCTGAAGTCCGTTCTTAAACCAAATCCATTCTTAAACCAAGGCGCGCTTTCCCTAACGAGGTCTCCCACCGCCGGTGCCATTCCACCATTCAGCTTTCGTTTGTAGACTGAGGTAAAGTTTGCAAACCGGAACACTACTTCCGGTTTTGCGGAGTTCATAAACTGAATAGTTCATTAACAGGGTTGTTTGTAAACCGAGGTACCACTGTATGTGGATGAGATGAAGCACACAACAAACTCACTTTGGAGGTACAGGTCCCTTTGATTTGAGGGCAACCAAAATGGTCAAAGGCCTGGAAACGATGCCTTATGAGGAACGGCTTAGGGAGCTGGGTATGTTTAGCCTGGAGAAGAGAAGGTTAAGGGGTGATATGATAGCCATGTTCAAATATATAAAAGGATGTCATACAGAGGAGGGTGAAAGGTTGTTTTCTGCTGCTCCAGAGAAGCGGACACGGGGCAATGGATTCAAACTACAAGAAAGAAGATTCCACCTAAACATTAGGAAGAACTTCCTGACAGTGAGAGCTGTTCGGCAGTGGAATTTGCTACCAAGGAGTGTGGTGGAGTCTCCTTCTTTGGAGGTCTTTAAGCAGAGGCTTGACAGCCATCTGTCAGGAATGCTTTGATGGTGTTTCCTGCTTGGCAGGGGGTTGGACTGGATGGCCCTTGTGGTCTCTTCCAACTCTATGATTCTATGATTTCAACCAACAGCAATGTTGCATTTAAAATTTTATTACATAAAAGCAAAATATGTCCAGATGCAAATAATTCCCTGTATAATAACCCTACTCACCAAGAATATTTTATAGTACTGTACTCACTAAGAAATTATTTTAACCTTAACAGATGGAACAACCTTTAATTCAGAGTTTTTGTGTAAATTTATTTGTAATCATTAGACAAGCGACCATAAGATCATAGGATTGAGAAAAGAGAATAAAATGCATGGAAAAACTGAAGGATGACTTGTTGAGACTTAGGATTTTGTTGAAACTTTAGAACGGGGGGGGGGGGGCTAGCCCAGGGATCATATCTGCCTCCCTTGCAATATTTTTGTGATACCCAGGGCACCCCCCCCCCCAATTTGTGGTTAAATAGACTGTTTGTTTTAAAATGTGTGCTCCATGGATGACCTCCACAGTGGTGTCAAGGTTTTGTGTGTACTCCATTTATATATATTTGTGTTTTGTTTTATTTCATTGACTGATTCTGTGGATGCCCTGCTTTGATTCCGTGATTTCCCCAAAGTGTGTCCTTTTAAATACACATACACACACAGTTAGATATATTTACTGAATGCACTGGTGAATTTTAAGGGAAAGTGTTTATTAGAGATCAGTTAGCTTGCTTGCTATTAATAAACTGCCCAGCTCTTCTTTGTTGCAAAAAGGGTGTGGAATAGCTTTTCCATATCATGTATAGATCACCTATTTTTTGTAAATTTTGTCATTGAATTAAAGTGAAGCACTTCTGAGTAGAAAAATAGCTTTTCAACCATCTGCTGTACTTTGCTATAATTGCAGTATTGTATGGAGAACTGTTCCTGATTATCTTTTAGAGAATTCTTATAACCTGTATCAAATATGAATGTCAAGGACAACCTGGCAAGGTAAACCAGTTTCAAATAACTGAAGTATTACTTATTAGTGCCAGCATGGATTAAAGAAGATAACAAAGCTATCAGTCTGAGTGGATCAGAGATGATATGCTGTGGAAGGATTATATAATGAAATCATTCCAAGTGTAGCAAGGAAGCTTTTCATTGCAATATTAAAGGGTTTTATGTTTCTTGACCATGTGAGGTCTCATTTAGCAACCTTTTTGTGGATCCGAAACAATAGACGTTTTAAAATATGTAAGTTTCAGGCAGGCAGAGACTTCGAACTTCAGCAATGCTTTTGGAAGAAGTAGCTCTCATGATCAGTATTCCTGATTAGAGCTCTTGTGTCATCTTCTTATGCCTGTGATGCTTTGCACCAGAGAGCTGAATCCATTCTCTGGCATAATAAGGTGTTCTTCCTTTTTTCTTTCCTTTTGGCGACTTTGATTCTAAGAATCCAGACTGCAAAGAGAAACATGAAAGTTACCTTGTTTGAGTTTATAGCCTCAAACTAAACTCTCATGGGATCTGACTTACAAGAGGCATTGCTTTAGCATTCCTGACAGGGTTTCATGTTTGGCCATGTAGGGATTTCCAAAACGACAAAAATCCAACCTCCACTTTTTGAAGAAAATAGTTGTTTGAACCTTTTTTAGGTAGTTACACTTGCACACCTAGATGCTACACACTTTAGTTTATTTGTAAAATTATCTCTATACTGCAGTATCAAAAAGTATATCAAGGTGGTATGCACCATAAAATATCATTTAAAATAGATAAATACAGATAATAAAGTCAGCTGACTGACTAATAAAATATTAAACAGCTGCAAAGGCCTGTCAGCATTCTGAAGATGTTGGGCCTTTTCTGTGGTAGCTCCTCATTACTCTTCTTTCAGGCCTTTGGCTAATTAAACAATCTGTGACCTTTTAAACTGGGAGGGTGGGGGCAGTTACTGTTTTGTTACTTACTATGTGTCTTAATATTGTAAACCACCCAGTGATCCTCAGATGAAGGGCTGTATAGAAATCTAATAAAAAATAAAATAAAATAAGTTATGGAGTTTAGCCACCCATTTTAAACAATAGTTTGGATTATGATGTCGTGGTAAGCAATATGAACGGATGTGTTTCATGTGCACTGTGTTACATTCTTTTATATAAATCAAGTGAATTGCTTGATGCAAGAAGGTTGTGTTTTCCTACAAGTTCTTATTTCTACTCATCAGCATTATTTATTGGAAGCACAGCACATTTTTGCCTTGCACAAAAGTGCTAATGTAATCGGTTCTGCTGTTGAAGTGATGACTGCCTTCACCATGTTTTCATTCTCCCATGAAGGAACTGAAATGCCAAATAATCTTAATATTTTATCTTAGTTTCATGATATATTACAATCTCATAAGATGCCAGTGCTATGCAAACTTACCAGTGGGGCTTGCTGCTGAGTAAATATGTATTTTTTATGCTGTTAAACTTGTTTTTCTGGAGCCAATCATATATCCTAATTCAGGAATATCTATTTTCTATTCTTTTTAAAGTCCTTTAAATAGGGGTGTCATCTGGTCCACAGTTACTTTTGATTTATTATCTCAGTTTATAGAGCTTATTTCAGTTGTTCTTCGGCGCACAAATCAAACTAAACTTTTAATGTGAGCATTTTATTTCAAGTAATTGTTTATGTAATGGATGGGATGGTATATAAACCATGGGTAGGCAAACCAAGGCCCAGGGGCCGGATCTGGCCCAGTCGCCTTCTAAATCTGGCCCGCAGACGGTCCAGGAATCATCGTGCTTTTACATGAGTAGAATGTGTGCTTTTATTTAAAATGCATCACTGGGTTGCTTGTGGGGCATAGGAATTTGTTGTTTTTCAAAATATAGTCCGGCCCCCCACAAGGTCTGAGGGACAATGGACTGGGCCGCCTGCTGAAAAAGTTTGCTGACCCCTGGTATAAACATGTATGAAAGGCTGTATTAAAGTATTAGAATAACTGAACAAAAGTTTATGTGGGCAATTCTGACCCATATTCTCTTAAATTTACTTGAAATTATTAAAATGGATATTCTCTCAGCTTGAACCTTTACAACAATTCTAATAAAGACTTTGTGTATTTCTATATTGCCTCAGTGAATATTCTATTATATATAGTTTTTTGTGTTTTATTCTTGTGAATTGTCTTGTGAAGACTCCTGGTTGTATGAAGTGATAAAGAAATCTTCAAAAAAACAACAACAACCCTAAACTAATACAAATATGACTAGAAACAGTATTGTTTTGGTATTAACAGTACTACTTGTATAATATGCCAAGAGAAACAGCATCCAAAACAACCTAAAGATCAATTTGAGATTTATGAGAGCAGATTATGTTTGTCTAAGCTAAGGGAACACCGTGATTCATATTCAAACAAGTTAGGTTATGACACAATCCTAGGGACAATGAGAGAAATAAAGAAAATATGGCCTCTTGTGAGCCACCTGGGAGAGATACAGTTCACAATGGAACATTATTTCCCTTTTCTGCAACTTGTATTGAATGTAGGTAGTGCATTTAATAACATTTAAATGGCTATTAATTTTTTTTCTAGATTAGACTTTGTTCTGCTAGTTTAGTACTTTTGGTTGCACATCTGTACAGCCAAAAGATAAAACTCTGTGACTACTTGTATAAAAACTCCCTATTTTTTACTACCACTGCTCTTCAGTCTCTTATTATGGGCAAGTCTCTTTTAAGCACTGCTGTAAGCAGGCTTATGGGCATAACATGAATTTTATTAACATGGGTGCTACTTACAGAAGTTAAGGGAAAGAAAATTGCTAAAGGCCATTAACAGGATCAAAAACATGTTCTCATCTCAAAATCCTTTTGAATTTCAGCAAGTGTGCTGCAGATTTGTATTAATGAGTATGTAATTAAAGGTCTTTTGCAAGTATTACAGAATTTTCATTTATGAGGCATGAATTATTTGAAATTTCTTGCCACTTTTCAATCGAGTGTTGTTAATATAGAATGCAGGCATTTGTAATGTGAATGAACATATTGGCTGACATACTTTTTTTCAATAGTATTACAAATGAACTGTAGTAAGGTCCAGTTCAGACATGCCTGGTTTCCACACAGGCCTAATCCTTCCCTCTGCGGTGTGCTGCATTTTGAATACGTCTTACATTGATTAACCATAGTTTCCCAGTTTGGACCTATGATTCAGAACAAACCGGAATCTGAACGCAAGGTTAAGGAAGCCATACCCATACAGAAGCAGATAGTCTTCCCAGTGCTGGGAGAAACTTAATAAATTGCTTCAGTTGATTTTGATATTGACCATTAAGAGGGAAAGTCTGCTACACATGAGCAGAACAACGAAATGATGGAGCAGGAGGGAAAATATTCCCCAAAACATGAACTCTCTGCTATTCTCACCTTGGCCAGAGTGGTAGGCTACTGGTGAGCAGCTGGAGAGGGGAAAGATCTGTTAGTTTCAGGCTAGCATACCTGTTCTGGAAGCATGTCAGGGGAACAGGCTGATCCACTCCCAGAATTCCCCCTTTCTTACCCTCTCTGCTGTCAGAACACTGATGGAGAGAGGGAACAGCAGTAGCCTAGTCTTTTCTGTGCTGGTTGGAAAAGAGCTTCTCATGGTTGAACTCCCTCTCCATCCACAAGGAAGGATATCCACAAAATGTTCCTCTGTTGGACCATAGGATTTTGTCTTAAATATATATTCTAGAGCAGGGGTAATGAGTGTGGTTACCTCCACATGCTGGCTAGGAATGGTGGGAGTTGTAGTCCAACAACATCTAGGAACCCAAAGGTGAGAAAGTCTGATCTAGATGCTGAATGCAAAAGGCTACACTGATTACATCTAATCTTTAAAATGTAACCCTTACATTTTTAATCACGTTCTAGACTCTATTTCTTTCTAGGTTGCCTTGTTCAACTATATTTTATTTCTAGCTGTAAAGCCAAATGGTTCTCTAGTTTTGTAAAGCTTTCTAACAGATATTGCACTGTGGTAGCGTGAGAGTTGATTGCACAGTCTCCCATGTAATCAGCTGTTTGTTTGTGCTTTTACATCTGTAATTTTTATGCAAATTGCTGATATAAATATACCATATCTCTAGACATTTAGTTATAAAAGTTACAGAGTTGATTCTTTAAAGGCACATGATTGCCTTAACTACACTAGTCTGAAAACTATTCACACATTTTTGGAGTTGCAAAAATAGCATACATAAAATGATCACATTAAATTGTAATTGTTTACATAATACTAAGTATGGTTAGTGCCACTGTGGCAATAGTGTTTATTTTGTTTCTGATTAAATTGCTCTTATGTGCCTTAAGAGGAAAATAAGTTAATTAACTGCCACTTGGTTATTGCAAAAGTTGCGTTGTCCCGTAGATTGATGTGTGTATGTGAGCAGATGAGGCTTTCTTTCACCTTTTGGATACAGCCCAAATTCACATATATTTCCCCGCTTACCATTTGCTCAAAAAGTGCTTAAGTAAATTGCATTGCCTGCACAGTGCATTTATTTCCAGCATTCTGTTTTGAAGCATTAATAGGGAGCCTCATCCTACACACTTCACTGAAAATAAAATCTCTGAAAGATGATCAGATTTCCCCTGGGCTCAAAATCTTTGCATTCAGTAGAGCAAGCTACAAGATATCTTTTCTGAAAAGGAAGTGTACATCTTCTATTTTTAATAGTGTGTAGAGGTTTCAAATAGGTTAGTAGAGGGTCTGGAAGGCGTAAGGCCAGTGCTTTTGATTCTTCCTGTCAAAAGAGAACACGGATCGCACATACTCCATTTAAAGAGAGTGAAAGAAGGATAGGCCACAGCAGCTAGTCTCTGTTTGAGGGAAGAAGTGTAGAAAGGTTGAGGTTGCTGAAGGGAGGGCAGGGAGGTGGAGAGAACTCTTCCGTATGAAAACCAATGAAATGTGAGAAGGGCTGTGTTCTAGGGTGGCTTGCTTTAATGTCACTAAAAAAGATGGGCAGACAATAGGTCCTAAGATGGGGGGGACGGACAAAAACAAAGCATGAGTTCATAGAATAAACATTTCACACCATCTCATCCACTCTGTAGCCCCCTGAGCCCCCTAACAATGTGGGCTGGGCTGTCCCATCCTACATTGTTCTTGAGGGGCCCAAAAATCTCCAAATAAGCTTTTATGGGGACACGGGAATCTTTAGGGAGAAGGGTGGGCAGAAATATTTCCTGCTATTCACTTTATATTATGATCAAAGCTATAGTGAGTAATTAAGTTGTAAATCAGCTGCCATTACATTTAAAGTATCGATGGCTTGAAAAAGATGTGCTGGATAAATGAAATACGTGCAAGATGGACCCATCAGTCATAATAACAAGGGATGAATATTACCATCATGGCCTTTCCATGAACTTCTGAGTCTGTGGATGTAAAGGAGGAAGTATACTCAATCATTTCATACCTCATGATTGACCTTAATTTATTAAAATGGAAGGATTAAAACAGGTCTATGGATTCTTGCTTCAAGAAATTATTCACGTGGCTCAAACTGTAGTTCATCTTGAGACCTTGGAAAAGTACACAGCTTGCTAAAATATGTGCAGATCCTTTTTTGGTCCACTATGTTCTGCTGTTTTCTAGGACAGGAACTGTTTAATGGGCAAGTGGTAGAATGGTCTCTACATATCAGTTCACAGGTCAGGCAAAGTGGATATTGGTGCATGGTGAAGCAGTGGGTTCACAGCTGGCTTGCCCCCAAGCCCTCCTCACTTCCATGTGATGGCATAATGCTTAACTGGAGTATTTATACCTAGGGTATAAGCAGACCTATCCATAATGACTGACCATGCTGGCTGCCACTGATAGGAGGGCCACAGGCTTCCTGCTCTTGCTCTGTGTGCATGCCAAAAGCCACTGTGCTAAGTTGTCTTATGTAGCAATCCACTAGACTAGCTTGACCCTTTGTAGCACTTCCTGACCCTTTTGTCATAACTGCTATGACAGAGCCCTGGCATGCAAAATTCCACATGACATCCATCACATGAAGCGAGGCAGGTCAGAAATTGAGTGAGTTGACACAATTATGCTATCCTACCTGCCTTGCTTTCAGTTTCTCATGCTGCTTATTTCTAACCTGTCTCCTCTTAATTGCTAGACATTTTAGCAATCTCACTGGACAGCTCTGTCATGAACCCTTTCCTTCCAAATGTCTGAAAGAGAACCACAAGGAGCTTACTGTTTTTTTTTCTGAAAGGCAGTAGTATGAGATACACTTTGAGCCAAGGCATTGATTTTTAATTGGCTTCGATTTGTGTGGAACAGCCAACTAAATTGCAAGTACTTAGATCTTGACTTTGGTATTTAATATTTTCAGATCATGCTAATGCCTCTGAATTACATTTTGTGTTAAGCATTGTACTAATACAGATCATTTTATTTAGAATGTAAAGATTTTGTGATATATGGGAAGAAAGTAATGGGCGGGGGAGGGAAACGCAATGATGTAGTTTCCCTTTACAATGAACATTTCCTGCATAGTGTTGTAAATGCTAGCTGCTTGTTATTTCTGGTTGTTTGCATTGGTAGCTTATTGTAAAATGTGACTAAACACTTCTGATGCTTTCCACAGGAAATCACTGCCCTCATGTGGATGTTGGATGCATTTCATTTTTTAAAAATAAAATACAGCTGCATAAAGGAAGTCAGGCCTCCTCCTCCTCCTCCTCCTCCTCCTCCTCCTCCTCCTCCTCCTCCCTTCTTCTTCTTCTTCAATGTAACTACACATTGAAGTGAACAGTTTAAAATCCATACCTATTGCTAACAAATATATTTTGAAAATTATATCCCGCCGTTCTTGCCAAAGCAACTCATGGCACCAGTCAGTCATCCAAACAATAAAAATACCACAAGATATAATAGAAAAAAAATAAAACCATATCATGACAAAAGCAAGAATTACATACTACAAACCCATTACAATCAGTAGAACAAAATGAACAAGAAACGAGAATTAAGTTGGAGCCCATTGCAACTGCCCTCAATTTGGTCCCAATACCTTACAGTAGTGGTTAAGAACAGTGGACTCATAATCTGGTGAACCGGGTTCGCTTTCCTGCTCCTCCACATGCAGCTCCTGGGTGGCCTTGGGCTAGTCACATTTCTCTGAAGTCTCTCAGCCTCACTCACCACACAGAGTGTTTGTTGTGGGGGAGGAAGGGAAAGGAGATTGTTAGCCTCTTTATCAAAGTGGGATATCAAATCCAAACTCTCCTCCTCCTCCTCCTCCTCCTTCCCTGACTCTATAAGGTCTGAACCTAATATGCCTCTGAGGATGCTGTTCCACAAAGGTGCTACAGCTGAAAAGGCCTAACTCCACCTAGTGGACATCCACTGTATGTCAGTAATGCACCCAACAGTGGCATCACACAATGACCTAGCAGGTCCCAAACTGTTTAGAGTTTTATAATAAAACCCAGAACATTGAATTGTTCCCAGAAACAAACAGGTAACCAATGTAAATTAAAGTATGTCAGAGTAACATGTTCCAAGTGACCAAATTTAATCAGCAAATTGACAGTGGCAAGTTTTAGTTTCCAAAGGTCAGATCCAGATGGTGTACATTATAATAATCAAGCTTGCAGGCTTAACAAATCAATTGGAGCAAATCTGACAAGGAATTATTAATTTAGCTAGGTCCACTACCATAAATTTGGTATAATGTACTACGTTTCCTAACTACTCCAATCCTATGAAGTAGCATTCCTTAAAACCGTGGGTAGGCAAACTTGGACCCATGGGCCAGATCCAGCCCAATTGCCTTCTAAATCTGGCCCACAGACTGTCTGGGAATCAGCGTGTTTTTACATGAGTAGAATGTGTCCTTTTATTTAAAATGCATCTCTGGGTTATTTGTGAGGCCTGCCTGGTGTTTTTACATGAGTAGAATTTGTGCTTTTATTTAATATGCATCTCTGGGTTATTTGTGGGGCATAGGAATTTGTTCATCCCCCCCCTTCAAAATATAGTCCAGCCCCCCCCCAAGATCAGTGGACCGGGCCCCTGCTGAAAAAGTTTGCTGACCCCTGCTTAAAACAAACCTATAAGATAGGTCAGTGTTAGTATTCTTACTACCAGTAACACAGAGGAGTCTATGACTGAGATATAGACTCAATTCAGATATCATGACAGGTAACTGCCAGGAAGAGGGACTACATGAACATGCACAATGCTCCTGATCACAAATAAAGTTGCTTATAACATTTGCGCCAAGCCACAGTTGACTGCCTGAGCTTAACCAGTAAATTTGCTGAGAACTGAGCCTGAGGATTTGCAGCTATAACTGCATGCTTCACTGGTACATTAACTCATATTATAAAACCTCTGACTACTTGGGTTTTTAGTAGTAGTAGTAGTAGTATAATACTACCCTTGAGCTGAAGATCCTAGGGTGGTTCACAACAGAAAATTTTGAAATGAGAATACAAAATATATAATAAAACAAAACCAGTTATCCCCTATCACAAACATTTAAAGGCCATATAATGTTAATCAGCTGAATGCCTGGTTGAAGACAAACATTTTCACCTAGCTCTTAAAGATACGTATTGAAGGCACCAGGTGAGCCTCCCTGGGGAGAGCATTCCACAAATGAGGAGCCACCACCGAAAAGGCCCAGTCTTGTGTTGCCATCCTCTGGACCTCTTGTGAAGGAGGTGCATGAAGATTGCAGTGTCCAGGTTGGTTCATATGAGGGAGAGGTAATCCTTGTGCTATTGTGTTCCTGAGACATTTAGGGCATTATAGGTCAAAACCAGCACTTTGAATTGGGCCTGGGAACTAATTGGCAGCCAGTGCAGTCGGGCCAAGATTGATGTAATATCTTCAAACCTGACCATCAAATTTTGCACCAGCTAAAGTTTCTGAACCGTCTTAAGAGGCAGCCCTGCATATAATGCACTGTAGTAATCTAAACTAGAGGTTACCAGATCATAGATGACAGAAGCTAGGCTATCCCTGTCCAGATAGGGGCACACCTGGGCCACTAGCTGTAGCTGATAGAAGGCACTCCATGCCACCAAGGCCACTTGAGCCTCAAGCGATGGCAAAGGATCCAGAAGGACCCCCGAGCTATGTACCTGCTCCTTAAGAGGTAATAATATAGGGTGACCAAAGCAGTTTCTGTGCCGAAATCAGGCCAAAACCCCAACTGAAATGTATCTAGAAAATCAGTTTCCTCCAAGAGTCCCTAGATCTGGTCTGTGACCACCCACTCAGGAACCTTGCCCAAGATGGGGAGATCGGCAATTGAACAGTAGTTACTTAGATTTTTTTTCTTGAGTAGTTTTTCCACTGCCACCCTTCAAGCAGGCAGGCAGGCAGGCAGGGACCATCCCCTCTTGCAAGGAGGCTTTAATCACTTCCTTGGCCCAGCCAGCTGTTACCTCTCTGCTAGTTTTCATCAGCCGAGAGGGGGAAGGGTCCAGACCATAAGTGGTGACCTTGACTGATCCAAGCACCTTGTCCACATCCTCTAGACCAGGGGTAGTCAACCTTTTTATACCTACCGCCCACTAATGCATCTTTCTTGATGGTAAAATTTCCTTACCGCCCACCAGTGCTCGATGGAAGGAGGATTCAGCTTGTGCCATAGAACCCCCCCCCCCTGCCCACCTAGAATCCTGAAATGCCCACTAGTGGGCGGTAGGGACCAGGTTGACAACCCCTGCTCTAGACTTACCAACAGAAACTCATATAACACAACAGACAGTGCACTGGACACCCCTAGAGATTCATCTGCTTAACTCAATAGCAGAGTTAAGATCCTAGTGGATGCAAGTGATTTGGTCCTAAAAATGCTTTGCAAACAAGTCACAGTGAGCTACCATTGGTTCTACCACCACCTTCAGACCAGACTGTAAGAGGCCCCACACTACCCAGAAAAGCTCTGCTGGACAGCGCAAATGCCCAAATTAATTCAGTGTCTCAGAAGTCAAGAGTAGCAAGTGGAACCTGCAACACTCATGGTGGAGTGGTTCAGTTAGGGTTCAAGGCATCATCTAGCCACCTTTGAATATTCAGAATTTTAAAACTTTATAAAAATATGAATAGGAAGCCAGCTGGTTCCAGGTATTTCAGCACTGGTTGTCTTTGCAAAGTCATTAATCGAGGGAGGTTTGGTGGGACATTTTAGCTTTCATATGTCACTAATAATTGACATCTCCAGCTTTGTTCTTTTGTAGTAGAAATGTGACGATTCACTCTTATCTCATAACACAGACATTTGGTTGGAGGTGGGAGGGGAGGGGTTAACAGATTTGTTGACAGACAGATTGAGAATTGGCAGATACATAAAACAATTTAGACACTACAGGGAAACACAGCAAAAAAAAGGAAACAGTTGCTTGATTTTGTGATGAAATTAACATCAACTACTGATATATTCAGCCTAGAATTCTAAACCTTGACTCTCCTAAGTGTGAGGTGAATCAAGGAGTGGTAACAATGTGATAAATCAAATCTATTTTTCCACTTCAAACTACTGTACCCATAATATTTCAAAGTGCCTCTCAAGCACTTAGAAGCTGTGCCTAAAGAAATCAGCAAGGATTCTTAATTTAATTAACAGCCATTTAGCAATAACTCACAGAAGCTTCCCTATTTGAAATGAACATCTGTAACACTTTATCTTTTATAGACACATCACTGAGACACATCACTGAGATTCAATGAATTTTTAAAAATTGAATCATCAGCTGTAGCTTATGCTGAGCTGCATATAACAAATCAGACAGTGTTCTGTGATCTCTGCAGTGGAATAGTTCATAGAAAAAATATTCTTAAGTTTTCTGCATCTCTTATTTGCCATTACAATGCAATTTTATTAGAAAACAAGGGAGGTCACAGTATTTACAACACAAGCCAGTGTAGCGGTACAGATATGGGGCTATTCTACATATTGAGGAAAAGTGTATCCTGTGGCTTGGCCAAAATACATGTAGCATAATAATATGATGAAGTTCTCCCCCTTACAAAAACTGGCAAATCCTGCATGAAGTCCTGCATGAATATTTGTTTCCTCTTCACATGATTATTGCCTTTGGCTGGGGGCACAGCAAAATATACTTGAGAGGCCTCATGGCAGCACAACTTACTGCTTTTGCTGATGTAGATAAACCTCTTCCATATGATTGGGCTCTTACAATTTACATGTTGGCAAAATAGAAATGATTGCTAGAAACATCTAGTTTTTCCAGAAGAGAACAAAACTAATCTCTTAGCAGCCTGTGCTCATTATTGCTAGGAAATAGAATGCCTGATCAAAGAAACAGTATCCTATTACTTCATACTGTCACGGTTGTGCAATCTGACTTGACAATAGCTGAAGAGCTCTGTCATCCTCAACAGAGAAGTGCTGCTAAAAGTGACGATTCCCCTCTCTGGTCTTTCCCGGAAGTACAATTTAGCTGATAATGTTCAGTTTGCTTTTTCAAACCAGATTAAGGGGGGAGGCTTTTCGTAGGAAAACAGATATAGCTTTGCATATGCGCCAGTATCTGATGTGTTGAATAATCCAGTGCCCTGTTTTAAATTAAAATTGCTGAATAGATCAATGAGTCATCATAATTATGCCTGCAAATGTAAGGCTTCCCAAGTGTCCTTGGAATACACACAGAGAGAGCGAGAGAGCAGGGTGATTTGTGCACTTTCCCCCCTAGCTAATTTTTTATCCTTTCAGGAATGCAGCAATATTAGTCAGTGACTCAGATCTCTATAAATAAATGCTAAATATAGGCAGTCTACTGCCATCTTATATCAATGTCTCAATAAAGGCTCAAAGTGAGAATCTTAGCAGCAAGGCAAGTTAGAAAGTGAGCTGTATCATCCCCAGTGTATAGTGTCACACTTGATGAAGAATTTAAGGTAGTGTGATATTTTAAATCTTGTGAGATGCAAACTGAACAGTAATCAGTAACAATGATAACTGAACTATCAAGACTTGTGATAATTCCAGCAAAGCTTCTTCCTTTGCCATCCTCCTGGGAGAAACCTCACCTCGTTCTCCTATTAAAGAAAAAGCTTGACTTCCGGCGGCGACGCAATCGCCGGGTGGTCGAGGGCTGCTTCGGGTCCGAAGCGCCCTGTCCATCCCGGGGGTCAGGAGCCCCGCTACCGCAAAGCGGGGCTCCGGTTGGGGTGCGGGAAGAGCGTCCCGCACCCTGGGCTCCCCGGCAGCGCCCGCGGAGGCTCCGAACCCTTCCCTCGCTCCCCCTGTAAAGGGGGAGTGGGGGTGAAGGGACAACCGGAGCCGGGCTTCGGGGACATGCCCCAACCGGGATGCAAATGCGGCGACAGAGCCCGCGGTGAGCGTCTAAGTTCTACCTGTGAAGAATGGAGCTAAAGGAACCCGGTGGTCGTGAGTAAAGAATTTGAGTAGAAATCGTGCTTTTGGGACGATCCGGGGGGAAGGAGAAGGGCAGCCTGCCTCCCTCCCTTCGAGCTCAAGAATCTAACCAATTTGAGTGATTACTGCTACAGAACTGGTTACAATGTATTTAAAATCGACACATGAGACTGGCAAACTTTTCTTTCGGGAAGTTAACTAGAGGAAAATATCTCCATTTAAAGTTGCGGTATTTGCGCTCCAGCTCAGGAAAATGGCGACGAACAAAGAGGGGAGTAGAAATATGACACCCACTTCCTCCTCCTCTGCCAGTATGTTGGGTTTCGTCCTTGAACTGGTATTGAACTCTGGACTAACGGATGAACAGAGACTCACTGCCTTGAAGGTGGAACTGCTTTGTAGAAAAGTCAAAGTCTTGTGTGGGGGTCTGAAATGGAACCAATTGCCCACAGAGGAGGCTTTTAAAACTTTTGACATTTTGGAAGAATGCCTTGCCAAGGAGCTGAGAGGGTTGATGCAAAGTTGGAGAGAAATGAGTGAGCTACTTCGGAGAAGAAATTCGCTTTCTGGGGGTGGCAGCCCCAAGGCGACGTCAAGATTTCTTATATCCAGTCCCCGAGGTGTGAGCTCGGGGGCCAGGGACAGAGAATTAAGGTATTTACAAGAAGAAAAGAAATGTTACAAAGAACCGAAGAAGCTGAGAGATGATGAGATGGATACCTCTGATCTCGTGGCAAGGAGAGATTTGGACTGTGCCTGGATCTGTGGACGTTTGGAGAGGGAAGCTACATGGAAGTTTAGTGCTGAAGCCACCAGGAGAAGAATAATGGACAGAGGGGGTGTGGGGTGAAGCATTAAGTAAAATTTAAGGTAGCCTGATATGGTAAACTGAAATCGGAGGGTGAATACTGTCAACAATTTTCTGTTATATTTTTTATTTGAACATGAAAGGAGATATTTCAAGTTATCATGTTATTAGCAGCAATCTTAAGGATAGAAGAGATAGATTTGATCGAATGAGTTGTGAAGATCTGTGAGGGGGAGTATAAGTAAAGTGAATTTAAGTGGATTAAGTTTATGGATTAAGAGGATTGAGATCAAGATGTAGATTAAGATAAGAAATCGATAAGAATAAATGAAGAAGAATTATGACGAGGTATTATTATGATGATGTATTTTTAGTAAAATGTTGAAGATATAATTGATTGTAATTATACAACTGAATTTAATTTCTTTTTTCTTTTTTAGGAGAAATGGTTATAAAATAGATTAAGGATATAAACTCGAAGGTGAAAAGGCAGGGGAAGTCAATAGTCAAGATATGGAAATAGAATTTTTTTTTTTTCTAGAAAGATGCAATAAGAAAACTTGACATTGTTTGTATTTGTTTTATTTGTTTTGCATTTGTTTAATTGTAGGTGTGGGTGTGGGTATATGTTGTTATAGAAAAATGCCAATAAATTCTTATAAAAAAAAAAATTAAAGAAAAAGCTTATTAGTATATCAAGGCTAAACAGTTTTCTTTAATCTATTACTGCTTTCCTGTAGGGATTTCTCTTTATAACACAATACAATTTTGAATAATTATTAGAGTCTTAATGGTAAAATAATAAAAAATAGTTAGGTTGTCTGTAGGGATGGGCAAATTTATTGATTTTGGTTTCTCGTTTTCCACATTTTCATATCAGTTTGTGATTTTTTTAAAACTAATGAAAAGTCATCAACATTTTAATGTGAATTTCTCTTAATACAAATATGCTTTTGATAATGTGATATTATACAACATTTTCGCAAGGCAATTTCCCTTAAAATATATTTTGTATGTTATATTTCACTAATAAATGCATTTTATTGGCCATTGGGACTACTGGATCACAGGCCTCCCAGTGAAGATGTAGAGCATTTATTTTTTTCAAAAACTCAAAAGCCACACACTTTTTCCTGTCCCATACACATTTTATACTTCCATAATTTACAGAGGCATTTCTGTCAGTCTCCTGTACTCTGGCTAGTCAGTTCTCTACACCCCTCAGCCAATACTAATTCAAAAGTATAGCTATGGCAATGAGGTCCCTCCCATGCATCTCTAAATAATAATAAAAATGTGACTGATTGGGCTGCTGGAAAGTCGGCATTAGCTGAAAGCTTTTATACCACCTGTTGTTATGAGGCTTGTCCAGCACAACTGCTATAGCAGATATGGGAGGGGTTAGGATTGTATTAAAAACTTTTTCCAACTCTACAATATCATTTTTGAGAACTTTACATAGTATTCCAAATGTGGTCACACCATAGATTTGTATAACAGCATTATGATACCAGCAGTTTTATCTTCCTAATGATTCCTAACGTGGAATTTGCCTTTTGCCATTTTGCTAGCCAGCTCAGCAAGGTGCTTTTGAGCATCAGCAAACTTGGCCAACTCACAGCTCATTTATGAACAAGTTAAAAATGAAGACCCCAGTACCAATCCTTGGTGCACTCCACTTTCTACATACTTCCATTCCGAGAACTTTGTTTATTCTTATTACTGCTTCCTGCTACTTAAGCAATTCCTGATCCACAAGAGCATCTCTCCTTTTATTCTGTGACTTCTAAGCTTACATGGGAGTTGTTGTTTTTTAAATCAATGTACATTGTGTCTACCAAATTACTTTTATTTATATGGTTGCTGACACACTCAAATAACTCAAATAAGATCATGAGTCAGGACTTTCCCTTGCAGAAGCCATGCTGGCTCTGCTTCAGCAGGACTTGTTCTTCTATATGCTTGGTTATTTTATCCTTATCAGAGCTTGAGACAAGTGTCTTACTGCTTTTTGTATAAGAGATTCATGTGTGTGTGTGTGTGTGTGTGTGTGTGTGTGTGAGAGAGAGAGAGAGAGAGAGAGAGGTGAGAGAGGGGGGACTTACCCCCAACAGCATGGCCTTCCTTATGAAGTTTTGGGACCTCTTATGAAGTGTTGGGGGTAAGTTTCTCTCTCTCTCTCTCTCTCTCTCTCTCTCTCTCTCTCTCTCAACTGCTTGGGGAATTTCTAGACCCTACCTCCAGGACTCATCACTTCATAAGAGGTCACAAAACTTTGTGAAATAGTCATAGAACACAAGGGGTAGCTTTAGTCTGTAACATAAGGGAAGATTCTACAGTGGAGCCTTCTGTCAACAGATAAAGAATTTTATTTGGGTAAAGGAGAGGGAAAAGGGAATGCCACAGTTACAGTTTTCATGTGTTTTCTAGTCATTTGGGGAATTCCAAAATTCTTTGGTTGAGAAAGCATTCGAAAATTTCTCATAGGAATTAATGGAAATTGTCAAATCATTATGCGAATGCTCACCTAACAAACCATTTCCTGAGAATGCACATTGTGTTCAGATAGCAAATCCTGCATGTATAATCAATAAAGTCAATTGAGTTAGCTTAGTTGCACATTATTTGTTTGAGCAAAGTCTTGGGGATCAGAGCTTAAATAGAGTTCATTGCAGATGTGAGGTTCTGTGAGAGAGCAGATTGGGGGTCCTGAGTTTCCAGGGAAACAAGACTGTAAGTGAAGTTGTGTGTGTGTGTGTGTGTGTGTGTGAGAGAGAGAGAGAGAGAGAGAGAGAGAGAATCTGAGACTAGTAAGACATCCAACAAATATAAATATAAAATTAATAAATCCCTCAAAACTAATGTCAGCTAAATTACCGCATCCTCATTCATTTGGTGGTGGTGAAATGTTATTTGCCCCAGTCATGTGATCTGCTCCAATTCTGATGCCTTTGATCTTGGTCTCTGTAGCCAGCTAGAAATTTACTTACGAGACCAGTGCTACCTCTCTGTTCTTACATATGGAAAGAGGTAGCAAGTTCTGAGCAGTTACAGGTAGGAAAGCTCATACCAAGAACAAACTTAGTTGGTCTCTAAGGTGCTACTGGAAGGAATTTTTTTATTTTTTATATTGTTTCAAGTTCTGAGCAGTTAGCTTTTCAGTGAAACTGATTAACTTGAGAATGCATATTCAAAAACAAAACAGTAGATAGACATCTTCTTTGAGTTCACCGTGGAAGGCATGCAAACTCAGACACCCTATACGGTGCTGTTGAGCTACAATGCAATTACTTTATTACTTTATTGATTTATTAAATTTATATACCGCCCTTCATCCAAAGATCCACAGCATAAAAATACAGAATAAAACCACAAAGTACATAATAAAAACAAAAACAAAGCAAAACAATTACCCTCCCACCCACAAACACATTTAAAAGGACATAGAATGTTAAT
This sequence comes from Lacerta agilis, assembly GCF_009819535.1. Classification (NCBI taxonomy): domain Eukaryota; kingdom Metazoa; phylum Chordata; class Lepidosauria; order Squamata; family Lacertidae; genus Lacerta; species Lacerta agilis. The sequence goes on along the minus strand of NC_046313.1, from coordinate 75,445,608 downwards.
CAGCCAAAGGCCTGGTTGTAGAGGAATGTTTTCTAAAGGGGTTAATATGCACACAGTGATGCACAAAATTGCAAGCTGGTTAGGTTAATTCCAGGTAGATTGATAGAAAACATTCTTAAAGGGAACCCTTGTGTTCACATATGTCAGGAACCACTGTTTTAAAGTTATTCAAGAACGTTAACAAGCATGTGCTAGGCCATCAGCTACTCCTCAGTAAAGCATTAGCAGGCATAGAATAAGATAATAGATTGTCTTAATCAGTAACTGACTGAACATCCGCAAGCAGAATAGGCCATGGGATAAACTGTCCATATACAGTCTCCATCCCAGTGTTATAATGGGTTAAATCAACTTAATAGAACTAACGATTCTACCGAAATATGCAACTTTGTACATGTGTTTAGTGTCTTAACCCTAAAGGCTATTAATATAAATTAAAAATAAATACTGTGTTTGGTTGTTTAATTGAACCAGAGTTTAAACAGATTTGCTTTCATTTCGAAAGCACTACAATTTATTCTGAAATGGATCCAAAGGTTTGTCCAGTGTTTTTTTTTTCAGCTGCCAAACTATCCCCATTAATCTGTGTTTGCCTTTATAGGTTTCAACAAGAAAATTGTTTTTAAGCATAAGCAAGGAAAAAGTCAACATTGGAACAGAACAATATTTAGCTACAGAAAATGCATATTCAAAGCGAGGGATCCAAGCAGTGTGGATTTGGCCTGATTTCTTTCAGGTCATTTGAAGCATTTTTGTTTGCACTGGAGTAATGAATTACTGACACTGGAGATCTTGCTTCTGTACTCGGTGTACTCCTTTGCTGTAATACACATGCTGGGTGAGCAGCTCTAGCAGTTCATGTTGAGGACTCACACTTTTATCGTTATGTGTGATTTAAATCATGGCCTCAAAGGGGCCCTTTTGGATGCAGCAGTCCCAGTTTGCCATGCGGTGGTTTCTCAAGCAGGGGCCAACCACTCCTGCCACAGCCCTTCCCCTGTGCAATACCTTTGTGTAGCAACTTTGGCACTTTAATCCTGTTCAACTTAAATCTGTTATATTGGTTTACCAACCAGGATGCTAAACCATTAAAAAAAAAAAACTAACATTAAACTACTTTAGACCCAACAGGGAACTAGTTTAAACAGATCAGGTTTTTTCAATCACCAAAGTCACAGAGCAAAGAAATAAACAGCATGTGGTCCCAATGCCCATTCCTGACTTGCTAAACCATGAAAGAAAACATGCTAGAAGTTTGACTGTGAGAAGTTAGACAGGTGGCATTAACAGGTCTCCTGAAATGTAACATGACTGCTCATTCGAACTAGCTCTCCATACCTCCTCCTTTTTTCCAGCTCTCATTCAGAACTGTAACTGGAAACTTGAAGAAACTTGAGCTTGTTTTGTCTTTCAGTTCTCTTATCTATAAAAGAGAGGAGGCTGCTTTCCTAAAACAGCACATCTAATGAGCAAGAAAAGATTCCTGCAAGAGGTTTCTCAGAGACTTACAATACAGGACATTCTTGTCAAAAACTAGGTAATGAACAAGGAAAATAGAGTGGTGTTTAATTATCTACTGCCAGAATGTGCAAATACTTTATCAATCCAGCTTGTGAATTGTATTACTGCAATGCTTGTAAGACTTGGTGTAACAGCTTGCTGCTTTTCCTTGTATACTGAAACGCTAGAATGATTGCATTCTTCATTTGCTGTCTACGTTGTTGCATTCTACCATTAAAGGGTAGTGTTGAATTCTTTTTCCTATGATTTTGTGCTGAAAAGCAGTAAGGAAGTTATTCGTTGTGGTGTTGTATCTACTAGGTTGAAGACAATCTTTTGACTATTTCTAATGCACTGTGTCCTAGTTTCCAGCAACCATTCCACCTGAAATCTAAAGGTGTACTCAAGGCTGTCACAATAGTGGGACGAGGTGAAACAATTTGCCTCAGGTGGCAGTTCTGACTCTTTGTTGCTCTGCTGCCAGCCACGCCACAGCTTTGCCTGCAGCACAAGGACAGCCATGGGCAAGGGTGCAGTTGTGGTGGCAGGGCCAGCAACAAGGAGGAGGGACAGAAGGGGGCATTTTGCCTACAACTGCAAAATATCCTGGGCTACCCTTGGGTGTATTTTACTTGATGTACTAAGGTGTGTGTGTTTTTTTAAAGCAGCTGGTGACACTTGTATCTGCATGTTCTTTGAGAACTCTGAAGTTATTTTTTTATATCCATAAATATGTTGTTGTTGTTTAGTCATTTAGTCGTGCCCGACTCTTTGTGACCCCATGGCCCAGAGCATGCCAGGCACTCCTGTCTTCCACTGCCTCCCACAGTTTGGTCCAGCCATCTCATCCTCTTTTCCAGGGAGTCTTCTCTTCTCATGAGGTGGCCAAAGTATTGAAGCCTCAGCTTCAGGATCTGTCCTTCCAGTGAGCACTCAGGGCTGATTTCCTTAAGAATAGATAGATTTGATCATTTTGCAGTCCATGGGATTCTCAAGAGTCTCTTCTAGCACCATAATTCAAAAGCATCGATTCTTCGGCGATCAGCCTTCTTTATGGTTCAGCTCTCACTTCCATACATCACTACTGGGAAAACCATAGCTTTAACTATACCAGGGGTCAGCAACCTTCGGCTCTCCAGATGTTTCGGACTACAATTCCCATCATCCCTGACCACTGGTCCTGTTAGCTAGGGATCATGGGAGTTGTAGGCCAAAACATCTGGAGAGCCGAAGGTTGCCTATGCCTGAACTATACGGACCTTTGTCAGCAAGGTGATGTCTCTGCTTTTTAAGATGCTATCTAAGTTTGTCATTGTTTTTCTCCCAAGAAGCAGGCGTCTTTTAATTTTGTGACTGCTGTCACCATCTGCAGTGATCATGGAGCCCAAGAAAGTAAAATCTCTCACTGCTTCCATTTCTTCCCCTTCTATTTGTGAATTTATTTATCACTATAGTAGTGTGTGTGTGTGTGTGTGTGTGAAAGTGTTAACTTCCCTTTTAGTGTCAGTTGTATAGAACCTATAAGTAAACCGTAGTAGCGGTAAAACAGGAGTAAAGGGGGAGCATGTAATGAAACAAAATTATGAGACTGCACTTTTTGGAGTAAACATTTCAGTTGTTATGCTAATAATTTTCATGTACATGATGGATCATAACACTCACCCTTGTGAGTTAACAGCACATGAGGAAAGTGGTCCATTATTTGCATTATGTGTAGTAACACATTCTCTGAATCAGAAGGAATGGTGCAATTCATCAAGCTGACAAGTTGTGATTTCAAGACTCCTTGCTAGGTGTTTTGCTTGAGCTCGCTTCAGTTGTTTATAAGAACAGTAACAATTACAAGGAGTGTTTAAACAGGATGTGAATGCAGAGTGGTGTCTTGAAGAAACTACTTTTAACCAATAATAGTTTCCCCCAAAACATGTTTAGCAAACATGTTTGTTAAAACTGCCTGTCTGGGGTGGCCTGTGTCACTGCTGCTCTGACTATGGAGTCCACCTGCCAGGGTGAGGATCTTTTACATCAAGCACAGGCAAACTCAGCCCTCCAGATGTTTTGGGACTACAACTCTCATCATTCCTGACCACTGGTCCTGTTAGCTAGGAATTATGGGAATTGTAGTCCCAAAGCATCTGGAGGTTTGCCTATGCCTGTTTTACATTGTCTGTTCAGCACCTGTCTAACCAACCTCCTTCTCCCCCCCCCCCTCAAAGCCACTTACAGTGGAATTGTAACACCAGTTTGTATTTGCCTGGGCCTCTGTTTCACTTGCAGCTGGTCTCAGCCTTGCTTTAGAGATTCCATTGAGCACACCTCTGCTATCGTGGCTCCTGCCTTAAACATGCAGACAGACACTCTTACTTGTAAGAAAGAAATCTTATTCAGGCAGGTAAGAGTACAGCCTCAACAGCAGACACAGAGCTCTGGGGTCATGATTTAGGAGTTTGGGAGCAGGGCAAGAAGTTCAGAACTGGACAGAAGTGATGAAGATGTCCCAACAGGCTTTGCTGCCCCTCTTGCCAAGTTTTAAAAGATGAGGCGTGGCACACTCACTTGTGAGACTCTTTCCCCTTGTGGGAATGTTAAGCTTTTAAGTGTGCTTTCTGTCGTGGGGTGGGGGAAGAGATCCTGCTCAAATCTGTGAAGGTAGTGTCTGATTCTAAGTGAAAAGACTGACACTTGAACCTTTGGTTCAGCCTCACCCCTCAGTTGGTCACAGCTTTCACCAGCCCCACTAAGGCTGATGGATTCCATGGTCACCTCTCCAAAGTAGCTGAAGGTGAGGCATAAAGGGGAGTTCCCCCTCCCCCAACCCAGATTCTCACCATTCAGCCCTCTTTCTTTGTCTGACCCTGTCAATGCAAGCCTGATTCTGATCAGACTAGGGGTGGGAGGGTGGCCCCATGACTCCTGCATTCCCGTTTCTACTTTACAATTTGATCATCAGTGCTTAGATTGGGAACATAATCTTCTCCCCATTTCCCACAAACCACTGGAAGTCCTGAAGCAAGTTAGCAGAAACAATGCCCCATTGTGCCCCATAAGGCTACAGTTTTGTTGCTCCTTGTGGCAATAGGCCACTTAATTTAAGAAAGATCGAGCAAGCAAGAAAACAACACCAGTGTCTTGGAGATTTTGGAATTCCATGCCTTGAACTAACCAAACTCTGTGTATAATAACTACCATAAATATATTACTCTTTGAATGTTTTGTTCACTATGGAATCATTCCCCTTATATGTAAAGTTAGCTTGCACTGAGCCACAAAAAAGGGCAGGAGGACTCCCTACAGTTGGGAAGGACCTGTGAGATATGCAGGGAAGTAATGCCTTTAAAGAGCATGGGGCAGGGAAGCCATTACAAAAGTAAGGTTGTGTGACTTTGGTGTATTTTGTCAGTGTAACAGGGAAGATGGGGGTTTTGTCAATTACCACTTCCCCTGTGGCCCCCCGCTATCTGCTCCAGAGGGTTGGGGAACCCTTCAAAACAGTGTGGAAGGTGGCATGGAGAGGGGGCTGAAGGAGGGCAGACTGGCAAAATTTGCCTCTTTCTCTATTCTTAGAACCTCAGCTGGATCAATGAACTTCCTGACTCTTCTCTAAAACACCCTGTAGTGATGGGAACCAAGGGATGCACTTAATGTTCTGCCCTCATGCTGGCAGCGGAGCAGCATTGCCTATTTGTGAAGCCTCACCTGCCAGAGCTGAAATTGGCTCAAAAATTTCACACAGAAATCATTTAAATATTGTTGGAAGTGTGTGAAGATTTGTCACTTTACAGATTGAAGGATTGGGAGCTAGGTAGAAATTGTCCTTGAATAATACATGTCTTCAGGTCTGTTTTCACAACCAAATCCCCCCTCCCCATAGGATCTTGTTAACTGTGAGGTTGAGTATCCTCTGCTGCTTAAAGAACTGTATCTGATATGCATACTTTGGAAGTCCAAGTAAATAATGTTTACTAGATAAATTGTATCCACATGTCTATTAATATCCTCTAAAATGTTATGGAGGCAGGACATACTTTTGCAGAAGCTATGCTGAGTCTTCTTCAGCAAGACTTGTCCTTCTATATGCTTAATAACATTATCTTTCATAATACTTTCCACCAATTTACCCAGAGCAGTCATTCAGGTAACTTGCCTATAATTTCCTGCATCTTTTTTTAAAATATTTATCGGCCACTTTCCAATCCTTTATTGCTGAGACCAATCTCAGGGATATGTTTCAGCTTCTGTTAGAAAATTCCACATTTGAGTTATTTAAGAAGTTTTGTATGGATATAATCTGGACTCAGTTATTTATTTTCAACTTGTAAATAAAGTCAAGAACCTTACCACTTGTCACCACTGTTTGCCTTGGTTCCTCAGACTCCCTTTCTGAAAATGTCAGTTCAGGCATCGATATCTACTCTCCATCTTCTGCAGTGAAAACATATACAATCTTCTTATCATCCTTTAGCACACTCTTGCTCCACTCTCTTTCATCCAATGTCCAACCTTCCAACCCAGTTGAAATATTTTTTTAAAAAAGTTGGTCTTGATGTTTTCAGTGATATGCTCCTCAAAGTTCTTCTTCGTGTGTGTTGCTATTGCCTACTTGTAGTTATTTTGTGCAAGTTTGTCCTCCTTTCCCCCTCTGCATTTGAACAAGACTTCCATTTTCTGAACAAATCATTTCCCCCTGTTCCTTGATGCTGCTTGTTAATCGCACTCATGACCTTTTGTACTTGGTGGTAACTTTCCTGACCTGTGGTATGCATTCAAGTTAAGCTTCTAATAGTGTGGGTTTGAGTAATCCCCATATGTTCTGGAAAAGTATGACCTTCTTGACTTTCCCTTTCAATTTCTTTTATGCCAGTCACTTCTCATTTTGGAGAAGTTTCCTCTTTTGAACTCATAGGTGTTGGACTTGCTTGGCAATTGTCCAGTTACATAGATGTTGAATTTGATAGCATTGTAGTCACTGTTTCCAAATGTTTCAATGATGTTTAAATCTCTCACTAAGTCCTGGGCACCACTTATTGTTTTGTTGAGAGTCACTTCCCCTGGAGTTTATTCCAGTGTTTTAGGGCACAGTCATTTAGTGTAGTAATCATTTGCTGTGACCAGAGCATTCCTTTATCTGCTCTATGTAAGGGAATTGAATACACCCATAACTATGACACTTTCTTCTTTGGGTGCCCCTCTGATTTCATTACCATCCTGAGTATTTTGGTCAGGGAGTGATGGATTATCCCCCAGTAATAAATTACTTTTGAGGCCTCATATTGCCATCCAGTTATTTCTGTCGGAACCCTGGAAGCCAAGACCCAAGTTGGGGACAAGTTTTGGTGAGAGACCCTTAGCAGATATTTAACATCACGAAACATACAAGAAAGAAAAGAATGGGAATATAGGCTGTAAAACATTAAAAATGTTCCCTTCCAGTAAAGTCCCAGTATGACACTTTTAAAAAACTATTTCCAAGCTATCCCACTTCCCTAGCATAGAGGTGGTCCACACATTTGGTAGGTCATAAAATACTTTGCTTACAGAACTCTACAAAGGTCAGATTCAGGTGCTTTTCCATATAGCAGTCAGAAAAGATGCACAGGCAGTTGAAATGTTGCTTAGTTACAAAAGGTAAAAGTTACTAAACTACTAGTAGAGAAAGCTACTAGTTTCAGACTCCATTCTGTTCTGAAACAAAAGAGGCTGGTTAAAGCCATGTGGTTGAGCACCTTACATGCTGAAATCCACTTGGAGGGTGAGAGATAAGGCTTGGTGACCCGTTCTGTCTCAAGGTGAAGAGTGATGACATAGACCAAACCTGGCAAAACAGCTTACTTACTCTATGGTAAACCCCTTCACGCACTAATTAGATTCAAACATGCTAGAGTTGTATTTGCCTTTATCCTACAATTTTGTACAAGTCCAGTGAGTGTCTTGAAGAATAACATGGTTTTGGTAAAAGTAAAGCTGAACATTGTTTTTAGTAGGTTTGAATGATTTCTGATAATCTAGTGAAAGGATTGCTACATTGAGGGACTTTTATATCCCTGTGGTGGGAGAGGATTAAGCATACAAAAAAAACAAAAGGCAAATGAACAGTGCACACTTAAGCTGCATAGGAAGATAGGACATAAACGCTTAGAAAACAGCACATCCTTGCAGACAAGAGGTTTCAGTTTAATTTTACATCGTTGCCATGATTATTCTTTTCAAAATATTTTAACAGGACAAAAATATTTTAACTGTGCTAAATTGCTGTTGCCATTCTCTTTCCCTCTCCCTCCTTCTTTCTCATATATAACAATCAATTAATAATAGAAAGGCTTTTCTGCAACTCTGATTAATTTTTAAATGCATGGCCATCTTAAGTGAGATTAGGCACTATTATTTAAATGAACTGTCATTTTAGTAACAAATCCACTTAGATAACTAGTGACAATGTTACATTATAAAAGATTAGGCCATGCACATTTCCCATACGATCCATTTATTTGGAAGATACTCAGTTTAGTTACCTTTTACTTTGCTCCAGAGAAGGCTTAGTTGCAAACCAGTTTGTTGGAAGTGTTGGGACAGATGCCCACAATCCATTGCTTCCTTGTATGTGTGTGCCAAATGATGATCTTAATTCAAAGTGAAGGAAAATTGAGATATAAGATACGAAGATCCACCTAATGTTGAAACGTTGGGCAGTTACACATGTGCATGCCAAATGTTACAAACACAGCTATCAAATATGTTTCCCTTATTTACTTTATCTTCTTTAAATTTTTAAGCATGTCACCATTCACAAAACCCCATGTACCTCTGCTACTTTAGAATCTGATTAGCCATTGTGGTGACGATCAACATTGGCCTGACAACTTTCTCTTCTAGGTAGCTGAAACATTTCCAGGCTTTAGGATAGCTTTTAGTTCATACCTTAGGCTTACCCATGAATATACATTGTCCTTGTAATATATTTTACTTACTAATGGGAGCAGATGGGCATCATAATGACTCATCTGCCAGAAGAGACAGATTGGCTATCTTAATTATGTTGAAATAATGCTGAATCACTCTAAAATTTTGGTGAGTTTCCCTTGTTCACCATGGCAGTCAGTAAAATTGTTATGAGTGAATTGATTCCTTGGATCCCTGACTAGATTTTATCACCTTAGAGGAAATGTTGCTCAGGGATCTTTATTCAAAGAAAGCACAGCATGAGGCTTCTTTCTATTCTAGCAGAGCTGTTAGTGAAATGGTTCAGTAGTAAGAGTGCCACTCCCCATTCCATTTTTATTTTGGATAGACATTTTGGTAAATGGGCCTTGGAAAGGAGAAACATTATGAAAAGGGAACAATTGAAGAAAGTGGGGAAGGAGAGGGTTTTTAAAAAATCAAGCATTTTGTAATGCAAGTTTTCTTTATATGATTAGATTTCAGATAATTTAAATGACGTGTGGAAATTTGGTGCAATAGTCTTATATTTAAGGTGTTTTATGTGTACACTGATTGTCAAGACATGGTATGCATATTCTTAAATCAAAAAAGCATGTGTGTAGCTTCTTCAAATACCTATACTGGAAGCAGCAGATGAACTATGATGCTCAAAGAGTAAGACTTCTAATGCAGACTGAAGGAAGGACTATCGTGTAAAACAAAAATGCCCCTTTACATCTAAATATTGCTATAAAGCAGTTGTTCTGAAACAAATCCCCGAAATATATTCTCATTCACCTGTTTTTCTTCCATCTTCTGCTTTGTCAGTTAGCAGCATCGTGTATCACTATATATTGACTCTGCAGTAAAGAAGGGTGTAGAATTTGCCTCCACAGATGCTGCTGTTACCATGGAGATAAAAGGACCAATGGCCTTTTTCTAGTTTGGACTGTACTACACTGTTCATAAAAAGATGGTGAATTCTAAAACTGCATCATTTGATTTTTTTAAAATATGAAACAGAGTAACATAGGAGAATGCAATTGCGGTTCTATTTTAATTACAATAATCTCATTATAAATTGAAGATTTCTCATGAGACAGAGAGCATAAATGTGAGTCCCGTACTCGTGGCTTGCACACTGCCAATCCTCCTCCTCCTCCTCTTCAGAAAAACCTTTTCCTTTTGCAAAATATAGCCCCTTAGAGCCCTTGGGTTCATCTGATGCAGCATTTGATGCTGGTTACATCACAGGTTCCCTTATCTGTGGTATTCCTCTTTGAGAGTGAATGAGTCTGTGAAAGCTGTGAATGTGAATTTTGATTCCTGGAGGAGAGACGTGTTCTACCTTAGATTACTCAGTGAAGAAGAAAACAAACAAAGAATCTTCTAAAAAAAATCAAGGATGGCTTGCAGAAGGTGTAATTTGTAAGTATTCTCCTCTTTGTTATCCATTAGCATCCATATTATTGAAGATGGGAATAAGAACAGCTATTCATTCATAGTACAGCAGCTTTCTCTTCATGAACCATTTTATGGGTGTTACCTTCCAGCACCACATTGATGTGCATGTTGAAATTCTGTAGCTGAATGGCTTCAGGACTGCAAATGTTGAAACAATTCAGCATCGTTGAAAATAAAGAGAGACCTGTTAGTGATTTGGTCAAACCTTGCTATTTTAAATGTGGGATTTTTCAGCAAAAGAGCGATTGAAGATTGTGTTTAGGAGTATTTCTCAATAATAAATACCTTCCATTTTGTATAAATGCTTTTGTTAATTGCTTATTTAGAAAATGGTTTTAGATAAATATGTCCTTGATGCTGCTTGTGACACAGCAATATATAATTTCATGCTGCTTGGCACAGTATTTATGCACTAGATAAGTCATTGTTCACTGCAGGGATTTAGTTTTCAGAGCAATGTGTGTGCTTTGGGGTTTTTCTTGATGATATGATATTATAGTTTCCACAAACCTGGTGGGAAAATGCAGCCATAAGGAGACTGTATGAGGTGAATTTATTGGAAGAACACCATAGACTTTGATTCATGAACCTGCAGTCATAAAGTCAATTATACTAGTGTGCCTATCACTTTAAGCAGTTTTAGAGCAAAAAAATATATGGATGAATGCCTGATAGTATATTTCACTGTATTATGCTAATTCCACCATTTTGTCTGAAGCACAGAATTCAAAAGGTTCAATATTTTAAATATGTCTTGCTTTTATTGCAATCATATTGTGCATTGATGATGTCAATAGAAGTACCAGAATGTGGTTAATGTTCAAATCTACTACTGTAATGCGTAAGTTTGCATTTTTTGACCCGCCAGTTCCCAGTAAGCTTATCCCCACAAATAGACTTCCTGAAAACCAGCCACGTACGAGAGAGGTGCTATGCAGCACAGACCTTGCCATAATTTACTTTACCGGTAATTGAAGTCTGATTTGTACAACTCAGTTGAAGTTAAATTTAAACCCAGTATTTCATTTTAAGAAGCAAATCTTCTATACTCACAGGTAATTATTACTTGGATGAAAGATTTCAGTGGGAATAAACTGGCTTTAATCCAAAAGGTTGACTTTGCTTGCTTTTCGATCAAGATTTCAAACCACAGCCCACTGCCATTAACTTTAATAAAGTAGCTCTGGAGGAAACATTGTGGGAGGAAACCCTTGGAACAACTTATTCCAGAGTTATTGAGCTGAGTACATTTGAAGATTGCAGCTTTGGGGCGAAAGTAAGAAGTAACTCTTGGATGATTGCTGATATTTTATGCCAATTTTCTGTGCTTGGATTCAGGAAATAACTTAATCTACATTCTGTACTCTAAATGGTGAACAAGCCAATGTCTTAGTGCTATTTTGTCCGATGGAAAAAAATCTGCCACTATACTAGACTTCACTTGTATTAGTTAGCAATGGTTCTGATTTTTTGGTTGGGGTTAGCAAACATTAAAGAGATTTTGCATAATCCGTGCAGGAAAACATACTGTTGTCCAGTATAGAACTACAATATATTACGTTCATATAACAATATTAATTGTTTTCTCGAGCAATATTTGATCAAGAATGCCATCGTTATACAGACCTGTAAGGTGGCGAGGATGATCCATGACTTCTGCCCACTGTTTAGTTCCTTAGCACATTACTTGTCTGTCCTGATGAGGAAGGGTTTCCTTGTGGATCTAATTACTTGAGTTATTTAGAGATTACTTCCTTACAATGCCAGTGCTTTATTTTAAAAATCAAATAGCAATGTATCATTTCCATGTGTAACAGAGCCAGGACCGTGTGAGGACGTGTATTGTAGAATGTAAAGCTTTGTCTCCTTTCATTTCAAGTTTTATATTTTAGTTTGATTGGGAAAAAAACAGTATTTGTTTTCTTTAAGGGTATATATAAAGGTAAAGTCATATCTGGAAAGAAGTATAGATCAAATTAAGGCTGCACAGATTGTATCTTGATGTTTCAAATAATGCCTTTAAATATTTTCATGGTGTCTGGATATTTAAGAGCTTTTCTTTAAAACACACAGAGACACACTGACACCATGAACAGATACTTTGAGCTGTTAAAAGTGTTCAAAATCTTGTCTTCAGCCCTTTACCAGAAACATAGATGGGTTCTATTTTTAGCAGAAGATATTTTCCATGGATGAAACACATATTGTGTAACAAACTTTGCTTTACCATAAATGATCTCCTTTCACCATCTCAATATTTTTATTTTTTTCTATTCAGCTGCTGCCATGTTGTTTCCACATAGTATTATTTTTAAAATGAGCTTTCTGATGTATCTGTCTTAAGTATTTGATAGGTGATATCTGATATCTGATGTTAGTCATACTCAAACTCATTGAAATCCATGGACCTGAATTCCATTTGTTTCAGTCAGTCTACTCTGAGTCCGACTTAGTTAGATATCACCCAATGGAATTGCTGTATAGTAAAAAAAAATCATGAGAAAATTATTAATTATCAGTAATGTATTGTGTGCTGTTCTTTTAAAATTTCTCTGCTAGTTCAGCTTCTTCTATTAATAATTCACCGTTAGGAATGTTAACTAAGTTGATTATATTCTACAACTTGCCTATTACGCTGGCATCTCTTGCTGAGTACTGATGAGAATTAATTGGTTACTTAGGGGTAACAGAAAGGAACAGTATGTTTTATGTAGCTAACAGTGCATTGTTAACATAGCCATGAAATGTTGTAGATGTTTAGAAACAGCATTAGAAGAGAAATATAATAGGTAAGGTGATATCTGTTGTTGAACCAATTTGTGATTGACTGATTTTCTGATATAAACACACCACCTTCTTTTATTTGAAACCAAGGAATGCATATCATTTTGGAATTTTTACTTGGCTGTTGGTGAAGGTTTGGAAAGAGTTATGACCTATTTAAAACTCATAGCTAAAAATAACCTCTGAAAATATGACTCATAAAGATATGAGACCAAACGGAAATCTCTAGAAAGGCTAGTTGTTTTATGCCTGTTGGTGACAGCATAAACAAACAAAACTCCTTTTTTGATAGCATGTTTTATTTGGGTGGAGTATATTCTTTTTAAAATGGGCTTACCTCCATTCTGAAAAAGGCAATACAGCACCTCACATTTAGAAAACCCTAGATTCTTTTAAGATTCATGATGGAATTTAGAAGTTGCATTAAGAAGCTCTGGAAGCTCTGCTGTGTAGGTTAGCACTAAATATCTGCAAAGTACTTCATATACTTCAGCAAAGAAAAGGATTAGCTTGGGCTATCTTCTTTACCATGCTAATAAGCAAGTCTGTGACAGAATCTAATAGGAGTCTTCTCATAAGGGAAGCCAAGTGAGTTTTCCCAAATAACCACATTTCATTTTCTTTCATGTCTGGTGGGTATCTTTTGCTTTTACTTAAGCACTTCATGCTATAGCCGTGAGTCATAATGTATGCCAGTTCTATTGAATAAGAATTGCCAAGGTGTTGTATCACAGGATTTTAATGTCCATTATGGTTGTATAGAATCGGGGAGTGATTTCCAATACAGTCATCAATATAAAATGAACAGTTCATGTGATTAGTTTATGTGGACACATGATTTCATATATCTTTACTACTACTACTACTACTACTACTACTATATTACTCTTACATTGTGCCTTTCTTGCAAGGAGCTCAAGGTAGCGTACCATGGTTCTCTCCCCGGCAGTGGGGAACAGCAGGGAGGGTTGACACAATCAACCCTGTGAGGGAGGGCTAGGCTTAGAGAAAGTGACTGGCCCAAGGTCACCCATTGAGCTCATTGGCTGAGTGGGGATTTTAACCAAGAATTCAACAGTCTGACCACTATGCCACACTGGACATACAGGTTTATAGCAAAAGCTTAGGGCACACTTCAGTTTCTTATCTACGGGCAAATGCAGCAAAGTCACACCATAGTCCCAACATCAACACAGCCCATGAAGGACAATCCCTCCCAGAGGTTTTTTAGTCCTTTTCACGCAGATCTGTGTACAGGCAATGCACATTGGCTGTACCCTCCAATGTCCCTATGTTGCTTTGAAACAGAATTTACATGCATAGGCTCTGCGTACACACAGACAGAGATTGCAGTGGGGCCATCAAGCATAATCCTACTCTCCCTTCCATGTACTGATAGCCTGTCTAGTTGTTGAGAGAGAAGAAAGCTTGTGTCTAGATCAAATCTATATGGTGCCCTGAGCTTCAGACTGGGAAGGAATAATGGGAGAATGCATAGAGTGAGTTGCAATGGCCACGCAAACACAGAAATCGGAGCAGAGCCACTGCACAAAGAATCTATTCAATCCTGCTGACTGGTAAATCCAGAATTCTCAGTTGATGTTGAAATGTGCTCTCTCAATACAGTTTCCACATATGCACACTTCCTGTATCTGCTCACCAGAGTGAGCCAGATCCTCGATTTTCAGAAGTAATATTCCTTTGAAGACCAGATGCTAGTGACAGTAGAGAGACATCATCTCCCTGCTCTGCTTGAAAGCTTCCAAAGACATATGGCAGTCTGCTATCAGAATGCTGCACTAGATATTTTGATTTGATCCCAGAAGACGAATTTTTATACTTTGTCTTTATGCATTCCAAGCACTAGCAGTCTACATGCAAATACATAGGCAGCTTGATGCTGATGGGAGGGGAGGATGCCCATACCCCCATCGTGTTAAGTTGGGCATGGCATTGGTGTGGCACCTGGGAAGTCTGAGTACAATTTATTTTGAAGCTTCTTCACTGGTGCAGATGAGTGCGAGTGTTCCTTATACTTTGTCTCTGAATTCTCATGCTGGGACTGGATCATGCTAATTGTTTCTAAATTCTCAATTGAAGTGTAGATTACCAAATATCTAGACATAGTAATGATAATTACTATGATTGTGGTGTGTGTTTCTTCTAGGGGGTTTGGCTGCATTTAGAGGCAATCTTCTTTTCAACCGATGATCTTCATTAAGTTTATCTATGAAATGAACTTTCAGAAGCAATGCTCCTTAGGCTGATAATCTCAACTTTTAATATTGTGCATATGAAATTAAAATGAGGAGTTTTCTACAACCACATAGCCGTCTGTTGGTGGGGACCATGCAAACATCAATGCAAATATAGCTAGTTTCAGACCATATGTTTTCAGTTCCAAGTGTACATGTATTTTAACTAGGAGTTGTGTGATTCAAACTGTATGGGCTGGTTACCATGGTTAAGAGATCGGAAAGAGGATGAAAGTTCAGCTCTTCCTTTCGCATTTTGCCTGCGTGCCTTGAGAATGCCTAAGGTTGGTACAGATATAAGCCTTAATCATACTTAATGGTCAGTGGGGCCAAAATCCCAAGTAGCTTTCACCATGGTCAAGGTCTGTGCCTAGTTAAGACTTGATCATAGTTATGGCTATCAAAGGCATGGATCCAATGGATCGCTTTAAATTTGTTACCCATGATGAAAAAAACAGGAGTTGATATAGCTATATAAGCTCTCTCAAAATGGTACTGTAGCAGCCTGAAGTCTCACAATTGGGGGGGGGGGGATCTCTAGGTCATAGTTCTATCAGAAAAGGAAAATAAGCCAATGTTTTGAAGTTGGGAGTTCCAATGAATAACCTGTGCAAATAGGATGCAGTCCTAGAGTTATACATGGTGTGTCCTACTGACTTCAGGGAAATTTATATGAGCAAATAGGGGCAGGAATGCATTCTAAAACTTTTAATTTATAGTAAGTATAAGGAAGCTGCCTTATACTGAACCAAACCATTAGTCCATCTAAATCAGTACTGTCTACACTGGCTGGCTACGGCTCTCCAGGGTTTCAGGTAAAGAGTCTTTTCCAGTAGCCTGCATGCAAGCAGATTCTCTACCACTGAACTGCACCCCTTCCCTAGAATATTTATCATCTTTTTCTCTCTCTTTCCTGTTGATGATGTTTTATTAACATAGATGATACCACTCAATTTTATCTAGTTGTTGGAAATGCCAGTCCAATGCAGCTTTGCAATTTGCTTATTTAATAGTCGTTTAAAAAATGTCATTCTAGAATTCCACTAAGAGCTTCACCAACCAAGAAAGTCAAATGTTGTTTTTAAGTGTGCGATTAAAATGTTTCAGTCGAAGGCAAATACACTGTGGAAAATCACCAAACGAAGCTAAATGTATATAGAGAATAAATTTATATTTAATTTGTTCTGCTTCTTCTGCCTTTGTTTTAGCATTAGAGTGGTTTGATCTTATTACAGGTTTCATCTTGGATGATCCAAACAATTTTAATGCTCTATGGTATGTCACACAGGGGAAATGTTATCTGAATTAGTTAGTAAATTTTAATATGCACTTGATTTGGCGTGTTGTTGTTGTTGTTGTTGTTGTTCAGTCGTTCAGTCATGTCCGACCCTTCGTGACCCCATGGACCAGAGCACGCCAGGCACACCTATCCTTCACTGCCTCTCGCAGTTTGGCCAAACTCATGTTAGTAGCTTCAAGAACACTGTCCAACCATCTCATCCTCTGTCGTCCCCTTCTCCTTGTGCCCTCCATCTTTCCCAACATCAGGGTCTTTTCTAGGGATTCTTCTCTTCTCATGAGGTGGCCAAAGTACTGGAGCCTCAACTTCAGGATCTGTCCTTCTAGTGAGTACTCAGGGCTGATTTCTTTGAGAATGGATAGGTTTGATCTTCTTGCAGTCCATGGGACTCTCAAGAGTCTCCTCCAGCACCATAATTCAAAAGCATCAATTCTACGGCGATCAGCCTTCTTTATGGTCCAGCTCTCACTTCCATACATTACTACTGGGAAAACCATAGCTTTAACTATACGGACCTTTGTCGGCAAGGTGATGTCTTTGCTTTTTAAGATGCTGTAGTATTGTAGAAATGCTGGCATATAACAAATGTGTGCCATCAGCTTAATGTTGTTAAATAAGGGCCATTATAACTAGTGCTTTGGCTCACAGTGGGTTTTTTCTAGCCCTTTGAGGGGATGGGGGGGGGGGGTAAAGCGAACATGTTTCCAAAAAGGTCAGGTAGTGGGAGATAAGATTTATAGCACAAAAGCAGGTGACATTACATGCTTACATGGTCATACCAGGAAGTCCATTTGCAGATATTCCCACACTGCAGGTGTGGTCCTCCCTAAACCTTTCAGGGAAAAGAGAGACAGGCTGGACCACTTGGCCCCCTCATTAAAGGGATAAAATAAATGCCACCCCACCACGTAGCCTGTGATTTTAAAAAAATAGTGCAGTTTTTCCCCCCACAAAGCAGGTAGGAAAGGAGCAGCACTTTCAGGAAGCGAAGGTTTTTCTGTATTGTAGTAATTGCTGTAGTTGCATTTTAGCGTAATTGTAAAAGGACAATTCATCCTAAACTTAAGCTGCATTTTTCAAAAAGTTGCGCAGTCTCTCTGTCTCAGTCTCAATTTTTCACCTATTGAGCTGCCATAATTTCCCCTTCTCACAGCAATTCATACTGTAGTGTTTGTTTACAGGAACTGCATGGCTTTCATACAAGTTTCCATACCCTTTAACATTTCATAGATGAAAATAGTAACAGTTCCGTCCATGAGGTGATGGGCAGACTCCAGCAGCCAACAAGCAGAAAGTGGGAATTATAAGTACATGTAAGCAGATAGCTACGGATGACATCATGTGATGAGGGGAACCACAAATTGCAAGGCAAATAAAATGCTTGTAATACACACATGTGTACTATATAACTGCTCTGCAATTTAGGCATTGAGCCATAGCCAGAAGTGACTAGTGATTCAAGATCTGTGAATCCATGACAGATGATAATCAATAACACCTTTCTCTTTACCAATGAGCAATTATAGCATCAATCTTTTCCAGAGCTTTCCAGGTGATGGGTTGTATGTACATTGAATCATAACCACCTCTCTCTTTGGAAGTTAAAAATTGGCATTCCCTTTAGATAACATGTGTCTGCTGTCCTTCTCCCAAACAATCCACACCTAGTTTTCTCTCTTCACTTTCTTTTCAGCATCTTCCTGTAAATCAATCAATCATCTTTCTTGTTATAACCAAGGTTCCCTCATGTACCTATTAATGGGTTGTCCTTCCATTGTACAACTGCAGTCTCCTCTTTCTCTACATCCTTAGAACTGGGGACCAGGCTATATAGAATTCCGGAATAGCATGGCAACTTACACATTGCCAAAAGCGGGAGTGAATGCACCACCAGAAAAGAGAGCACAAATACACTTTAAATCATAGAATCATAGAGTTGGAAGAGACCACAAGGGCCATCCAGTCCAACCCCCTGCCAAGCAGGAAATGTGCATGTGTTAGTTTATATGTGTAGATATATTTATTTTGAAATAATAAACTTATATCTCACCAGGAGAATACTGTGCCTTCTTGGTTTGCTGTCCAGGTGTTAACTGTTGAAGGACAATTTCACAGGCCCTTCTCTCCCTTCATAGAACCATAGAATTGTAATTTTGGAAGGACCCTGAGACTCAATCCCCAGCAATGCAGGAACCGGCTTATAGTTGTACTGCACAGCCATTTAAATAGATGGCACTTTCAAAGAGACGGTTATCCTGTGTAAAGGAGGTCTCATGACACACCCTACTCCAGAAACCCAATTTACAAAAATATAGATTACAACAACCACCCCTATTTTTAAAAGCAACGAGTACAGTGGCATTCCTGCATTCATGCTTTATTTTTACTTACGTGATTTGCCAGTAAATCATGGGAGTGGTTGCCCAGCTGATCCAAGCACTTTCCTATCCCAAATGGCTTCTGACTGCGCATCATATTCCCACCCCTGAAAATCTGAGATGCACTTCCAACGGCCTTTCCTTTTATGTTAACAGCCACCCAATCAGTCGCTCTCATTCTCTGTTCTCTACCTCTTCCTTGCTCTTCACCTGACCCTCCCACCCACCAAAGCTCTCAAAGAGGTGCGCAGTAAGATGAAATGAGGGAAATTGCAATAAATAATTACTCTAAAAATAATTTTGCTACAATTACTGCATGCAACCAGTAGTAATCACTAGATCACACTGCAGAGGAAAGCCTTCTTAAACAAAAATGTATTTAGTAGCGAAAGTATCTGAACTTAAAAATAATACAATTTATGTCAGTTTCTTTGCTTACTTGAGAAAGAGAGGGAGATGAGAGACAAAGGAGCTGAATGTGGTTTCATCTTTGGAACATGGCTCCGAGTTCCAAACTGCATATTAAATTGGAGGTTGGTGAGTGGAGCTGATAGTTTTCTTTGTGTAAACAGGAGACGGAATCTATCTTCCATCGCTTGTCGCTGTCTCAATTCATATTGCCCCACCCCCAGTTTAAGCCTGCATTTTTTATTTCTATGCCGATTAGCCAGATGGTGTATTTGTATTGGGACAGAGATGCAGCCAGAAAGGGTTTGACAACTGATGAACATGGTTGTAGAAGATGCTGTTCATTTGCTAATGTTTTATTAAACAAATATTAGCTTTCAGAGTAGTACATGGTTTGTTTACAGTAGGAAATACAGTCTACAGATAGAAGCTGGTCCACAAATTGTACTTTGAAGTTATAGTGACTGGGAAATATCAAGGGACCACTGTGCAAAGTGATTGTATGGGGAAATATGGCTTTAGATTTTTTAATTTCAGACTTATTTCTAATATGAAATTCTGCTTATAATAAAAGGTACTAATGATGACATGGTGGCACTGGTAAGTCATGTTATAAGCATACAGTTCTTCGGGTGATAGCCAAAGCCCCAGATCCCAAAATACTGTATTCAGCTTTTTGAGCAAGGACTGATTTATTACTGTTTATGGTACTTAGAAATTAGAGGCATTTAATGGCTGTTCAGGAAAAAACCAACTTGGGAATTAAAGGATGCTTGAAGGAAATTAAGACTGAAATGGAAAACAAAACAAAACTTTGCAGCATATCTTCAGTAGGAAGACTTTTAAAAATTTAAATTATTTGCAAAACAGCCCATCAAACTCTTTTGAGTTTTATTGCTGCCCAAAATATGTTTCGAGATTTTCAAACACCTCCCACTGCTTTTGGTTGAGTATAACAATCAGTCTTCTTAGCTTTGAACATTTTGGATAAACAATATGATTCATGTTTAATTAGATATATTTCTCCTTGCTATCATAGATAATATTGCTTATTTAACAAAATCTGTATACCGTTTAACTATAAATAAAAGCTCTAAGCAGTTTTCAAAGAATATAAAATACATGGTAACATTGTCAGTAAAAATAAATGTTAAGACAAGTTTATAAAAAGCAAAATGAGTAAAATAAACTTTACATGTGGATCATGCTGGGATCAACAATGAAATAATACAACATTCCTAAACAATCTCAATGATAAAGTTTGCTCCACTCTTCACACACTGTGAATGCATTTTACATGGAGCTGCCAAAACTTAGCAGCCTTAAAGCCACTTCAAACATACCAAAGTTCAGATCAGAGAGGTAGTCAGTATTTTCATGAAAAGCTGGATACATTATACAATAAGGTGTTTATACATACATATTTCCTGATGACATACACTTTAGATCATTTCAACTGTAATGCCAAACCATGGTTTGACCATCCTTGGACTAAGTTGCTGCCCTGTCCCTTTTCCCCTTGTGCATTGTTCCAGTTCTCTTCTAGGCTTCCTAGTTTCGACAAACCATTTGGCTTGCCATTATATCTGAATCAGCCAACTATGGCTTCTCCCCCAAATCACAGTTAGAAACCATAGTTTTAAGTGGATTTTCATTTTTCGTTGGAGGGACAAACACAAACCATAGTTTGCCAATTCATCTGCAGTGGCAAACTGTATGCCTTGTCCAAACCCGCAAGTCAGATAGGGAAGCAGAATGCATAAGGGGATGTGGATAGGGCCGAGTCGAAGCCCACAGGTGGGCAAACTATGGTTCGATATTACATTTGAACTCACTGTTGTGGGAAAAACCTGACTGTAAGTCATCACACATTACAACCCAAGGGGAAAGTGTGACCATCTGTTTTCAACTGTATAGTAGAATATAGTAAGTAGAATATTCTCACTTGCTAATGATGTTTCTGATGTAAGTCTTAGCAGCAAGAGTCAGAGCAACCTGACCTTCATTTTTAAAAGATTAGTGCTTGACTCCCTCCTCTTTCTGGAGACAGACAGCATGACATATTTCTGCTTAACTCGTCTTTTTGATCTTTTAAGAGGATGACCTCATAGGACTCTGACTTTAATCACCTGAAACTAAAAATACACTGTGCTTATTGAAGCTCCCGGGAAACTGCCATGAGCAAAAGAAGCAAAGAGAGCCAAGTGGAGTACTTTTAATAAACATTATTATAATCTTTTCATGAATAGTCTCAAGTTTTATTTTGAATAATGGATGTCAGCTAGTGAATACCAGTTTTATCAGATCATTGGTGTGGGTTTTCATCTTCACCATCTTATCCAGATTGATTTATTCAGGAAATTTGATTTTGTGGTTTCATCACACAATATTTTCTGTACTAAACCAAACTTAAAATGTTCATAACACATGTCAGCCATGAAGCATACTACTACTACTATTCATCTCACATTTTGTTTTATTTGTTGTATCGTTTTGTGTCATCTTATGCATTGCTATTATTTTTCCAATTTTGTTTGACTGGTTTAATTGCAGGTGCATACTGAGAAATAATATATATTCTTTTCATGCTAAAAAGGGCTTACTGAACATACATTGGTACTTGGTTCCATGGAATTAAAAGGAAAATAGGATTTTGCATAATTACATAAATAGTTCATTATCTTAAGAAATTATACCACAAGCTTATTAAAATATTATATTTATTTGAGTATCTGATTATTTTCCTAGTGCCTGAAAGCAGAACAGAATTTGGAGTAGTTTAAAATAACAGCTAGACTGGTGCAGAGTGATCCGCATATCTTGCTTCATATTTCTGCAGAAATCCTAACCAACCCTTAACTTATATCTTTGCTATTACTGTACAGAATATAGCAAAGACATCCATTTTAAAAACTTGTTATACATTTAGGGGGTTTTTCCCACCCCAACAACATTTTAACTCTTCATTGTAATCACCCATCATACTCATTTCTGATTATGCGTACATTTGTATGGGGATTATTCCCCTTTATTTTTCAGTAATTGGAGTTTGAGAGTTTTAATATATTTATTTTATTTTTTAGAAAGGGGGGGGGAAGCTTATTGAAACATTTCAGATATAACCATTAGCACCCACCTTTCCATTAGAAAGCCCCTTGATAGACACTCAGTGTGTTGACTTTGTTTTTCCTTGTGTCATAGGTCTATAAATACTCTGCACCAGTTTTGCTGTCCAGCTCCATTGTACCATACCCAGCTCACTGTCCCTGCCACACACTCAAAGTACAGGTAAGAGTAGTTATGGTCCACCCACTTTTTCCTTTCATAGATAGGACTGACCATTTATTATATTTATTTTTGGTACCTCTATATTATAATTTTTTTACTTTAAAAATCACATTTTAAAACATTTAAGCACACACTATTTTATAGTATAGGTCTAAGTAGAATTTCCACAGAAAATCAGTATAGCGTCTCCAGTTCCCCCCAGTTTATAAGTTCACTAAATAAACAAATGCCGTGACATTTAAACAATTAGTGTCTGCATACATCAATGAGGGCGCTTTCAAGCAAACACATAGAACGCCCTCAAGACCTTGAGACCATGCTCTGCTGCTCCCTTCCACTCCTCCTTTGCCTGCCCAAGATAAATATACCTCAGGCAAAACAGTGCCCATAAGCAGGTCTGTGTTTGCTGTGATCTTGCTCATGAGCATGCAAGGAGGGTGTGCCACCTATTTGAAAACCTCTTTCCAGTGCTCATGCTCAACTCATAACATACACATCTATGAAGTCCTGAGGTCTTCCTTCCTGAGACTAAGGGCCGATTCCAAATTATTATCGGTAATCACTTTTTTTCCAGGAAAGAAGATTCAAAGCGACTTGTGAAAGAAGTGTGAGTCAAAGCTCACTCATTAACACCGTTCTGTGAACTATAGTCTCTAAAGCAGGAATGTAGTTTCACTTGGGACCACATTCTTGGGAGGGGGGAATGCTCCCCTGCACAGACCACCTCTCTTCCTCAGCCCACCCCATTCAGCCTCAATCAGTGTAGCCTCTGATGCAACCTTGGAATCTCCCTTACCTTGTCTTTGGCCTAGTGCTGCTATCATTGCAGCAGTAGGAGAAGAGGTGCTATCAGGCATGTAAGAACATAAGAAGTTGCCTTATACAGAGTCGGACCATCCATTTAGTTCAGTTCTATCTATACTAACTGGCAGTGGCTCTTTGGGATTTCATGCAATATTTCACGTAGGAAGCAATGGATTGAACCTGGAAAGCAGATGCTCTGTCAGTGAGCTGTGGCACTTCCCCATAGAGTTTGGATGCCAAACTTATAGATTGTGGCTCCTACTGTGTCCTAGCTATAGTGCTCTGTTGTTGGATCTCAGATAACACATGTACAAGACCTGTGTGCCTTGTGGCAACAATGGAGCTTGATCAGAGACAAGTTTGAGAGATTCTGGACTGAGGTAACAGGCCACATGCAGTCCACAGGCTGCAGGTTGTTCTGTCCCAAAGGCTGGAGCACAAAGTTCTCATTTGCAAAGCAAGTCCTAATGGCTGGGCTCCAAGCGGTTTCCCATAACAATGCTTTGCAATGCAGAGCTGTATGAGCCCTAGCTATTAGGGCTTGCTTTGCCAATTGATACACAGAATTGGGGGGGGGGTGGAATCCAGAGGAAAGTGGGTAACTACATTGTGCCAAATGATCACACTAGTGTGCATTCAACTGGCATTCTGGTGGGAAGAACAAGGCAGCATAAAGAGCTCTGCATTTCCCTGTTCACCCAAACCAATGGCTTCAGTTACAAGCAAGGAGATTCCGACTAAACATCAGAAAGAACTTTCTGGCGGTAAGAATTGTTTGACAGTGGAATGGACTCACTCGGAAGGTGGTGGCCTGTCCATCATTGGAGGTTTTTAAGCAGAGGTAGGATGGTCACAGATGCTTTATCTGATATTCCCACATAGCAGGTTGTTGGACTAGACTAGATGGTCCTCAGGGTTTCTTCCAACTCTACAAGCCTACGATTCTTTGACAATGCAAATAAAAGGGGGGAAATAGGAGGAGGAAAGACCCTTTGCTGCTACAGCATCTGGGTTCTTTTTAAATTAAAAAAGAGCAGGGGGAAATGTGTTTTATTTACCCTTTTCAGAAACAATTCCTGCTTTGCTCTGCATCCTGAAACCCACCAGAATGCCTCCCACAATTTGAACCTGCAAAGCAGGGTGGGGAATTTTTTGCACAGCTCTGAATTAGGCTAGATTAGAACGGTCAGCAGTGTGTTTGGTCCCCTGGCTGCTTCAGTCTTCAAGTAGGTATGCAAGGTTTATTGTGAGGGCAGGCAGGTTTCCACTTAAAGCTATGAGCTGCAAATCCCTCCCTCCCTCCGCAGGAGTCCCATATACTGATCTTTTCCCTATTCCCAATGCAAAGTAGGCACACAAAAGCTAGAGCCTACCAGCCTTTGGTTGAACAGTAAATTAACGTCCTTTTTAATGTGTAATCTAGTGTGGATTAGCTTTCTGCATTGCACATGTCATGATTAACTAGATATTACAACAGACCAACACTTTTATTTTCCTTTCTAAATCCATTGCATATAAAAACCACATCAGTTGGTGGCTTTTATCACACAGGCATCTGGATAAGTGTTTGGAGATGCTTGAATCCTACATAGATTTTGAAGTTTCTAATGACTGACTTTCTATGGGATATTTACACAGTACAAAATAAAATACATATTTAGGGCTGTGAAAAATGGACACATAATTTTCTTTATTTCATCAGTAAAAGTGAGTTAAGTTATTTATAATTTGCCAGCTCATGAATAACACCCGTGTAAAATATTGTAAATATGGGGTTGAAAAAGGGTTGTGCTCACCTTGTGCTAGTAAAAAGAAGATAATCAGCAGTGAAACCTAAGTCTGTAAATGGATATGCATAAGTTTGTTGCTTTCATAATTGTGTGTTTCCCACATAGTTCATGTATTGCATATTTCTTTTCCATCATTTAAGCATTTTTCCTTTGTTTTGCCTTATATTTGGTTTTCTTCCATCATAAATATAAGCATTTTGGAATCAGTGAATGTGCTATCCACTTGTATGTGCTCCTGGTATTGTTAATCCAACTTGCCCAAGCCAATGACACATGAAATAGGTTTTCCCCATTTGTTTTTAAGTATATCTTAATCTTTGCTGTAGAATGCTTGTGCAGGTCTTGTGACCTACTAAGTCAATGGCATCCTTCCAGTTCTATAAGGCAGGCATTCTACTAGGAGCTCAATAAATGTCCTAGCTCTGCTGTTTGCCTGGGCTTTAAAAAAAAGGTTGTAAACACTGGTGGTCTGCTTCCACCTTAACGGGTCACAAGATGCAGGACTGCTGTAGCCAAGTAGTGGTTTTGCACAAGAGGAAACTTGTTTAGTAGGAACAATTTAAAAACACCCTTAAATGACCTTTTGCAGTGCTTTGCTGAGCTGGGCTTCAGTGCATACAATACAGTTCAGAATCACTTTAGGATTGCAGCATTACCGGTAATTCGTTAATCAACTTATTAACACATATAATAAATATGTAACGAATAATGGTGACAAAAGCCTTTTGTCTACAGGTAGTTTGAGCAAAGATCTTTAGGGTGTGTGAACAATGCCAGCATTGTTTTCACTACAACAAATTCTGAAAAACATGCAGTTACTTTTTATTATTCCATTCCATTCTCCTATAAATTATATTGGATTGAGTTATATTGAGTTCATCCATGCTCAGTTGGTGCTCATTTTGATCCTTAAAAGTACTCCTGTAACTTTTTTTAAGGAACATCCCAAAGTACTCTTTCAAAGTAAAAAATCCGAAATGGTAGTCTCTGTATGCGGGGATTCTTTGCTGGAGCCTCCCGTGTGCAGGACAGGGTCAACTGCACACGGGATACCAGTTGCTGGGGGTCTGCGGCCAGCGCCTCACGGGCGTCCTTGCACGGGCGCCGGCCAAGCCTGCGAACGGGACAGCCGGTAATTCCGAAGCTTGACTCACACCGTGCCGTTGTCCGCCAGGCTGAATCTGAAGGGTGCGTGAGTAGTTCAGATGAAAAGGTGCCTCGTAACTGAACCTGGAAGCACTTGCGACCTCCTAAATTGTTCCCTTAAGTAACGTACCCAAATAAAAGGTGGCCAAAACTACGGCCAAGTAAAAGAGCTATTAGGCTACGAAAAAAATTAAATTAAGACGAAATAAAGACAGACAACCATTGTTTCTTTTGATGGCTTTGGCTAACCCGCATGGGCTTCTACTTTTCTCTATGCCTCGACTGTTCTAAGACTATCTAAGCTATCTAGCCCTGAACCGCCAATTCTTCCGCAAGTTCTAAGCTAACTAAATCTTTACCGCCAATTCTTCCGCAAGACTAATCTATGCTAAAACTAAAGCTAGCTAAACCTTTACCGCCAATTCTTCCGCAAGTTAACCTCTCTACCTCCTGCACGCGCTTCCAACCCAAGCAACCCGTTCCCCAAAAACCCAGCTACCTGAACGACTGATTAATCCTAACTATCCGCCCAAAATGGGGAGCCGCAGCCTTTTATTGACAACCAACAAGCAACGTCATGATTGATACTTTTACCAATCAGAACACTGTTGCTGCCCTTGAAAAGGGCGGGAAGCAGATTAACTGACCATTAACAAGTTTAAACCTTTGGAGCCAAAAAATCTAAGCGGAGGGATCTCAGTGGCAAGACGCCCACTGAGTCCTGCTTTCACTTTCGCTTTTACTCGGATGAATACGTTAAATAGTGCATATTATTGACATTACATAAACATAAACAATCGCGGGTGCAAAGACACCCACGGAGTGTATTCCCACATCTGTATTGGAAATTCAGTCCTTTATTCTCCATCATAATTCGTACAGTACTCAAGCTTGACTTTGTGTTTTTCTTTCTTCAAATATTTAACATAACATGCTTTTAGATTTGATAGTTCTCATAGTATAGGAGTGGGCAGCCTTCTAGGCCACTTGCAAGCGGATGGGGCAGCAGGTGATATGACTCTCATTTTGTACAGTCCCACCACACAAGTCATAAGCTTCTGCATGTGCATCTCTCTATCCAGGCAAGCAGGAGGCATTATTCCATTTCAAGAATGCATACCAGCCAGGGAGGAATAACAGGAGGGCTGTGTCCTGTCCCAAGGGTGAGATAGAGAGGGCTGGAAAACTGCATTGACACACACACACTGCGGCCTGAGGTTCTCCACCCCTTTCACCTGCAACTCTTCAGTACCAGCAGCAATATCTCAAGACATTTTGTGTGACACTATTATTGCACACACCTCTTTTCCAGTTAAGTGTCTGTTTGGCAACTTAACAAAAGCCATTCCTAGTCTTGAAGTTAGTAGTCAGATGCCTTCATTTATAGTTTATTTTTAGATTGATTCCTTTGGGTTATTTTCCAAATAAATCTTGAAATCTAATACAAAGCATGAATTCATGGCTTTTGTTCTATTTTTGTAGTCCCTAATAGGTACAAATAAATGTAAGGCGTTGTGTTATTCCTACTGGGATATATACACATAGAAAGCCACTAAAACTGTGCCTCCCCTTCTTGAATATACTGATGCTGCCGATAGCTAATTGATGGACATTTCAGTCACTGCTACACTTTTTCCCTAGCAGGCAAATTATGCATCATTTTTAAATAATTAATAAGGAGTGAATGTGTGTTTGTAACATAAAAGAAAACCCAAACACTTTTCTTTCTTACTTCTACACTGGTCAAACTATACTGGGGAGAGAAGGGCCTTGTCAAAGGCAAGTAGCCAACATAATGCCCTCTAGATGTTGCTGGCCAGCACGGGCAATAGTCAAGAATGAGGTGTGCATTTTAATTATGCATCATATGTTTTAACGTGTGTGTGTAAAATAAGTAAGTGATGGAATTTTGGATCCAGCAACATATGTAGGGCACCATGTTGACTTCCCAGGTCTAGGGCCACTTGATGTGGTCCCATTGCTGAAGCTAAGCAAGTGTGAGCCTGGTCCGTGCTTGAATGGACGACTACCAGGCAGCCCCATGTGCACTGATTTTAAGACCCATGATGGAAAGAAGATAGAATATAGATAAAACAAATAACTTTAGTTGCAAAATCAATGTATTGTTTTTGTGAACTGCTTTGAGGGTTGTTGTTGTTTTACAATCAAGTGGTGCATAAATTTTATAAAAGAAATAAAATAAATCAATGCAATTATCTCAATATAATAATGTGCCATGTAGCAACAAGCCATCCTTGTTGTTTATCTCCTCATTCTAAGTGTTACGTTTCTTCTTCCACCATATGTTTGGGATGAGTTCCAAAGGCTGTGCCAGCAGAAGGCTGCTCATGCAAACAACCTTTCATCTCCCCTTGAGAAACATCTCCAGACAGTCAAACGGCTTCCTAAATAGAGCAGTTTGTGTTGTGGAGGAATGCCTGATCTGAGGCAATTCCCCACTTCCCACTGTAAACTTCTAGGACACAACCCACACTGTTCAGGGAGGCAGCTGCCCTCTGTAAAGGCTTTGGAGAATGGAGTACACAAAGGAATGAAGGTTACATGTAATCAAAACATACAAATAGAAGACATTCACTTTTATGCCATTGGACATCTTATACTGTAAATAAATAAACTCCCCCAAATTTCTTTTTTTGTTTGACATACTATCATATTTAGTATATGTCAATTTATTTCAATTTTGATGCACATGGAATGATTTGACAGCTTTCATCCTAATCATGCCAAGCATTCCTTGTTTACATTTCTGATCCTTCTGAATTCTCATGTCCATTTCTCAACACATTACCTGAGCATCTTGAAACTAGAGACTTTCTCTCTTCTTTCCCCCCCAGTGATGCCTGTGAAAGCAAAAAGATATTGCAAAGGATGTTATAGTACCAAAGAAATCCCTTCATTTTCTTGCAGTACCTACCTGCATAATGTTTGTTCAACACCTCTATGAGGTAAAATCATTATTCTGACAATTTTTTCTTATTTTGAAATTAATTGCAATTTTTTGTTTTGTTTTCACAAATCATGGTGAGTAGCATTTTAGCAAAGTTCTGTTTTCAAAGCAGCAGCAGCAGCAAAAGAAAATGTTAAGTGGTCAACCATATTGCTTATCTTCATGGCAAGCAATGTTGTTCAGCATTTATATTCACCTTTTAAATATTAGTAGGCAGAGTCCTGCATTACTGTGGTGGATTACTGGGACCACTGGGGGAAAAATACATGTGACCATATTTAGTTCTGCACTCAATCAGACTTGTGCACAACCTGATTATAACCAAGGGACCTGAAATTACTAGGAGGGAACAAGTGCTGTTTACGGGTTATTTGTAAGACCGAAGAACCTATATATGATGGAAAATGATCTAAGCTTGTTCAATGCTTTTTTTCAAAATCTATTCTCAAAGCTGCATGGGCATGATTATCCTTTTCCTACTCACCGTACCCTGCATATTTTTATTCTCATTCCTGCTTTTTCACAATAATATGCATTCCTATGGACAGTCAGCTGTTCTTCTACGATATATTTGCAGAATGGAAGATACAATGGTAAGAATGAAACTTTGAAAGGATCATGAATATGAATAACTTCTGATTGAATTGGGTTGACATTTGGGTTGTTTAGCCTTTGACTTGGAGAAGGTAAACTAAATCCTAAGTTTCCTTCTATATGTTAGAGAAGCCTTCTATTATACATATACATGAAACATTTTTATAAGTCTATAATCTGACCTGAATTTGCAGTGAATGGGTAAGCAGGGATACATTGGTTTAGTGTGATGGAATAATGTGCAGGATCCCAGAGGGGAGATCATAATGTCCTTTGTTCATCCCCAAGCATTTTGCTGATGTGCTACACTGAGCCATGGTTTGACTAGTTTGTCATCCAAACCCAGACTCATTGTTTAGTTCTCTCCAGACAAGCCACAAGTTGTTATCTATGGGACAAACTTTGGTTATAGTTTGTAGTTTGTCTAGAGAGAGCTAAACTATAGCTTAACCTAGTGCAGTATCCAAAAGCAAAGAAAGATCAAAGGAGCCACAGTTTCCTCTCCAGAAGCTTGCATTTTTGTTCATTTGCACTAAGCCAAATTAGGAAGCTGCATGGATGGCTCTGAGGTACCCAGTTAGACTTTTCACTTGTTTCTCAAACAGCAAACATCCCATTGCCAAAGCTGTGCAGCAAACCACTTTAGAACTCAATTATCAGAAAAAGCAGTTGAAGGATGGGCAAGCTGCTTTTCAAAGAAAACAGTCAAAGCCCCACTTAATGATTTGCTGTGTATTATAATAAAATATAAAACTATTATGAATTGATATTCAGAATAAGGGCTTTTTAATAGTAGCACATGGTTATCCAATATTGAATGGCACCCTCTACTGAAGTAGCCATGTTTTAAAGCAAATTTCTATGCCTATGATGTAGAGAGAGAGAAAAACTTAAATCTATCCATTTGCAATGCATTTGGCATTATACCTGGCAAATACAATGAGTGATAGTGTTTGGCTCTAGATTTTCTTTCTCTTTCCTATTCCTTTCTGTTATTCTTCTTTAGCTAGCTATTTAATTAAAGGAGATGGTTACTGTTGGTCATGCTGATGATGAAGGGACTTCCTTCAGCTTCCTCCCACCTTAGGTTAAAAGTGTAGGTTAAAACCAATGGAGGTATTCCACATTTCTTTTGCAATTTGAGTGTTAGACCTGGTTTGTAGCATTATTAATGATGCTGGCAACTCAGGAGACTTGGAAGCAGAGTTCTTACCTCTGTGTGTCATTTTTTAAAGAGAGTACTGCCATATTTGTAAGAAGTAATTCTTGATAGAACATAGTCCTGTAGGTGTACCTGGAAAAGTCCTAAATGAAATTTATTTTTTGAACTTAATAACCAAACGTCTTGTAATGTGGGGGCAAAATAAGTAAACCATGTTTCCAGTGAAAGGTGCAGTTACTAACACTGACACTGTCTAGGAATCCAAATGAAATGAGGCTGAAATTTCCTTTCTGTATTATTACAAAAGGGCTGTATTATTCTTAAATACTTTGTTCTCCTAACAATGTCCCTTTATGATTCTGTTCCTCTATCTCTTTTTCCCCCTCCTTGGCAGGGAAGATAATGTTCTACACCAGTTCTGTTGTCCACCTTCTGGGTCTAGTAGTCCATCTTCAAGATAACAGAGAAGTTCTGAGTCGCTAAACTGTGCAGTCAGAGTTCCACATCTGTACATTCCACTCCCTCTTCTTTCTCTGGCTGGTGTGTATGGAACTGACACTAACTTGCATGGATACACTAAAGGTTCTGGTTTGCAGCGAATTCAGATATGTTCAGAAGGGTATATGGCTGCCTAATCATTTCCACCCAGCATTTTCTACTATACGTTTTCACAACCCTCTTTATATGTTCTTATGTTATTTTGAACGGCCATAGAATGTAAACCAATATGTAAATCTCACATTTTTTAAAAACTAAAATAAAAAGTACCATAAATCTGACTTTTGTACAGTTTTGTTGCATACAGTCCCAATGACTTTTTCAGTTTATGTTCTAATGGTAATTAGTAATCCTTTAGATAAATCTCATTCTCTCTCTCTCTCTCTCTCTCTCTCTCTCTCTCTCTCTCTCTCGGCCTGCCTTCCTCCCAGCATTTCACAACATTGTTGTTCTGGGCTTTTGCAATACTGTCCAATCTGCAATTTAGAAATGAGCCTGAATTTTTCAATTTTGGGATCTGGGGCTGCTATTTATCTTACCTAGGTTTTTAAACATCAGATTTTATAAGATTTCAATTGTATCTGTGAGAACCATATTTCCTCAGTGTTTAAGAGAACTTTTGTGCCTTTGACTGTTAGCTGAATATCTGTTAAGTGTGTTTCCGAGGGAATATGCATTGTGTGTATATGACACTGATGGACCCACACTATTTCAATGGGAAGATCAAACCTGACATCATTGGGATAAAATAATTATATTTCTATGTTGTGTGGAAGCCCACATGGGTACTTGACGAATGTGGAAATTGCTTTGAAGGTCAACGATCCACATGGGAGAAAAAATAATTCAGTGCAGCCAAACTGGCTGGTTGCATTTTATTATGCTAAGCGTTTGCTAACCTTTTATATTTTTAACTTCTTTCTTTTTATCTAATATAATGCTTTCCTTTATCTTATACTCTCTTTTTGGTCCTTCTTGGCATTATTCCAGTAGTATCTTTCATACTAAGGGAGGCAGTTTTAAGAGCAAAAAAGCAAAATGTATATATGTTCCAAGTGTTTTGCCGACCCTGTCAATCCACAAATATTAAGTACAATGCTCATGTGATTCCATCTGTATAGTGTTCTTTTAATATAAGATGTTGAGCAGTAAGACGGGATGCAGTAATATAAGTTCTGATAAGGATAATGTAGTATCATTGTGTAAATGTCTGGATTTTGCGGGAATTATTAGCCTTTTACTTTATTTAGGAAGGAATACCTCATAGAGGGTAAAATTTTCTGTTGTTGTGACTTGCTTTTCTTTTTCACAAACAAAAACAATAATTATCTCTGCCCTCAGTGTAGTGATGTATAGCACTGTAATTACTCCTTTTCTCACCCACTGAGATGTCTGGAATCTTTTAATCTAATTATAATTTTGTTTGTGCGTGTAAAGGCAAAAATAGAAGGGCCTATTCTATGTAACGAAGTTCAAAGCATTCAGTTTGCGTGCCAGTTTGCAAGATTAATAAAAAGGATGCTGATTAGTCTGGCCATAGTTACATTTAAGTTTGAGGTTTTTCCCCTCTCTCTTTTGCTTTTTGTGAAGGGCAACACAAGTTGGATCTTCGCTACCAGCTGTGGCTGTGCTTGGTTCTGTTCCTTTTTAAGCTTTCCAATTAAGAAGGCAGTCTTTGGACTTGTACGCTCTTGGTGTGTGAAATCCTTTACATCCGTAAGGTCTTTGAAACAACATTTTTGTGTGTCAGAAAAGCTGATGTTCAGTACTACAGTGGAAGCCGGATATCCCATTTTCCTTTGGAAACATGCTTGTATATCTTGTTCTTCTTCAGCACTGGAGCAGGCAGATTTATCCCCTCATTAACATGTTGAGATGTAAGCAGGCAAAGGAATTACTTTATAAAATAGAACAGAAAAACACTGCTGGGGAGAGAGGGAGCCATCCTGTCCACTGAACTTGTTTAAACTTCCATATCTGGCAGCACAGGCTGTATTTTCTACTGTGCATGAATGGATCTTTCAAC
Source organism: Lacerta agilis (assembly GCF_009819535.1). NCBI lineage: Eukaryota > Metazoa > Chordata > Lepidosauria > Squamata > Lacertidae > Lacerta > Lacerta agilis. The sequence continues at coordinate 75,412,328 of NC_046313.1, read as the reverse complement.
AAACGTACTTAACATGCATATAAAAAAAAAAGTTGGGAGGATGAAAATAATGTTCCTTTTGCCAATCTCAATCGTGTGTAGCTCCTGCAAAATAAGTTTATAATAACTTTGAGAGAATGGCTTGAACAAAAAGACTCAATTTGGCACTTTATCACTGGGAAAGCTTGGAAATCTGGCCACAGATCTCTAGTGGGATACAGCTCTGCAATGTGGGTCAGCCCCAGGACATGTGAACTTTAGCTTTTGCCAAAACGTTTTATAATCATTTACTTCCTTGAGATACATCATACTTACCAATAGCTCAAAATTTCATGACCTATAATAATGGATGTTTTACTTCCCCTTCAATGGAACAGATAGCAGTTCAAAACCTACAGTTTTACATAAATTGTAATAATAATAATCAGAATAAGCACATGTTCCCAGATGGACTTTTGACAAAATAATGAAAGCTGTTTTTCAAATGAAATAAGCATATGCTAGTGAAAATGTCAACATAACGATGGTTGGTGGTTAATTTTTTTTTTTTACTGTAGTCTTAAATTGAGTATATTTCTTTGGCATTATTTTCTAAGTCCTTGCTGAGGAAATGTAACAAAACATGAAATGAATTGCACAAACATACTTGTTTCAAGTAAATGTAGATTAATTTTGGTCTTGGAGTATACATCTGTCTCTTTCCCCTTCCTTACATTGTGAGGTGCTGTGCTGGCGAGGGCATTAATTCTAGTATTTGCTCTTTTATTCCCTGAACTTGGGCACCATGGCTTATCATTTACTCAGCTAGGACATGTCTGCGCTTGAGTGACCTACTTCCGTTACCGTGCTTTGTGGGCATGCACCCTTCTCATCATTTCCTGCAATCACTATTTAATATAATATTTATTTTAAAAAACACAACAAATTGCAGAATCTTTAAGGGATGCAAAAGTGACTTCAACATGCAACCTTATTGGGAATCTGTTATTTAGATAGGCAGAAAGATTACAATAAAAAGACCGCAACTCAGATCCAGGATGGCATGAATCTATGGAGCCCTGCGAAATGTTTGCTCTTAAGGTCTCCTGGACCTGGAGAAAGGGCAGTATGTGAAAGAAGTAGTTGAGAGGTAAGGAAGCAAGAGACATGAGAGTCAAATGGAAGGCCTGTAACTAGTAGCAGAAGTAAAACAGCTGAGTTTCCTAAATCTATGGGCACATTCACCTGGAAGGCGCATGTTACAGAAGTCAAGGAAGATCCCTTGGGCTTGTTCTGGCTGATTGGTGTTAAGCTTTGCTAATCTGGCTGGCTACTCTTCTGTTCCCTCCTTTATCCTTTAGCCTGCATGGTAAAGGTAAAGGGACCCCTGACCGTTAGGTCCAGTCGTGGACAACTCTGGGGTTGCGGCACTCATCTCGCTTTACTGGCCGAGGGAGCTGGCGTACAGCTTCCAGGTCATGTGGCTAGCATGACTAAGCCGCTTCTGGCAAACCAGAGCAGCGCACAGAAATGCTGTTTACCTTCCCGCCTGAGCGGTACTTATTTATCTACTAGCACTTTTGACATGCTTTTGAACTGCTAGGTGGGTGGGAGCTGGGACCGAGCAATGGGAGTTCACCCTGTCGCGGGGATTTGAACCGCCGACCTTCCAATCAGCAAGCCCTAGACCACAGCACCACCCACGTCCCAGAGCCTTCATGGTACACAGGCTCAATCCTTGCCTGACAACCTCAGGACTTGCTGTATGTAGGCTTGGGAGTTTGCCACTTGTTTTAGCTTTGATTCCACAAGACTACTTCCGCAGCTGGAGTCGGTGGTTCATAATGTGGCTTATGCATTTCCAGAATGTAAGCTGTTGTGCATTTTGTTTCATCCACTGTTTGTTTGTTTTTTTATTAAAAAGATAGTGCTGCCCACACACCAAACTTATGATTAATGCATGGTGAGTCATAATACATTCTTGCTTTTAACAAACAACAGTGTTTAGCATTTAGCATTCAGTCTTGTCAGCTTTGTCAAAACTATAAAAATGCAACAGTATGTGAGTCATAGTAATTCAAAATGTGCCTCCTTCTGCAATCGAATTTGAAACAGCTATAAATAGGCTAATCAAGAACAATTTCCATTCTAAAAAATAATGCAACTTGCATTCCACAAGGATACCTGCATATGGAAGCTAGAGGGAGCTCTGATGCTGTGAGTTCCAAAACATTCACAGAGTTGTTCAGCATTTCTGGTTGAGATTGTCATTTCTGTTTTGTGTTTGCAAGTTTCTAAAATGCAAAAAAGGAGATAGCTACCATTAGTCTTACCTGTTATTGGTCTGTTCTCGTAAAAAAAAAAAGTGCCAGTAACACTGAATATAGTTAGAATAGAATATCATTTTTTTCTTCAGAGCTATGATAGTTCCTCTAGTCTAGTGAATGCTTCATCATCTGTTACAATTTATGAAAATCACAGACCTGTTTTAGATATGTTCACTGTTTTCGTTGTCATTGAGTCTAGTGTTGATCTTACACCAAAACTTAACCTGGAGGTATGAAGGGAAAATTTAAGGAATGGCAGACCTTCATATGTTGGGTCACTGCTGTATCTGCAAACAGGCAGAGATTATGCACACTTTAAATTTACTGTGAGGTCATAGTACCAGGCTTTATACATAAGCAACACAGGTATGAAAAACTATGGGAAAATAATTTTAACCCAGTAAAAATGTTTGTTGAGTCATTAGTAGAATGATAGCCAGCGTGGGCTCTCCAGGTATTTTGGATTACATCTCCCATCAGCCAGAATGGTCATTGGTCAGAGATCATGGGAGTTGCAGTCTGGAACATCTGAAGTCACCACATTTGCTATCCCTTCTCATGCTTATACCACAAATCTTAAGCTAAGTTCATTTCATATTTTTAGACAAGGTTAAATATATTCAGCCCGTGTAAGAGTTTTGGGTTTGTTTTTTAATTTATTAGATAGGCTTGGATTAAACAAAAACAAAAACCCATACACAATCAACTAGTTCTGTGTGCCTGCAGAATGAAGGTACTACAGGTTGTTTTTGTGATTTTTGGTAACAGCGGGCCATTCTCATGCCGTATGGCAGTGTGCTTTTGAAACAGAAGAATTTCAAAAGCACTTCGTAATATAAAATGTGGGTCACAGCAGCTGCTGTTCAAAGAAAAGCATTCAGAAATGCTTCTGGGTATTCATAAGCCCTTGGGTATACTGAAATGGCTCTTTGAATCCTGGTCTTTAATTTTCTGCATAATACAGTAGAATTTATTCACTAATTAAGAAAACAGCAACACATTTTTTGTGAGGTGCTTTGCAACAGACAATATTGACAAATCAGTAGGGCACCGGATTCAGGGACACAACAGCTATGTTCAGATTTGGTGGAGACATTAGTGGAGAAAGCAGTTTCTCCGTCAGGCGGACTTTGGTATTTGAAATTTCAGCAGCACCCTGTGCAAAGCCAAAATTTTGTGCTCCTCCACCTCTTGCCTTCCATTCTGCTCAATTCACTATGTGAATTCGGTGTGGTGTGGTTTTTATTTTTTTGCACAATTTGAGAAAAAAAATAGTAACTCTGAAAAAAGTGCACCTTGGTAAATGTGTCAGTCACTGAAGAGATGTTAAAAGTACTGTAAACTGAAAGTGTGTCCACATAAAATCAGAGGTGTAGGTAATCATAGTAAGTTTCTAGTTGACTTTAAGGATTGCTTCCATAATGAAAGTTGGAGACAAAAATGCAAATAGGTTGTTCTTCCCAATTTTCATGTTTAGTTCATCATTTTAAGTTTTTGTCTGAAAATCACACTTCTGTGCTAGATTGAAGAACATGAAGCCATATGCAACGTTTTCTCCTATTCCTGTTCTGAGAAGTACTCAGACTGGCAGGATAAACACACATTCACAATGGTTATTTCCATTTCCCAAGATGACAGAGACTACTTATATAAAATATTTTGCTACTTAAATGAATCTAAAATTTCTTCCCTTCACACAAACCCCTGTGCAAGGCTTTGAGCAAGCTTGTCTCAAAACGTTTTTATGAGCAACTCAACTATTTGCCTTATTCACCCTGTTTCTCATACTATAAAGCAGGCACCCCCAAACTCAGCCCTCCAGATGTTTTGGGACTACAATTCCCATCATCCCTGACCACTGGTCCTGTTAGCTAGGGATGATGGGAGCTGTAGTCCCAAAACATCTGGAGGGCCAAGTTTGGGGTGCCTGCTGTAAATTAACTCCTGATACACTGTAGTCCTGCACTGCAAAGGCTGCTAACACTTCATTAAGAGTTCACAGAACATTTTATCCTTCCACTTATATTGCAAAACTATGTAAGTAGACTTATGTGCTCCCCTGAAAACTGGTTGTGTTGGGGGATCCTTTGCAAAGGGGAGAGGGAATCAACACAAACTGCCTCCCTCCTTTCACAGATGGAAATCTAAACTAGATCAGAAGTCCTTCTGAAAATGGAAGGCATCTTTCCATTGATGGAAGGGATGCTTAGGATCAAAGGGAAAAAATTAGTTTCACCTTACCTGCTTCTTTATTTCTGACACATTTTCAATTCTATTTGCTGATTTAATTCCTGACTTTTCTGAATAGGAATTTGTGGCAGGAAGGTAAACAGCATTTCCATGCTCTATGGTACTCATTACAGTGCTCCGTGTGCCAGAAGCGGTTTAGTCATGCAGGCCACATGACCCGGAAAAGCTGTCTGCAGACAAACACCAGCTTCCTCAGCCTGAAAGCGGAGATGAGCGCTACATCTCATAGTTGATTTCGACTGAACTTAACTGTCCAGGGGTCCTTTACCTACTAACCTACTAGCTAATATCCATCCATAATGATTTCTCAAGTACTTTCTTACAATATCCTGTCAGAAATGGCAAATAAAAGTTCCAGAATGATCTTTCATCTTTTTTCAGAACTGGGTTCTAACTTAAGCCTCAGCCTGCAACATAACTAAGCATGTTTTTGTCATATTTGTCTTTCTTCCTGTGAGTATCTCCCACTCTCCATTTTCCTTCTCTCTCATTTTCTTTATAATACAGAGTTAAATTGATTGGACGCTGCAAGGATACACACTTTGGGCCAGGTCACAACCCAGTTGTGGGTGCTTAGATAAAAATTGGAAACCAAATACACCATTTTGTGCCTGAAGAAACCATAACCTTGATCAGATATAGCAAATGACCTTCCATAACAACAGATTTCTTGTAATAGCTCCTTGTTTTATATTAAGTAAAGCAATTTCGTATCGTTCTATTCTGGTTGTACATGAACTTTGCATTCTGTGTTCATAATAAGGTGCCATGTACTTTTGATTTTGTGAGCATGGGTAACACAGTTGCTGAGGACTTTTCCTAAATGTGGCAGATGTTTCTGACAAGTTTGTTTGGTAGCTAGGCATGAAGAGTCTGATTAAAGCAATTTTAATCTTCTTTGTTCTTAGTTAATCAGTGAACTGTCAGCCGAGTCCTATCAATGCCAGCTGCCCATGAAATTGACAAGATTGCTACTCTGATACTTTTTCTTCCCCTTCTACCACCACCCAATCCTCTAACCTTATTCAAACACAAACAAAATTGTCTCCGGGCTAGAGAATAACAAAAATTAGGTTTGACCATTTTATAAAGTGAAAACCAGTAGACTAGATCAGTTGACTATGTATGTATGTATGCATGTATGTATGTATGTACGTATGTATGTATGTACTGGTACAAAGAAACAATATCTCCAGTAGAAAGAGGACATGTTGAACAGTTTAGCTCTTCATCCTCCTTGTTATGAACTGTGAGTTCATAATGCCTGCAGGCATCATATATTCCATCAAAAACAAAACAAAGCTGGTCTATATAATGTGCATTATTAAAAATATTTGAAGAGGGTGAGGAAAATAGGAAGTGCAGGCACTAGGGATTTTCCAAGTCACCTCACAAGCAAGCCATGTCAGTGAAAACAGAACTAGCATTACTTTCCGACTAGTAAAGGTGGAAAACGTAGTCCCAGTGAAGTACACAGCAGAAAAGTAAGCTCTAAGGGTGCAGGGGTTGGCAAACTTTTTCAGCAGGGGGCCGGTCCACTGTCCCTCAGACCTTGTGGGGGCCGGACTATATTTTGAAAAGAAAAAAGAACTAATTCATATGCCCCACAAATAACTCAGAGATGCATTTTAAATAAAAGGACACATTCTACTCATGTAAAAACACGCTGATTCCCGGACCGTCCACGGGCTGGATTTAGAAGGCGATTGGGCCGCATCCGACCCCTGGGCCTTAGTTTGCCTACCCATGTTCCAAGGCCGTCAACACTGTCACATCCTCCTACTTCCTCCTTGAGGACCGAGAGGAGGAGGCATCTGGAAGGGCTTGAGCCTTTGCAAATGCTCCATGTAAGCGTGCCCAAAATCTGCACAGGCATTCAATCCCTTTCATGGAAAGGTGGTCATTTGCTCCAATTCCACCTTTCATTACTTTCATGGTCTTTGTTCCAATTAATTGTACAAAATTGTTCCCCTGATTTTGGTGTAGAACTGAGGTGTGTGGTTGTGGTAACTTAAACAATTCCATGATGCAAATATTCTGTGTAAGGAAGCCGCTTTGTTAAAATAATAAAAAATGTGGTTATTTAAGCCATTTACTTCCAGACAATTTAGGGTGCCAGCCTGGTGTAGTGGTTAAGAGCGGTAGACTCGTAATCTGGTGACCCGGGTTCGTGTCTCCGCTCCTCCACATGCAGCTGCTGGGTGACCTTGGGCTAGTCACACTTCTTTGAAGTCTCTCAGCCCCACTCACCTCACAGAGTGTTTGTTGTGGGGGAGGAAGGGAAAGGAGAATGTTAGCCGCTTTGAGACTCCTTCAGGTAGTGATAAAGCGGGATATCAAATCCGAACTCTTCTTCTTCTTTTTATTGAAAGGCAGAAGGTGGGCACTGATGTGGTAACTACAGCTGGAGAAAAGCTACTTTCTACTTGCCAGCTGATCTCTTTCCACCGCTATCACCTGCTGCTACATTATTATTATTATTATTATTATTATTATTATTATTATTATTATTATTATGGTACTTCACTTTCACATATCAAGAATTTAAAGGCTTCACTGAGAAAGCCCGAATCAAACACTGTCTGGGCCTTTTTGGCTGCATTTCTTGTGTTTGAAGATAAGAGCCTTTCCAACCAATTTCACTACTTAAATATAATTATCTTTGTCCCATTTCCCCCTGTTTGAAATAGCAATAAGAGGAGAAAAGATTCCCCATTGTGAATGTGTTCCAAAACCTATAGATTGTCAACTGCAGGGAGCCTTTGACCCTCTCTGTTGGACAGCTTCATGTCCTGCTACTCATATTCTTTTTCTTGCTCTTTAAGTGCAAGCGGTTAAAAAAAAAAGGAATATACCAAACCCATTCTGTTCCTGAACTATAATATAGAATTCTTATAATTTCTGGACGAACAGAACTATAATCAGACTTATTTAATTTCAGAACTGATTAAGCAGTCTCCCCACCACCACCGCCGCCAACTTCCTATGTAATGGAGTTGGGCAATCAAATCAGCTGAATGGCTGTGAAAATCTCAGGTGCCATGTGTATAATCATTCTCAATTATTGTTTGCTTTAAAATAAAAGGCAATTTCTCTTCACTAGGTAGTGCTTACTATATGGTTTTCTTCACAGAGGGAAAGATACTGACCAATGTGGTACCTTTTGCCTTTATTTCCATTCTTAGCATGTGGTTTGCTAGCTTTCTAGTTATTTTTAAACCTTTGTACTTCAACAGGGAAATATAATGGTACTATGTGTTTGCTTTTTCTGGCAACAATTCAAAAGTTGAATGATTTTGTAGTTAGTTAATCTTCCTTGTTAATGCTTTTAGCAAAATTGTAATCTTTTTTAGTCTGTTGTAGCCACACACACACAACACACAACACAATTAACATGTTTGTGTTTCATAAGCTTCTTCAATCTAGCACTTCAAGGAGGTGGTTTTTGCTAGAGCTTTGATAAAGCAGCAGTCAGTATTATTTGTTACAGAATCAAACTTTGTGTCTTTGGGGAGGATATTATTACACTTATTTTACATTATTAGATCTGGTATGACCCCCTAAAGTGTACAACTATGGTTTTATATACATTTCTGCTAATATCTGCCTAAAACAAGTTGTCATTTTGTGCACACAACATTCAAACATTGCAAGGTCATGGAGGTTCATGCCAGAATATAACACAAAGGATGCAGTGGCTGAATAATGTGACGTATAAATCGGACCTTGGTGTAATAATTGCCTAAAATGTTGAAAGGTATCCCTATGAGTTATTGAACAAGATTATTTCAATTTTCCAGAACACTTAAATCATGGATGATGAAACACAGTTCTAGAAGGCTCCAAAAGATGAAAGTCCATTCTTTGAATGGGTTTTGTTTATCCCATCATTATAAAGCTGTCATAAAGCTGAAAAATTAGCTGGAAGTGTGATAGGTATAGGTGAAGAGGAGGATGCTGAAGCTTTACAAGTCTGCTTTATTCATTGGCTCCTGTTACTGGAATGAATGAACAATTGCAAGTGGATCTACTTGAAATAGCTAAAATTCCTGGGGTATAGCTTTGATCATCACAGGGCACATTATGAAATACAGCAGTGAACAAAGTGTGATGGGGTGGTAATGATACTACTGTATATACCTGCATCCTTGTACCTACAGTTGGCTCCCAAAATAGTTAAATGATTGGGCAACCCATTCAAAAGTTTGGGCAATATGGGATGATGGGTATGGCAGAATGCTTAATTTGTATGGGCATGCAAGAGTCAAGCCATTTGACATGTTTGTGTTTAGCTATGTTTATGTCCAGTTTTTTTTCAAATGCTTCCACTTGAAATAAAGGAAATGAGAGCCGGAAAACAACAGATATGAAGAGACGGATATATTTGAGACAGACAGTCTTCACATATTTTTCTAGACATTTCTCAGGGAGTAGATGAGCAGCTGGAAAATGCTATACCTACCATATGCACAAGGCACAGGCTGAACATTCTAGGTGTGTGTGTGTGTGTGTGTGTGTGCGTGTAACATCCATGGCAATTTTCAAATGGCCTGTCGCTAGATGTATTTGAGATTTGTAGCTCAGTTATATGTATGCTTACTCAGAAACAAACACCACAGGATTCAGTGAGAATTCCTGTGATTACTGAGTAGAATGTTGGGATTTGGACAAGGAAGACTGAAATTCCCATTCAGCCAAGAAGTGAGTTGCACACAGTTCACCTAAACTCTTCCAGTCTGCTTTATCTGGTGCTGGTTTTATATTGTATCTTTTGATAATAATTTATCAAATAATTTATTTTGATTTGGAATATTTTAATGATATTGTTTTAGTTGATATTTTACTGTTTCATGGTGTATGTTTTTATTTTGTAAAACATCTTGAGAAGGTTTTCACCTTTAAAAGCACTAAAATAATAATAAAATAAACTTCATAGGGTATTATAAAGGTGAAATGGAATATATCCATGCTTATCCATGGAGTAAGGGCTTGGTTAAAGCATGCTAAATAAATATTCCTTCCTTCCAAGAAAGTGTGCATAGAATTAAGTCATGAATTGTGAAGGTACCTTTGCTTATAGTTCTAGCTGCTGCTTGTGCCATCAGTTCACAGGACAAATAATTGTCCTTAACTTGGGACTGAGCTCTGTCTTTCCCTTATATTTTCATATTTGGGGCATGGCCCTAGCAGATATCCTAAAGCTAGTCCATTCCTAAAAATTTTTTTTAAAAAAATCTTAAAACCTAGAACAAACCTGCGTCCATAGGGAAGGCAAGTGAAGAAGAGTATCATCACTTTCCTACAGGGGTATAATTATTTAGACCACCTAGTTTTCTCCTCTGGTTTTGGAAATAACATGTGCTATTTTTAATGCATTTGTACACAAGCTGTTTTGTATCTGTACTCTAATTCCCTCGAGGTCACAAAAATGCTTAGTGTCACTCAGCACAATCAAGGTTCTACAGAGGCGATCAGCTAATCAGTGCAGCTTAGTGTCGCTTTAGCATATCTTCACTTTGTACAACAAATTGTCACTCCACGGAGAGGCTGAGGGGATGTTTAAATGTTCTAGTTACAATATTCTTAAGACAGTTTTTTTAAAAAATAAAAAAAAGTTGAAGTCAAGACAGAGCTATATTCACAAATCAGCTGACACTTTCATGTGAAGGCTATATTAAATGAAACTTAATTACAAGTAAATTAAGTTCACCCTTGAGAATTGTCACATTAACAAAGAGAGGCAAGAAGACATATACAGAGAAGCCTCCTTAAAATTCATCACTATTCCCTTCTTCTGGACTGGGCTGAAAGCAAACAAAGGGAACAGGGAGGGAAGCAACACTCTTTTAAAATTATACATGCTGTGAATTACAGGAAATTGTGTTGAAATTGTGTCATATTTAGAAGATATATACAGTTTTATAAGTGAATTTATAGATCAGGAAAAAACAGATCAGTACAGTTACTTCCAAATTATGTTTCCATATATGTATCCAATACTGTATCTTTTGGTGCTGTTTATAAATTGGAGCTGGAATTGTCTTCGCAGTAGGCATCTAGAGCACAGTTCAAAGCTTTGGCCAGAAATGGTAGGTACTTGATCCAGGTATTTGTGGGGGTGAAGAGGCCAGAGGTTCAGAGCAGGCCTGTTGATATCACATGACAGCGGTTGGGCTGATTTGGGATCCAGCTGATCCTGTGATGGCTCCAACTTGTTCCTGAAATGCCGAATTTTGGAAGTTTGTACTGACTGCTGATGGCAGGGGTACTGGTAGCAGTGGCTTCTGCCATCATTGGGCAGGTACATTGGGATGCTCCTTGCTGGTGGAGCCTCATCCCTCTGCTTCCTCAAAATCCTCACCAGCATGACAGATCAAAGGTTAGAATTGCTCTTTTAGTAGCCTATAGAATTGCTTTCATTTATTCTCACTTTTTACATGGAATCTATATGACACCATTGCTAACCCAATATATTTCAGGTTTTTTCCTGTGTTGTTTGGGGGGGAAATTGTTGATTGCTGTCAACAGTTTTTAATTTAAAATGCAGTGGAACACATGAGTATCCTGTATAAGGCCACTGTGTCTTTATTTAGAAGCTTATTGTCCCTGTAATTTCTTCCTAAACAACAGACACATTGCTGCATTGTGCCTAAATTAGAAAGCTGTTGGGACCATAGCTCAGTGATAGAAAATCTGCTGTGTATGCAGAAGGTGTGTCCTGGTATGGTCTGAATCAGAGGATGGGGGGGGTGCATTCTCAGGCAGATCAGCTCCTCTCTGAAGAGGAGGGGAATATCCCCCCCCCCATTTCCAGCAGTTTCAGGAGCAGAGAGAGACACAGACACTGAGCATTTCGACAGGAGTGCCTAGTTACGAGATAATGGGAAGAGAGACAGAAGGGAGAGAGAGAACAGCCATCAGAGACGTCATTAGAGAGTGTAGGGGACCCTCCCTCCCCAAGAACTAGGAAGTCTGTCCGTATTAGAAAACAAAGAATGCGGAGAGGAGGAATTTCCTGTTGGTTGGCACCAGGATGTTGCTAGGCGGTTGGAGGATGGATGGCGGCCAACAGATTGAGGTTGAATCCTGACAAGACAGAAGTACTGTTTTTGGGGGACAGGAGGAGGGCAGGTGTGGAGGATTCCCTGGTCCTGAATGGGGTAACTGTGCCCCTGAAGGACCAGGTGCGCAGCCTGGGAGTCATTTTGGACTCACAGCTGTCCATGGAGGCGCAGGTTAATTCTGTGTCCAGGGCAGCTGTCTACCAGCTCCATCTGGTACGCAGGCTGAGACCCTACCTACCCGCAGACTGTCTCAACAGAGTGATACATGCTCTGGTTATCTCCCGCCTGGACTACTGCAATGCGCTCTATGTGGGGCCACCTTTGAAGGTGACCTGGAAACTGCAATTAATCCAGAATGCGGCAGCTAGACTGGTGACTGGGAGTGGCCGCCGGGACCACATAACACCGGTCCTGAGAGATCTACATTGGCTCCCAGTACGTTTCCGAGCACAATTCAAAGTGTTGGTGCTGACCTTTAAAGCCCTAAACGGCCTCGGTCCTGTATACCTGAAGGAGCGTCTCCACCCCCATCATTCAGCCCGGACACTGAGATCCAGCGCCGAGGGCCTTCTGTCGGTTCCCTCACTGCGAGAAGCAAAACTACAGGGAACCAGGCAGAGGGCCTTCTCGGTAGTGGCACCCGCCCTGTGGAACGCCCTCCCATCAGAAGTCAAGGGAATAAACAACTACCTGACATTCAGAAAACGCCTTCAGCCCTGTTTAGGGAAGTTTTTAAACTGTGATATTTTAAATGTATTTTAATGTCTGGTGGAAGCCGCCCAGAGTGGCTGGGGAGACCCAGCCAGATGGGCGGGATATAAATAATAAATTATTATTATTATTATTATTATTATTATTATTGACGGAAGGGGGAGGATTTAGAGTAGCCAACTGCTCTCCTTGTGGAGAGATGTAGATTTTTGCTTGTAACCAGATGTCTGAGTAAAAAGGACTATAAAATATAAACTTGTTAATTCTTGTCTGTGAAGTTACTGAAGGGAGGGGAGGATTCTCCATGCCTGACAAGGTGTCAGGTTCAATACCTGGCATTTCAGGAAGGGCTGGAAGAGATCCATGTCTGAAACCCTGGAAAGCCACTGCCAGTCAGAGTAAATAATACTGAACGAATGCTCTGACTTGGAATAAGGCAACTTCCTGTGCCCCTAACTTCCTGATTACTGTTCTTTTTCTTTGGCAATCACTTGTAGCCGAGTAAGATTGTCTTACTGTTCTACGGTGTAGGTGCTTTAATTACTGGATTACCCCCTTTAAAAGAAAAAGAAAAAATAGTTAGATGTCACCATAAATTAAAATTCCCTTGTGTGGGATGCAGGTACTGAAGTGGCAGCTATCATTGATGCTGTGGTCATGCCAAACAAAAGCAAGTGAGAGAGCTTTTAAAAAAATTAAAATTTAAAGGGCTTTCACTAAATGGGATTTCAGCATAAGCATAGTAAAAGGATCTTGTTTCTGAGGACGATCCTTACCAGATAACGTAGTACTACTTAAAATGCTTTGAGGAACCACTATTTAAATTTTGCCTCCAAGTGTTTATGGAAAAAGAATACTCCAGCAACTCTAATGGATGCTTGTGCGGGGAGAAAAGCTCACTTGTCAGAAAAATGAATTTGTATAGGTTGACTTAAATGGTATCTGGGAAATGACAGATTTATTTTGTAACAGTAAATTGTGGTGTGTGTGTTTTTAACTGTCTATGTATAAACAGAGAAGCCCACATTATGCATTATGATAAAGTATCCATTTGCAAACTGAAATTCACCATGGGAATTTTGTGTATGAAACAGCTGTATGTAATGGTGTGGTGGTTTCACCATGTAAGTGCAACTTACCTTTGGGTTATGATTGTATTAAATAAGAAGGCCACAAAAGAAGTCACTCACAATTTCATTTATGACCCATTGCTCGGTTGATTCTATTTTCAACTGTCAACTACTGTAAATAACTTTGCAAAGTATGAGCCACCCTCAGTTTCAGGATTTCAAACATGTTTCTTAAAGTCCAATGAAGCACAGTCCCTGTTGCACAGAATCAGTTGCGATACATTGTGAAAGACTTTCAAAATGAATGTTTATCATCTAAAGTGTGAATCTGTTTTTAGCTAAGAGAAAGAAACAGAATAACGGTTTTTCGTCTCTTTATTTTTTATTTTGGAAAAAGGTTCTTTAGCACATGTTTTATTAAAAATTTAAAACACCAACATAATATTATTTTTAGCAGTGTACTCTGAGTCCTAGATTTCCCATTCAAATAGAGTAAGCCTGCAGCATAACAGCAGCAAAGGTAAATTGGTTACCTAATTCTACCAGCCGTTTGAAAAGAGCTGAGAAATAAAATATCAAGGTTTTCCCTGTGAGCAATTTTTTCTCTTGTATTTCTTCATGCCTTTTCTCCTGGAGAGACTTGTATTTAATGAAATGCTCTTAAAAGAATTGTGTGTGTTTCCTGATTCTATACAACCATTATTCTTCTTCATAGTAAGTATGTATATATATATTAAAGATGAAAGGGACAATTTCCCCATGTGTGTGTAAATCACAGTGATCCCAGTTAACACCCATCTTTGATACAATCAATTAATTCACGTTGTGCTCCTGTCTGGGGCCTTTCTCTCTATACAGAGCATCTTTTGAACTCCGTGGGGATTATTGCACATGGAGCAATTTACAGAATTGGGACTACTTATGCTAGTAAGGGTTGCACATGCAGGCAGATTACGAAAGCATTACTTTTGCTTTTAATTTTTGCAGACAGACTGTCTAGGTCAAGAATACGTTACAAACTCAAGTCGGTAATCTCTGTAGCTATTTCTGGTGTCTCTGATATGCCAGGAATAGCAACTGTGTAATACAGGTTTTCCACACAATGTCTTTCTGTGTCTTGTATTAGAGATGGAAAATGAATCCTGATTTCTTTCTGAGGAAAGAGCCACATTAAATAGATATTCAATTTTCTCCTAGTAAAAATTACATTTGCACATACCAGTATGGCCTCTTTCAAATCTTGAAGGCTATTATAAAATGCCTGGAGGGACCTCATATTTTAACTGCCATTGATTCCAAGTGAAGATCCCTATGTTCATCTTTCATTTCCTGCCTTGGATACCATTTTACTGCTACAGTGGACATCTTTTCCCCCAACCACTGCAGACAAGTATCTTTACTGTTTCCATCTGGGGAAGCAACATGCTGTGTGTGGCATGCTAGACCAGATAAAGCAAAACATCAGCACCCGCATCAGGATGTCAGCCCTCAAAGGCACCATCGGAGGCCATGCTGAACAGCCACTTCAAAGGGCCTTTGATGTTTTCCTTTGCATGAAGCCAGAGGAGGGCAGATTTCATCTGGTTCTTAATCTCTTGTCATTTTCCTTGCCTATAAACTCGCTTGAATCATGCCATTTCTTAGCGTTTTTATCCCATAGGGTAATTGGAGAAATGGAGAGGTAAGGCCAAAGGTGCCACAGGTTAAGGTGGTCTGAGAAATTTTCTGGGTTCAGTTTAATTATTTGTTACATTTCTATGCTGTCCACCAGTGGACTCCTCTGGGCAGTTGATGCATAAGGCGGGCAATCAGGCCTGGCTCTAGGACAAATACACAGCACCTTGGGCAAGGAGTGCCTTCAACACAACTGTTCAGCTTTGCAGGGCCACCCAGAGGGTTTATGGGGCCTGGTTCAGGTGTGATGCTGTGGGCCTTGCTGCTGCCCACCAATGAGGACCCATGCATGTGTGTACAAAGCTGGGGTTACATGTGAAAATTACTGTATGCACTGACTACAAATTCTCACCTGCAGCTCCTCCTTGTGGTGGAAACCTGCACAATGGTAGATGTGCTTCATTTTTTTTCTTATACAGTGGTACCTCGGGTTACAGACACTTCAGGTTACATACACTTCAGGTTACAGACTCCGCTAACCCAGAAATAGTACCTTGGGTTAAGAACTTTGATTCAGGATGAGAACAGAAATCGTGTGGCAGCGGGAGGCCCTATTAGCTAAAGTGGTACCTCAGGTTAAGAACAGTTTCATGTTAAGAACGGACCTCCAGAACGAATTAAGTTCTTAACCCAAGGTACCACTGTATGGGGTTAAGGGGATAGGAGTACCACCTCCAAATTCAAACACTCTTCTGACAGAGTTTACTGGGGCTCTGTCTCAAAGGACCTCTGGTTGTGGCCTTCTGATAGTCTTCTCCGTTACTCAGGAAGCAAAGAGTCCTCCTCTGGTTGCTGCTGTGGACACAAGACCTGACTGACTGTTTCCAGGCTCTACAGTCATCGGCAGTCAGCAGTGACCAAAGAAGGAATGATTGCTGGGAGGAGTGCAGAGAAAAGAAATGGCATGGTATATCTGCAGCAGCGCTAGTAGACACCTTCATCTGCTCCAGCTGCAACGAAACATGACTCTCCCATATCGGTCTCTACAGCCACAGCAGGCACTGAAACTCTCCAACAGTTTGACTTCACCCCCAAAGGCGCACTCCTCCATTGTCTCCTGAGACAGATGGTTGCCAACAAACCAAGATCCCTTAAAGCCTGGCCCCACATGACTTCTACGCCTTTTTTGTGGTGACACAGAAAATTACTCTCCAGTAGCACCTTGTCTGGAAATTGTAGCTGGAATTTACTCACCATTTCCTCATTTATGGAACTCTTGCTGAAGACACTGGTGAAAAAGCAACATCAACATTAAGGACTGCTGTGGACTAGGTTTTGATAATGGTGCCAGTGTGAAGGGGCAGAAAAAGGTGTCCAGGCAAGACTGCTTAATACTGAACCGATTAGCTTCATTCTTACCCTATAGCTGTCATTCTCTTAGTCTGGTAGTTTCATGTGCAGTCTCGTCAGCAAAGGAATCTACCCCTTTTGCCATGCTACAGTGCGTCTTTGTGCTGTTCTCTGTGTCTGCTCAGTAGTGACAGATACTAAAAGACGACGTGTCCAACCTCACCACTAGGAAAGTTGCATAGACAGTGGGAAACATACTGTATATCAAACAAAAGAAGTACATGATGCTCTGATGGAAGTAGTAGAGTTGCCTCAAGCAGATGTAAACCTTCACCCTGAAGCACAGTGCCTAGCAGACGTACTAATGGGCTTCAAGATATCAGACATAGCATGGTACGGCATTCTGTTCCATGTTAATATTGCAAGTAAGACTACGCAGTACTTTACCATGGAAATTGTAACTACAGGCTAGAACTGGGGAGTTGGGGGTGCACAGAGGCAGTTATCACATCAAAAGAGCTCACAAAAGCCCCATGTAAGCACCGCAAGAGGCAGTTTGAATATGAAGGTCAGAATCACAATGAGGAGTGCAATAGTCCAGAAGAAATCTTCAAACGTGAGTTACTTCACACTCTTGTTGGCACCACTTAAGCTTCACCTACAGAGCAGTCTCACAGGAATACAATCAGATTCTTGTACAACCTTGAAAAGCTACCAGAGGAGATTTAGAGAGACACACTACACAGAGCTCTCACTGATGACAACCGATGGTGCAGATCTTTGTGTTGAGTTGGGCCAGCTCCATCACATTCTACCTCCTGGAAATGGCTCACCATAAGATGCCCTGCAGTAAATCCATGACACTAAAATGTGATGTAGCAAAAAGTCTGGGTAGTAGTACAAATTTTCCTAACAGCTCCAGTTTCAGTTGCCAGTGGCAAGTGGATTGAAATTGAAGTTCATCAAAATGTATTTACGTTCTGTCATGGCATATGAGAGGCTCACATCACTTCCTATCCTATCCCTCAATAATGACATTGCTCGAAACTTTGACCTCTCAGCCACTGTTCTATACTTTGCACAAACCAAAGCCTGAAAAGCTCCATCCTAAGCAGTGGAAGTTCACGATACCACACAGCAGGACCATCACAGGTTTAACTTTTAATGTTTTGTTTTGTAGCTTGTCCTATCTTTTGGCAAGCATAGTTTTAGAACAGGGGTAGGCAAGCTAAGGCCCGTGGGCCAGATGCAGCCCAATTGCCTTCTGAATCTGGCCCATGGAAGGTCTGGGAATGGGCATATTTTTATATGAGTAGAATGTGTCCTTTTATTTAAAATGCATCTCTGGGTTATTTGTGGAGCCTGCCTGGTGTTTTTACTTGAGTAGAATGTGTGCTTTTATTTAAAATGCATCTCTGGGTTATTTCATCCCCCCGCCCCAAAAAAATATAGTCTGGCCCACCACATGGTCTGAGGGACGTTGGACCAGCCCACGGCTGGAAAAGGTTGCTGACCCCTGTTTTAGAATATCCTTTTTATCCTAAAAAAATAAAACATTATAATTAAAAAAGTATGCAGCCTGATCTCTTACAGCTTATGGCTTTATTTTATTATCATTTATATACAGTGGTACCTCAGGTTACATACGCTTCACGTTACATATGCTTCAGGTTTCAAACTCCGCTAACCCAGAAATAATGCTTCAGGTTAAGAACTTTGCTTCAGGATAAGAACAGAAATTGTGCTCTGGCGGCACAGCGGCAGCGGGAGGTCCCATTAGCTAAAGTGGTGCTTCAGGTTAAGAACAGTTTCATGTTAAGAACGGACCTCCGGAATGAATTAAGTTCTTAACCCGAGGTACCACTGTAATAGTATTTGAAGTGCTAAGTGGTCTCTAATGTTGCCTCAAAGTAAAGCTGTATTCCACTTATTTTTACCTGGCACCAAAAAATGGTGTGTGGGTGTGGGTGGGTGTGTTTGCATACTTTAAAGCTAATTAGTACCCCAATACTCTGTAGAACTTTTTTTGAAAAGTTGCAGATACTTGTTTTTGCCACCTTGGTTCACTGCACATAGTACATGTAGATAAAAACAGCCAATGAGCCCAGCTTGGCACCTGATGAAGCCACCCAGCTCATCCATCTCTAAGGCTGGCCCTGCTAGCGGTAGTGTCATTTGATACTGAATCCTAGGCACATATGCATTTCACTTAGAAGTGGTCATTTCTAATGAAAAAGCTACTGAAATGTGATGTTTATGGCCTCATTCTGGTGGGGGGGGGAATGAAAGGATTGATTAGAGTTGATTTTTAAAAATTTTACTAGTAAATGGATTTTAATTTAATTCCAAGACCGAGTGATAGCATGATGTTAAGAAGGCCCCTGGTTCTACTGCAATTACGTGCCTCCATGCATGTGTGTTGGTCAAATCTCTCCATAATCCAAAGACTTGGGGGAACCTAAGCTTGACAGTTATGGAGATCTGTCTGGTCCAATTTCTTTCTAAGTCATGGAAACTCTACCACATAGCAGCTGGGGTTCCTGGTTCCGGGCTAGTTGATTTCAGATCTCTGTAAGAACTCTTCCCAACCTACAAATATGATCCCTTGTTGTTGTTGTTGTTGTTGTTGTTGTTTAAAAAAATCTCAAAGTACTGGTAGTTTACAAAACATTAAAATATCAAATAAAACAATGCTGAACATTACTGAAGATTAACAACAGTCCTGTGAGGGAGGTTATGCTGAGAGGCAACTCTAAGACGCCTTTAGCTGTGTAATTTGTAGTTCTTGGTTTTGGTGTTCTAAATTTGTTTACAGTTATTTTTATTGGGTTGATATGCTGTGGGTTTTTTTTACTGCAATAGCACTTTTTTAATAGTGGGGATGACAGGTAAACAAAAGCCATTTCAAAGTTGTACTGAAACCATCAGCACAAAAATTGAATCTTTCTTAATCTCTCAAGCAGACTCTATAAAAATATGACAGTAGACTATTCATATACAGTTAAACATAACATTTGTAACCTAATGTAGCAGACTAGAGACTGATATAAAAATTAATATTTACACTGTAGGTTTCAAATACTTATAGCAAATGACACTCAAATTGTGTTCTCTAAAACGTTACTTTGGCATGTGAAAATCTTTATGCATATGACATTCAGCTAAAAAATTGTTTTTCAAAGCTAATTGGCAGGCTTTAAATCCAAGTTAAAATCACATTATTCAGTGTATTCTAATATGCAGCTTAAAAACCCTTTAAATGTTAAACAACTTATTTTGGTATGGGACTTTCTTTGTGCACTTGTCAAAATCTGTGTAATATTTTTAATTTTATTCTTTTGCAATTATCTCAGGACTTCCTTGGAAACACGAAGCAGCCTTTCAACTGATCCACTCAGGTATTGTAAAACTACACTGCATATTTAAAGAAAACATAAATAGAAGTAGAAGGGTTAACTTCAGTGTGACAGCACTATTTTTGATTTTGATTTTACTAGACGCTGCCTCCCCTACTTGCACTGCTCACCAACCCTGCCTACCTGCCACTCCCCTCATTTTCACCTTGTCCCAACCCCCAGCTACTCACAGCTCCTTCAACCCACCCCATCCCCACAGTTTGCCTAAAACTCCCACAGTAACTAATGGTGGCAGCAACAGAAAGAGCCAGAAGGCTTGCAAAGTCCACCCTGTGCTGATTCACCTGCCTGCCTGCAGTTACACTCCA
This sequence comes from Lacerta agilis, assembly GCF_009819535.1. Classification (NCBI taxonomy): domain Eukaryota; kingdom Metazoa; phylum Chordata; class Lepidosauria; order Squamata; family Lacertidae; genus Lacerta; species Lacerta agilis. The sequence goes on along the minus strand of NC_046313.1, from coordinate 75,392,260 downwards.
GGGACACTCGTTGCCACAGGAGTTCTCCATAACTCTCCTGTTTTGTTGCTGCTTTCTTTTTCCTCAGCTTCTGATGCAGCTGAGGTGGCAACATCAGTGTTGGGTTGTTGCTGGGGAACTGCCCCAGACTGTCCTCGCTGTTCCTTTGCAGCTTAGTAGTGGCTCGATCTTTTTCAACGTGAAGTTCAAAGCATCACACAAAGAAAGAAATGATTACCTTTCACACAAAAATTAAGATACTTGTGAAAGTGTATTTCTGATGGGGCTACTAAGATGTCATGGGGTGTGGCCAATGAAAGGTGTGCCAAAGTTCTGGTATTTTCTGCATCCTCCTCCTTTGCAAAGACATTGTGCGCACTTGAGTACTGATGTTCTAACAAATAGCTAGCTCCCAACTAAACTGAAAAAATGTCTTACTTTGCTTCAGAAGAGGTCCCTGCTGTTGCAGTTCTCTGCTGGGAGAAAAGTTGTTTGATTATTGTGGCATGAATTCACACTAGAAATCATGAGAGCAGGTTATTGTGGCATGAATTCACACTAGAAATCATGAGAGCAAGTGCTCTGGTTCTCTCACTGTCTTCCTCCTCTGCAATGAAACATTGCAGTTTCATGCATACTTAGCATTTAAGTGGCTCAGAAGTGGTCCCTGCTCTCATGATTTCTAGTGTGAATTCATGCCACAATAATTGTACATTACTCAGAAGTGAGCACCACTGAATTCCATGGGGATTGCTCCTTGGTAAGTAAAGAGTTGCAGCCTGAATTGGTAAATGTTAAAGGCACAACACTGGATTACTAATAAGGGACCCCATACATTTCCAGACCTGGTTGGTTGGTTGGCATCCGTCTCTGTTGGAAGATAATGGAAGAGTGCACCTTTGGAGGTGAAATCAAACTGTTGGAGAGTTACTGTGCCTGCTGTGGTTGCAGAGACTGTTATGGGAGATACGTGTTTTGTTGCAGCTGGGGTAGATTAAGGCATCTGCAGATGTACCATGGCATTGCGCTGCTGCAGGTGCACCATGGTGTTTCTTCTTTCCGTATTCCTCCCAGCAGTCATTACTCCTCTGGTCACTGCTGTGGATACATGACCTGACTGATATGTTACCAGCCTTCATGTCACATTTGCAGACATCTTTGTAACTCATAGTTGGTCTGCCAGTGGGCCTGGTGCCTGAAGCCAGATCCCTGTAGAACATGTTCTTGGGGATTCTGCTATCTTCCATTCTTTGGACACGACCATGCCAGCGTGGAAGTCACTGAGACAGGAGTGCAAACATGTTGGGAATGTGGGCTTAGGAGAGCACATCTTTGTTTGAGACTCAGTCCTGGTGGGTGTAAGTCGCCCACGTCTCATTACCATAAAGCAGCATGCTCAAAACACAAGCCTGGTAGACCTTCATCTTGGTATTGGTCATTACCATCATATTATCCCACACCCTTTTAGAAAAGCGAACAATTGTTGTAGCTGTCTTGCCAATACACCTGTCCAGTTCAGTGTTGATGGAGAGGTTGCTGGTTATGGTGGAGCCCAGATAAACAAAATTGTCTATCACCTCAAGTGTGGTGGTCAACAATGCAGATGCATGAAATGCTGGCAGTGTCCTGATCAAGGATGTTGCTCTTCATCAGGCTGAAGGTAAGGCTGAACATCATGCAATCTTGGGCAAAATGGTATATGAAACTCGGTAGAGCTTCCTTGGAGTGCTCTATCAAGGCTGTATCATCTGCAAACAACATGTCTCATATAAGGACCCACCACACTTTTGTCTTGGCGTGGAGACATGCCAAGTTGAACAGACCCCCTGTTTCTCTTTGAATGGATGTACACACCACCTTCAGTTGAGCTGAAGGCAAATGAAAGAAAAGTGACTAATAAATGATAGTGGCATGATGATGATTCCTTTTGTGAGTTGCCTGAATGAGGTTGACCTGGGGACCTCATATTACATTGCCCAAACTAGTTGCCTATGAGGACCATAAATATTCCTTAGGAGAATTTATAAACTTTTCCATAGAGGGTGGCCTGAGTGTCTCTAGAGGTTGGAGGCGTACTGTAACAGCAATTACTTGCTCAGAGCACCAAAAATACAGCCCCTGCCTGTTTGGCTGATCGCCAAAGAATTGATGCTTTTGAATTATGGTGCTGGAGGAGACTCTTGAGAGTCCCGTGGACTGCAAGATCAAACCTATCCATTCTGAAGGAAATCAGCCCTGAGTGCTCACTGGAAGGACTGATCCTGAAGCTGAGGCTTCAATACTTTGGCCACCTCATGAGAAGAGAAGATTCCCTGGAAAAGACCTTGATGTTGGAAAAATTGAGGGCACAAGGAGAAGGGGATGACAGAAGACGAGATGGTTGGACAGTGTTCTCAAGGCTACCAACATGAGCCTGACCAAACTGCGGGAGGCAGTGAAAGACAGGCGTGCCTGGCGTGCTCTGGTCCATGAGGTCACGAAGAGTCGGACACGACTGAACAACAAAAGTAACATGATTGTCAGCTGCTGCACTTGAAGTCCTGGGAGGCAGCAGATGTATACAGCATCTCAGTTCTGGGTTAAATATTACTTTTTGATGCAGCTGTATCATAGAGCTGCTAAGATACGAAAGCATGAACCAGTCTTTACCCATCAACCTATGGGGAAAATGGTAGGAATCATACAGAAAAATTACTTCAAAGTCCCCGTCTGCTTAAAGATTTGTTCAGGTTGAAATAACATTTGCTATATTGTCTGCCAGCGATGACTACTGCATGTGTCAAACTGGAACACATGATATAAGCCAAAATAGTAAGCAGCAGTTGGGGAAAATGTGATGATGCTCATTTTGAATGAGTGTGCACTCTGGAAAATATTCAACCAAAGCTTTAAAAAATCTCAACACAACAAGAGATAGAGGAATATCAAGTTCTTGGTAGTATGGTATGGTTAATTTTTTTAGTGTAGATCAATCCAGGTAGCGAATTTTCACATTTTTGTCTCTTCAAAACTTCTTTTACTGTGGTTTTTGCCCTCCTCGCTTGACCAAAGGATGATGAGCTTTTCATAAGTGGGTAGATGGGACACATCCACATCAGCAGGACCAGGGGGCTGTTGCTACCTTATCCTAATACAGTGATGTGCACAGAATTTTGGGAAGGGCAAGGCTTAAAGGTTTTTAGTCCATAGTTCTATACACACTTACCTGGGGAAAAGTCCAATTGAACTTATTTCTGAGTAGAAATGCATAGGATTATGCTTGGAGTGGTCAGTGGATATGCCATGGAAGACCAAAGTTGGTTTCCCACATCCCTGCAAGCCTTGAGATGTTCATCCTGATAGTCTTGGGTTTTGTAAGATGTATGTAGAGTCCCAGAGAATTTGATACAGCTAGCAGCTCAAACACAGATCCTTATCCTCCTTTCAAATTACTGCTAACTTTCCCCCCTTTACTGTTAGAATGTTTATGCATCATGCTAAAAGAGTAACCATGGTTGTGGTTTCTTGAAAGGTTCTATGGCAATTCACCGAGACACCTCTAAGCAAATTGCACAAAATCATTGTACCCTTGGGGCAGGAATATATATATTCCACCTGTCTTCATTATTATTTTTCAAGAGCATTTCATTGCGATGTAGGCCAGAATCTAAACTTATGCTGCAGTTAGTTCACATTCTCTCACCGATGCCTTTTTAGCTAAAGGCTTGCTTCTGCATCACTGATTGCTAAGGCAACCATTCTTCAAGAGGAGGTGTACTATATTTTTTCAGCTTATTCACCATAGCTTCTTCTTAATGGCCTCTTAGAGTACTCTCTTTTCGTTTGCTGCCGTCCACTGAGTTCCATAAATGAATATACAACAGCTGAACGCAGCTCACTGAACATCACAATGCGGAAGCTGCACTACGTCCAAAAGTTACTATGCTGTTTAAGCCTGTGAATCTGAAGACAAAGAAAGGAGCAGAAAAATGCCCTTTCAAAGAACCAGCTTTATATTCAGGCTGAGCGTGAGATGAAACTTAATGCATTTTTACTTGTTTGTTTTCCAAGGGAAAGAGGGGAAAGATGGAAAGCATGGGTGTTGAGATTGTTGCGCCTTTCATTCACAAAAGTCCCCATTAGCATTTGCTTTAAGCACAGTACAGTATACTCAGTAATAGAAGCTGTCAAAGTGTCTGGGTGAGTATTTTTTTTAAAACCACTAAGCACCTACATTTTGAATACAGAGAGTGACAAACTTATTTTTTCTTCATCGAAAAGCAGGAAGAGGTCTCAGAAAAGGTCTGAACCTTCTACCACAAAATGCTTTCGATAGTGCCCTGCTGTTTCTGCAGTGATTAACTTTCTCCCTTCCTTGTTTCTCCTGATGAATAATTTAATTTAAGCCGAGCATATTTGCTTCAGATTGTGTGTGTGTACATGTGCAGTTGTGTGTAAATAATGTAAAGATAGAATAGAACCCATAGCCAAATAATGGAAGAGTAAAGTGAATTTACAATAAATCCTTTTGTAATAAATCTGTTTTATTTAGGTACTGCTAACAACTGCCTCTGTGTGTGTGTGTGTGTGTGTGTGTGTGTGTGTGTGTGTGTGTGTTAGATGAGGGGGGTGGTTTGCATAAAGAATTTGGCCAACTATTTGCTTTAGGTGGTAGTGGAGAAACTCACATGCCCCGTTCTGCAGCCAAAAATCTGAATTTTGAATAGCTTACAGGCCTGGTGTCACCACAGTCTCCTGCCATGCCCAAAGAGCACTGGGGGGACCTACTCCTGACTCCTGCCACTTATTCCATACATTTAAAGTAGTTGCACAAATTTAGCTGCTAGTGTGACACATTTGCTTCAGAACTACTGGTGTGCTCAAGTAGATCTGAATGTGAGCTATGAATGTCTTGTTGTTAGTTGATTTCTCAACTGTGTACTACTACCTACTTCTTGAGATGAAAGTTGTGAGAGGCTATCTGTTACAGAAACAGACTTATATTTAGTGTCATAATTATAAGCTGCTAAGAACAATGCCCATCTTTGGATGTGGGCAGTAGCTGTCTCTAGAATTCATCCTACTAAAAGCAAAATGGGCAGCAGGAATTAATATTATTAGTGTTAGTTTCCTATCATGCAGGGAAGCGGGGAATGGCCAAGCTTCCTAACTCCCCAAAGAGGGCTTAAAGCTTTCTGATCTAATGGAGCATAGTTGATCTCTGTAGGGCTTAAAATTTCTGGAAGCAAAACAAAGCTACGGCCCATTCTCACCCACCAGATACTACATGAGAAATCACAGCTCCAGTCCCAAAGGCTGAAGTGTCAACGCCAATGAGATTTCTACCGTGGGTTATAATGCGTTAACATTTACTCTGAAGTGATAAGCCTTTTCACCTCTAGAATGGTTCTTTTACATTGCCCAGCCCATTCCCAGTGTCATATTTCATACCAACTACTTCAGTATTCATGCACAACATTTCTGTGAATACTTTATACAGGCCAAATGAATGGATGAACAAGCAATATATTAACTATATGAGGTGCTTTCTGAAATTATGTGCAGCTAGATTTCTTGCAAATGTGCTCTAGATGATCCTCTTCACTGGATTCTGAAAGAACAGTGCTATATGGGGCATATCTAAAGCTTGGTACACATTAGGAGTACCTAGTCTATGTCAGAATGCAGGTGTAGATACCACTCTGCTACCTCCAAAGTGGAGATAAGATGTTTGAGATGTAGGCTCAGGTGTAACTGCTGTCTCATAAAGCTCTCCCTCCCCCACCTAAAAGGTACACTTGAATAAAACAAGCATTATACTAATGATACACATTAAGGGGGGGGGGGAAACTCATCTCACTGGAAACAAGCACAGCGGAAATGGAAGACTTATATTGCTGTGTCTTCTTGCAATATTAGCAGTTGTTTTTGCTCACGGTAATGCATTTTATTTATTTTAGTTCATAAAATAAGCCACTTGATTGAAAAAAAAATTACAGGGAACAATAGTAAAAAGTTATACAGGCACCTCCCCATTTACACAGGGGTTACATTGAGCTCTTTTTAAGGGAAATTGGCAAAAACGACACTGCCAACATACGTTCAGACTTTCCTGGACATTTCTGCCGATTTCTGCCTGGACACTGCTTCAGGGTATGCCCAGGAAATTCTAGACGTCTGGCAACCCTAACAAACACCCCATTCTGCCCCATCTATGTCTTCAGCATACCACCATATCAGTCATTACTTGCATTTACCACCTCATGTTTTCCTTGTTCTATCGATATACACACAGGGAAGTTAACTCAGTGTTGTTAGAAAAGGCTATCATTTTAAAAATACAATTATTTTTACATAAATCTTCCTTTTAAAATTTTGTTTTGCTTGATGCTTTTCAAGAAATTCCATTTGCATAATACGAGTGGTCAGAGGGCAGAATAACATATTTTCTAAGAGTAATTCAGTTCCCACAAATGTGGTCTTTTAATATGTGCTTGTCATTAATTTTTTGAATACTTCATTATAGCTAGTAAGAATGTTTGCAGAGGAAATCACTACATTTTAAAAATAACATAAAATGCAGAATTGAATCCTATAGTGATAAGAGACCTAAATGGATTGAGGTTTCAGAGGGTGATAAATGAAAGCTGCTTTTATCATTCCTATTTCACCCAAATGATTTAAATAGAAAATGCTTCTAATTTTAAAACTCCTTTTCTCAAAGCATATCCTTGCTAATTGCTTATGTGCTCCCATTAGAATAAAAATGGCCTGCCTTTCCACTGTAACTAAATGAGGACTAGCTGCTGTTTCACACTGCTGTTAATTAGCCAAGTCCCAAATTCATCCTCTGCTGATGAGATTGCTCTAATAGTGCCTGAGCATTGCTTGTTACAGCCACATTAGATCCGTGTGAGCCAATGGAAAGCTGTCATCGTGCTTCCATTTTAGATTTTATCAATGTGTTCCTGTTACCACAGCAACTGGAATCAACCTATCTTGGGGTGGGGGGTGGGCTTTATCTTGCTGGCTTTTATAGCTGGGAGCGTGCCCCACTGTGCACCATGTGGTTCAGATGATTAGTTTTTTCTTCACAGAGACCTTAACTGGCAAAGTGTGTTGGGATTAAGATAAGCATAATTTATTTTGTGAGTGGGGAGGGGTCTGCACTTAGGCTTGTCACTTCCCACTCCCTTCCACTCTCAGTCATAAGGAAACCAACATTTTTCATAGGTGGCTTGGCAGACAATGAAGCAGATGTGATTCACACCAGAGGAGCCGGCTTTTTATATATATATATATATATATAAATTGTATCCCGCGTAGTTACAGAACTGAGGAGTTTCCATATGATGCTGTCTCAAATCTTCTGGGATCACAGGATGTTTCTACTCAGCAGAGTGTGATATTTGCTTGTCTTTTCCCTAGGAATTTGTGAGCTCTAGGGATGCTTTCTGAGCGGCCCCCAAGAATCCTGACCGGAATATATGCTAATGATTTATTATCAAAGAGCTTTTGGAATGGCTGGAAGTAGCACTATTGTTATTTTTTCCCCTCCTTTTGTTTGTGTGTAATAGCAACTACTGGCTATGTGGATGAACTCGGGGAAGATTAGCTGAAATGAGGAGCAACTAAGAAAGTAAATGAATTTGTAGCCTTTGTGCTACTGTTTCTTTGTATTAAAGTAGTTCATGCACTGTAGATATGCAGGTGCGGTGCCATGTGGATAAAAGAGCTTGCATATATTGGTGGCAGCTAGAAAATACACGGCTGTCTGCCTAGAAAAGGGGAGGGGTATTGTATGCAATACCATTTGGTGTCTCTCTTTTTTCCTCCTGCAAAAAGTAGGACATTGTGTGTGGGTTTTTTTAAAAAAATAAAAAGAGAAAAAGATTCCACTTGCTTGCAGTTGAACTGTTTTAAAATGCTGAAGTTAAAGGCCTTCTGCTTGGATTACTGGCAGTTTCTATGTCTCCAGCCTCTTCATGGCTTCTATAAAAGGTAAGGAAATATTAAATCTAAAATGCTTTTCAATAGTAAACGGCTGCAGGCTGCTGCATTCACTTGCTGTAAGTCACATTTGCATGGTGTGGAAAGGGGTGTGGTGGGGAAATTAATGCAGACTTATTACAAAGGGTGTAAATCTGCTTGTTCCTTTTAACTATAGTGGCCATTGCTACTTCTTCTTTGCCTGGATGTTCGGGTGATGCTGTGCTGTGGATACCATTTAATTTGAAACAAATAAGCTAAAACAGCCATTGTTTATTTTAATCCACTCTGGTTTTCTCTCTCACACAAGAACAGCTGTTAATGCTAAGTTTTTACATTACGGAGTTGGTGCTTGGGTATTGTTTTGGAATGTCTTTGGATTTTTATGTAATGTAGATTAATGTTCCTACAAGGAAAAAAAGTTTTAATAGAACAGTTTGTTTCCTATGGTATGAAATCAATTGCACACCACAGCAGCTCTGACAGAAAACTGAAATGATAGATGGTGACCGATGGTCAGAGGTAATGGGACTGGGTGCATTGTTCTTGCCAAAGTAATGGAATAACAACACAAGCAATTTAATTTGACATGTGTGGTGCACTTATCCTGATGTTTTTATCTAATGTTCAGAGTTCTCAGTATTCAGAATAGCTTATTAATGAAGAAAACTTATATCAGTAGTTCAGTATTCACAGCAAAACATGAAGGCTGTATTATTCTACCCCCACCCCCACCCCATAAAATCATAAAGTCCGTTTTAAACACAGAAGGTGCTTTTCGTGAATGATAATTGCAGGTTTATTTATTGTATGAAGATTGCAAGGGTGAAAGGGAAAGTCTTCCAGTCATTTTCAATGAATTATGCCCTTTTAAATCATGATGTATAAGTAGACAAACATAGTTGTGACTATGTTTATATCTGAAAAATTGTGCATGCACACAAAAGCTTATGCCAAGAACAAACTTAGTTGGTCTCTAAGGTGCTACTGGACAATTCTTTTATATAAAGTTGGGATTCTTTGCTTTCCAACATCGTGGGAGAAGCGTGTAAACTCCTTTTTAAAGTTAAGTTTCCAAACTTAGTAAAATCATAGTTCAGAAGGTTGAACTTCACTCTTAAAGGATGGACAGTTCATTCTTATATTTACTGTTCTAGTTAGATACATATGTTCTTCAAATGTTTGGTGTTTTCCTTCAGCTCTATAGTGTAATACAATTTAACTATAGAACACATTTTTCAACCCTGCTAACACATGCCTAATTAGTACTATTTCATATTAACTGCAATAAATTCTAATTTATTCCCTTACAATTAGCTCCTTATCCATGTATCTATATTTAGAGTTTACCCTGCAACTGAAAAAGTCAGGATTTACATACAAGAGTATACATGCAATGCAAAAATAAATAAATTATGGCATTCAAGGCTGTGACTATTTTTAAATGGGTCACACAGGGCATTCAGAAGATATTTAAAGAAAACATTTTTTGCTGCCTTAAAAGTGACAAAAAGGTGTGTGAAAACAGGATAGCACATAATGCATGATGAATGTAAAAATATACTACCCAGTTTCTAGTTCTTCTTCATTAGAGGTTTATGTCTTGTTCTTAATGTTCTTGGGAAAATGCCAGAAGGCCAACAAGAAAAGTGTGGGCATGTGGAGAAAGTGCGAAGGTGTGGGTGGATGTGCAAGAATGAGCGTGTTTTACAAGACCTGAAATAAAAATCTGAATTTGCTGAGCAGGTGTTCTGTGTGTAGACGTTAGACTGTGCCATTCAGATTTTTATCATTCCTTCATGCTAAATCTACATAAAGGGAGAAAGGATTTTGCAAATGCAGCTAAAAGAAAAATGTAATCACTGGTTTCCAAGCTATTAAAAATAACACAAGACAGTCAAGACACTCTGCATTCAATATCATGCACCCACTGCTTGAACAATGTGAGAGACCTAAGGTTGAAAAGGATATAACTGGCAATGATGCACTGAAATATTGCATAAACATTTAATCTGTTTCTTGAATCAAACTATTTTACATGCTTTCGAGTCAAAAACTGTAGTGGTGCAATGCTATTGCTACTGCTGCAGTAAAATCTAGTTTATTTTCAGAATAACATACATAAAGAAATTATTAGAAGGTACAAAATGGCCTTGGGTGACCTCCTAGGCCTTGTCGTTTCTGAGGAATGAAAAACATGAGACCACCTCGGCTGTGAGTCTGGGGGACTTGCTCCCTGCCTGTATTTTGTTTTTTGTTCCTCTTGTATTTTTATTTTGGGAACCACCCTGAAATCTATGGATGAAGGACAGTATACTAATAATAAATAAATAAATAAATAAATAAATAAATAAATAAATAAATGCAGGAATCAGGAATGTCTGGCTTGTTCCTCTTGTCACTCCAGGACAACAGCTCATGTACTGTGTATATTGTAAATACATAATTAAAAAATGCAATGCATGTTATCTCTGGTGGCTGGAGTTCGTTGTTGTAGGGCAACTCAGATCCTGTTCATGCAAATACTTTTGGCCACAAGAGAGTATTTCTGTCAAGTCCATGGCTAATTCAGTATGTATAGGCCAAATCTGTACTGTAATTCAGATGTAGCCTCTTCATTTCCCCCATGCTTTCAAAGGTTCAAGTGTCCATTTAATCTGTGACAATCTGTTATAGAATCACAGAACATAACTGCAGGTTATGCAAAGAATGACTAAGTCAAGTGTTCTGTTTCTATAATGCAGCAAGTGAGAAATGTTGCTATTAACATTATATAAAAAGTAAAATAAAAGGTGCTAAAAAAAATCTGTTCCCAGCAATAGTAAACACTGAATCACTAACATTCTTCGAAGGTCTGTTGCTGCAATCCTTCACACTTGGTCAGAAGTAATATCTGGAGAAAATCATTCTCACAGGGATGTTGCTGAAATGGACCTCTACATGGCAACAATCCAGTTGTAACATAGAAGTACAGTAGTTGCTATGGGGAATTGTGTCATTGTGTTGAAAGTCCACACCCCACCCAACAAATATGCCAGGAATATGGTACTGGTGTGTGGAGACTTATAACATCATGGACAACTATCTAGGTGCTGAGCATTCTACAGACAATGGCTGGAACAGGGACCACTCTCATTGTTCTCTACAACTTCTCCATGGAATGGATTACGTTAACCAGAATGCTGACGAAACGTGGACAATGGTCTGAAGGTTCAAAAACTATGCTTTATGAAACCCATTGGGACTGAGATATTCTGCCTGGCCCCTTATCTCTTCCCATTGTTTGCCAGATTCCTGTAACGATCCTGGCTTGTATTAAACCAAATTTCCCCATTATATCCAAACTGGAGAATTCTGGCTTAGTGTCAGTTAACAAGGAAAATAAGACTAGGTCACATCCTCCCCGTTGCCCCCCTTGAGCTCCTCCCCTGGCTCTGGTGCTTGTTCACAGCTTTAGCCTTAATGCATATTCAAATTGGGCCACTCAGACACTTAGGAGCTGTTTCTCTCCCAATATTCTTGTCCAAGACCCTTAAGGCCTATATTACTTTCCTGTCTACCTTCATCATGTTTACACTGTATTTGTACAATAGAGGCCACTAAGGGAGTCATTAGCCTTAATTTACATTTAGTTTGAAAGGAAGGCACAGATGTTGTAGATCATGTGTGTCATTATGGTCATCTGTTTTCGCTTTTGTTTAGGCCCCTGTTTTGTTGTATCAGTGGCAGGCAGTGACATTATGAGATTAATCAGTTTTAACTAGAGTACATGGTTTGTACTTTCAGTATAGTGATAGGATACAGTTATATTACATCGTCAATCATAAAGGTTTTTTTTTAACACCAGTGGTTTCAGAAGTGACAGCTTCTATGGTCAAAATTGCCTAATCCTTCCTGTCTTCAGATTACTTTCGAGAAGAGGGGTTGCACATGCAGGGAAATGAATCCACTTCTGAACCCCTGATTTGTGCTTTACTGAATAAGGCAAAAGCTAGAATGATAAGCATGACTGCCTGTTCTAAATTTTACTCTCCCTTTTTTGTTCTTCTGTTTCTGAGACGACTGTACCATGTGCCATAAAACTTCAGTTTCATCAGTTTGGAGATAAGAGGCAACATTAATATTAAAATAAGTTGCTTTTAAATAGCTTCTTCAAAGAAATAAAAGCTGTTGGACATCATTCATACTATGTAATAATGAAGTGAGAAGAATTGCTTATACATTTGTTTGGAGGGGGGAACAGTATGCAGGAAAAAGAGTTAATGCAATTTTAGCTATTACGTGTATTTATAGCCCCTGAGATAGAGGCCAATTTCCTCCTATCAGTGGCGGAGCTAGGCTCCGCGGCACCCAGGGCGGCAAAGGAAACGTCCCGGGGGCGGGGCGTCGTGACGACACATTGTGACGTCACGATGCCCCGCCCCTGGGGCGTTTCCGGGAGTGCCGCCGCCGCTTCTGCAGCCCCCTTTTAAGCCGAAGAGCCCGCTTTTAAGCTCTGCGGCTCAAAAGGAGGCTGTGGAAGCGGCGGTCCGACGCTGCTGCTCCCGGGGCGACTGAGCGAGCGGCGGCGCGTGGGGGTGACAGGCGCCAGCCCCTCCTGCCACTCCCCACGCTGCTGGTCACCCCGGGAGCAGCAGCGCTGCACGGGCGGGGTGCTCCCTCGGCCGTGCGCTGTTGCTCCTGGGGTGACGGAGGGAGCGGCAGCGCTTGGGAATGGCGGGAGGGGCTGCCGCTTGTCATCCCCCATGCGCCTCCGCTTGCTCCGCCGCCCCGGGAGCAACAGCGCACGGCCGAGGGAGCACCCCGTCCATGCAGCGCTGCTGCTCCCAGGGTGACCGGCGTTGCGTGGGGAGTGGCGGGAGGGGCTGCCGCTTGTCACCCCCACCCGCCGCTTGTCACACCTGCCACTAGGGGCATACCGCCCCCACCGCACCCCCCTAGCGACGCCCCTGCCTCCTATCTTGCAGCCTAGTCCTGTGCATACTGTTAAAGGTTTCTGGGGGAAGGGGCTAAACCCTTGAAATCATTAAATACAGTACTACCATTTTGACTATTTGGTATATGAAAGGAGAAATACAAGCTGCAAAGGAATTCCTGGGCAAGCCTGTGCAAAAAAAAAAAAAAAACCTCTGTCCAAGCTTAGGACCATTAAGAAACAATACAGGACCATTTGTAGTGCAAGAGAACTGTCTTTCCCCCCTGCCCTGAAGTGAGAACAGAGATAGGGGATTTGGAAGGTGGCCAAGGTAACTGAGCATGATGTCACAGGAAGAGTTTGGGGCCTTTGGCAGGAGGCTTGGGATAGCTGAGAAAAACCCAGGCTGAAGGCAAGTAGAGAGAGAGATGCCTTGGACTCCACCTGCTGCACTGCTGTGGGGAACAAGCCCCTCTTGAGATGACCATGTGGTAAGATCTGGACTCCCTCCATCAAGATTCAGGTGTAAATATATGAATAAATCATATTTTTAAAGCTAAAACTACCTCTGTCATGTCTTCAATTCTCTAAAGGAGCACAGACCCTGGTTGAAGGCCAAGACCCCTGGAATCTCGTGCATGGCTTGGGGTTGGGGTGTCCTATAACAATATATACCAGGAAGTAAATGCCACTGAGTTTAATGGGACTTGCTTCCAAATAAGTATGCTTAGGATTGGATATCAGCTGGATCACTATCTATATTGCCTCATAAATAAGTCCTGCTCCTTGGGGACCCTGTATATCATGAAGAGGACAATAGCAGTAAGCTGCAAATCAAAGGGGGGGATGAATAGAGAGACCTGTTCTGAACTTATTTGTAGAGTTCAGGATTGTAGTTGTTGCTAAAAACAAATGCTTTGCTTTCATTTGACAGTGACTTCACCCAGAGCTAGCATGTGAGTCATAGTGCCTGCAGTACAGCTCTCCAAAGAAGCTTGTGTTGGAGAAATTTGCTGCAGCTGCAAAGCAGCTGAGTGTGTATATCCTCCTTTCTCTCCTCTCTAGCATACACCGTCATTCCATATAATTTTTACAGCATGTGCTGTGCATTCTGCAGAGAGTCTGCTTCATAATGAAATGATGGGAGACAGCCAACCAAAGCAAACTTCCAAATGACACACACGGAGCAAATGCATAAATAATGTAAAAGCTTTCAGCATCTTTCCATGCAAAACAGTTAGTACATGCAGTCCTTGCATTTGTGACCCTTTGCTTAGCTCTCAGGTTATGTAAATGGAAAAACACCACTGTCTGTCCTATGATAAAAGGCACTTCATATGCTTGCAGTCCTAACAACACATGTGGTCTGAAGTTGGAAAGAACTGTTACTTATCGTGGATTCTCTAGGAATTTAGAATATTGTGGCACCTTTCCTGGTAATATATTTTGCCTTGGGAAACTAGTATGTGAAGAGATCTATGTCTAATTCTTCTTCATATTATCACAGTATATGCCTACCTTTCAGGTGGAATTGCACAATGCATTTCTAGTCCCCAAGGGCACGTACTAAGTGGCAATTTCTGTCACTTTCTAGTATAATGCTTACAGATACCATATATCAGAAAAGCAGCCAAAGCGAAGGGCAACAGTGAGTGTAAAATCAGACATTCTCCCTTCAACTATGTGGTTAAGTGTGCAGGGGGGAGTGCTATATACAGGAAGCTGCTAAAGGTATTGGTAATATGCATCTGGGTTTTGTTTTGTTTTTACTTCCATTCCTGTTGCTGGAATTCGCAAACTGAGCTGAGATTTTGTTCATTTTAACAGCATTTATATACTACTTAATCATCAGAGTCTATAAGCTGATTATCATCATCATCATCACTATCATCATTTTGATTTTGCTCCCAGCGCAGGTATTCTGGGAATTAGAACAGTTCCTCCCCACAGGGCACCGAGCCAAGGGAACTCAAAACTACGATATAGCATACTTGAGAACATGCACAGAACAGAAGGCGAGAGGGGGAGGTCGCCAAATTTTGTCCTAGCTCAGGGCATCATATTATGAAAGTCCACTCCATTGCGCCACAAAATAAATTATGGCTAGTGCAGACCAACATTTATCAAGTCCAGAATCCTGTTTTCGCCCAGGTGTTTCCCGAGAACTCACAATCAAGGCTACTGGTTTTGATGGTTCTTACTACCATTGTCATTGGAGGCACTGTGCCACTTGAATACCAGCTGCTGGAAAGCAAACAACAGAAGAAGGCTATTGTCAGTGTGTTCTGCTTTGTATTTCCCTTAGGCATCTGTTTGGCCACTGTGGGAACAAAATGCTAGTCCTTTGCTCTAATCCAGCAATGCTCTTCCTACATTCTTAGCCTCAAATATGTCATCAGCATATGGTCGGAGGTGCAGAGTTAATTAGATTTCACCGAGGGAAATGAAAAATAGTTTTAATGGCTAGTGGGACAAAGAAGCAACATTGGGTGCTCTCCCTCTCAAATCTATTTAAAGAGCCAGACATTATAGATGAGCAAGGAAGTTACAATATTCAGGTGTTAGGGCACATGGTGTATTGTTGAGCAGATAAAGCTGAAAATGTAGTTGATATTCTTGATTGTTAGGGTAAGTGTCCCTCAGATGTAAGGCACTTGTTTGGGTGGAGGCCATAGACTGTAAGAGAAGTCCTCCTGGATCAGACTCGGGATCCATCCACTGAAGTGTCCTGTTTTCAACAATGGCCACCAGATGCTTCTTAGAAACTTGTAACCAGGGCATGAAGCCAATAGCCACACATTTGCCCCCATCTCCCAGACAGAAGCTGGTAATGCCTCTGCATCTGCAGGTTCCTTTAGCTCTCATGCCTTATAGCAGTTGATAGGGTTAATCCCCCTTTAAAGCTACCTAAGACAAGGGCTTCTGTCACACCAAATAAATTAATTGTGCATTGTGTGTACAAGTACTTTCTTTTTCTGTTCTGAAATTACTGCTAATCAATTTCATTGGATGACCCCAAGTTCTAATATTAGGAAAGGAGGGGATCACACTTTGTCTTTCACTCCATTTTTGTTGGGCATTCATTCAGTTTGGAATAGCTGCTGTTGGAGTCCTTTATTGTCTGCTTCAGTTTTCACCACCCTACATAAATGGAACCCAAGAGGTGAAAGTAAGCATAAGGTGTGTGGAGGCCATACTTTTGCAGATTAGACGCTTCAAAACCCGAATGTGGGTTGTAGCCCAATACTAAAGTAGACCCATTGAAATTTCTAAACCCATGTCACTCATGTCTGTTCATTTCAATGGGCCTACTCTGAGTAGGCCTAGCATTAGATACAGCTCTATAAGTTAATATTATAGTGGTGGAGGTAAGGCAGTCAAGAGAATTCAAAGAGTCTGTGTAAAAGGAGTTGTTATAACACCCTCAGTGAGCAGGTTCCTCATA
This sequence comes from Lacerta agilis, assembly GCF_009819535.1. Lineage (NCBI taxonomy): Eukaryota > Metazoa > Chordata > Lepidosauria > Squamata > Lacertidae > Lacerta > Lacerta agilis. Next base: position 75,375,953 of record NC_046313.1, on the reverse strand, counting down.
CAAATGACAAGCCAATGTTCAGTGAAACTGTATTGGATGAGACATGAATTTTCAGGTGGGGAGTTGGACAGCTGTTTAATTTTTAATTAGTCACCTGAATAACCAACTGCATTTATTTATCTTAATTTTAAATGTTCTATAGCAGGCTTCCTCAACCTTGGCCCTCCAGATGTTTTGAGACTACAATTCCCATCACCCCTCACCACTGGTAATGCTAGCTAGGGATCATGGGAGTTGTAGGCCAAAAAACATCTGGAGGGCCAAGGTTGAGGAAGCCCGTTCTATAGTGTATACCTCCTTGATATGTTTCATGATAGATAATGCAGTATGGAAATGCCTTTCTAAATTGTACTACCTATATAGTTTTACAAAGGATAAAGTAGTTTCCTTATGAGATTATTAGTTTCTATTTAGTTAGTATTAATTGCCAGAGTGTGAAAAGAAAAAACCTGACAAGGTACACAATTTGACAAGACAATGGGTTTGTGCTAAAGAGTTGCTGTACTTAATTCCATCAACGGTGTCTCCAAAAATTTTTACACATCACTTGGGAAGACAGACGAACTAATGCCAGTGTACTGGAAGAACCAAAGATCACCAGTGTCAAAGCAGTTATTGTTCAACATCAGCTTCATTGGGCTGATCATGTTCGGATGCCTGATCCATAGCAACTACTCTATTCCGAACTTAAAAATGGGAAGCATAATGCTGGTGGTCAACAAAAGAGGTTTAAAGACACTCTCAAGGCAAATCTTAAAAAAATGTACTATAAACACCGACAACTGGGAAACACTGGCCTGCGAGCGCTCCAATTGGAGAACAGCCTTTACCAAAGGTTCCATGGGCCTTGAAGACACTCAAACTCAGGATGAAAGGGAGAAACGTGCTAAGAGGACGGCACGTTTGCCAAACCCTCACCATGATCAACTCCTGCCCAGTAACCTATGTCCCAACTGCGGAAGGACGTATGGATCCAGAATTGGCCTCCACAGTCACTTATGGACTCACTACTAAGACCGTGTTCATTGAAGACAACCTTACTCAGCTACGAGTGATTGCCAAAGAAGGAGAAGGTATCTAGGACTGGAGACGCACAAAGTCTCATTAGTGGAAATGAAGTGCACAACATTGTTTTTTCCATCAGGGAAGCTGAAATTTGTAGTTCTTGTCAACTCTCCTAGCCAATGTGGTGTAGTGGTTAAGAGTGGTAGACTCGTAATCTGGGGGACCGGGTTCGTGTCTCCGCTCCTCCACATGCAGCTGCTGGGTGACCTTGGGCTAGTCACACTTCTTTGAAGTCTCTCAGCCCCACTCACCTCACAGAGTGTTTGTTGTGAAGGGAAAGGAGAATGTTAGCCGCTTTGAGATTCCTTCGGGTAGTGATAAAGCGGGATATCAAATCCAAACTCTTCTTCATGTTGAGTTCATAGTACTGTTTACCAGTAAAGCAAGGCAGAAGACCTAGCGAGATTCTTATGAATGAAAGAGACTAAGATAAGTATTTGAATACTGCAGCGCTGGGAAACAAAAAGACCAGTGCAGGCCACTTGCAGAACAATGATGCTTTTATCCTTTTAATCCTTGTTTTGTTTATCTGCTAAACAAAGCCCTATAGATTGAGGGAGGCTTTTGTATTAACTTGTTTATTGTGAAGACAACTTTTATTCCAATTTGTATTTATAACATTCTTAATATAATTGGGGCCCTATACAATGATTTCCCAGCCTGAACACACACACACCCCACACACCTTCAAGCTGATTCTAAGACAGATTGTTTGTTTGTTTGTTTTCAATTTAAAGTTTACATACTAGAAAATGCATTCATCTGTTAAAACCCATTTCAAGATGGCAGTCTTAAGAAAATCCTGTGCAAACATTTTTGGGAAGTTTTTGATTTCAATGGGTCTATTCTAAAGATGTCTAAATTCAGGTTCCTAATTTTTATATCACATTCTGTGCTCTCAAACTGTGATACTGGTCATTTCCATTTTTCATAAGTTAAACAAAGTATGCTGATGATGAGTCAAAAGCCACTCAAAAAAGAGATGCTTCCCATCTTTGATTTCACTCATGCTGAAAAACTTTATGTTCATTTTAACTATGTTTATAAAGTCCTCCATTCCAATTTCCACTGTAGTCATATAATGTGTACATTCACAGCAAAATAAACATGTTAATTTCTTGTGCTTTACATTTGGTTTTCTTAAGATCAAACTACATATTACATTAAATACCTAGTATGGAGTTCTATGTGGTTGTGTGTGTGTGTGTGTGTTTACAATTGAAGGCCAATCCAGATCAAGAGCACATGGAGAAGTTTAACCCCTCCCATCCATGCAGAATGCTGAAATCGAGAGAAAGAGAAACAGAGACAGCCCCAATGCCATATAGTAAAAGATGGGTGGAAAGGCTTTCACTGGCACCAATGGGTCCTTTCCTTCTTTTGTCACTTAGTGAGTTAAGAAGGCTAGGGATTTGGGGGGGGGGCAATGCAGTGGGAGGAAAAAGATTTAGCACCTACCCACCCTGTACACTGTGGTCCTGATCTGGATTGTCCTGGATTTTATTATAGTAAAAAGCACACACACAAAAGCTACAGATTACAAATTTAACATAACATGTAGTTTGCTCATTTTAAATCATGTATAACCTGGGTTTACACCTGCAACTCAGCACCTCTTCCCTTACTTTATCACTGCGTTCCAGTTTTCCAGCATCAGGATCTGGGCAGGAAGAAGATTGCTGCAATGCCAACCCAGATGTAGGGATTAAATGCTGTTGATTCCATGCCCCTAAACTAACAGCTGATGGCCTGTTGCCATGTTAGGAAAAAAATGCAGAGCAGGGATGGCTTACGGAAAAGGATTTATGTCCAATAAATTTCCTGACACTGGTGATGGCCTTAGCAAAAGGATCCATCAAGGCTAAATTATTCCCATCAGCACAGCAAATAAAAAGATGGATATCATTTTATTCTGAATGTGTGGTGAGGAAAAAGTAATGCTTAACCTGCATACAGTAACAATGGAAAATATATTAGTGGTATGTTGTCTGTAACTTTAACTGCATAGCCATATAAAATCAACTAACTTCCATACAAGGTGTGACCCTCATACAGCTTATTACTGTTTCACTGAAACATTTACATTTCAGCTACTGAAGTATAACTGGGTGTCCTAGCTGACTGATACATTACATATAATAAGAGGTTTAGATATTCATTCCTACAGTGTGTGTTCATGCCCAGCATTGGAAAATGACTCATTACTTCTTTTGGCGCTAGACAAGTTTTTAAAAAATCCAACTGCTGGCTGTTCATACAGACTACACTGTATGATTTCAGTGCATTTTGTAAGCGTACAGTCCTAGCAAATGCTATTTTGGATCCCTGCAGACAGGAGTTTTTAAAAACAGTAAAGGCTATCTGCTCTCTTACTATTATTTTTTTAACTTGATCATCCGAAACAGTGATATGTTACTTTCCAAGCAGCACTGAATGATCCTAGTTAGTGAATAATGTAAACAATTCTTGTAGATTGTAAAGAAAGCAGTAATTTGAGACCTCTGATGGGAAAGCTGGCTTCCCTCTGTGGTTTGCTCAGTTCAAGTCAGTGGAGGTTGGAGGAATCGTTTTTGAGTTCATGAATCAGAGCCTAGCTGTCTCCTGAAACTTGGCTAACTTTTGCTCTGCACTTTCTAAATGTACTACTTCGCTGGATTCTTCAGAATAAGTGTGTTTTTTTCAATACACTGCAGAGGAGGTCATGAAGGGAGATGGCAGCGCAATGTGGAATCTGATGTGGAAATACTGCATTTCAGTCAGGACAATCAGGTACCTTTTGAAACTTGTCTGCCTGCCCCCATGGGCTTAGGTTGTTAGCAGTTTGCCCTTAGCTATGTTTCTGATGTCTTCTGACAACTATAGAGGTCTTTCATTATGGCAAGTGCTGATTTATGAAGAATATTTATCTTTCCTAACTGCTTGATTTCAACCGGCATTGTAATCCTAATATGTGTTTGCTACTTTTGCAAAATTATTTTGCGTAGAGTTGAATGTTAGGGGCTATAAAAAAAATCTTTATGAATATTTCTGCATTTGCTTTTGCTTCTTTTGAGTCACAGATGTTGTGAGTTAACTTTGAACGATACAACTAAAAACAGCAAAAGGAATTGCTGGATCTAAATGTGCCCTTCTGTTGTATTCTCAGCCTTACTTGTATATGTTTAAAGGACCCTCTGTTTCAGTACAAGGACAGACTGTACAACAAGCTGGTCAGTTTGTATTTGGACAATTCTTATTTGGTGTGCTGAATGTTTTTCCAAGCTCTGATACTGTAGGCTCTAGTGAAACTTATTTGGGGAGTGGCACCATTAAGCAAGTTACTAGTGTTTACTTGCAGTGACTTAGAGGGTTCCTTCCTTATTCCTCTCATGCTATGACTTCTTTATGTGGCTGAGCTGTATATTTTGAATGGGGTGTTTTGTGTGCTTCAAGGAAATGTGTAATCTAAATAATCACAGTATTTCCCACTATGTAATTATTCACTGTGCTAAAAGGAACAGTCTAGTCTGGATTTCTGCATGAACTTCCAGCAACCAGTCGTGTTGTTGTTTTTAATGGAACTTGGCATTTACCATAGATTTTTCTTTCTAAAATCTTAAGAGTAAAAACTCTGTGGAAGCAGTGGGTCCCGAGGGGGGGTCCATATGATGACAAAGAGATACTCATTATAGAAAGTGGGATTGATTACTTGAGCTTCTTCACAAAATGCAAATAATGGTTTGGGGTCAGATGAGGGGCACTAGAAAAGTGACTTCCTTGTGTTAATTTATATAGAAGTAGTTTCTCTTATCTTTTGAATATTCATCCTGACCTTAAAGACATTAGAAAGTAACCCTCAAAATGTATCCTCAAAAGGTAAACGCTTGTATGCAAGAAGTGTGTTGCATGAAAGACATAAACAAACACACATAGTCCCAAACACTGAGTATATTGAGCATCGCAGGTGATTGCATTAGTCAGATTTGCCAACAATTTTCTGGGTTCTCGGCATCATCGTGCTCAGCAATATCACAAGGAGATTTATAATCCATATTACAGTTTTTGTGGGTATAGCCCTATAGGCAAGCATTGCACTGCTAGAACACCACCCAGCACCTTAAAAGAACATACATCTATTTATCATGTTTTTACTGTTTGCTACATATTTTGCTTTTATTCCAAGCCTTTCCAAATACATCTGTTGTTTCCAAAGTTTTTAATTCTTGTGGTTTTAATATTTTAATATTATTTTGACATCTGTATTATATTTGACATTCTACTTCTGTGCACCATCCAGGTATTCTCTTAATGTAGAGTGGTTTATGAATTTTGAAATGAGTTTGTTTATTCATTTAACAGCCCTTGGCAATGGTCACCATCTGAGAAATGCTAGACTTAAACCACATTGGACATTATCAGTCAAATTGGCAATTGTATGGGCCTAGAAACCAGTCAGCATCCTCTCTAGCTAATTTAGTATTGGAGATAGATGCTCCTTCCTGTCTGGGCTCAGATAGGAAGTGAGCAGCCATATAATCTACAAGATGATGTTAGAAGATAGTCCAAAGTAGAGTACCTTTCACTAATGCAACAAAGAGGTTAGAAAAATGTGGATGATTGTTTGTTTGTTTGTTTGTTTGTTTTACTTATTATACATTATTTATTACTAGTGGTTTCAGCCTGTTAAAATAACGGGCGCTAGAACAGAAGCCGCCTCCCTCCCTCTCGCTCCTCCCTCACTCCCTGCGGCCGGCCGGCCTCCGTCTCCTTTCCTGCGGCCTCCATCATGTCTTCTTCCTCTTCTCCGGAGACGGGGCCGGGGTTCGAGCGCGCCCTGGCCCGGCGGGACGGCTCGGCGGGGCTCCGCCTCGGGCAGTGCTCGGCGGGTGGGACGGGCTGCGTGGTGTAGGACGCGGCGCTGGTGCTGGCGCGCTTCCTCGAGAAGGGGGCCGAGGACTCGGAGGCGGCGGGCCCGGCGGGGCTCCCTCTCCGCCGCAAGGCCGTGCTCGAGCTGGGCGCAGGCACCGGCCTTGTGGGCCTCATGGCCGCCAGCCTCAGGTACGTTGCTGCCGCGGCCGGGCCTCGCCTCAGAATTGCCGTGGGGGCTGCTGTCTCGCTCAGTGTGGCCCACACGGACTGGCAGCAGCGGCACACTGGAGCCTTTAAGAATGACAATAATGCTCCTCCTCCCTTCTCCTCCCCTCGCACGGCGGTGGCAGTTGAAGCGGAATGCCGGCGCTCCGCGGGGGCGGGCTGCTCTGTGCCGCTCCCGGGCCGCTAGGCCTCGGGGCTCTCGTTGTAGCAGCGGCAGCGTGGCCTTCCTCCTCGGCCTCCCCTCTCTTTTGGAGCGCCGACGTTCCATTTCAACTGCCCCGCTTCAACTGCCGCCGCTGCTCCCAGCCCGATGTCTCTCCATCCAATCCCTGTGTCCCTGGGGCACATGCTCAGTAGCGCAAACCCAGAGACACAGGGACTGGACGCAGAGACACTTGCGTTTTATATATATAGATACAACACCATGAAAAGCATTGCAAATAATCATTATAAAGTGAAAGACTAACCAAGAATGTTTTAAATAGCTGCATAGGCTTGGTGGCATTAAAATGTTATCTGAAAGTCAAAAGTAGGGATCCCTACCAAATCTCTGCTGGTAAAGTGTTCCACAGAATGAGACCAGCAACACTAAATGCTTGACCTCTAGTTGAGGCCAGTCATAGCACAACTAACAATGCTGCTCCGAATGATCTCAGTGATCAAGTTGGGATATAAAGGTTCAGGTGTTCCTTAAGGTATTGTCAACAAAAGTTGGGTGCCTCCCACTCTCTCTGCCGAGTGGTAGCAAGAGTCCATGGGGTTCCAGGCACTCACCCAGTGTCTGTGTTCCTTTGGAGAATTGAGACATGGCAGAGGCTACTGTAGCTTTAAGAAATGTGGTTTATTCACCTATTTACGCCTTCAATATGCATGGAGGGAGTCCAGATCTTACAGCATGGTCCTTTCAAGAGTGCAGCCAGCCAGCGAAAGATGTATTCCAGTCTTTCCTCTTCCTTCTTCTTGCCAGGTAAATGTAAAGGGACCCCTGACCATTAGGTCCAGTTGTGTCCAACTCTGGAGTTGCGGTGCTCATCTCACGTTACTGGCCAAGGGAGCCGGCGTACAGCTTCCGTGTCATGTGGCCAGCATGACTAAGCTGCTTCTGGCGAACCAGAGCAGCGCACAGAAACGCCGTTTACCTTCCCGCCGGAGCGGTACCTATTTATCTACTTGCACTTTTGATGTGCTTTCGAACTGCTAGGTGGGCAGGAGCTGGGCCCAAGCAATGGGAGCTCACCCTATCAGGGGGATTCAAAGCGCCGATCTTCTGATCAGCAAGCCCTAGGCTCTGTGGTTTAACCCACAGCGCCACCCGCGTCCCTTCTTCTTGCCAGAACACACTGCTAAAAACTCGTTTCCTGTCACCTCAGGCCCAGTTACCCTGGCAACCTTCCAAACTCCAGTCTCTGTTCACACCTCATGGCCAGGGGAAGAATAGTTCACTTGCATTGTCTATAGTTCTCAATGGCCCTGTATTCTTTCTTAATGGCCATAGCTTGGCCAGATCGTTTTGCATAGGCCCAGGAATTCCTTGCCTAGTGCAGTTCTGCAGCTTGTACTTCAATCTATATTCCAGTCAATAAAAACCCTATCATTTATTAATTTCTGGGGTCCCCCCCATTGTATAACAGTATATTGGACCCAATTCATTCAACCCAAGAGCCGTGGACCTGGCCTCCTAGCATATGGGCAGCCAGTTCAGATGTGTTAGCAGAGGTGCCATCTGCCCCCATCAGCAGTCTACATCCTTCACCAATTGGAGCTTCTGTATCAGGCCCAGGGCAGCCCTGGGCATGCAGATGCCATGGGCTTGCAGATTTACTCAAAGGGGGGTCTGGATTTTGTATCCAGTAGTGGGTGAACTTCAGTCATACAGTTGTGATTATTCTGGTTGCCAACATGCACAAAATAATGAATACTCAGTACAAATGAAAAGCAGCACTACATAAATCGATGCAAATATTAATACTTTGCTTTAATGGTTGCTACCCAGCTTTGTTGTAATGAAAGGGAGTCTTACCATTCACTTACCATTAGGTGAATTGCACAATAGATCTATTGTATGCCCTTACTGTGCTGGGCAAATCTATAGCTGCACAGCTATACAAGTACAAAAGCATAATAACATACGCTGCACAAGGGCGGGAATAAAATAAATTAGGTATTGAATTACCAATGTTTTTAATAGCATGGCTTGAAGTAGTATATTCCCAAGATTTGGTTTAGTGGTTATAAAAGCAGACTGGAACAGTCTGAGTCAGCAAATTCACAACCCACAGGGAATAAATTGCAGGGTTTACAAGAGAGTAATACATAGCTTTATGCTTGCATCTTAAAGTTCCATTTGCCAGGAATGGAAGAAAAGAGTCAATGGTTTGCTTTCAATGATCCACACATCTGGAAAAAGTAAAACATTTGTTCCTTCGATATGTGAGTTGTCATGGGGTGTTTTTTCTCCTCTGCTAAATTTTTCCATTTGGTTTTAGGGTCCTTCCTTTATAGTCATTATATTGCATTTGTGGCAAAATATTTTATTTGGATACAAACAGTACACCAGTATGTTTAATAGTATTACTAGGTGCTAGTTGTGTCACCTAAGAACAGCATGAAGGCAGTGATTTTTCTTTTTCTTTTTTAAGGAAGTGGCTCTGCAACTAGGGATAGTAGAAAGTAACCAGTTCTGCTCTGTGGCATTTTGGCAGACAGTGGAATGAAGTCATCCCATAATGGCTTCTACAATTCACTCGATACTCTGTACATGCTTGAGCCCAGGGTTCAATAAAAACACTATGCCTTTGCTAAATCAGAGAGGTTTCACAGTAGTTTCCAAAAGCATGCCAAAGATATCCCTGAGATATCCATGGTTTCACAGCCATATGAATACAAAAGCAGAGTAACATAAACTGCCAGGACAAGGACACAAATAGTTAGCTTTTGAATTACAAATGCACTCTACAACCCAATGCAATGCTATCATGATTCATTGAGGGAGTTGTATTGCTACTGACCCCTTGCTTTATCAGGTATGAATGAATGAATGAATGAATGCAGAGTGTATAATGCCTCAGGAACATCTTTGAGATGGGGTGGCCATCCCCTTCATAGAATTGTAGAATTTGAAGGAACTCCTAGGATCATCTAGTCCAATCCCCTGCAATGCAATCTCAATTAAAGCATCCCTGAGAGATGGCCACCCAACCTCTGCTTAGAAAACCTCCAAGGAAGGAGAGTCCACCACCTTCTGAGGGAGTCTGTTCCACTGTTAAACAGCTCTTGCTGTTAAAAAGTTTTTCCTGGTGTTTATTTGGAATCTCCTTTATTGTAACTGCAATCCATTGGTTTGGGTTCTGCTTCCTGCTACTTTTTCCATATGACAGCCCTTCAGATATTTGAAGATGGCTATCATATTTCCTCTCTTTTCCTGGCTAAGTATACCCAACTCCTTCAAACATTCCTCATAAGGCTTGGTTTTCAGACCCTTTGATCATCTTGTTTGTACTCCTCTGTACATGTCACAGCTTGTCAATCAGTGAATTTATTATTTCGGTCACAGACCAGTTCCAGGCCACATACAATATCAAGGAAGTCATAAAACACGATAGGGATACATTTGAATTTGCAATTAGGTATAACAGGGACAATGCAGATATAGCAACAGTTAAAAATATATAAGTTAAAACTTAGTCACTAAAATATAACCTAAAATTATCATTATGATAGCACCCAGTTTGTCATTATCCTTCTTAAATTGTGGTTCCCAGAACAGGACACAGTATTCCAAGTGTGGTCTGACCAAGGCAAACTAGAGCAGTACTGTTACTTCCCTTAATCTGGACACTATATTTTGGTTGATGCAGCCTACAATATCATCAGCTTTTTTGCTGCTGCTGCTGCACACACACACACACACACACACACACACACACACACACGAGCCATTGGAGTATATGATGAGGACATCATCATATATGGGGCATTGCTGGGCTGTTCTGCTCCCCTCTAAGACACAGAGGGGAGAGTAAAGATTTGTAGGTGAGGAAGGACTGCTTTAAAGGCAGATGGAAACATACAACTTTCAATGGAGATACTACAACGTCTTCAAAAGACTAATATGAAAATAAATGTCTTGCATCAGTTTCACTTCCTAAAAATGAATGACATAATTTAGCCAAACTGACACATTTGCTTCCCCCATTTATTTTTCCATTTTATTACACATGTTTCAATATTCTCTTATTGAAAACAAAATGTTTAGAAGTGTTTAACTCTAGCTGGATCATGCTCATACTGAGTTGAATGGAATAGCAAAATTTACTGAACATGGCTTTAGTCTCAAAAAGGGATGCAAACACTGAACTAGATTAATGTGCTTTTTATCAACTGAACTTTTAGTCAACACCACTAGCCTTTGGTCTTAAGCTATGCTAAAGTTCTGCAATTTCCAGAAACAGAGAACTGGCAGTATGCCATGAAACCCTAGACATGAGAAACCCAATCTAGTCTGGCTAGAGAAGTTACAGAAACAGTTCTATTATTTATTTACACAACACGTTTGCAAAGAGCTTCTTGAGGCAGAAGCGTTGGTATCACTGAACTGATAGAACTGTTTACTTGAGACACAAGAGTTATTCTGATGGAATTTGGTGAGTTAATATTCAGTCTGCTGTTTGCAGCACAGGATAGTTATATGTTCTATCATGCAGCAGCAGCTGAGAACAGAGGTTCTGTTAGCGTTGAACACGTCACTAATTTTCTGCTTTGTAACTACTTCAGTTCCTCCAAAATATGTGTGTCAGGAGCACTTGTCTTGATAAAAGACTGGGACTGACTTGACGATGCCCCTGTATGCTGCTGCTATGTTTTTGGGCATGTACTTAATCAGATATAGGAAGTCATAATTTTAAAAATATTTTGTTACGGATCTCCATGATAGTTTACAGTGATAAATTATAGGTCTAGCAAAATATCTTTTGATTCAATCAAAAGCAGTAGAATTTATGAAGATGAAATTCAAGTGTTGCAAATCCATATTTTTAGACTTCTTGAGCAGGCGGCATTCTTGAGTAAATTGTTTTTTTAATATCTGGTGAGTATATATGTGTCTAATTACATTTATACTTTTCAATTATTTCTCAATTATTTATGCTTTTCAATTATTTTTATATAAAATATTATATATGTATTATTATTAATAATAATATAAAATAATTTCTGAAAAGTATATTGTACAATATACTTTTCATAAATTAGTAGTTTTTCTGCCATGTTTTATAGACATTATAGGCATTTTTAATCCAGTAGGATAAGATATTACACACACACAACATGCAATCAGTATACAATTGTACATAATAACCTCTATTTTTAACAGACTGGCACACCAAGATTTTTATAAGAAATTTGTTTTTACTATTTAAAAATATGCAGTTGTCCTATTGAATAACCTAGAGAAAAAATGTAGCAAATTATGTTGCTTTTTTCAATGCAACACAGTAGTTGATATTCAAATTGTATAATAATGTTTTAAGTGCTTCACAGTTGCTTGCCTATGTAGAATTAGAAACGTCAGGTCTACTATTGCTTGGTTTGGTGTTTGTGCTAGAAATGTTACCATTATACTCTTTGAGAATTTTTGTTCTATGAACTTCTGAATTAAATATAGGCTTGAGTTAATTATACTTCAATCTTCCAGTTTAAAATTAATGCACCTTACTAGTGCTGTACCCTGAAATAGTTTATTTTATGTTGCTATATAGTGGCAATGAGTAGTAGTCTTTCATAGCATATCAGTATCTTCATGCTCTTACAAGGATCCTCTTCTTCATTTAAAGGAATAGCATTTCCATAAATATGCAGAATAGACTATTGTAATATGACACGTCTGGTTCAATTTCTCTGAGAAGCTTAGGGTGCAGTCTCGTTTTCTGGGAATTAGTTCCAATGAACACAGAGATACTTACTTCTGAGTAAACACACTTGGATTGTTGCGTAAATGCTGTCAGAGAGGTGCAGACAGCTAAGTTTGCATTTAGAGCATTGTTCACCTTTCCTAAAATTTGCTCAGAAAAATCCCTTAAAAGATAATAATAATTTTACCAGAAATAAAATGGTTGAAAAATGCTTTTTTATTGTTGATGTTTGACATTAAAGAGCCCATAACAACAACCAAGTTATATTGGTGCCAGAAAGATATAAACATTGGTTCTAGTTGAAACTACATTGGGAGGTTGTTCCAGAGGTAGGGCAACATAACTGAGAAGCTCATGTCCCCAGTTGCCTGTTACCCATCTTGCCTCAGATGACAGAGGAAGCTGGGGCAGCCTTTCATGTTAGTGCAAAGGCATGTTGATGTGGGAAGAAGCATTCTGATTTTTTCTTGAAAATGGACCAGTAGTCCATGTAGCTAATAATAATAATAATTATTATTTATTTATTTATTTATTTATACATACATACATACATACATACATACATACCCCACCCATCTGGCTGGGTTTCCCCAGCCACTCTGGGCGGCTTCCAACAAAAGATTAAAATACAATAGTCTGTTAAACATTAAAAGCTTCCCTAAACAGGCTTGCCTTCAGATGTCTTCTAAAAGTCTGGTTGTTGTTTTTGTCTTTGACATCTGGTGGGAGGGCGTTCCACAAGTAGTACCACTACCGAGAAGGCCCTCTGCCTGGTTCCCTGTAACCTCACTTCTCGCAGTGAGGGAACCGCCAGAAGGCCCTTGGCGCTGGATCTCAGTGTCCGGGCAGAACAATGGGGGTGGAGATGCTCCTTCAGGTATACTGGGCTGAGGCTGTTCAGGGCCTTAAAGGTCAGCACCAACACTTTGAATTGTGCTCGGAAACGTATTGGGAGCCAATCTAGGTCTTTCAAAACCGGTGAAGTTCCCGAGACTCATAATTGGTATGAACTCACCAGGGATCTATAGCTCAGGTAACACTACTCTGGTATTCTAATGCTGCATATGTAGAGCACGGTAATATGTTTAAAAATATAATGCTGTCTGAATGGATGCCTCATGTATATTTGTATGTTATTATGTGCAGGTGCTAAGATCGCCATTGTTACTGTACTCAGGCTCAGGCAGAAGTCATAAATTGTTCCCCTCTTATTTATAGTAGATTTAAAAAATAATAATTTAATGGAATGTATTTCCGCTCTTAAAACTGATGGGTTTGGAAACCTCCAACCAACTGCTAACAGTTTCCCTGATTGTCATAGAGCTTCAAAGTTAATATGTCAACAAACCAGTATTCTCTGGCAGTTTCCCCCTCTAGACTGTAAATCATATTAACCTAAGCAGACCTTGGGACCATATTGACAGCTTGTCTGGCTGTATTATTAAACAATATTCTGAAGGCCAATCTGTTTATATAAAACAAGCCTTCTTTAAATTACATGAATTGCCAATTTAAACACAAATAGTGCTTTGTATTTTCTCAATTCTATTTGTGCTGACATTTTTTTTCCCTCCTAACTGTAATAAATTACCCAAAATTTTCCTCTTGGTATTAGAATGTACAAATATTTGCTCAAGCCATTATTTTTCTGCTGAGTGAGTTTGATATCAGGGGAATTTGCTGGTGATGGGTATTCCGAACCAATGCATCTCAATGGCTTGGAAAGACTTGGTATAATCAAGTCCTAGATCCAGTTCATTTACATCCCAGGGTAGGTTGCTTGTTTAGTTCTTGAAAGTACAAAAAAGAAAGAATAAAACACATTGGAAAGGTCTCTCACATCAGAGCTTGCCTTTTCTTTTGGTTTCCTTTTTTAGTATTCCTGCTCCTTTGAAGCATAGATCTTGCTAATTAAACAATTAGGACAACAAACACTATCCGGCCACGGGTCAGGTAGAAAGTTCAAACCCCAGATGGTCCCTATCTATGCATGGCCCATCTACCAGATGAGTCCCCATCACGTTGTGTTTTCCCCCCATGTTAAGCCAATTTGTTATAGTCTTAATCAAATATTTATGAGTCTTGGAGCTTTCACTAGGAAAAAAAATCAGCTTGTGCTTCACTGGCAGACATTTGCTGTATGTGTGAAGCTGAATGGTGCTGCTTGTAGGCAGAAGTAAGTGGTGCTGGGGAAAATGTTTGTGCACTCATAAAGTGTGTGTGTGTGTGCACGCGAGCGCGCACCTGAGCCACAGCATTCAAGCAACATTCATAGCACAAAGCATAATATTGTACAGCCACAACACCTTGGAGAACCAAGGTCAACTAAACCTAAGCCATGATACTGAAGCCAGGCATAATTACTCATGCTATTTCCTCATGCATATATGCATGTAGAGTGTGGAGAGGAGTCTATTTTGTACAAGGTATCAGCTGTATACCTGTATAAGGTACACCTGTACAGAGAGGAGTAAAAATCAGCCACGCCTTAACATACTGCTGTATTCCTTTGCTTTAAGCAATTTTCTTCTAGCTCATTTGAGAGCAGTGAGCCACGCTGTGAAGAACAAGGCCCAAAGCAAAGAAGCCCAGCAGTGAGGGGGGGAAGGCAAGGTTTAGCTCTGTTCACCCCCACGGTCCTTTTACCATAACAGACTCTCTCCCGTCCCACATTCACCCCACTTTGCAAAATTCACAGGGCTTCTAATTACATCTGGGTTTTCCTAAAAAATTGTAGCCTACTGAGTACAGCATGGAATTTGCTGAAAGGGACTCTTGTCAGATAGCTAGTTCAACCAGCAGTCTTAAGTTTGATACCTTTCCCTACCCTACCAGCATTGATTACTTATAAAGATATTTGTAAGCTCTCAACTCATAAAAAATTATTGAGGTGGTATACAATATATTACAGCATCCTGAAGCTATAAAATATGGGACAAATGACGAACAATGACCAACAGCTCTCCAGAAATTCTTGGAAAAACAAAGAGGTTTTCAGCATGGAACAAAACAAGAGGATAGTAGGTCCCTGTCTGGTTTGCTTTTTTAAAAAATTACTGGTGCCACTGCATTAAAATTCTTGGTTTAGTTAGAAACAAAACAAATAAGAGACAACTTTCGGATACTCAGTTACAGGTAGGTAGCCAAAAGCTCAAACCAAGAACAAACTTAGTTGGTCTCTAAGGTGCTACTGGAAGGGATGTTTTGACTGTGGGATACTCCGTGCACTAAGATGATCACACAAGTATCCCCAGAAATTCCCTTTCTAGTTCTTATTTTAAAAATTCCAAGGAGGGGGATTTCCCAGTTTTTATAGGCAGCATGCCCTCCTGCTGAAAAGTGTTTTCTCCCCCTCTCTCTCTCTCTCTCACACACACACGCGCACACACAAGTTTCCAAGATATAATCCTTTGAGTTAAATTACTGAAAGTTGCAAAGAGCTGACAGAAAACTTTTACTATATCTGTATTAAAGCTTTTATTGGAAAAAGGTAAAGGGACCAGTCGCAAACGCCTCTGGTGTTGCAGCGCTCATCTTGCTTTATTGGCCGAGGGAGCCGGCATACAGCTTCCGTGTCATGTGGCCAGCATGACTAAGCCACTTCTGGTGAACCAGAGTAGTGCATGGAAACGCCGTTTACAGTCTCACTGGAGCGGTACCTATTTATCTACTTGCACTTTGTCGTGCTTTCGAACTGCTATGTGGGCAGGAACTGGGACCGAACAATGGGAGCTCACCCCATCCCAGGGATTCGAACTGCCAACCTTCTGATCGGCAAGCCCTAGGCTCAGCGGTTTAACCCACAGTGCCACCCGCGTCCCATTTTATTGGAAAAGGTCATTGTAAATTCAATGCAAGGTCAGTATTGATCCCAAACCTGTGCTCCAAATCTAATATTCCAGTAATATACTTAAGATAGGAATTTAAGGCATACATAGCTGAACATATTTGACATCCTTGTAATGTAACACACACCCAGTTGTATGTCAACACATATTCCAGTGAAAGTGAGGATGGATGGATAGACAGATGAGATAGATAGATAGATAGATAGATAGATAGATAGATAGATAGATAGATAAAATATTGCTGCAGAGAAGTATCAATTAAAATGTATTAAATACTGTAGAAACATAGTATTTGGATTGTGAGATGTTCAGAGTAGGTATTGACAGTATCCTTAGGAATTCCACTGAAATGAAAGGATGAACATGTTTAGGGTTTGGGTGAACTGGAAATTTAAGTCTGCTGTAACAAATAGTGTGATGTGCCTCTGGGCAGTTTGATCTGAAATATTCATTAAGTAGGATCTGATAACAGAGCTTCCTCCATAATAAGCTACTTAAGATAGAGCTTTCTTCTGCCACCCTTATTCCTAATATTAATCATGGTGGTTAAAAGAATAAACTGAACAAGTCTTGACAAGCTACTTTTCCATTTTTAATTTCTCATTGGTTATTGTATACAATATTGTGACATTATAATGTTGGTGCCCAAAGAGCTTGCCAAATTCAAAAAGCTGAAACACGCTGGAAGCTAATTAAAAACAAGCTTCTAAATCAATTTTAGAAGCAGTGTTGAATTAAAAATAAAGGCAAATGTCTCCTTTTGAATGTTACCTTTAGGTTGTAATCATGTGCATACCTACCTGGGAGTAAGCCCCATTAAGCTAAGTGGGACTTGTTCCTGAGCAGAAATGTATAGAGTTTAACTGTAAATCTTTATACCTTTGAATTAAGGCACTGAATAGGATTTTAGCATTCATCATGCAGATGCTACTTATTCTTAAATATATAATCCATACGTTCACAGTATTCCAGTATTTTATGAGAACTTTTCTTATCAGGTAAAGCTTCTAGACCAAGAAAAGCGGTGAGTTCCAATAAATCATATTGGTGGAGATGAAATGGTAAAATCACCATGGCAATGATGATCCCCGTGGCAAATGTAATGTCTAGACCAGTTCTAAATTTCAGTGAAGGAGAGGAAAATCAATTTGGTTAGAAAAACTTCACACAGAGGGAGACCAACTAAGAGTAGTTTTGCATGTGTACTTAAGCCTGATATGCCTCTAACAACCACTAGCAGTATTGTTGGAAATAAATTCAACATATAATATGTAAGGCTGCTTGTGTCAGGGTGTGGTATTAGCTTATTTTTCTAGACACGACACTAGATAAAATGACTCCAAACAGGTTTTGAATTCCTTGGTCCCCAATACTGTCTTATTCTTTCTATTGTGGTTTCTTAGATTATAGGAGCACTCCTCTGTGACCTGAAACCTCCACACACAAAACTAGTATATGAAGAGCAGTATTAGACCCCCTCGATTTATAAGCCCCCTTTCACTGAAGACTTGTGAAAAATGTAGGTGTGAATGTTTTCCTGGAAGCATAATAAGCCCTTTTTATTTGGGGTAGGGGAGAAGAATATATTTTAGTTGTGAGGTTTAATCCTGAGCTAAGCAGAGTGGAATACTGATTTTGCAATACAGAACTTTATTCTTGTTTTTATATCTGTTTGTTAGAAGAAAGATTTTTAAAAGTTTCCCTCGTTTTGAAACATAGTATGCCAGACAAACAGGTGAAAGGGCAAATAAACTGCAGTGTACATGGAAATAATCAAATAGCATAAAATGATCCTGTACAAAGACAAATCAGAATAGAAATATGGCTTTTCTATGTATGATTATTCAGAAGAGAACATTAATAAGTAAGACCATAGATTGCACTATACGTTTAAGTATTTATATACCACTATTCATAAAAATTTCAGCAATACAACAGTAGTACAGTGGTACCTCGGTTTAAGAACAGCCCTGTTTATGAACAGTAGTGTCCCGGTTTGCGAACTTTACCTCGGTCTAAGAACAGAATCTGAACGGCGGAAGGGCACTGGCGGCGGGAGGCCTCATTAGGGAAAGCGCACCTCGGTTTAAGAACGGTTTCTGTTTAAGAATGGACTTCTGGAACGGATTAAGTTCATAAACCGAGGTACCACTGTATATGAAACCATAGAAATAAAAACAAATTTAAAAAGGTAAAATCAGAAATCAGTTGATTTTTTTAAATATAAAACATGCCTAAAACTAGAATTGGACATATCTAGACATTTTGTTCACTTTTTAATAAGTAATAGCAATTTGCTGCTATGTATCTATACACACACAGAGAGAGAGAGAGACTGAGATACATAGAGTAGATTCTTGGTCTGACTTCTAATGGCATAACATGAATTTTTTATTTACTTAATCAATGCTGTTCTATTATCCAAATTTTACCATAATGTATTTCATTAGCATGCCCATTTTAGTTCTTACTAGAAAGGTGTTAACTGATGCAACCTATGTTTCAATTAAATGCCAAATTCCAAAAATGGCAATCTGTTGTAATTACACCTAACATGTTAATTTGAATATCATGCTTACTGGCTATCCTAGAGGTGATTATCTTATATTACATTGGCCCCAGATACATTGCAAATGAAGGGGGAGGGAGCTGCAAGCCAAATTCAAAGCCATCCAATAAGAAAATTACAGAACAAAAGAACTCGTGCTCAGTGGTTTTTATTAAGCTTTTTCAGTCAGCTAGCAAAGATGTTGACTGAAGGAGCCTAGGTTTAACAGCTCTGGTTTTTGTATCTGTTTTAATGACTTAATTAGATGCTTTAAGGCCGGTTGACCCTGTTAACAGCTGAAGACTGATGTATTTGTTCAGTTAATATCACTTCCAAATTACTATTGTATTGAATCTCATCAACTAATTTTTTCTTGCAATTAAGCATTCTCCCTTTCTTTTTTCTTTTTTGCATAAAAGCTAATGTCCAGCCAACCACATGTTTAATTCTGATTGGTATCATAGGACCAGAGGGGACTATCAAGCTGACTAAGCAGCTGGTAGGCCCACTTATTCATTCATAGAGGCTATGTCCCACTCCCCCGGTCAGTGGTCCCCATACAACAATCTGTCTTCTAGGACTAAATTAAAAGCAGTTTTAGCATATAATTAGCTGTATAGTGAAACCAGGCAAGGCGTATGCAAATCAAAGCACACTGGGAGGCAGAAGGATACACACAGCCTATTATTTTGCATTCCATGATTCACAAAGAAACAATGCATTTTCTTTTTTAAAAATGTACTGGATACAAAGGAACAATATTCCATTTTGAGGTAAATCACTTTTGGGCAACAAAATATAATCAACATTGCAAGCCTGCCAGACTCATTGAACTCTTCTCAGACTTGGATACAGGAACACATTTTCAGAGATTTTGATTCTGTAAAATAACGTAAGCTGGAAGCACAATGTTCTTTTTATAAAAAGATCAATAAAACTCCATTTTATTCCTGTGGCCATGATGTGAAAAATTTGAAGGGGGGGGAAATCACATGATAAGCATATTGAGTTATTTATTTAAATAGTTTTAACCCAAGAAGTCCATGGTTTAAAATAAATGTACCTAGTTGCACCACTGCATATTACATTAGATTTGATCCACAATTAATGTAGATAAAAATATTTATTGCTAGATTTATATTCTTGTCCGTCTACACGTTTCCAGGATGACTTACACAAGAAACAATTAAATGTTTGTAGATTCTGCCATTTTTTAATTTATTGCTAGAACTTCTATTGCCACCGCAATAAGTAGAGACAATAGAGGGCAGCCCTGTTTAGTTCCTCTATTAATAACAAAGCTATCTGAATCCACTCCATTAATTGTGATTCTTGCCAATGATTCTGTGTAAATTTGATTTATCAGTTGGAGGTAATTATCCCCGAACTGCATCTTTGTAAGAAGTTTTTGGAGTTATTTCCATTCCACACAGTCAAATGCTTTAAAAGCATACAAAGAGAGTAATGTAACAGGTGATTTAGTGCAATGGGAATAATAAACTATGTTAAGAAGTCTATGTATATAGCATTGGTATGTTTCTGTTGGGGATAAACTGCATCTGCTCTGGGGCTATATAATTGCCTATAAAAGTATTACGGTAAGTCTGGGAACTATTACCAAGGAAAGTAATTTAACATCTACATTAGAGCTATAGGATGGTGTGACCCCACCCCACAGAATCAGTATTCAGTTTTGGCAGCAGCAAATATTTCCACGAGGGTGGGATGACACCCCATTCAAAATATTGTTAAATAGTAAAGTCAAATAGGGTAATAAATCATCACAAAAAATTATTCTGCATTTAGTGTGAACAGAATAGCACACTTAATTAGCTGAGAAACTATATTAAGCTTAAATTTTCTTTGAACGCATACGTAACTAATAGTTAGCTATCTCCATCTCTAGCACTGATGGGGACATTTAAGTTTATTACATGCTTCTACATTCCTAACAGTTAAAAAGTAAGTAAATAAATAGTTTGCCAGTCTTGGTTAAAAATAAATACTCGGAGCATGTGCAGTTAAATCATAGCATCATTTTGACTCCAGGTATAAAATGGGGCTTTGCTTCTGCTGCCTTGATACTAAACAATTGGGAATAAGGGACATTTTGTTGTAGAAAAGAATAATACACATTTTAAAGTAAAAAATAATTAAATGCACATCTGTAACTATGTACTTGCCCAGCTGGAAATATGAGGTACTGCCACTACCAGCAGCAGCTGACATGAGACCTGACTGCTGCTACCCCCATCATCTGCTGCTTTCTGAGTAGTCATTTGGGGTCCTCTGGACTGTGGGGGTCACAGACTTCAGATCTAAGGTCCAACCCAAACTACATCACTGAGCCAAGGATGAATTATCAAAAAGCCTCCTGTTCCTTCAGATACTATCTACTCTGTCCTGCTGTGCAATACACACTAGAGCAATGCTGATTAAATCAAGCAGGTCCTGTTTTTCCATCAGAGACTAACTTGGATATTTTTGTTTCTGTCGTTCTAAATGAGAATCATATTACGTAGTGTTTTTGTTGTTGGCTGCCAAAGTGGAACAGATAGAATCTACTTTCACTTTGGGGTTTGTATAACAAAGTATGTGAAGTATTTGCCATGGAGAGATGCCTACTCAGCTAAAAGCAATATCCAACCCTAAATATAATTACAGTTATGGGGGAAAGTGGTTTCCTTTATTATCCAAAGTAGACCCTACGGAATGGAAATACAAATGACCAGATAGATTTTTGTTGATCCTCCTCTACTAATGCATTATTTGGGACTCAACTTGTTTTATGAAAAACATTTTTTTTTTAAAAAAAAAAAAAGGTTGTTTTAATGCTAAACCCGTTTCATATGCGAGTTGCATCTATTGTCCAGCCTTATTTTTCCCCTGTGATGAAAGATAAGTAAGAGACAACACAGGCATTTTTTAATGCAGTTGTAAATTTATACTCATTCAACTGAACAGCAACTTAATTTCTCACAAACCCACTTAAAGGTTTCTTCCTTTTTTCTTTTTTTCTTTTTTGCAAACTGCATCAAATTTATCGATATGTGTGCTTGGGAGCACAGGTGCATTTTGTGCATGTGGCATTTATTACAAAAGTAAATTAAAAAACTGAGCAAACACCAGCAAGACAAGCTTCTCTTGATGCATCCTATATCAGACAAACATTAATAGCAAACTGGAGAAACTAAAGTCTATATGAGTTCAAATAAACGTCATGCATACTTAACAATGGTATAATTTTAAATGACTCCTCCAGAGGGCTCAGCGCTTATTTTTGTTATGCGGCAGTGCTACCCCCCCCCCGGCAGTATGCCAGGAGCAAGTTTGAGTTAGCTCTTGATTAGAAAAAAAGAATCTGCACGGGGATGCCAGGCCTAATGAGCACAGCAACTCTTCTTCGGTAGGTCTTACCCCTATGAGACAGTTGCAGAAACTGAAGTTCTCCGCTTTCCACAGCTGCCTACCGGTAAGTCCCCTCTCCAGGATTTCCCCCAAGCAATATGAGACTGCGCTGGCATGCCCATCTTTGCTCCTCCCACTTCATGCCTCTTTGTCCTGGAAGATCAGGGGGAAGGGAGCTTGTCACAGCAGGACGGAGAGACACCCATGCCTCTTTACCAGCCTGACTCCTCTCTGCCTCTTAGCCTCCCTCATCCCCTTTTCCTGCTTCCACTTCCATTTCAACCTCTGGGTTGCTCTCTGCCACAGACTCTTCCCACTCACTAAGTCCTGTTACTCTTTCAGCTTCTGACACCTTCTCACAGTATTCTCCCTCTGACCGCTCATTATTGTCCCACCACTAATCGCTGAGCTCTGAGCCTTCTTCCCTTGGGGGTTCCCCAGCTGGTTCCTTCCACCATTCATCTATAGCATTAGAAAGAGAGATTCAAAATCGATTAGAACTACTCTCAAATTCCTTTTCTAAAATGGAGCAGTATTGAACTATGAGGTTCCAAAATATGTAAAAACAAAAAAACCCAGAGGAAAGGCATACATCCTCAGATTTCAAACTGTGTGATGAGAATATTTAATGTGATACTTTCTCCATACGTATTTTTAAAGTAGCAGGCTTTTGTATTAAATCAATTCACTATTTGTACTTTAAGAAAAATGCTGGTTCATTGTACATTTCCATAACCCATTTTGATCCTTTTCATATAATCTGCATGATGAGCACAAGCTCCTTATATCCAACATGGCAGGCTTGTACAAACAACTAGAGCAGAGGTTATTGGTTCACTTGCAGATAATTAATTAGGACCTTCTCCATCCTTGTTATAATAGTTGGCATCCTTCCAATATTCTAGTGGGCTGTTCCAATATGAGCTTGTCCATCATGCAGTTGTCGCACAGCTATGTTAGCTTTATGCTGGAAATGCACCTCTCTGTTTCCTTGGTGAAGCCTCAGCTTTTTGGCCCTTATGCAGCCCATTACTATGCATAGGCATTAGTATAGCGCTTCCACTGCCTTATCTGAATTAGATTAAGAGGAGAAATAGAGCTCAGTGTCATCTACATGTTGATGGTACCTGAAGCCTAATCCCTATATGACATTCCTCATCTGTTTCGTGTACAGGCATACCTCGGAGATATTGTGGGTTCAGTTCCAGACCACCACAACAAAGCAAATATCACAGTAAAGCAAATATCACAAACAAACAAAAAATGTTTACTAGTGCATATAAAAGTTATGTTTGCATTATCCTGTAGTCTATTAAGACAGGCTTCTCTGACTGCAAGGACAGGAAGGGATGTCCCCACCAAAATGCTGTAAAAATAGACGTTTCCCCTAACACATTATTATTACTTTTACTTAGATGTTCACTCCATCTCATCAGGGTAGTGCCTTACAAAAATTTAAGGGCAACCCTAATGCACTGTTTCCTGGAAGTTCTTACCTGGGATTAAACTCCACTGAACACAGTTGGCTTACTCACTTCTGAGTAAACATTTACAGAAGGCTTCCCCAAGATGGAGCCAAACAACAGCTCTAATCAGTCCCAGCCAGAATGGCCAATGGTCAGGATTTTCTTTTTAGAAAAGGAGGGGGAAGCCAGCTCTAGCCCTAGACAACTCCAGTCCCATGGCCAGAAGAGGGGTGGCGGTGGCAGCGGGGGACTTCCTTCCTCTGGAAGCAGTCAGACTACCTGCAGCTGCACCTGCATCCTCATAAGGAGCAAAACCTGCAAAGCACAATAAAACAAGGTATGCCTGTACAGTACATGTTTGAAATCATAGGGACAAGACTGAACCCTACTGCAAAAGTGCCAGGCAATGGTACCATGGAGCATCCCACTTCCAGTCCAGATTGCCTATCCAATATCATACACCTTAAACACAGTATCCAGTTGTGATAGGTTCAAATAAGTCTTCATTTGTGGGAAGCTGAAGCAGTGTCCCAATTTATGCTGTTTGATCATGGCTTATAACTCATTATAATCAGCATATATTTGTTCATCAAGAGTAATATTTTGAAAGTTCCTGATTTTAGAACATTATTTTAAGAATGATGAAATGAGAAATCAACATCTCTCTTCTCCCCACCACACCCCCCATAACTATCTCTCTCCTCAGAACTTCCTGCTGTCTTTTCAGTGTTTGCCAACATAGTTAATGAGATCCCCTGAGATGGATGAAGAATAGCATTATGGTGCTGCAATTGTTTTGTCAATTAAAAGCATAATGGGAGACTGTCGGTGGTTGTCTCAAAGTCCAGTTGTGATGCCATTTATCCGCTTCTCTTTGACTTTTAATGATCATATATTGAATGTAGGGTGTCTGCTGAGGATCAGCTTGTTGCTGGCACTCTCAACAATTATAAACCAATGAGTTTCTATAAAAACAGTTTCAAATGTCAGCTACATTTGGAACAAATCTGTTTGTGGAAAACTTTGTTTAAAACTGAAAAAGGTAGATACAATTACTGTTATGCTGCTGGGGGGGTAGAGTGTATGGGGGAATAGAATGCAACTATCCTTTGTATTTGTTGGTGTTTTTTTCTTTGGACTAAGAATACTTCTGGCTTATAAAATTACGCGGAAAGAAATATAATTAGCTTTGCTTTTGCTTGTTCCCCCTGCCCTTTCTCAGAAAAGGTGACAATTCTCAGAAGCAAACAATTTGTCCAGTCTAGGGTGGCTGCCTCAGTCACTTGAGTGAAGGAATCTGGAAACTTGGCCCAGGTACAAGGTCAGACTTGGCATTCCCTCATTGCTGTCTGCAGGCCCACAAGATGCCTAGGATATTACTTCTATCTTGATGTAGTGTTCAGCCATGTTGCTGACTTAACATTTCCAGTCAAGCATCTGGGAAAATGACGGAAGGGGAAACTTTTTTCCCCTACAGGCTTCCAATGCAGCCAGCAAATCCAGGATGCAAAAAAGGTACATGTTTGTACTTATCTGTCCTGCTTGAGCAACATGGTTCTGGTTTCTATATTATTTATTTTCCTTGCAACATTTTATTTTATATACTGCCTCTTGAGAATTCCAGAGCTGTGTGCTTCTTCACAACAGGCATGTGAGATAGGCTAGTCAGAAAGATAATAACGTACCCAAGACCAGCAGGGATTTTATTTGAATCCAGTTTTCTACCAAGTATGTATACCACACTTATCTTTTAACATGATTATTTATTCTGAATTTGATAATTCCCATTAATATTCAAAAAAGTTTAAGTTAAAAATGGTTGCACAACACTTTGATCCTAAACATCCCTCAGAAGCCATTTCATATGACCAAAATGATACTTGCCTTATTTTGCATGTGTCCTTTTGTACATATTAATGCCCGTGAACATGGGAAAATTGGTATTCAGCACAGAGGTGGATTTCAGCTATAGCTGTAAGAGGCCCTGGATTGGGACTGTGGTATTTGAAAGGAGGGTTTAACCCTTTGATCCCTGCAATTTCCTGCCAAAAATTGCTCCCTGGTGCCATCTTCCTTGAAGGTGGTGCTTAGTGCAAATAACAGCTTTGGGGGGCAAACATCAGTAAGATGGGCAATATGTGCCAGGAAAATGGCATTAGGAGGCAATGGTTAAATTCTTTCCGAATGTGAAAGAGACCAGCTCTGGATTTTGGGGTCTGTGCAGCTGCCTTTTCTCAAAAAAAGGAACTGGCCAGTGGTAAGCATGCTTTAAAACTGCAGACTTAAACAGATGCTATTTTAGATCATGAAAACCGCTGCTGGGAACACTGTTGCATGTCTTGTATGGTCCCGTAACACCTCTTTTCTTCATAATGAGAATGATGATCAGCCAAAATCAGGCAGGCAGCGTTGCTTTTGCTGTTATTTGTTGTGCCTAATGAAGTGCTGTTTTCAGTGGCAATTCTGAGTTCTTTCAACATATGCCCAGAGATCAACAATTAATCAGCAAGACAACTCTTAAAGGAAATTACTGATGACAGCAAAGGGGGAGCAGAGCATGAAAGTCCTACATGAAGTTAACAGCAAGTAAATTATATGATAAACAGGAATGGGTCCTGGGAGATCTTTAATATTGAATGTTTTTCTAATGTTAGGTGTTGAATGCTTTCAGGCAAATGAGTATTTAAATCAGAAGCATTTAAGATGGAAACACTTTTAGAGCACTGCAAGCTGGTGCATTTTGTGGAGCCTGGTCACAAACCCCATATCTCAAAGGAAAACTGAAGGTGGTCTTTGAATTTAAACCGTGGCACAGTATTTTATAAATATAGTCAAACAAATGCAAAAGGAGGAAGTAAATCAAAGTAATCTAATGCAGTTGGGTCCATATAATCTTTTTAGGGAACAATAGGAGCTGGTTATTTATGTCATGTTTTTGTATTACCTGTAGCTGTCAGCTGGCCAACAGTGGAACTGGGCTGCACCTTATGCACCGCCCTTCCTCACCTGTAGATTCTGAAAGGGCCTACCCTACAACCAGCACAACTTGCTTGAGCCCTATAAAATGGAAGTAGGGAAAACCCTGATTCCTAGCAGAAACATTTCCCAGTGCTCACCAGCTAAAAGACACCCAGGCGGTTTGGTATGTAATAGAAAGCTTCCATAAAGAAGCATTTGCCATATAGGTATGGCTACTTGAAGTTCAGGTACAGCTGCATGGATGAAGAAGAGTTTATTTCTATAAATGAAGTTCGAGGAGGTCAGAGATTAATTATTCTGTGCAATTTTTGAGAGGTTGTGGGATTCTCAATTCTAAGCTTGTTTCTGCTAGTCTTCTTTAGTGACCTTGAGAAAGTAATTTTTAAAACCTATGTTCTGTTTCTAAAACTGTGTTCGTGCAACTACAAATTCATGGTGCTGGAAGAAAAAGAAGATAATGAGATAGTATTAAATGCTTTCAGAATAGAATGCAGTCAGTTATTAGTATTTTGGCACAGTTTTCTATAGGGTAAGTTCCACATTGAAGAAAATGTAGTGAGTACATTCCCCCCCCCCCCATGTCTTTGCCCTAAGGATTCATATGTAGGCGTTTGTATAACACATTAAGTGTGAGCAGAAGCTAGCAGTCTTTATCAATAAAAATGATGAAAAGGGGGCATGCCTGTACATGCTTGTATAGGAGTTGGTAGATTTGACCATGTCGGAGGCAACCTGTCTTGGATTACCAGACGCTGGGGCTAGAGATATCATGGCCTATTAGTCAGAGCAAGGACATACACTGGACCACATCTGGAAATATGTGGACCAGATATTCCTGTAGCAAGCTAATTCTTTCCTTCTTACACTATCCAAATGTAATCCATAGAAAAAAGAAAAATGTTTAGTCAATAATATCACAATGCACTTTTGTCTGCAGAGGGATGCAGGTGGCGCTGTGGTCTAAACCACAGAGCCTAGGGCTTGCCAATCAGAAGGTCAGTGGTTCGAATCCCAACAATGGGGTTAGCTCCCATTGCTCGGTCCCAGCTCCTGCCCACCTAGCAGTTCAAAAGCACATCAAAGTGCAAGTAGATAAATAGATACTGCTCTGGTGGGAAGGTAAACAGTGTTTCCATGCGCCGCTCTGGTTTGCCAGAAGCGGCTTAGTCATGCTGGCCACATGACCTGGAAGCTGTCTGCCTATAGAACGAGATGAGCACCGCAACCCCAGAGTCGTCCGCGACTGGACCTAATGGTCAGGGATACCTTTACCTTTACCTTTTACACTTTTGTCTGCATTAACATTAATCTGGCAGAATAATTATATATCTCTAGTCACTCAGTAGGATGGCCATAAAACTAATACTAAATTATAGTATAGTAATAGTAATAATAATAGTAATAATAATTTTATTATTTATGCCCCACCCATCTGACTGGGTTTTCCCAGCCAGTCTGGGTGGCTCCCAGCAAAATATTAAAAACACGATAAACCACCAGACATTAAAAAATTCCCTAAACAGGGCTGCCTTCTGACTCTTCTAAAAGTCTGATAGTTTTTTATTTCCTTGAGATTTGAAGGGAGGGTATTCTACAGGGAGGGCGCCACTGCTGAGAGGGCCCCCTGCTTGGTTCCTCGTAACTTCACTTCTCACAGTGAGGGAACCAGCAGAGGACCCTTAGAAGAGGACCTCAGTGTCCGGGCTGGTCTCTGCCTCTTCACTGTACCATTTTCTATTTTCCCCACCCCACCTTCCATCATTGCCAGCATAAACTGCCAGGGTTAGAATTGCAGCCTAATTCCAACCTGAAGCGGCCGTAACCCGAGGTATGACTGTATCATCATCATCATCATCATCATCATCATCATCATCACCATCTAAAAGCAAATTCCTTCTTTGTCATCTTTCTCCAGAAAAAAATCTGCTACTCAAGGTGACTCTGTCAATAATAAAATCTATTAAACTGTTTAAAAACAACCAAAGGAAATTGAAGGTTGTTTGCAGCTGAAGATGAGAAATAAAAGTGTGGTGCCCGTCTGCCTTAGGGAAATGTCAAGGATCCAGCCTGTGAGAGGAGAAAGAAAAACAAGTGTGTAAAAATTGCAGCAAAATTTATACTGGGATTGAAGTTACCCTTGTCAGTCTAGCGTAGATATATTAAAGGAGAGGTATGGGGGCGGGAATGTGGATGAATCCTTTCACCTTGTGCCATTTTCCTAATCTAACTCTGCACCCACCTTCCTTGGTTTGAATTGGTGCATTAAGAAAGAAAATACTTAGTAGCCAATACTACTACTACTACTACTACTACTACTACTAATAATAATAATAATAATAATAATTTATTATTTATACCCCGCCCATCTGGCTGAGTTTCCCCAGCCACTCTGGGTGGCTTCCAACAGAATGTTAAAATACAATAATCTATTAAACATTATAAGCTTCCCTAAATATAACATAAAATGAATAAATTACAAATATTTGTTATGCATGCATGGACACGGGTGGTGCTGTGGTCTAAACCACTGAGCCTCTTGGGCCTGCCGATGCTAAAGTCGGAAGTTCAAATCCATGTGATGGGTTGAGCTCTCGTTGCTCTGTCCCAGCTCCTGCCAACTTAGCAGTTCGAAAGCATACCAGCTTAGATAAATAGTTTCCACTGCTGGAAGGTACCAGTAAATGGTGTTTTAATGTGCTCTGGCTTCCGTCACAGTGTCCTGTTGCACAATAAGCAGTTGCTGGCCACATGACCCAGAAAAGCTGTTTGCGGACAAACACCATTTCTCTCAGCCTGAATGCGGAGATTAGCGTTGTACCCCATAGTTGAATTCGACTGGATTTAACCATCCGGGAGTCCTTTACCTTTACCTTTATCAATAGGTATGCAATTACCTTCATTTTCCTCGCTGTAAACTCCATTTCATTTTCAGTGGCTTGATGAGATTGATAATTTTAGAAAATCAGCTGCAGATCTAATTAAGTTGAGTAAAAATATATTTCTGCCAGGTTATGAGTTTGCTTACTATAAGGACTATTGTTGCATGGTAGTATGATGTTCTGTGTAATCAACGAAAATCGAAATATGCTTAATGAAAATATTTTACTGTAATGCAAATTTAACATGCTCATTCCTGCATCTTATGTTTTATCATGTAACCCAATTCTTATCTTGAAGCCACCCTGAGACCTAAACTGTCAGAATAGGTTTTACACAAACATGCAAATACATCATATAAGGTAGCTCACCTGAATCACAGTGGCTTCTCACACCTCCTTCAGCTCTTGGACAGAGATATGTGGGCTGCCCTTGGATCCAATTTGGAAGCTCCAGTTGATGTACAATGCTGCAGGTAGATGCTCAAGGGCAACTTTGAATCTAAGCCTATGATTAGCTATTTATGTTGTATCCCAGCTTTAAATATGCATTCCATGTTTGGTTTAATGAGCTAATCTTTTGTGTAGGGCCAATTCAGTAGCCCCATTAAGGACTGCACAGGGGCCTCTTCTGGACTCGCATTCTAGCCAGAATTGTATGGAGATGCTATTTATTTTAACCTGAAGCTCCACCTGCAGGGTGACTAGAGATGTAAAATTTCCGGAAATTTTGAAGCTTGGAAAAAACCCGCTTTCCCCCCAGTTTTTTTCGGGGGGGGGGGGACAGAAATTTTCTGAAAAAATGAAAAAAATGCTAATTAGCACTTCTTTTTTCTTTTCCAGATTGAAAGTCATTTTGTTACTTTAGAAACATAAAATATAACTATGGACAATTTTAATGGGCATAAAATTATCACAGCTAGCATATTAAAAATATAGTGTATCCAAACAATTATTACAAACAGAACTTACTTTTAAAATAATATTTATTTGTATTTGTAACAAATGGAGCAACAATCTCCTGAACTGTTTACTAGTTTATGTGGAATAAAAAAAAACTCCACAAAACAACTTTTAAAAATCCAGAAGTAACAATTATTCATATTTCCTCTCCACAGTATTTAAAAAACATTCTCATAAAAAGAACTGAAAAAGGAAGTGGGACTAAGTTTCAATGAATGGGCATGAAATTTAATCAGAATCATTTTCTGAGCTGTAATTAAGTATATACTTTCATGCCCTTTTTGTTGCTCTATATTTTATTCCAGTGCTTTGAGGCCTAGTGAACAGGAACAGAAGAAATGCATACCACACGAATGCAAAAACAAAACTGAAACCTTTTTATTTTCTGATGACAACAGCACCTCCTAAAGGAAGAAATGTATCTTGTTCTTGCATTGGAGAGTTCAGTTTGTAACCTAGGACTTGCTTGTCCTCACAGAAATTAGAATAATCTGATACCATACATATTTTTTAGAAATGATTTATAAAATATTTGAACCCCTATTCATCATGTTAAAATAGAACATTCCTTAATCTATATTTCCATTTTTGGTGGGGGGTGGGGGGAAAGGCTTACGGGGGGGGGGGAATGGGGGGAACTGTTTCCCCCCTGAATTTTTCCGGTTTTTTTCTGGGCCTTCACATCTCTAAGGGTGACCACTAAAATGTGTGTGAGCATAGCAGCAATTTATAACATTAATTAGTTGCTATCTGTATATATGGCATCGAGAAAGTGGATAGAGAAAAGTTTCTCACAAGCTCTCATAGCACTGGAACTCATGGGCATCCAATGAAGCAAAATGTTGGAAAATTTAGGGCAGATTAAAGAAAGTTCTTCCTCTTGCAGCACATAGTTAAACGATGGAACTTGTAATAGCCCCCAACTTCAATGGCTTTTAAAAAAAGGATTATACAAATTCATGGAGGACTAAGCTATCATATGGCCACTAACCTTGGTGGCTACATTCTACCTCTACTGTCAGAGGCACTATGACTCTGAGTACCAGTTGCTGGAAATCCCAAGTGGGTATTGGAGTTGTGTTCATGTCCTGCTTGCAGGTTTCCCGCAAGCGTCTGGTTGGCCACTGAGAGAACAGGATGTTGGACTAGATGGGCCCATTGGCCTGATCCAGCAGGCTCTTATGTATGAACTAAACCATAGCCTTTGTCACCCTTGTTCTTCTTGGATGAAGAATTTGTATTAGTTATTCTATTCTTTGATTAGCCTTGGACTTAACACAGCATTCCATTTGCTTTACCTTAGAGTTTTGAAATCATACATGGATACATTGAGCTTTGTTTGTCTGTTTAAAACATTTTTTATGCGACCATTCATCCTACTTAGGATTTCAGGGAAGTGATT
This sequence comes from Lacerta agilis, assembly GCF_009819535.1. NCBI lineage: Eukaryota > Metazoa > Chordata > Lepidosauria > Squamata > Lacertidae > Lacerta > Lacerta agilis. Next base: position 75,344,416 of record NC_046313.1, on the reverse strand, counting down.
ATGTCACAGCAGGGATACAAAAATAAAACTTCAGGTAAAATTTGTGTCAAGTAAAATTCACAATAGAAATAAAATGCCTGCCCCCAAAAGTGAGATGTCGGCACTAGCTGAGCAGGGCATTTAATAGCTATGGTGCCACTACCAAGAAAACCCGTTCTCTTGTTGGTAAGCAGTGTATTTTTCATAGAGGAGGCACCTAGAGAAAGCCTTGACAGAAATTTTCATGCTTTATTGCACAATTTATAGCTGTGCTGTTCATACCCTGGATCAGTCTGGAAGGAACTATTCTTTAAGTGTCAAGAGATTAAGTAACAGCATGCAATGTATGTTCAGGCAATAGTAAATAAGTAATGTATTTGGACAGTGGGTAAGTTCAGCATATTGACCTTAAAGACCAGCCGCATCTCATTATTTAGTCAGAAGATCTACCCCAAGAAGAGCTCAAAGTTGGATAAAACACAGTCATTCCTGTTATAAATTCAAATCTCAGTGTCATTGTAAAACATTTAATTATTAGCACTTTAAAATATCAAGTTCAAGAAGCTTGAATGGATATGTATTATGATAGGTTCTTTTTACCTACACTTTTACTCTGCAGAGACACATTTTATCATTTCAGCATACTTAAACTATTGGTATTGGACAAATGGTTAACAGGAGACTTCATAGTATAAATTAGAGTAACAGAACTGCTGGTATCATTTAAACTGAGGCTCTGCTTGGGTTTCTATTAAAATATTTTGCTTTGGGGGTTATTAAGTACTTAAGTTCCCCTGTGGCTTTGTTGGTTTTCTCAAGACACATCTGTCTAATCTCCAATGTCTGTGTGCTACTGTATGAAATCAATGTGGAAATTATTTTTCACCTGAAGGTCAAAATCCCCCTTGTGACATCACAAGTGATAGATGTGGAGTTGATTAATGTCATGGGGTGCGAAGTATAGGGGGCTTCAAGAGGAGCAATAAGCAGCAAGAACAAATGAACATTTATGAAATGATTGTGTTTTGCTCAGTGGCAAATTACAAAAATTCCAGGACATTTATGAACAAGATAGAATTGTAACGTTCCAGTGTTACATACGTAGTCCACTGTTCTGGTCTCCTGCTTGTAAAGAGGCCACTACTGTGTGCGTGAAAGGATGCGCACATGTACTCACTCACTCACTCACTCACATTGGATTGGTAATTGCGTTGATTTCTTCCCTCCTTTGATTCTTCACTTCTTGCTGATAACCACGTTAGTTCAAGGTAATTTTGGGGGGTTAGTTCAGATTCATGAGGCATCTGTTACTCCTGCCCACCACCCACCTCAATATATTGTGCTTTTCTCCATATCATATAGTTGTCCTGAAACAACTTTTCTTGAGTGAGTTTATAAGAAATAAATTATCCATTCCAGTTAAAACATTTACATTCGGTAGTATGCTTTAATTTTCGTTCTGAATAATTGGATGTCAGGGAGTACCGGTATATGTGTCATTTAATCCAGCTCCCAGCCCTGTCCCAAGGCAGGATTTTTCTGTTCCTAAAACATTTATGGAATGTGCCAGCCCAGCATGTCCTTTTAAACTTAAAGCAGAGGTTCTACAATCTCTCTAGGCAAAATAAAATGCTGAACGTCTTCATACAGTACATCACTTCATAGAAACCACCTGTAATATATATTATAAGCATAGTATAAAGGTAAAGGGACCCCTGACTGTTAGGTCCAGTCGCGGACGACTCTGGGGTTGCGGCACTCATCTCGCTTTATTGGCCAAGTGATCCGGTGAACAGCTTCCAGATCATGTGGCCAGCATGACTAAGCCGCTTCTGGCGAACCAGAGCAGCGCATGGAAACACCGTTTACCTTCCCGCCGGAGCGGTACATATTTATCTACTTGCACTTTGACGTGCTTTTGAACTGCTAGTTTGGCAGGAGCAGGGACCGAGCAACAGGAGCTCACCCCATCGCGGGGATTGAACCGCCAACCTTCTGATCGGCAAGCCCTAGGTTCTGTGGTTTAGACCACAGCGCCACCCACGTAGTATAGGATCTACCATAACATATTATGGCCTATTCCGCATGTCCTGTCCTCATTAGATAGGGAAGAAAGTTGCTTATTTTCTATTCTCAGTGACAGTCTTTTAAACAACTCTCTGAATATGCTTCTCCAAAATAGGTTTTTCTGGCTTCCTCACACTGGCATGTCCCCTCATACTTTCTAGTTTGTCAACATCCTCCTTGAATTCTTGAGACCAGAGTGGAATTTATTTCAAATGAGCAAAGGGAACATTGCCACAGTTAGCCTTTCTCTTGTTTTTCCAGTAGCTGCCCAGGCTTATAAAATGTGTATAGCTGACTCAAAGCTAATACAAATAGGCTACTGGTGTCTTAGAAACCCCTAAAAGCAAGAGCTTTAGATGAACAGCATAATAATATAATTGAAGTAGTATAAGCCTCAACATATAGGCCCAGTGATCATTATCATGTGCACTGTATATATATTCATCCTTGCAACAAAGAATTATTATTCACAGACGTGTTGTACTAAAAGTGCTACCTTATGTCTGTTAATTATGAAGTAAGTCCCAGTAAATAAGTAATGGGGCTGATAAAAAATGCTTTCAATTCTAAAGCAGAACCCTGTGCCTCATTTACCAACCAATTCAGTATTGGGGTACCTAAAATATTATATAAATCAATCCTGCTGATGCCCCAAATTGTAAAGGAGCTGAACCACTTGAGGAACCTTTAAAGTAAAACACTTCCATGTGGGTTTGAGTATTTCTGTGGTCAGCTGAACTGTTGATTCTTTGGATACCACCAAACGTATTTCAGAAGCTGATTTATTTATTTATCTATGTATTTATGAAATAGAATTCTTCCATTAGCAGAATTCCTGTTCATATTTGGTGATCTGTCAAGCCAGCCATTGTCTGTCCAGTGTATTAGTAACTCTCTCTGCAGTCTTGGGCTTAATTATCAGAAATGGCAAGTCCCCAGTCTAGGTCTAATTCTGAGAACTGGATGATCCGTAAAAGTATATCTGGACAATGCAGCTTTAGGTTACAGGTGGGTGGACTACATGATTTATTGTTTCTCCATGCACATAGAAAGCTGACCTTTGGTGAAGTAGCTGTCCTGGAAATGTTCTCCCTGATCATTTTGTAACAGGGGATATTAAATTATGTGAACCCCCCCTCTTGTAATATTGCCAGAAGCAATAAAGTCCAGAAACAAGTACAGACATACCTTGGAAATATTGTGGGTTCAGTTCCAGACCACCACTTGTTGTTGTTGTTTAGTCATGTCCGACTCTTCGTGACCCGATGGACCAGAGCACACCAGGCACTCCTGTCTTCCACTGCCTCCCGCAGTTTTGTCAGACTCATGTTGGTAGCTTCGAGAACACTGTCCAACCATCTTTTCCTCTGTTGTCCCCTTCTCCTTGTGCCCTCAATCTTTCCCAACACCAGGGTCTTTTCCAGGGAGTCTTCTCTTCTCATGAGGTGGCCAAAGTATTGGAGCCTCAGCTTCAGGATTTGTCCTTCCAGTGAGCACTCAGGGCTGATTTCCTTAAGAATGGATAGGTTCTATCTTCTTGCAGTCCATGGGTCCCAGACCACCACAGTAAAGTGAATATTGCAATAAAGTGAATATTGCAATAAAGCAAGTCACACAATTTTTTTTTGTGTTTCTCCATGCATATGAAATTTTTGTTTGCACAATACTGTAGTCTATTAAGTGTGCAATAGCATTTTGATTTTTAAAAAAATGTGCATACCTTAATTAAAAATACTGTATTGCTTTTAAAAAGTGCTAACCATTACCTGAGCCTTCAGCAAATTGTAATCTTTTTGCTAATGTTGATGGCTGCTGACTAATCAGGGTGGTGATTGCTGAAGACTGGGATGGCTGCAGCAAATTCTTAAAATAAGTCAGCAATGAAGTTTGCTGCATTGATTGACACTTCCTTTCACAAAATATTTCTCTGTATCATGTGATGCTGTTTGATAGCATTTTATCCACAATAGAACTTCTTTCTAAATCACAGTCACTCCTCTCAAACCCTGTTGCTACTTTATCAACTAAGTTCATGTAATATTCTAAATCCTTTGTTGTCATTTCAACAATGTTCACAACATCTTCACCATGCGTAGGTTCCATCTCAAGAAACTGCTTTTTTTGCTCATCTGAAAGAAGCAACTCCTCATCCATTAAAATTTTTATCATGAAATTGCAGAAGTTCATTCACATTTTCAAGTTCCATTTCTAATTATAATTCTCTTGCTATTTCCACCACATCTGCAGTTACTTCCTTCACTGAAGTCTTGAACCACTTAACCCTCATCCTGGAGGGTTGGAACCAAATTATTCCAAACTCATGTTACTCTTGATATTTTGACCTCCTCCCATGAAACACAAATGTTCTTAATGGCATCTAGAATGGTGAATCCTTACTAGAAGGTTTTCAATCCAGCATGAGGCATTATTATTCAATTTACTTTACCCAGCACCTACCAGAGGAATCACTATCTATGGCAGCTATAGCCTTATGAAATGCATTTCTTAAGTAATAAGTCTTGAAAGTTGAAATTATGCCTTGATCCATGGTCTGCAGAATGGATGTAGAGTTAGCAGGCATGAAAGCAACATTAATCTCATTATACAACTCCATCAGAGTTCTAGAGTGACCAGGTGCGTTTTCAATGAGCAGTAATATTTTGAGCAGCAGGTACCAACAGTAGGTTTAAAATGTTCAGTAAACCATGTTGTAAACAGATGTGCTGCCATCTAAGAGGCTTGTTGTTCCATTTATAGAGCACGGGCAGAGTAGATTTAGCATAATTCTTAGGGGCCATAGGACTTTCGGAATGGTAAATGAGCAGAAAGGATAGAGGGAAGCTTGATGGCTAACACCAAGAAAGCCTGCCCCCCCAGCCCCCAGCCCCCCCGGCAGCAGGGACAGGATGAGAAAAACCTGGCTCCAGCCCTAGCCAGCCCCATTTCCATGGACTAAAGAGGGGCAGTGGCGGACTTTCTTCCCCTGGAAGTGGCCATGCTGCCTGCAGCTGCATCCATGTCCTTGTAAGGACATACTTCTGCAGCCTTGTTTCCTGTCATTCAGTTTGTTTTTAAAAAATGCAATATCTGTGATGCGCAGTAAAGTGAGGCAGACTACTTCACCAGCTGTCTGAAAATCAGGCCGTAGACATAAATGTTTCCCAGCGCTATTGCGTGAGATCCATTTTACTTCTCTTGGAACCATCAGCTTTGCATCAGGAAAGGTAAATATCTGAAAGGTAAACACCTGAGAGGTAAAAATCAGAGGTTGTCAGCACTAAAAAAGAAATATCTAGGTAGTTCATACTTAAGTATGTGAGACTTGGGCAATTTCAGCTGTGTTAACCAATGTGAAAGCATGTTGTGATTGTTGGCACAACACCCCAGTACAATGGCTCCTCATGTCATGCCTTGCCATTCTTAATACTTTATGCATTAACTTCTGGATTTCTGAAGCAGCGGTCATAGCCCTTATTGTACAGATATGACCTAAACCAGTGTTTTTCAACCACTGTTCCGTGGCACACTAGTGTGCCGCGAGATGTTGCCTGGTGTGCCGTGGGAAAAATTGTGTTTATTTGATTCCTATTCAAGAGAATTACTTTATATATAGTCAATATAGGCACAGAGTTAATTTTTTTAACATTTTCTAATGGTGGTGTGCCTCGTGATTTTTTTCATAAAACAAGTGTGCCCTTGCCCAAAAAAGGTTGAAAAACACTGACCTAAACCATGCCAGAGTTTGAAGCTCAATTATAAACTTGCCCAGGGGCGTAGCTAGGTAAATTGGTACCCGGGGGCAAAAAAAAAAATTGTCGCCCCCCCCCCCCCGGAATGGGAAGGTCAGGTGGTACCCGGTGAGGAAAATTTCTTGTCCACACACCCCCCACACACAAAAATGGTTTTATGTTATTTCATATTTTCTTTCAAAGGAATAATAACAAGTAATAATAAAAAACCCATTTATTTATATCCCGCCCTCCCCGGCCAAAGTCGGGCTCATGGTGGCTAACACCAGATACATAACATTGGTATAAAATCAAACAATAATTAAATTACCTCCTAAAAACCTCTCAAAGTCTAATTAGATGGCTTTCCACAGGGTTAGAGTTGGGAACAGTAAGTGTTCTCTGAACTGAAATTTCAGCCTTCTTGACATAGGAAAACAGCCAAGTGAACAGCTATTTTGGTGGAGGAGGGTCAAGATATTAACCGATATGCATGAAATTTCATATATAGCTATATAATCCCTAGTATAGTAAGATAAGACCTTCGGAGCAGGCATTTAAAAAAAATTCCTTCCTAATTTGTCACCCCCTCCATTATGTAACCCCGGGCAGCCCGCCCCCCTCGCCCCCCCTTGCTACGCCCCTGAACTTGCCTGCATTTATATTACATAGATGACACATGGTACTCATGGTAAGAGACTGTGTGTGTTAAATATTGATATATTTATGAGAACTTGCTGCAAGACAGACCCAAAAAAGAAAATAACAGAACACCACTAGTCATCACATACAGCTCCCAAGTTAAAACAGTACAACGCATCATCAGAGATCTACAACCTCTCCTAGACAATGACAGTCCTCTTTCTCAAGCTCTGGGAGGAAGACCCTTCATCGCATACAAACAGCCACCCAATCTCAAACAGCTCCTCACCCACAATAATACAAAAACAGGACTCAACATGGACACTGGTACCAGAGCCTGCAATAAACCCAGATGCCAACTTTGCTGCCACATAAACCCGGATAACACCATTACTGGTCCCAACAACATCAAACACACCATCTCAGGACTATTTAATTGCTCATCTTCCAACATTGTGTATGCAATCAAATGCCAACAGTGCCCTTCAGCTCTCTATATTGGACAAACAGGCCAAACCCTACGCCAAAGGATAAATGGACATAAATCTGATATCAGGAATCACAAGACAGAGAAACCAGTAGGAGAACACTTCAATCTCCCAGGACATTCTATAAAAGATCTCAAAGCAGCTGTCTTAATACAAAGAAATTTCAGAAATAGACTGGAAAGAGAAGTGGCTGAATTGCAACTAATCACCAAACTTAAAACCATGGAGAAACCTGGTTTGAACAAAGACATTGGATTCTTATCTCATTATACATAACAAAGCCATCTTTAGCCATCTCACCCCTTGCCTTTCCCTGCAAGACTAATTGCAGCCGTTTAGAGTCGTCAACTGGTTTTCCACACTTATCAGCCTATCACCCATTCCCACCACCCTTCTGAGTAATACCCCTCCCCACTCCCCCACTATATTTAAGGATCTGGTGACTTCTGTTTCAGTGTATCTGAAGAAGTGTGCATGCACACGAAAGCTCATACCAGGAACAAACTCAGTTGGTCTCTAAGGTGCTACTAGAAAGAATTTTCGATTTTGTTTTGACTATGGCAGACCAACACGGCTACCCACCTGTAATTGATTTATTTGTTAGGATACAGGGCAAGTTATTGGTGCAAATGCAAAAATTAAAATCACTGTGTAATTTTGTTGCTGCAGAGGGAGTGTATTCAACAGCCAGGATGCTATTGCTGAGAAGGCCCTCCCCAAATGCCATTGAATTCTGTATGTGAACACCTGAATTTCCACAAGAGATTGGACATGAAAATGGCAGTTGTTTTGTATAGTGTTTGCTGTTGATTGTGTCTCTGGAATTTGATTGGGGGGGCAAATAAACAAACATAATTGCATAGCAGGGACTCACCGTTTTTGAAATCATGTGGCTTAAATTGGTTATATTTAAATCTATCTGTAAAATCACTGTAAAACCTATGTATAGAAGAATGTGCACCTGATGTTCTTCTACATTTTATTAATCAAACACATCACAAACAGTGTGAAATGTGTCAAACATATTTTTCAGTGTCATATGAAAAGAGGCATACTCTTTTTGGAGCCTTCATTGTTGTGTCCTGGTCTATTTTGAATTTCTGATATTTGGGGGGGTGGGCGCAGAGGCAGCTGGAGAATAGGAGACTATATGGGGACACAAGTAAAAATTTTAAAAGTTGTATTAACAAGGTTACCTTTTGCTTGCACTGTATAGGTGTATGCAATCCTAGCTTCCATTAACATGTTGAGTATTGTAAAGTATGAGGAATTAACATGCTTTTGCTAGTCCACAATGAAGCACATATATTCCGAGTTTACTAGTTCACTACTGCATGTATATGTGCACACAAATACATTCATGTGCTTGCACACATGTGCACTCACACAGTCACTCACATCCACATTCTTCCTCTTAAGCTGCAAAGGGCCATTGACCTTCCAGTGGGATTGTTCTGACAGTCAGAAGCATTGTAGAGATTAGGTATTTACTTGGGTTACAGTGGCTCTGAAAGCTGCTGAGCAGCGATAGAAGACGTCCAGCACATTATAACAGTGTTAGGTAAATTTGCTGATCAGTACAGAGCATCTATCGGCAAAGAGCCCTGCACTCTGCTCCACAACAAGGCACTGACCCAGCTTCATCCCCCTATAAGAGCTAGTAGAGGGTTTGTTTTTTCTCGTCTACTGTTGTTCTTCCGTATCCACTGCAAAGGGAAACTATGACACAGCTCCACCTGGATGTTTGATTCTTTTTTTTTTTCATGGCCTGTGGAACAATGAAGTCAGAGGTAAGTGAATGATGCAGTGCAGGAAGTTACTGCAGCAGTAGCATTTGCTAGGGATATAATTTAAAGAACCAGCATAGCAGAGAAATCTTGTTAAATTCTGTTTGTTTTGCATGCATTAGACAGAAGCAGAATAATAGCTGCTTTCTATATTTTAACATCCCCCCCCCAACCCGGCCGGCAAATGTCCTTCTGTGGTGTTCAGCATAGCACTGGAGAAAACAGACTTCATTTTTTTTCTGAAGGGAAGAGAAAGCTGTATTTTCTAGAGCACTGTACTTCTCAGCAATACAGATTAACAGGATTTTACAGCTTGTTTCACTAGGTTGTAATAAGCTCCTTTCTAGAAATAAACATGCCTATCGTTGCAGCTGGTGCAGTTTATTTAGATTGCTCCCATTGATTCTGAGCTCATGTTCATGCTTCTTATTTGCATTTAGTCAATTAAGTATATATGCTCATTCTGAGTCACTTCTGGTGACTTTCCTTTTACTTGGGTGATTTAAAAGACATAGGATAATTTATTCATTTATATTTCTTCCCAAACTATATTTCTTCTTAAACCCCAACCAGTTAATATGAGAAAGCAAAGCACTTTTATTTTCTAAAATCTTATACCTGCCCATTTTCCAGGAGGAGGTTATTTTCTAGGTCATGATCCTGCTTTTTCTGTGAATGGATTCACTTTATCCCCAAGTCATGTTGGTAGAAGAGGAATCACCCCCTTATAACATAGTTTTCAAGTGCATTGCAGCTACTGATTAAAATGTAAATATATATATAGAGAGAGAGAGAGCGCTATGTGATGTATTAGAGGCTATATGTGAGGCAGGAAGGTAATAATTATATATTATTATTATTTTAAAAAATTAATGCTATAAATCAAGTTTGCATTTATATGACTGTAAGATGAGGTGCCTTGCTAGTGTCTAAACTACGTTGTTTGATATGGGTTAGTATATTGTATTAATACATATATAATTTTCTAGTAAAACCAAACATTTAATGCTTGGTTGGACTGTGTACATGGAATTCATCCTTCCCACCCCACCCCAACTGCTGTTTTTCACAGTATAGCAAAACAGAATGTAAGACAGCTGCTTGTTAAATTAATTGAGAAGTCATTGAGATAATGTTTGAAAATTATCAAGACAAGAGAAAACCATATTGATGCCTGGGTTTTATTTTTCACAGCTTTTCAATACTTTAAGGCTGCAATCTGACAAACATTTACTAGGGAGTAGTCCCATTTAGCACATTGGGATATTTCCAAGTAAACAAGCTTTGGATTGCACTGTAAGTATAACAAAAATTGAAAACGTAAAAATTGAAAGGGTGACTGTGTTTAAAGGTTCTGACACAACCTTAGTTAAAATTCATGACCAGGTAAAAGTTTTATGAGAAACTCCGTAAACAGGGTGAAATATGGCCTGTGTTGTCATAAGACTCTCTAACAAAAATGTCAAATATTTATTAGCTACAACATGACTGGATGGCTTAATTAGAAAATGTAGATCCAGATTTTAGTGAATTGGAAATGTAAAGTGTATTCCTATCTGGTATTCTAATTCAGACTTTTCAACTAATTAAGTGTATATTGTTTAAAATTTTATTCAGATTGTATAATACTGCTATTTTCCCTGAGCTCTTGGAATGATATATGTGTACATACAGTAAACAGGAGAAAGGTGGTGGAAGCATATTGTTTAAAGAGTTAAAGGTTTATCTTTTCAGAAGTTCATGGAGAGACAGTAACATACACTGCTACTCTTCACATTTTTCTCTTTGAATTGTCTGTGCTATAAAAGAGCCCAAATAGTCCTTTTTTCCTTTTCCTTTTTTGACATTTCTGTCTTTCTCGTTTAGTTCAGTGTGTTGCATATTACCCATCATTGAACAGGTTGGTCTTTATGAAATATTAAGCAGTCATTTATCTCAGGAAGTCAACAGTCTGTGTTCATGGGGTTGGCAAGCAATTAAACTGTTTAGGGTATTTTTCCCTCTTTCATAAAGCATTTTACCATAAAACCACAACGTACTATATAGTTTGCATGCACCTAGCAGTATGTATGTGTCTATGCATTTGTGTTTCTCTCTCTCTCTCTCTCTCTCTGTGTGTGTGTGTGAGAGAGAGAGAGAGAGAGAGAGAGAGAGTATTCACAGTGATAGCCACAAAAATAAGAAGAGTTCTATGTTTTAAATTGGTAGCAATTTGCCATTGCAATGCATGTGAACTTATTTATTGAATTTTAAGTAACCCTTGATTCATAGAATGATTTATAGAATCCTAGGGTAGTGTGAAAGATATATAAAAACAATCCAACAATATTGCATTACAAACTTGCAATGAAATCTCTATAAAATTATTTTTAAAAATACAGGACATCTGTAGCAGCCATAAAATACTGGTTCTAAAATTTAAGCTCCATCCCCCCCCCCCCAAAAAAACTGCCTGGATATTTATTAATAGTGTAATACTCTTGTTGACTTTAGCAGCTTCACTCAACTTTTTATAGCACTGTAGCTGCTCAGGGCCTTTGGAGCTGCCTTTGCAATACAGTAGCACAATGCAGATGCTAAGCAAAACTTGCTCTAGAGTTTTTGTGCCCATTTGGAAGATGGAATGGGAATTTACAAAGTTCTTCTCCAGTAATTGAAAGGACACTTGGGTAATGTTTTAATGCTTTTGAAGTTATGCCTTTTTGCTAAGAAACTCTTGTAAAGGCTGAATATCTCCCCATGCTGAAAAGTCACAAACTAATAAAATCTTTAATATCCATATGTTCAGTTTTGGATTTGAATAAATACTTTTAATACCACAGAAAATATTTTGTACTGGCAAAATAAGTGTCTATACTTGAATGTGTTGGTCCAGACAGCACACATGATATGTAAAATTTTAGACACACCTTAATTTTAATAAAATGTAGGTGATGAGGCTTCAATTTGAAGAGTAGGATAAAACACAGGGGGCCTTAAACCTTTACCCTATACCATTTTCCTGCTAAATATCACATTTTCCCAAGCTGCTTTCCCACTTGAGGGGGAGAGGGGGTCTCCTCAGCAGTGATTAACAAGAAAAGCTTGAGCAGTGCATTTTTCACAGAGGAAAGGGTTTAAACAGTGTGGTGTAGTGGTTAAGAGTGGTAGACTTGTAATCTGGGGAACCAGGTTCGCGTCTCCACTCCTCCACATGCAGCTGCTGGGTGACCTTGGGCAAGTCACACTTCTCTGAAGTCTCTCAGCCCCACTCACCTCACAGAGTGTTTGTTGTGGGGGAGGAAGGGAAAGGAGAATGTTAGCCGCTTTGAGACTCCTTCAGGTAGTGAAAAGCGGGATATCAAATCCAAACTCTTCTTGTTCTTCTTCTTCTTCCCCCTTCCAATGTCAGGTTTTCCTCTTCAAATTGCAGAGTTGGTCACCTTCATTGTATAAAAGAGAAAAGCATCTCTCAAAATAGTCATTATAAAGTTCCATCCTAAAGTTCCCAAGGTTACTAGTGATTATGTATGCATTTATGCAATCACTTTTGAATAATGTATCCCACAATTCTGCTTGGAATTCGGAATTCAGCTCTACTGAGTTCCTGTCAAGCGTATTGATGGGAGATTATGACTGTGGAAAATCATGGCTCTGGGGCAACTTGGGAGAGCTTGAGAAAAGAGGGCTGTTAACGGTTTCAGCAGTACAGAAGAAAACAAATAGAAGTTGTTTATATTGGGTACAACACAGAGCTTCTCTACACCTACCTTTCCAGGTCCAGTCCATGCTTTAATGCTCCATATCCAAGTGCCCCCCTTTTTTTTGCTCCAGACCTTCCCCCACAAAACCCGCTCTCTAGCACTCAGTCAGAACAGACACCAATCCACAGAAAGCCTGAATTGATGTTTGCTCTGATTGAGGGGACGGGACAAAACCACTTGGACATGAATCTTTCAAGCTCAGACATGTACATGGAAAGAATAGGGCAAGAAGTAAGTGGGGATACACCAACCAACATGAAGGCAATGACAAAATGCATGGGAACCGGTTAAGTCTTTGGAGGTCTATATGTTAAACAACAGATTCAAAAACAGCTAAGCGGATTCCAAAGAAAAGTGGAGCTGCCTCAAAAGAGTAGATGCTCTTGACACAAGTAAGAAATAAAAATACAGTAATCCAGTGCTTTATTTCCTAGTAGCTGAACACTTGAGCCACAGTTAAAGTGGACTCAGACTGGTACATTACCGGTAATCAAAATTGCAGTCAGATACAGTTGCTTGCTAAATTAACCTCAGGGTTCTCAGTGCCAGTAAGCTGCTGCTGCTGATGGTGGTGATGATGATGATGATAAAGTAAAACAAAAAGTGTTCAGAACCATTTTGTTATATAGATTATCATAATATCCATACAAGGCATTCGGAGCCTGAGGATTTTCAGCTTTCATCCCCCCACCCCCCTCCAAATTTAAATGAAATGATGCTGTTATCTACAAAAGACAGAAGTTGTAGTTTTTCTCCACATACAAAATTCACGTATGGAATTCATAATGGGTTTCTTATCGCACAGTTTGCTGCAAGATTACCTTAGAGCAGGCATAGGCAACCTTCGGCTCTCCAGATGTTTTGGACTACAATTCCCATCATTCCTGACCACTGGTCCTGTTAGCTAGGGATCATGGGAGTTGTAGGCCAAAACATCTGGAGAGCCGAAGGTTGCCTATGCCTGCCTTAGAGATACAGCTCATCCCAAGTGGTCTGCAGGGAGATTGGGCAGGAAACTGCATACATACACATCTATGTACATTGTAAGCCAGTATTCTCAGTGCAATTTTCATAGAGCATTTAGCATTATGGCAGTGAAGAAGAAATGAGAAGAATGGAGAGGGGCTGAATGAGGTTTTGAATGGTTCAGGCTTGGACTTTAGGATGCAGGGTGAAGCCGGGCGCATAGGTGATTGTGGGCTGGAAGGTGTTTTCTAATGAACATTTACTAGCATCTGGGTTCTTCCTGCAAATGAGTGAACAATGTACTGAAGAGAATAGCTTGGGTGGGTACCAACAACTATAGCTAGCTGCTGGGTCACTACCCTACTGGTGGAGTAGGAGTGGCAATGGCACAGCCAAATTTGGTGCATTGTATGGCTGATTAAGTATGCTTAAGAGCAATAAAAGCATGCATCTTTTATAAATGGATATAACAGTTTCTCTCGTATAAGTTAGAAATGTTATGGTTCATTGTTGTTCAGGTGTCAGTGGTTTTCATGGACTGGCTGGATGCAGATGAGTGGTGGGAGGCACCAGCTGGGGGAACCCCCAAGGGAAAAAAGGTTCAAAGCCCAGGGACTGGCGGTGGAGTGAAGAGGGAGCAGACTGGGAGGAGGAAGTGTCAGAAGCTGAAGAGGCAACAGGATTTAGTGAGCAGGAAGAAGCTGGGCCAGAAAGCCACCCTGATTAAGAGGCTGGAGAAGAGGTGGGCCATGATACACAGGCTGCTGAAGAATCCAGGGAGTCTTCCCCCTCCTGCACTAACCAGCTTCCCTACCCCCTGGTCTCCCAGAACATGCAGAGAAATGAAAAGAGAAGAGGAGAGATTAGTTGCGCACAGACTCAGTCTCTAGTTGCTTTGGGAAAACCCTGGAGAGAAGAGGAATTAGGCAGCTGTGGGAAGTTGGGGACCTTCAGTCCTCATAACTGCCTCATTGGGGCAAGACTTACTGGGAAGAATTGCTGGGATCACTAGGCCTGTGTTTTGGTTTATTTGAATAAAGAACTTGGTCATTCCTTTCTTCTCTCTGTCCCACTCAGGATGCTGTTTTGCTGCCCCTCTAACCTGCTGCCTAGAGTACGTGCTTCCTCTCGCCTGCCCCTCTTGATCAAGGCTTTATATCTTGAATCACTAACATTTAAATTACACTTATTTGAGGAGCTTGTAAAAGATTGTTTTTAATATACACTATAATTTTCAGTTTTAAATTACTGCTTTTGATTTCTACTTGCTGTGCTAATTCGGAAGCTTACTGAAAAGATAAGGACATTCGTTCGACAGTGGATGATGTGTTCACTTGCTGTATACAATCAGCCAATTTTATTTTTTATTTTTTAAGGGATGGAAGCATTACAGATGATGACCTATTCTGTCTCCAAGTTGGGTGCTTAATATTGATGTTATGCATTCCAGCTGTATTTTGCTGCAATTTAAGCTCTAAATAGCTTGACTTATACAGTCCTCAAGACAGCAATCAGCAGGGATCAAAAGAGGCCCTTTTTTGAGAAATGGCCCATCATAATACTATGACTTTATTATGTTATTATGTTACTCAGAGAAAGCACAGCTGCAAACTCTAGCCCCATTTTGTTTCATCTAGAGATTCTTACAAGACCCTCTGTTAGACAAGGAAAACATAACATTGTTTTTGAGACATTGCTTTCTTTCTCCCTTTTTGGCAACGATTCCTAGCATGAGTTCAAGTCACATATGTTCCTTTCCAGTGCCAGAAATGGGGAAAACATTTCCTGTTAGCTAGCGGGTAATGGGCGAGCATTATCACAAAGGTAGGTTGGGAATGTTTGTGTAACAGAAATGGTAATAGCAAGGTTTTTTGGTAACTCAACTTTGTCGTGCCATTCAAACGGGCTAATGGACAAAATATTTCCTACTGGTTATTGTTTTTAGAAAAAATATAGTCTTTTATTAGACTAATTGGCATCTAGATTAATTCTATTAGACTAATTAGTATGTGAATTTTTGCATTACATGACACTCTTCTTAACACCAGATGCTCAAAAATAAATAAATAAAGGGGGGGCTATCTGAATATAGCATTGCCTCAAAATCTGCTCTAGAGGGTTGGGGCACTCTCCAGAGCAGATTTCGGGGTAGGGGGCACAGTCAGGAGAGGTGAATGGGAAGTCCTAGTGTTAGAATGAAATTCTTGCTTGTTTAGTGTTGCCTACAACCCAGAGACATGAAGTTGAGCTTGCTTACACTTTCCTACAATTGTTTTTATTTTCATAGTCCTTCAAATGGATTAGACTTGAGGAAAGTATTTAGGGAAATCTAAACAGAAACCATTCCACACACTAGCCCCCCCCCCCATTTTTTATTAAAGCTTTTTTGATAACAACAGATAAAAGGCAAGGGGGAAAAGGAAGGAAAAGAAAGAGAGAAAGAGAAAAGGAAAAGGACTTCAAATTTGCTGGCTAACAGTTAAATAAATTATTCAAAACATTCACTCCACTACAACATCCAACTATTCCATTTTCCATAAAGTAGTATTTTCCCATCTTCAAACCCAAATATTGCATTAGGTATTCAAGTTACATCTGCTCATAAACAATATTAAGAATCTCTCCTTCACACTCACTCACCTATATCAGTGTCAGAATAAACATGATAAAAAGATCCAATTTAGTGATGCGCTTGATTTAATGAACCTCAGTACTAGGTCAGAGTTTACCAGCACTTTCATTTCATAAATCAGTATCATACAAGCATTTGTGAAAACATCCCTGTGCATTTGGGATAGCCAACCACTGGATCCCCGAAACCAGAAAAGATTGATTTGGGAGAAGCAGGCCAATAAAATTAATTAAGCCCACCCATGATGTGGGGTGCAGCCACCACCTCAGACATCAGAGGTCCCTGAGGCGGGTGCCCAGTTGATGCCTCACTCACCCTGCCTCTGCTGACAGAGAAGCAGCACCGGCATCAGGCTTCCAGTCCCCACCCCCCAGTTGAGTCTAAGGGTCCCAGTGCAGTTGGTTTAAATGCTGTGGCAGTCGACTGGACTGAACCTTGGCTCTGTCAGATCCATTACCAGTGCCATGCCCCCATGCAAATGGCTGTGTTTGGTCTACATTACAGTAGTGTTACACTGTGTTGATATACAGTACTTTTCTTAAAGTAGCACACCCTGATTAAACTATTCAGCAGTGTGGAAACTTTGGTGGCAACACCTCCTCCCACAAAATAAAACTGTGTTTTATAAGCATTGCTTGCCAATCAGATACCTGTATGTCCTGCCCTCCTTTCCATCATGGGAAATGAGCAGAGGAAATAAACAAAAGAAAAACTTGATCACCATCAGGTGTAGATTTTAGCAACTGTCCCCAAATCTTATGATTATTTTTTTAAAGATGTGGCATATTAATGTATTGAGAATGCTATTTATTATTCCTTTCCTTCCAGCTATCTTTTTTCAAAGTATAGGGGGAAAGGCAACTGTAGTAGCAAGCAGACAGTTCAGTGGTGTTTCATCTCTTCCTCATTTTCTCTCTCTTTCTCTCTGTATGAGAGAGAGCAGTAGGGAAGTTAAAAAACAAAAACAGAAGATATATCACTATCTTAGTTCTCATTTAATTATAGATAATGTATGGTTGATAGAAATCTATTTAACGTATTTATACTGTAGTGTCTTTCAGGGTGCAAACACTAGCAAGATGGCTTACACACAAGTACCGGTATATACCAAACCATTAATTTAACACAATATCAACAGGAAGTAATTCTTATAATAATGTTTTATTCACTGAATAAAAGAGGTTATTTTATTTCATGGATCCTGGGTCTGTACACGTTAGAAAAATATACCAGATTTGAAAGGCGGGAGATTGCTCACATTCTAAATATGAATATAGAGGGCAACTTTGTGCTGTTACCTAATCAGTATGACCTGTAACTTAATATTGTTGACTTTGATAGCAAGGACGTGTCCTGTACCTGTGAAGATCTAAAATGTTGCAAACAAGCAGGGTTAAATGGACTGAGTACATTTCTACTTTGTAGTAAAATTGAGCCTTGCTGTCAGAGCATTTTCCAATTTCATAAAAACACAGAGATTTATTAGAGAAAAAACAAGTTGACAGTGTAATATTTTTTCCAGATGTGGAACAGTTGACAAAACTGAGACTAGGGGGAAATCCACAAAACCTTAGTCATCACTGTTGTGAGGTGTTTTTAATATATTATAATTCACTGTAAAAACATAGACGCCTCAAAATTGTTGTATAAAACGGGGGGGGGGGTGCCTCAACATTCTTTTGGATAATGTTGCGTACCACTAAAATTATTTAGCACTCTATAAAAAAATTAGGCATTATCCCACTCTCTAGCTGTACCCAGGGTAAGATTGGAAACAGGCCTCATATTCACATAGTCTCTTTCCGTTTTCATCACAGCAAGAACAAACCAAGTGAAAAAGGAACATCATTCATTTATTGAAACAGGATTTCCTTGACAGGGAAAAGGGGTCAAGGGAGTCACATATTCCAGGGCAGATCTAATCCCAGGATTCACTGCAAGATCCAGAGGCAATGGTGTTTACTGAATTCATTACTCATTAAGATGAAAACCGCAAACCAATACCTGTTTTACAGATTATCCTAAGTGTAAAATGAGAAGAAGGATGGTGGAATCCCACGCATGATTCTTCTTAGATATACAGTATACCAATGTGGATGTGTACTCTTCCTTTTCCAGCAGCTCTTTGAAAAACAACACAAACCATTCCATGGAAAGTTAAGTCAAAGGGCTACTCTTCTTATAGGGAGATGTGCCCGCTCCAAATATGGGGACAGCCCATGATAGCAGAGCTATACATTTCCTTCCTCTTCATGTTCTTCCAGAAGTGCCAAAAGAAGCAACTCTGTTTGCTCACACTCCCTCGTCAGTTCTTTTCAGTAACATGCAAAGCCACCCTTGGTCTGTCTTCTAAGAGTTCCCTCTTTTAAATCCTAAGCAGCACAACTTTAACAGGTTCTGAGTAGCTGTATCTCAGGGATTGACCATTGGATGTTGTGAGGAAGTTAATCTTACCTATTCACCTTTCCTCCAGAATTAAAAACACACACAAAACAGACCAACATGGGGATGTTAGCTGAAGAATATTTATTTTAGAAAGTGTATCAACGTTAATTATTGATTAAATCAAGCAAGCATTGACTTAGCTTATTGGCAAATTTAAAACTACAGAAACCATTTGAAAATGTATGAAAAGGGACTTTCCAAAATAACCTTAAACTCAGGTTCATGCAGTGTGCGGTATTCAGACCTAACCAGCTTTTTGTAATAGTATCAAATTAAAGTCCCCACGTTGTGTCATGAATACACTTAGTGTTCTGAGCAACATAAAACAAAAATGTTCTGCTTATAAAGACAGTGTGTGAGCAAGCAGCAAGGTTCCAGAATGTGATAAAATATGTCTATTCAGAAAGTTTACATATTTGGTTGACTTTTGGCTGTATGTCTTTCCTCTTGGCAAACCTGAGGAATGTCTACCACATGCTGAAGCCTGGCACAGATTATGCTCAGAGTTTCCAACAGAAAAAGTCTAATCTTCAGAAGGAAACTGAATGAACTATTTATGGATCTCTCTGTTGCATAACACGTTCAGACTTTCCTGGACTGAGGATTCCTTTCAAAATATTTTTCAGAAAGCTGCCCTTCTAACAGGCTGCTGAAAGCACTGAATGAGCCCTTCAGCTAAAGTTATTTCGAAATGCTAGTGTGCCTAATTTTAATGGGCAGCAGTGACATAAATGTGTCCCAGTGTTTATGTTTATTGTTTTAGTACTGAAGTTTGACTCTGCCTAGTCCTAATTCACTTAGAATATTCATTATAAACTGATACGTGGTAAGAAGAAAAATGATACTGGAATTTTGGTTCTTAAAAAGTGATCTCCCTAGCCCACAGGTTTTCAACCCTTTTGGGTCCATGACTCCCTTAACCAATACATTCTTTCTACGGCACCCCTGTGGGGCTCAGGAGCCCAGTTAAGTCACCCCTTGCTTGCAGAGCTAGCAGCCTCTGAGCCTTTTTTGAACACCCTCCCTTGTGGAGTGTTCCCTCAGCCTCCTCTCCCCTCTCCTCTCCTTGGGAGTCCTTCACGCAGCTGCTGCTGCCATCCCTGGTCTCTGAGCTGCCCCCACCCAAAAGAGAGGTGCCTCTCAGAGGCACCATTCACCTGCGAAGCTTATAGCCAAGACTGCTGCAATAAACAACTGTGCAAGCATTTGGGAGGCAGAGACGTGAGAGTGCACCAGAGGAGGAAGGGAAAGAAAGAGGGGCAGGGGCCAGTGTTGCCTGTGGCACCCCTGAGGCACCCTAGGGTGCCACAACACACTGATTGAAAACCACAGCCCAGCCACATGGCATGTTGGATATTCCCACTTTATAGCATAAATGTATAAGTAAAGTACCTGAAATAAAGGCTTCAGTTAAAAGGTGCTTGTTAACTCCTGCATTGGAACACTTAGCTAGTGCTTAGGGCTGAGGGAAGTGGGTCATCAGTTTATACAGCAACTTTCCATTATGGTGACCTCTTAATTTTGAACTGATATGGCTCATTATATTCTACAAGATTTGGGGGCTCATGATATAGGAATTATGTGGGATCTGGAGGCCTCATGGCATCTGTAATTTCTCATAAAATTTGTTTGTAGAGAAGATGCAGCCTTGCTTGGGAACAGTAAAGGGGGGGGGGGGCAAAAAGCAAGTGGATCATGTTGTGTCCCCCACTCTCTGTCTCTGTTTCTCAGCTCTGTGCATGCATGGAGAATACTGAAATAGATTTCTCTGTGTCTCTAACAATGAAAAAAACCCACAGTTATTTTTGTTTTTGGTATATAGGTCTATTCTCAAGGCCTGTAATTATAGGGATCTGGATGGAAACATGTCTAGGAATCTGTGTGACCATGATAATTCCTTGGAGTACAGTTGGGCCCCATTGTTATGGCCCCATTTTGCCCAAATGGCAAGATGCCCAGGTTACTAAAATACATGGAAGTTCTGGCTGACACATAGACTCTTTCTGTCTTTACTCAAATCCAGTGTACTCCCACTGCTGGTTTTGGAAGGGGTGTACACGCCAATGTTAGCCACAATTCATGTCTATCCTGTTGTTTCCTGTGGAATATTGCATTTTGGTGGGTTTTTCCCCAAACCAGCTTCGATCAAAATTGAGAAAAAGAACAACCTAGCTGCATTTTAAGCAGTAATATGTGCACATCTTAGTGCAAATCTGCAGGTTGGTTCAGCATTGTAATTGTGATGGTATCAGGGGTGTAGCAATGGGGAAGCGGTGGGGTTGGTACGCTCCTGGTGCCACGTCTCTGAGGGTGACAAGGCATGCTGTTTGCCTGTGGCGGTGCTCCAGCGCCATATGGATGGTGCTGGGATCCTCTGCTCACGGCTGCAGCCGCATGTAGAGGACCCTCCGTTCGCGGCTTCAGCCACGAGCAGAGGATACCGGCAGCGGCAACCCACTACATAGCGCGCATGCGTGGTACGTAGTAACACCCCGCCCCTGGGTGCACATCATGTCCGGGTGCCCGAGCGGCTTCCTACACCTCTGGCTGGTATGCAGCTGTCCCAGTAATCAGTTCTGTGCCAAGGATTGGTTTAGCATTGGATTAGCAATGCAGTGCACACAGGTATAATTATGATATATATAGTGTCTGAAATGGAGAGTGTATCCTCACCTAGTACAGTGAACTTTCTTTCCTTTATGTTGGACCTGTTGAAATATTTTAAACAACAGAGTACTCACTGAAATCTGCTTTTCATTGCAGAATCTAAATTCTGCAACTTCAGTAAAGGTAAATGGACCCCTGACCGCCAGGTCCAGTCGCGGACAACTCTTGGGGTTGCGGTGCTCATCTCGCTTTATTGGCAGAGGGAGCTGGCATACAGCTTCTGGGTCATGTGGCCAGCTTCTGGCGAACCAGAGCAGCGCACGGAAAAGCCATTTACCTTACCACCGGAGCGGTACCTATTTATCTACTTGCACTTTGATGTGCTTTCGAACTGCTAGGTTGGCAGAAGCAGGGACCGAGCAACAGGAGCTCACCCCGTCGCGGGGATTCAAACCACCGACCTTCTGATCGGCAAGCCCTAGGCTCTGTTGTTTAGACCACAGTGCCACCCATGTCCCCTGCAACTTCAGTAGGCAGAATCAAATAGGCTGCCTGCCCCAAAGTGACTACTTGTGAACAAACTTTATCCTGCTGCTAAAGATCCCCTTTGCCCCATTGCGAAGTTTTTTGACTACTCACAAAGAATCTTCACAAATTTTCAATGTCTTTGAGGTGAACAGATGAGTGGTTGTTCATACCTAGGAAGAAATGGACAATTATTCTGTAAATTGCCCAGTGCAATGTAAAACAACTGGGCCATTTAGCATGTGCCAACAACAGCATCTGGCCTTGAGAGATGAATGCCAGAAATGGTTACACAAATCTGGAACATCACAATTTTACTGTGAGTAGGTTGTGAGTATTTAAGGTTAGGGTGCTTGACCTGGGACAAAATGGATACTGCAAGCAAGTAAAACTTGCTTTATGTGCATAATATTTTAGATTATCTGACTCTATTAAAAGTTTTCTTCTATGATACCATGCTTTTAATGGCTATTGCCTGAAATGATTAGATGGCACGTAAATGGCATCTGTGCCAGTTTATTTTTTATCAGTAAACCCAGAATAGCTTTTTAATAAACTATAGTATTCAACAACATTTGCTCCAAACAATACAGCATGCTGTATTATGTCCATATAATTCATCTTCTCATTTAGAATGCCCATGCCCTTGGATTTATGGAGTTTGCATTTTACAAATAAGTTTATATAAATGTCTGCTTGAGCTTTCTTCAAGATTCAGTACTCCCGATGCAAGAACACTCTCTTTCAGCCCTTTGTCCCCATTCCCGTCCAAATACACACAAATCCTTTAATACCCTGGATTAGAACGAATATGGATCTCCTTAGGTGACCTCAAAGTGAGTCAGCAAAAATAACTGTGCTGCTATGCAGGACCCGTCACCTGACGTTGAGAAGTTTCGCTGAAGTGTTTAACTCATTTTTATGTCTGGGGTTTGCTACATGATCCTAGCAGTTTCCTTACAAGTTTTCTGGAATTGTCAATATAGATATTAAGGAACTCTTCTAACAAATCTTGGGTGTCTAACACTTTCAAGTTAGCACAACATATGAATAGTTGCAGCTAATGTTGCCCACAACAGTTCTGTATTAAAAATGTATGCATGAGCTTGCATATTTTAGCCTCCCAAAAGCATTGCTAGTTAGTGGGCATTTTTTTATTTGCAGAGGTCTAGATTAATGAGATTTGCTAAATGAGCAAAGGTCAGACTTATTTTAGCAATATAGCAACACTTGAAGGATGTATTAGATTTATTTAGTAACACTTTTTATACTTATTATGATACTTTATATATATTTTTGCTCAGATAGCATTTGTGGCCTGTAAAAATGTAATTATTCCAACAGTTTTACTGCCAGTGACTTGATCAGTGGACCCTTTCTGCACTGGGTTGCATAGAAATCACCTGTCATGGAACCCTGGACATTGTACAGGATCCTGGAAAACTAGGGTGCACTCTTAAGTTCACATAAAATGCTAATGAAGCTTGTGGATCTCTGTTCTCTCCTGTAACTGGATCCAGCAAGTGTTAACATTTAAGCAAGGATTCAAATTCCAGGCCAGCCTCCTGGTGAGGTGATATCCTAGGTCAGTGTTTTTCAACCTTTTTTGGGCAAGGGCACACTTGTTTTATGAAAAAAATCACGAGGCACACCACCATTAGAAAATGTTAAAAAAATTAACTCTGTGCCTATATTGACTATATATAAAGTAATTCTCTTGAATAGGAATCAAATAAACACAATTTTTCCCACGGCACACCAGGCAACATCTCGCGGCACACTAGTGTGCCACGGAACAGTGGTTGAAAAACACTGTCCTAGGTAATGGACCATTAAGGGAACAATGGAAGTGTATCTGTGCTAGATAGCAAATGGGTGGTCTCCCTCCCCCCAACTGGCTAACTTATGTCCATTCATTTCAATGGGTCTACTTTGAGTAGAACTTATTGGATCCAACCCTAGATCTATATCACAAGCTCTGTATTTTAGCACACTAAATATTAGAAGAATATAGCTATGTCTTGTTCCATTTCAGCTGTTCATTTGACTTTGATTTGGCTTTACTGCTTTCATTGTATTGCAAAACTTCAAGTTGGGGCAGAACTGAGAAATGAGAAGGGAGAGTAGGATGAGGGTTCACATGCGTCTGAGTTCCACATGTTTCACATAAGTGTCAGCAAAATATGTATCTAAACAGCAGCTAGGATGCACCTACCTGATGAAAAATGTATTTCTTTGAAAGACAAAAACATTATAGGTCGTTGATTGTTTCACCGTACATGTATTAATATATTTGCCCAGAATGGAACAATGATGTTCCTGCATTGTCACAATGAGAAACCCTAAAGGTCAATAATAAAACTGGAAGCATTTTATTTAGCTTCCTTTGTCTACCATAATTGAATTGGAGAAAGGGAAAATAGCTAATTAAGGATGTTGTGTAACATTTTCTGCATATAATGAAGTCATTTTTTAAACTTTAAACATTTATTAGCACATTGTGATAGTCATCACTCAATTGTCAACATGTATTTGACAATCGCTGCTCAAAGTCTTTATTCATTCTTTAGCTTGTTTTGCTAGGAAATGTGTGAACTAATAAATTATGAAGCCACAATGACAGTGTAATTATGGCTGTCAATTATATTGCTGTTTCATACTGGTGATGTGCCAGAAACACTATCCAATGTTAAAAAAAAAAAAGACAGTTTTATTGCATGGAAAGATAAATTTTATTCTCATTTCTTACTAAACATGCTATGTTAAGTTTCAGTTTCACAAGTTTCACTTCCTTGCCAGTTCTCATCCTCCATATTCTGAAAACGCTAGTGCTATTTTCGAGACCTCTGTAGATATTAGCACGTGGGGTAGTTTGTTTGTTTTTTAAATTTGAGTGCTATTTTTAATTAGGCATTTAATTAAGTACATAATATGAAATATATGAAGTTTATTAGTTAGCTAGAGATGCAAGTTATTTGCTTCTTATAATAAAATGATTCTGGGTAGTTTAGACCTCAGAATTCTTACTACACAGGTGCCACCTAAAGATGCTGTCTGTGCCAACAAGCCAGCAATCAGAAACCAAAAGTGATAGCGTATTACCCTGATAAGCAGGTACTTTCGATTATTATGTGTCTAATAAAATAATTCCAATATAGTATTTCTTGAGTCGGTATGTTTGGAGTGTTCAAATCTCCTACCAGTTTGCTTGTTCGTTGATTTATTTAGAAGAATTTATAAACCTGTTAATTAAAAAGAAACCTCTTAGTGGTATACATAAAAGCAGTATAAAAGATCAATAATATACAGATAACAGCAAAAAATTAAAAATCAAGTGTGTTTAAATGATTGAGTATATGTCCTGTATGCTCTATAGGTGTGTATATAGCACACCTATAGCGATATAGATTATAAAGCCTGAAAAGTTTACTTAAACAAACAAACAAGCAAGCAAGCAAATTGTATCAAACAGTACTCGCCTAATATTAATTGTCAGGGAGTCTTAAAGCCCAGATGCTGTCATACTGAAAGCTTGATGCTTCACAAATGTGGCGTGGATATCGTAGTGTACTTGTAAGTATAAATAAATAAATAAAGTTACTCCTTTACTTGTCTAATGGAAAGTACAGCAGCTGGCAAAAAGAATAATTTCAGGGGGAAATGTGCCTTGTCTGATGTGGGTGTTCCTCCCCCCCCCCAGCCCCACCTTAAACGAAAAGCCAAGCACCTCAACTGATTTAAAATTCTCTCAGATGTGGAAAATAGCAGCTTAATCAAATGAAGAGCATAAGGAGAAACTGCTACGGACATATGAAGTGCCAAAATGTTGAAGCCAGGAAAGCTCTGAGCATTCTCCCTTTGACTCCTGAGGCAGACAGGCCCATATGCTCTTTTAACAGTGTCACATAAGATAGTATTTAGTCTACACTAGACTAATATGTTGATCTTGAAGTGGGGGGGGGGGAACACATTGAAAGAATATGAAAAGAGAGCAGCAAAGATGAAAACATTTCCCGAAGCCAAATTTGCTTTAGCTTACATCAAGCAAAGCTTGCACAACAGCATTAGTATTAATGGAAGGTTTAAGTAAGAACTTGCTATAAATATTATACTGTCTGGGAAAGGACTTTTAAAGGACCCATCTTTTTTCTTCTACGTGTTACTTTGATCATAAAAGAGAAATATTTCAGTTCCTGGAAGATAAACAGGTTTTTTATCTCTGCTTTTAGAAGGCAGAACAAAGCATTTTCTGAAACTGTGTCATAAAGAGTTGTATTTTTTTCAGAGTACTTTCTTTAAGTGCCTGATTCAGGCTGCAATCCCAACCCCATTTACCTAGGAGTGAGCCCCATTGAATTCAGTAGGATTTACTTCTAAGTAGACATGGTTAGCAATGGCAGACTTTGGACTGTCAAATTTCATTGGTGCCTTATACAACACTAAAATTTGGTGCGCCCCCCCCCCTCTCAATCTACAGCATCATTGTGGTGCCTCCTGCAGCATGGTGGCCAATACAGCCAAACTGGCTGAGCTACCATGAAACTGCCTCTGTCATTAGTCTTTTTCTGTTAATTAGCTAAATATCCTCCCTTTTAACAGAAAACCTCAATTTAACTATTTGCTTCTTTCATTTACATTGGAGAAATACGGCCAGTAATTGATTATATTGATGACAGTCTCTTAGAGAGAGAATTTCTGTTTCTTATGCTCCAGTTCTATGAGACTGGCTTTAGTTGCCATAGCAGGAAAACAGAAACTGCTCAGTGACAACCTAAATACCATTCATTACTTCACAACACCGATGAGCTGTAAGTTATTAAGTATCCATGTAATGCCAATTTTAAGGCAAAACAGGAACATGCCATATTGCTACCACAGAGCCTAGGGTTTGCCAATCAGAAGGTCAGCAGTTCGAATCCCCGCGATGGGGTGAGCGCCCATTGCTCGGTCCCTGCTCCTGCCCACCTAGCACTTCAAAAGCACATCAAAGTACAATTAGATAAATAGGCACTGCTCCGGCAGGAAGGTAAACGATGCGCTGCTCTGGTTCGCCAGAAGCAGCTTAGTCATGCTGGCCACATGACCCAGAAGCTGTATGCCGGCTCCCTCGGCCAATAAAGCAAGATGAGCGCCACAACCCCAGAGTCGTCCGCGACTGGACCTAACGGTCAGGGGACCCTTTACCTTTATCTCAGTTTATTTCTTCATTAAGGGTAGAACTAGAGTAAATCAAGCTCAGACCTAGTTTCTGCACAGGAACTGCCTTGGCCACCCTGTCAGATGACTTATGTTGGGGGAGAGTGCAGCCCTATTGTTCTCCTTGATTTCTCAGCATCTTTCAGTACCATCAGCCATTGTATCCTCCTGGAGAACCTGTCTGAATTGTCACCAGGTAGCACTGCTTTGCTGTGGTTCCAGTTCTATTTGGGTGGCTGCCTCCAGAGCTTGGTGCTTGCAGGGTGCTGCTTGGCCTTTGAAGGCTTCAAAATGGGGTTACACAGGTGTCAATTTTATGCCCCATGCTATTTATCATCTATGTGAAACCTCGTGAGTGGTGTCACTGGGAGATTTGGAGTGCATCATCATCAACATGCTGATGACATACAGCTCTTTTTATCTTTTACATCTGTAGATGTGGGGGCAGATGTGCTGAATCAGTGTCTAGCTTCAGTAATTGACTGGATGAGAGCTAATAAACCAAAGTTTAATCCAAATAGGTTTAAGGCACTGTGAGTGGGCACATCACTAGACAGAGTAGGTAACGGTCAACTAGTTCTGGAAGTGATAGCCCTGTAAGGATCAGGTGCACATGTTGGGAGTGCTTCTGAATCATTGCTGCTGCTGGAAGTACAAGTGGCCTCAGTGGCACAGAGTGCTTTCAATCAGCTTTGATTGGTGGCCCAGCCGTGGCCATATCTGGACTAGGATAAACAGTTGTCTATGCTCTGGCAACTTCTAGGTTAGATTATTGCAGTGTGTTCTACATGGAGCTGCCCCTGAAGACATTTCAGAAACCTTTCAGCCAAACTACTAATTGGGACCAGAAGGTCTGATTCTGATACACCAATTCTGGTCTGACTGCACTGCCTTACTCATTAGTTTCTGGGCAGAATTAAAGTTTCTGGTTTTGCCTTATAACAGTATATGTGGCTCATTTACTCAGTCCCCCAAAGACGACCTCTACCCTCATGAATCAGGCTGGACCCTGCAGGCTTCATCAGAGGCCTTTCTCCATATGCCTCATTCAAGGGAGGTCTGAAGGCTGGCTACCAAAGAATGGGCTTTTTCAGTGGTGGCTCTCCATCTGTGGAATGCTCAACCTATGCTTGGCACCTTTATTCTCAGTTTTTTGACATGAGGTTAAGGCAAATTTATTTACCCAGGATTTTGGTGGCTAAGTTAGCCTCCACTGCAGTGAGGGGTGGGGCAGGACTTGTTCTTCTTACTGCATTGCTAGCTGAGGATATCAGGAATGTAGCTGTACGTTATTTCACATTGGCTTTTAATTGATTTTATCTGTTGTATTTTGCTAATCGGCTTTAATACATTTCTTTTTGTATAAAGCGACTAAAAATGCAATCATTATCTTAGATGTGTCACTACCAAAGGCATTTTTCAATGATACTGATTTACTTGGATTCATTCCAGTCTGAGATCAGGCCCAGTTATGCTGAATGCTTTTCAGAAGGCCCCAAGGACCTACTTTTTCAGTTTTCCTTGCAGGCACGTTGTTTGTTAGCTGATTAAATTATGTCCTTTCCAGCACTGTCTGGCCACAATGCATGTCTGGTTAAGCTTGGTGCAGGTCAGAAGCCACACAACTGTTATCTAGACAGTAGAATATATTGTCTCATTTTCCCATTGCCACCACATTTCTACGCTTTGACAGACTGGGATGATCAACTATCCTTACTTGAAAGGTTTATGCAAGAGTATGATTTTGCTAAGAAATTATGTGAGGCACAGTGGAACTACTTTGTTACCTTTCTATCTTGGAATCATTTTAAAATCAGAACAGATGATAGTTCCAAGATAGAGGTGCTTGCTTATCTGTAACTAAATCTTCAAATGATTGCTATAAGGTATGTAATCATTTCAATTATGTGCAGTCCACAATTTAAACAAAAGGTGGCATAACGTTCAATAGACTATAGTTCCTGAATGGAGATGCTTATCTGCAACTACAGTATTTATCTTGAAATGATTGCTCTATTTTTAAGAAGCATTTCAACTATGTGCAGTTCACAAATTAAACAAAAGGTGGCACAATAGTCAAACCTAACTAGACTAGCAATGCATTCAGAAGGGTTTTGTTTTGTTTTGTTTTGTTTTGTTTTGTTTTGTTTTGTTTTGTTTACTATCCACATCACTCTCCTCAAAGTAGGCAGATCCAAGCATTGGATGAAAGAATATGCTGGGGAACCTATTGTCTCTTGCTTGGGAAAAAAGTCATTTTTTTCAAATTGTTTTGAACATCATATATTTTATCAAGCTATATGAAGGTTTTAGGAATCTTAAAGGTAAAGGTAAAGAAACCCCTGACCATTAGGTCCAGTCGCAGACAACTCTGGGGTTGTGGCGCTCATCTTGCTTTACTAGCTGAGGGAGCCGGCGTACAGCTTCCAGGTCATGTGGCCAGCATGACTAAGCCGCTTCTCGCGAACCAGAGCAGCACACAGAAATGCCATGTGGAATCTAGCTGCTACCTATTCTTTCTCTCACACACATACATACACAAAGAGAAAAATGTCTTACTTTGAGAGAAGGGGACAGGGTACCATCTGGTGTAGGATCCTAAAATTTAGTGAAGGATCACAGATTGTTTCCTTACAGCTGTTAGTGTACTTTAGTGACATAGCCAGCTTGCATCAGTCTTGGAACAGCTTCACTGGTTGCCTGTTAGCTACCAAGCATAGTTCAAGGGTTTGGGTGTTTTTTTGTTTTTTGTTTTTTTTGCTGGCATATAAAGAACTTAACAACTTGCAACCAGGATACTTAGTGGCCTTGGCCCCAGTACAGGCCCAGCCAATCTGTAAGATCGTCCAGGGAGAATTTGCAGATCCTTCCATGACCAGCAGGTTGCCTCTTAGTAGCAAGGCAAAAGTGTGCCTTCTCTGTGTACACATCACCCTTCAGACTGTCTTACCTCAAGCAGTTTGTGAGGTGGAGCCAGTGAATTGACCTTTAAGTGCTTCTTAGAAAACCTACATGTTTGCCCAACTTTTCTTGAATCCTGACTCTTAATTTTTAATTTTCTGTTTTGTACACTGCTCAGCTTTATCTCTGATAACTGGGCGTCATCAGCAGAAACCCTGTGCAAGGACTTCTGCTTTCACAACAGGGTTCCCCCTTCTCTTCCCCTAAGCACCCCCCATGTCTCTGACATTTGCTCGGGTGGGGGAGGGATCCCCCACAGGGGAGATTATTCCATCTGGCAAACTGAAAGGCTAGCGTAGACGGAATGTTTGTCATAGCACCACATTGAATTCCACCTATAGTTTTGTTCTGTTTTTAGTTTTACCTTTGTGCTTTTATAATTTTCATTTAAACTGCTTACAGCACAGGTGGGGAACTTGTGACCCTTCAGGTGTTGTTTGGCTAATACTCCCATTATCACCAACATTATAGTAAGTGGTATGAATTTTTAAATGAATGAAAAGATGCTGCTGAGAGTCAAAAGTGAACCCCTGCAAGGGAAGGCTCCTCTTCCAAGTTTTGAACGAATATATCAGTTTTTTAGCCTGAGGCTTCCAGTTGGCCTATGCCTTCCTGAGTCTGTTTTGGTTACGTACTTAATTCATTCTGGAGGTCCGTTCTTAACCTGAAACTGTTCTTAACCTGAAGCACCACTTTAGCTAATGGGACCTCCCACTGCCGCTGCGCCACCAGAGCACGATTTCTGTTCTTATCCTGAAGCAAACTTCTTAAC
Organism: Lacerta agilis; assembly: GCF_009819535.1. NCBI lineage: Eukaryota > Metazoa > Chordata > Lepidosauria > Squamata > Lacertidae > Lacerta > Lacerta agilis. The sequence goes on along the minus strand of NC_046313.1, from coordinate 75,313,878 downwards.
CTGAAGCGTTATTTCTGGGTTAGCGGAGTCTGTAACCTGAAGCGTATGTAAACTGAAGCGTATGTAACCCGAGGTACCAGTGTATGTTTGAACAATTAAATGTGTAGCCCCTTTATCTTCTGGCCTCTCTGTTCAACCTCTGCTATTCTGGTGAATCTTTTTAGTTAACAGAGAAACCTATTGCCCTCATAAACCAGCATCTGTGCCCTGGTTTACTTTTCTGTATAAGATATTTGTCCTTTTGATCCTTTTAAATCTCTTCCATGTGAAAATAACAGTACTGTCCAAGCCATATAGAAGGTTTCAGATCAATTTCTTAACAATTTCAGTAACCTTGACCCCTTGATGATTTTCATAAATATTATTGCAGGAAACAAAGTGAATTCCTCGTGAAACCTGCTCATAGCAGGTCTCTGCCTTTTAATATTCCTTTTGAAATTACATTCCTCAGCAGATTTCAAGCACATGAATAGCAGTCACTCTAATTAGTCGAGAAAACCATTTCAACCCTTTTCATTGTGCAAAAAAAGTCTTTCCTCTTCACCCCACATTTATCACCCTACCCCCATATGTTAGCATATGGTTAGTGTAGTTGAGGGTGGCTAGGGACTGTCAAGAGTTAACCCTTAGCACACTCACCAAATCACAGTACCCTAGAGTATATCAGAGCAGTCCTATACATGTTTATTCTGAAGCAGATGCTTTTGCGTCCAATAGAGCTTGGTCCTAGGCAGGTGGGATTGGAGCATTAATGAATGAAGGAACAATGATTAAACTGGCATGAAACTGATATGCATGCAGTCATAGTGCAGATACTGTATATCCCCAACAGTGATAAATACTGGAGTTGCAGAAGTAAGGAACAGCAGGAAAGTCAGCCCCTTGCTATAAAGTGATGCCTCGGTGCCTGCTTTTTAAAGTAGTTCCCCCCCCCCCAACTGTTTGAGAATACTTGTGACCCAACTCTTTATTTTTAACTGATAAATAGATAACTCGTCTCCTGTACCAAAGTACTTGCCAACAATTGGTCAGAGTTAGTGTGAGAGTACAGTCTAGGCCCAAGATACAATATGCCTATCAGCCTACAATAAAAGAGCCATTGTTGCTGTTGGAACTAGTCAGGGCATTCACAACAGATCCCAGGCAGGCCCACACCCATTCCGATGTTGACTGGGAGCTGTTCAGATCTAGTATGGCAGGGCTACATCCTGGTTCTGGGATTTTTCCAGTTTGGCTGTTGGCGCAGGTCCTGAAAGGGAATTTGCCAGCCCAGCAAAACACTGGGCAGGTTAAAGATCATGCAGTAAATGTGGATGTGCCATAGATTTATATTATTTACTTTTACTGGCTGGTATTCAATGAAGTTTTACTCAGAGTAGACCCATTGAAATTAATGACCTTGGCTAAGGTACGGTGTACAGCCTTGCCAAATCCAGGACAACAGGAATCTTGTTTTGCTGCACCAGCTCCAGTCCAGCATAGAAGAGGGGATCATATCAGGGCTTTCCTCCAGGGAATGGATTGGCTTTGGATCCAGTGTATCCATCACTAGCGCTACTCAACTTCTACCTCCAGAATGCTCTGTTTTGGAGCCTTATGCCAGCTACAGCTGGTAGGAATACCTTGAGCAGTATTGCTTCTGCTGTACTTTTCATTGCTGCAGAAGGCATATATATATATATACACACACATACATACACACACACACACACACACACACACACACAGAGAGAGAGAGAGAGAGAGAGAGAGAGAAAATTATTACGGCACACACATATCAAAACACAGAATCAACCAGAAACACAATCCAAAATACACTCCAAAAATTCAACCCGACAAGACCCATCGCCATCAATTCATCATGCAAAAAACAATTGGGCAACAATTACACTACACCAGACAAATGAACCACATCAAACAACAAATCGGTTTCTTCTCTAACTCGGTCATAAAATAGTTTGGGTGCCACTAATTTGGGCAGACCAAATCTTAATGGCGTTAGCACAGAATTTCGCCACCTTGGCTTTCACATAAGAATTAGAGCAGGGGACCCCAAACTAAGGTCTGGGGGCCAGATTCAGCCCAATTGCCTTCTAAATGCAGCCCGCGGACAGTCCGGGAATCAGTGTGTTTTTACATGAGTAGAATGTGTCCTTTTATTTAAAATGCATCTCTGGGTTATTTGTGGAGCCTGCCTGGTGTTTTTACATGAGTAGAATGTGTGCTTTTATTTAAAATGCATCTCTGGGTTATTTGTGGGGCATAGGAATTCATTCATATATTTTTTTTCAAAATATAGTCCGCCCCCGCCCCCCACAATGTCTGAGGGACAGTGGACCGGCCCCCTGCTGAAAAAGTTTGCTGACGCCTGAATTAGAGTCTGAGAGAAGCCATTTTATATAGAAATCTTCAGATCATCCTGGGAAATTGACCAATATCGTATGAATAAGATCGTTTTGTATGTCCTCATAGAAACAGCATCGCAAGAGCACATGTTCAATGGTCTCTCTACTTCTCTGGATTTACACGGGCATAGTCTGTCGCCCAATGGGACCCGTCTAAACTTCCCTTGCAGAACAGCGGGTGGCAGAATGCGATTTCGGGCCAGGGTAAACGCTCTTCTATGAGATGGTATCTCAAGATGAGTTAGATACCTAGCTGGGAGAGACAAACATCTCTGTTCGTCCAGAGTTAGAAAATAAAGGAACATTGCTTAAATCGTTTTGTCTCTCAATATCTGTTATCCTCTGCTTGACACTATTCTTTGCTAAATTGTAGCCACGAGAAATAAGAAGAGTTGGGTGAAGACCTATCATCTTATTAACTATGGGCCTACTCCAGGAAGATTGATGTTTGTATTTTAATACCAGTGGGGTTCAGATGTAGTTTCAGCCAAAGGTTACAGGCTTGTATCCAAACTCTGGCTTCCACGCAGATTGTACCCATTTCCAGTCGTAGGGCGGCGTTTGACATGCAGGGGGGCGTTTGAAGAGCTGCTGTAATAAAATTTGACTGGACCCTTTCAAGTGGGGTCAAATTTGGTGGAGGAACACATAGTTGGACCCCATAAAGCAATTGAGCCATCGCCTTTGCCTCAAAGAGTTTTAGGGCCGCAGGTATATAATGTGCCCCCTTTGATCCAAAGAAACTTAAAATTGCTATGGAGGACTTACGGGCTGCTGCCACTACATGTGTTATGTGGGCTTTCCTTAGCCCTTCATCATGAAATACTATGCCTAGGTATTTTAAGCAATGAACTTGCTCAATTTTCCGACCATTTATGCTCCACAGACTATTTTAGGGCGTTTGGCAAAAGTCATTACTTTTGTCTTTTGATAATTTATAATAAGACGGGCCTCTTGACAGTATTCAGCTAAAGACTGTAGCACCCGTTGTAGCTTGACTGGGGTCCTGGATAGAATCAGTCCGCATATAGGAGAATAGAAATTGTCCTATCTGCCAATTTGGGTGGATGGAATTCTGATCTCGTTAGTTTGAATACAATGTTGTTTATATAATAGTTGAACAGTAGGGGGGGCTAATACACATCCCTGCTTAACACCCCACTGGGTAGGTATCCAGCGGGACAGATGGCCCTAATTGGAACAGCGGACCATAAGGCTATTGTTTGTGTATAGTAATCGTATTAGATAAAAAAGGCGTGGATCAATAGATGAGGACTCCATCTTCTCCCAGAGTTTAATTCTTGTAATGGAATCGAAAGCAGTTTTTAAGTCTATAAAAGCCACGTAAAGGGCGGAGGATTTGTTGGCTGAATATTTTTCAGTAAGGTGGTGTAAAACTAAGCAATGGTCCATGGTTGCTCCACCTGTTCGGAATCCAGCCTGTTTGTCAGCAATTTTAGACTCTGCCTCTAGCCAGTCTTGTAATTTATCTTTGAGGTACAAAGCATACAATTTACTAACAATGTTGAGTAGGCTAATAGCCCTATAATTTCCTGGTTCTTACTCCCTTTTTTGTATATGGGAATTATGATGGCCACCCCCCCCCCCAGTCTTTTGGAATATGTCCCGTACTGTTGATATACGTGAATAGTGGTGCTATATATATTATAAAATCAATTGGTTGTTGATATTCTTTTAAATACTGTATGCAGAGTCCTTTTAAAAACGAATTAGCTACATAATGTATTAATTATAGAAGATAAGGCTGATGTAATGCAGTCACCTGATATGTTTAGTCTGAGTGCAGGATCTATTTACCATATAAAGAATAACAGCAATTTTGCTTTCCACTATTTCATTAGCCTTCCTTCAAGTTAATCGTTCAGGAAAATGACAAATAGTGTTTCTTCTTCAAATGGATTAAGAAAAGGTCTGGTGCATTCAGGGCAGTTCTTGACTATTCTGTAGAGTCTACATGGAAAAACACATGTTCACTGTACAATCCCAGATACAACCGCCAGAAATTCTTAAAATTTCTTCAGTGCCCTTCAAAAAAAAATGATAAAGCAATTTGTAAGCCTCAGAAGAACATTTAACGTTCATTGGAATGTGGCTGCTATTTTATACTTTATGTTTTTGTGTTTTTTTTATTATTTTTGTCTATTTTATATGCTTGACTTGACCACTCTTCTTGGGAATTGCTGAGGACTTACATGACTCCTCATGATTAAGTCTAATTTTCTACTTAGCACTATGTCTCTAAGATTTATTTATCTTGCATTTGCAATGGACATGATTTAAGGATGGGCATGCTCAGGAAAGCCAGCTGTATCACAGCCGACAAAGCTGCTTATTTCTTTATATTTCATATAAAGTGATTGCAAGTTTTACTACTACTACATTTGAAAGTGAACACATTTATGCAAAGAACATCTCTGTCTTCTATTCCTTAAAAGGTAAAGGGACCCCTGACCATTGGGTCCAGTTGTGTCCGACTCTGGGGTTGCGGCGCTCATCTCGCATTACTGGCCAAGGGAGCCGGCATACAGTTTCTGGGTCATGTGGCCAGCATGACAAAGCTGCTTCTGGCGAACCAGAGCAGCGTACGGAAACCAACCACCAAATACTTGTGAATAAGCAGTACTGAGTTCTTCCAAATAACTCTGTTTATTTGGGCTTTGAAGTAGGATTTGGACTGAATATCATTCTTACTAGCTTACCAACATTTGAAAATCTTAATTCTTTCTTCAGTTCAGTATGTAGCAGTGGGCTAAATATAGCCCACAGATAATAGAATCTATTTCAGTTAGATATGCCTGGACTAACAACTTAATTAAAGCTTAACTGCCTGGAAAGAGTTTAAAACATTGTCTAGTGGCATTAAAGGAAAATAGTCATATGGCCATTAAGTCCAGCAGACATACACCCCAAGACAAAACACTTTTGTCAGCCTTCTTCTAGTCAATAACCAGAATTTGGTGTGCTACAGAAAAATATAGAAAAGAGGTACAGACAGCCACTTCAAGAAACCTAATCAGCTGTGGGTATTTTGCAGGTAACTGGCATGAAACATTCAGCAATAAATACAAAAGATGTATTGTTTGTGTCTAACTTATACATATAAGAAACATGTAGTTTTAAATAAGCTCAATGGGACCTCTGTATGTAACAGCACACTGCATTGCCTAACAAGCCTCATACTCAGAATTGTCTGCAATGAGTCTTCCTTCCAGGTACCGGTAAGTGTTTATTAGGATTCCAGCTTTAAGGAAGTTTAATGAAATGAAAAGAGCCAGTACATCTTATTGGAAATAAAGCTGCCCAAGTTTGCCTCACTTGCCTCTGTAATCCTAGCACTTCATATATTTTAAACCATCTGTTCTTATGGGTGAAATACCTGAATCACTGGTACTGCTGTTTCTCATGCATGCTCAAACTGACTCATGGCAGTATCTGATGAATTCTACACATCATTTCAGGTTGCTGTAGATAATAGCTGTGAATAATGGTAGTTAAGGGCATTGTGTTACTCAAATAAGATTTTTCTGATCTTGGACAAAAGCAGTTATGCTGAAGTTAATTTAATCTATTTGTTAATTTTTTCAGAGTGTTTTATTAGGTTTTAGACATATAAAGTTACAAAAAAGAAACAGCAGAAGTATTACAAGGAAATTAAAATTCTCACAGCCTAGGGAACGATTTAATCACTTTTTTCAGGTTTTAGACAAGGGAGGAAGCAATCCTGTTATTTTTAACCAAGCATTTTCTACTGCTAAGACCACTTGCAAGCATAATTAAATACTTTCAAAAGAGGATGGTTAAAATAGTTTCACAAGAAGATTTAAAAAACAACTGTATAAGGCAAATGATCATCTTTGTGCTTGTCAGTCAAATGTCAGCACATCCCTTAAATCAAAGTTGCACATTTCCAAACTGAGTCAATTAATGATAGTGTACATTCACTATTTTTGCACTACAATAAAACAACATAGTGGTAATCTAAAGATGCTGTGTTTCCAGGAAGCTGATGAACTTGGGAACGGATTGCATGATCCAACCAGGTTCTCAGTGTGAGGGGGAAAAACAGCAAAGAAAACTGTATCTGATGAATTTTACTCTAGTCCACAAATGCTTATGTCATATTGTTTAGTCATTAAGTTGCCGCAAGACTCTCTGTTATATTTGCTACAAAAGGCTAATATGCCACCATCTGGAAACAATAAGGAAAGGATAAATACAGACTTGTGACCTTACACTATGAATGTATAATGGAAAAGGTAGCTGTGGATTAAATATTTTCACGGCTGGTTTCATCTACAAGTAATGAGTCACTGTTGCAGTTCTGTCACTCAAATAATTTGAAATATTTAGAACATATGATTTCAAGTTTTGGGATGGGGACATCAGTAGTTTACTTCTTATCATGATTCCATCATGTTCCTCTGCTTTTCCCCAATGAGATGCATGTAGAGGTGACACAAAAATAAGCTTAGGATAGGAACGTCATGATTTAGAATGGGTGCGCATACTTGAGGCTTGTAGGAACTACCTTGTTATTTACTAGAATGCCCAAACCGCCAGGTGCAAACTTAGAATTAAAGAATTCCCTGATTTGTTTAGCAGTTGCAGCCAAATGCTTGCTTGCTAGATATGATTGAGCTAGTTATAAGATGAGTCTGCAGAACAAGTTGAGGGAGCAGAGTGGAAGCCCTAGGCATTGTAATCTCCTGCACGTATGTTCAATACATACCAGTATGTGCACTTTTACTGTAAATATATTAGAGAGTGTCTTCTCCCGTTATAGCCTGCCCATTCATTTCAGTCAGATGGTGAAGCTATCATGATAGGCCCTGCTTTGAATGAGATGTGTAGTATGTTGTTTGTAGTATGGGGGCCAAGACAAAGTTTTTTCTGTGGTAACTGCACAGCTGTGGAATGATCCGAGGTGCCACTTGCTTCTACAATGTATTTGTTTTGTCAACAGGTGGAAACTTGCCTCTTTTGTCAGGCTTTTAGAGGTAGAGAGGTATGATGGGTGAAGTCAGTTCTAAATATGACTATATATCTATTATGTAGTTATTTATGTAACTTATTTTAATGATTTTATTTTGTTGTGCTTTGTTGTTCACTGTGGCAAATCTGGTGAAGGGCAGTAAAATTTCTTTAATAAAAAAGTTAAAATTAAGTATCTGCCTTTAAAGATTTGTTTTTAGGACCGTGTATGGAAGGTGCTTCTTTTGCCTTGTTACTATGATATTCCTGTTAAGAATTTGAACTTCACATGTGAGTCTTAACTTGGAGCCCTTCCTGAATTGCACTGGTATGAATGTTTCACCAGTAAGATGCGGAGTAGAAAGAAGCATGTAAATTGTACCTATTTTCCTGAAGGTAAATTTATTCCATTCCTAGAGGGATTTTGGTTCAACTTAAGTATCTAAGAAATGCAGCCAAATTAAAATATATCTCAGATATACTGAAATCTAATGTCAAAAAAGCCATTTTTGTCAACTCAAGAAGTGTGTATTAAGGCCCCATACATATAAAGAAGACCACAATTAGATTTTGGTTCATTCAGCATTTTGTATAAATCACTGTAATTTAACGTGTTAATAGCCAAGATATCAATGTTTATAAATCCCCTGGAGTGCAACAAATGCAATTTGTAATTACAAGCACACAGCAATTTGTACTACATGTCATCTAAATCAGCAGTAATTGTTACCCTGGCTAAGAATAATTCCAAAGTTAATCACACTGAATACACTGGAATTCAGCACACCCTTAAAAGTGTGAAATATATATTTAAACAGATCTTGAATTGGTTTGTAAAAGGATAGGAGGCCATTAAAAAGACAAACATAATAGAAAGAGGCTGGATTAAATTTACTATCTTAAAAAAAAAGTGGTCACACTTGCTTAATAAATTACATGAGAAACATAAAAACACATTGTGTTGGGTAGCATTTCATTTTTATTTCTATAACTACATACAAACTTCACTCTTGTGGGTAGATACATCCCCTAAGCAGAGATCTCTGCCTAGGAAATTCTATGATTATGTAAGGAGACATGGGGCATCTCTATTGGAGAAGCTACAGGTAGGTGGGAGGGAAAGCAAGGTGCTGAAGATTTGAAAAGCCATCTAAGTGGCACAGCTATGAGACATCTTATGCTTCTTCCCTCTTCCAGTTTCTCCCTCAGCCCAAAGGTCCAGTGTTATCAATTGGGGGGGGGGGTACAAGTGTGGCACCTCGTTCCCATAGGAGGCAGAAATGGCCTTTGACTTGGATGACTCTGAAAAAGGATATGCAAAATTCATGCAGGATAAGAGTATCAATGGCTACTAGCTATGATAGCTATTCTATTGCCTCAGTGGTTGGAGGCAGTAATGCTTCTGACTACCAATTGCTGGAAACCACAGTGAGGAGTGCTCTGTACTCAGGTCCTGCTTGTGGGTTTCCGAGAGGCATCTTTTTGGCCACTGTGATAACAGAATGCTAGAGTAGGCCCAGCAGGCACGTCTTATAAGGAAGGGCCTTTGCAACAGCCGTCTCCTGCTTACAGAATACGCTCCCCATTGAGTCCCACCTTGTGCCTACTTGAATATGCTTATAGTGCCAGGCAAAGACTTCTTGTTTTCCCCATGTATATAAAATTTAGATTTTAAAAAAATATATTCTCTGCTCTCTTTTATCTGGTTTTTATCTTAAGTTTTTTTTTAAATGCTGCACTTCATCTTAATGTATTTTTATTGTGCTGCTTTTACCACGTTTTTATTTTGTGAGCTTCTTTTTGTTTTAGGGCAGCTTATAAATCAGGGTCAGGGGAACTTTTTTTGGCAGCAAGCCATGTTTGACATGTGGACAGAGCCTCCCACCTGTCAGTCACCTGATATTAATATGATGTCAGGTGATGCTGGGCTTTGAAGCTCCAGTTGTTGGAACTTCAAAGTGCAGCAGAAAGTTGAGAGGAAGGGAAAGTCCTGTTGTGTGAGTGGAACTGCACACACAGTGTTAGCTACAAACCTATGTAATTTTGCCAAATACATACTGTACACATTTTTGCAAGCAATTTCCCCTAATATTTTATTCATGTTATTTTCACTGATAAATGCATTTTTATGTACACAGTACAAACAAAAACGTCTGGGTTAAAAAAAAACCCCATAAAATTTATATACTCCTTGATTGGGTTGGTGAGCCCTCAAAGCAGTTTTTGTCTCCCCACTCCAGCTGAGAGGCAGGCAGTGGCTATTTGACAACATGGAGCTTCTGAACAACTGGAGGGTAGCCCTAACAGGGATATCTAATGGGGAACAAGGACTGAGAAAATATGTAGAAAATCCCTTAAATATTAATATGCACAAAAAATGACTTCAAGGCTGTAACTTCCTGGTGTTCAGTTCTGGAGACCACACTTTCAAAAGGATATCCACAAAGTAGAACAGGGTTGAGAAAAGGGGCAGCAAAGGTGGTCAGCAGCAACGAAAACAAATCCTATGAGGGAAGTTTGAAGGAACTGAGTATGTTTCGCCTGACAGCTCTCTTCACATAACCCTGAAAGGCTGCCATGGGCTTAAACTACAGAAGGTCAGGTTTTGGTTGAGGATCAGAAAACACTTCTTGTGGGTAAGAGCAGCTTGACAATAGAACCAATTATCCAGAGGTGGATAGAATCTCCCTCACCAAAAGTCTTTATGTGAAGGCTGGGCAGCCATTTATTAGGAATGCTCTACCTGGGCAGGGGAGGGGGTCCTTATGTGCTATCATTCTGTGAAATCCATGGAATTTAGCAGCACTTGACTATCAGGATTGTGCCCTGCCATAGAATAGCAAGCATAAGCACATAAACTTCCATGAAACAATGGTGCAACCACTGTGTAACAACTAGCAAAATGTTATTTTTTAAACAAGTAGGAAAGAGGGTTGTTGTGGTGTCTTAATATAAGGCTGTGTGTTGAGTCTAATCAGTGACACAACAATTTGAAGCAGTACAAGATTATGCTTAGATTTTATGTACAAAAATGCAGTTTGGTGTTTTTTTTCCTGGTTGTATGGGGCCTGTGGATGAGATACTATATATAATCTCCTGTCTTTTTTCATCTGCATATATATGTGTAATTTATTTTTAGGGTCAGAGAGCGATAAAAACAATAAGCTGTGTTTGCCACATACGATACGGATTTGCCTCAGAAAATTCTTAGGATTGAAATCCCATAAAATCCCCACCCATGAATATTCACATCAATGGATTATAAATGTTACGGAGAGATTTATCGCATCAAGAGGCAGAATGTGTTGAAAAGGACTACACATGACTAAAAAGAAAACCTGGTGCCTTTTGACTCTGCTATTACATAAATAGCTATCTGCAAACCTAGTCTGAATGAATCTGATCTAATTTTCTCATAGATATTTAAATATAGATGAGGATAAATTTACACTTGAGATATTTGGAGGATTTTTCTATTTATACCATGTGTTGTATTTCAGTAGGAAGCAGCTCATTAAATTCCAGCAAAGCACATGTTTAAATATCTCCTTGAAATGAGGGCTCTTGCTTCTGTTAGGCAGAACCACCATCAACACTAAATAGTCAAGATAACAGGATAAAAACATGGGCATTGTTGATTTAGGCTACAGTGCTATGATCTGTGGCAGGACAATCCAGGGGTCAAAGGATGTTCAGCTCTCCCTCTCCAAGCAAGGCTAGTGTAGAAGGTTTGCATGGTCAGCACCTGCCAAGGCCCAAATGCCAGCAGGCACCTGCACCAGGTATAGGGGGTGCTAGCAGCTCCATCCCTCTCAATATTTTGAATTGGGGCCCAGCTCTCCCCAATATTGAGGGGGTGAACATCCACCGCCACTGCCAGGCGCCCTCCGGGCGTATCATCCCCTACCCAGGAGCAGGTTCGGACGAGCAAGGGCGAAGATCGCCCTACGCGTATCCTCCCCCCCCCCCGTGCATGCTGCAGGGAGGAGGCAAAGCGTGGAGCCCAGCACCGTGCTCCTGCTCCTCCCCACGGTATGTCACACTGGGTGGGACACATCACGTGATGCACCCTCCCCAATGTGGAGGGCAAGTTGGCACCTCTGCCAGTAGGGGGTCACTGACAAGAGTCACCTGGGCCTGTTCCTCCTCTTCAGTATTGCATCCTGCTACTTCACCCTCCTCTCTCTCTGGCTCAGGGATGAGAAAGCAAACAAGAATGGTGATCGTGGTGAGGAGGAGGAACTACCACTGCCTGCTTGTTAGTTGGCTTTGTTTGATGACAATGATGAGCCAGAGACGGAGCTGTAGGTGGCAACAGTGGCAGTGAAGGGGTAGATTCATTGAGGAAGTGGAAGAGCACTGAGGATGTTTTGCCCAAGTGCCCTCCGAAACCTTGAATCAACATTGTTCTCCAATGTGGAGAGAGTAGTCCATCCCCGGAGAGAGAGAGAGATCCAGCCTCATGAGGCCACCGCCTCCCGACACCAGAGAGATTGCCACAGCCCTTGGATTAGCAAGCTTAGGGGCAGATCAGGGGAAGGTATGGATCTCATTCCTCTGACGCTATCTGAAATGGTGGTGTTGTGGATATGTAATCTGCCTCCTACTGGAAACATCACCACCACCACCACTGAAAACAGAGCTGTAGACTTCCGGTGGAGCTGCAGCCATCGTCGGATCGCGGAATTTCCCTCTTGGGAGATCCGAGCGTACTGAGGGGGAAAAAGGGGTCGCGCAAAGGCTAAAGCGGACCCGGTCACCTCAAGGGGGGTTACCTTGAGGGTCAAGGCACCCGGCAGCGTCATTTGCTGCACCCCGAAACCCAAGGTTTGAGCATAAACTTTGGGGGAAAGGGTGAGAAGCGGACGCGAAACGGGAACATCGCACCCCCCTCGGCGGCGCAAAGCCTCGAGATCCGGATGAAAGCAGCCCGCTTCCAATTTAAAAGATTAAGAAATAAAGAAGAGCGGGACAGCGAGAAAGATCGGAGCTGCCTGCATCTGAAGAATTGGCACGGATAGAATCTTGAATGGGAGTAAGAGACGCAAAAAGGGAGTCCGTCCTTACTCTGGCGTAAAAATGGCGCTGGGCATGACTGTGCAAGGCGAACAAAGAATCGACGTACCTGTGAAGTGAGTAAATATTTTTTGGACTGATCACCCGGGAAGGCAACGTACCGGGCTGATCGGAAAGTTGAAATAAAAGAATAAGAGAGAACTTAGAGGAAGCAGAAACCAAAAGATCTCATGGGGGGGAAAGCCGCTGTACTAGCGAATGGAGGCTTGCCGCGGTGTTAGTAAACGGGACAGTGTAAGCGAGAGGAGAAGGAGCTGGCGGCACGGAAAGGAAAGGCTGTTTCTGATTTATGAGAACTTTACAGAGCCCCGAATCTGCTTTGTTGAGGCCCTTGGAGACATTGAAAACATATAGTTCCCCCCCCTCTCTAAAAGAACGAGAAGATTAAACCGGCAGGCGTGAGAAGACTGATCTGGCAGACGAGGAAAAGAATTTAGGGGTATCGACCCTGTGGATTATAATTTACTTTTGCGTTGGGCTGATTTAAAGTTTAGGGGTAACGACCCCTTGGATTACAAACATCGCTTGACCATCGCAGAGGGATTCAAGAGAACTGCGGAGAAGAACGGAGAACATAAACTGCCGGACTGCTGGACTGCTGGACTGAGCTTTTGGGGAGCTTTTAGGGAGGGAGGGGGGGTTTTTACTTTGCAGGTGGACTATCGTCTTTTTAAGGACAATCTCCTTAAACCGACTGTTACTGGGAAAAACTGTTTGGGTGGCTTGCAGACTTCTTAGCGTTTACAAAGTGGCGAAGAAAGGGACAGGTCTGAAACAAAGAAACTGAAAGTAACTTTGGGAAGCTTCGGGAAGCTGGTGAACAAAGAAATCGAAAGTAAAGTGAAGGGACTGCTGGACTGAACGTTTGTTAGACGCTCTCCATAGGTTATTTGGCGCCACCTATAGGCTCAAATTAGGTTGCAAGGTGAAAATAATAGAGAAGTGAGACTAGAGCCCCCTGGTGGTTGGAAAAATAATAGCAGAAGTTTAAATTAGGAATTAAAATGAAGGGAGTTAAAGGGAGTGCAACACCAGGTGATAGAAGACCTTCAAAACAAGAGGAAGGAAAGGAATGGGAAAATCTATTATCAGAAATTAAAAAAGAGATAAGACAAAGTGAACAGAATATTGAAAAAAAAATTGTAGACTTGCAAGAGTCAATGGATCAGAAATTTGAGAAAGTAGTAGGAGAGTTGTCAGAACAATTAAAAGATTTATCCATTAAATCTAAGACAATAGAAAGTTCAGTAAAGAGAGTCCAGAAAGAAGTTAAACAATCAAAGAAAGAAACAGAAAAAGTAAAAGAAGACATAGGAGACCTGAACAGGGTCCAGGAAGAAATGCTGGACAATATTGCTATGTTAGAACTTAGGCAAAAACAGCTTAATCTTAAATTTCGCGGGATTCCGGTGGAAGCCAATGAAAATATAAGGAGAAAAATAGTGATTGAACTAGCCAGATGGTTAAATACCAAAGAAGAAATTGTGGAATATTCTATTTCAAATGCTTTCAGGATTGGGGTAAAGTCAGCGAAAGCAAGAGCGAGAAAACTACCAGGGGATTGCTTGGTAATGTTTAACTCGATGGATATTAAGAATGAAATTTTGAAACTAAGCTATTCTCAGAAGCTAATAATAGGAGGAAGGGAAATAATTATACATAAAGAAATCCCCACAAGATTTTTGAAAAGGAGAGAGCCGTATCAAACATTGGTAGGAATTCTGAGGAAAAAAGGGATAAGTTTCCGATGGGAATTCCCTGAGGGACTTACCTTCTACTTTAAAAACAAGAGATTTAAGATTAAGAGTCTGCAAGAACTAAAGAAGTTTACAAGACGGTATCCGAAAGAGCTGGGACTGGAGGAGGATAAGAAGGAAAAGAAGGCGAGAGAAGCAGTAGAAGGAACGACGGAGGAAGGAGCAACAGGAGGAGTAGAAGAAGAGGAGGAGGAAGAAGAAGGAGAAGGAGAAGGAAGTGGTCAAGAAAGTGAAGAGGGAGAAGAGGAAGAAATACAGGAGAAAGAGGATCCGGAGAACATCAACACCTAAGAAGTATAAACAAAAAGACCTAAAGGACAAGAAACTCGGAAAGGAGATATGATTTTAAAGCTTCAGTCATGGAATATAAATGGTTTAAATAATAAATGCAAAAGAAATAAAGTTGAGCATGTTTTGAATAAACAAAAGTTGGATGTTATATGTCTGCAAGAAACCCATATTTCTAGAAAACACAGAAGAATTTTGATAAATAAAAAATTAGGCTTAGATTTCGTGACAGCAGACAAAAAGAAAAAACGAGGGGTGGTTTTTTATGTAAAACAAAAGCTGGAACCCAAACTGGTTTATAAAGATGAAGAAGGAAGAGTAATAATTGTGCAAATAATATGGCAGGGAGAAAAAATACAGTTAATAGGAGTATACGCCCCAAATAATAAGAAAGCTAAATTTTATAAAAAACTTGAAGAAATATTGTTGGAATATGCTGATCAAAAACAAATCTTAATGGGAGATCTGAATGGGGTAGTGACTCCAATGATTGATAGAACATCAAGAAGTTTGGGTGCAGAAGGCAAACTACCAAAGACCTTCTTCACATTGGTAAATAATCTAAGCCTAATAGACACATGGAGAGTAAAACACCCAATAACAAAACAATATACACACTTTTCACAGCCCAATCAAAGTTCAGGAAGAATAGATTACATCTGGGTTACCAAAGGAGTGATGTCAAGAGTTAACAAAATAGAGATCCAGCCGAGAACCTTATCAGATCATAATGCCATATACATGGAGTTGAAGGGAGAAGGTGCCAAGAGTAAATGGAGAATGAATGAGAGCTTATTTAATGATGAAAAAGTGGTAGAAAAAGCAAAGAATGTAATAAATGATTATTTTGAATTAAACGCAAATAAAGGAACAGATTTGAATATAGTTTGGGATGCTAGTAAGGCGGTGATAAGGGGCTTTATGATTGCGCAGGAAATTAGAAGAAGGAAAGAAAGAGAAAAGAAGAAGGAAGAGATTCTAAAAGACCTAGAAGACAAAGAAAGGCAATTAATTGTAAAACCAGGAAATGAGGAACTGAAACAGCGTATTAAAGGACTAAAAAATCAATTTGATACATTAATAAACCAGGAGATCGAATGGAAGTTAAAATGGCTGCGGCAAAAGAATTTCGAACATGCAAATAAATCAGGAAAATTATTAGCATGGCAGCTTAAAAAAAGACAAGAGCAGAACATAATAAATAAAATTAAAAAAGAAGAAGTTGTGACAGATAATCCAAAAGAAATCAGAAACGCTTTTCAGGAGTTTTATAAGAACTTATACCAGAGGGAGCAAGAGAAGGAAGAAGAAATGGACTTATACCTAGAAGAGAATAAACCAAAGAAAATCTCAAGAGAAGACCAAGAACAACTAAATGCCCCAATTACAGAGGAAGAATTGAAATGTGCAATACAGAAATTAAAAGGGGGGAAAGCCCCAGGCCCTGACGGCCTTTCGGCTAAATATTATAAAGATTTGGCACCGCAACTAATACCAAGATTATTGGAAGTGATGAATAAGATCTTAACCAGTGGAAAGGTTCCGGACTCCTGGAAAGAGGCATTTGTGACGTTGATCCCCAAACAAGGCACAGATTTGTTGAATGTGAAAAATTATCGGCCGATCTCATTATTGAATTTAGATTATAAATTATTTACAGACATATTGGCAGGGAGGTTGAAAAAAGTCTTAAACACAATAATTCATAAAGATCAAATGGGGTTCCTCCCTGGACGCCAAATGAAAAACAACATTAGAACAATTGTCGATCTAATTGAATATTTGGATCTAAAAATAGACAAGAAAGCAGCCTTGGTCTTTGTCGATGCCGAAAAGGCATTCGACAATGTATCATGGCAGTTTATGATAAAGACTTTAAGAAAGATGGAGGTGGGAGCTGAATTCATGAATGGGATATTGGCCATTTACAAAGAACAAACGGCAAAATTGGTGATCAATGGCACATTAACAGACAAGTTTGGGATAACAAAAGGAACAAGACAGGGTTGCCCGATATCACCGCTCTTATTTATCATCGTTTTGGAAATTTTAGCAAATAAGATAAGGGATACAAGAAATATTAAGGGAATTAAGATCGGTAAAAGAGAATTTAAAGTGAAAGCATTCGCGGATGATATGGTGGTGACACTGGAGGAACCAACACAAAGTCTGGGGAAAGTGTTAGAAGTGATGGAGGAGTTCGGAAAGTTAGCTGGCTTTAAGCTAAATAAAGGGAAAACAAAGATACTGGTTAAAAATCTAGATAAAAAGGAAATTGAAGAAATACAAGAAAAATATGGCATTTTGATCGTTAAAAAGGTAAAATATCTGGGAATCTGGTTGTCTCCAAAAAATATAAATTTATTTAGTGATAATTATGACCCAACATGGAAAGAAATTAGAAAGGATTTAGAAATTTGGAACAAATTAAACCTATCACTGTGGGGAAGAATAGCAAGTGTTAAAATGATGGTTCTACCAAAACTCTTATTTCTCTTTCAAATGGTACCAGTTATTAAGGGAACAAGCCAGTTAAAAGAATGGCAGAAAAATTTGTCAAAATTTATCTGGCAGGGCAAACGCCCGAGGATTAAACACAAATTATTGATAGATAAAAAAGAGAGAGGAGGGTTTGGACTGCCAGATATAAAAATTTATTATGAATCTGCGTGTATGATTTGGTTAAAAGAATGGATAGTGTTGAAAGATAAAGAGTTGTTAGACCTGGAAGGCTTCAACAACAGATATGGATGGCATGCCTACCTCTGGCAGGACAAAGTGAGAGTTCATAAAGAATTTCTGGCACATGTATTCAGAAAACCACTGTATGAGGTGTGGCAAAGGCATAAAGATTTGGTAGAAAGGAAAACACCTAGGTGGTTGTCCCCAACAGAGATATTGACAATAAAAAAAATTTATACAGAAGAAGAAAATTGGATAACTTATGAGGATTTATTAATTGAAACAGAAAAAGGGTGGAAAATAAAACCGTATGACCAGGTGGCAGGAAACTTGACTGGGTGGATCCAGTACCACCAGGTGTTTAATCTATTCAATGAGGATAAAAGAAGAGGTGGTTTTGACATCAGAAAATCGAAATTCCAGATGGAAATATTAGAAGGAAAGGAGAAATTACTCTCAAAAATGTATAACTATTTCCTAGAATGGTATACAAAGGATGAAGAAGTGAAGGAGGTAATGGTGAAATGGGCTATGGATGTGGGTCATAACATACAATTGGAAATGTGGGAAAAACTTTGGAAAGAGCATATGAAATTTACAGCCTGCATAACTTTAAAAGAAAACATCATGAAAATGATGTACCGATGGTACTTAACGCCGGTAAGATTAGCAAAAATGTACAGGAAGCATGATAAAAAATGTTGGAAATGTGAAACGAAAGATGGAGAATTTTACCACATGTGGTGGACATGTGAAAAGGTTAAAAAGTTTTGGGAAACAATCTATAATGAACTAAAGAAAATACTTAAATATACATTCATTAAAAAACCGGAAGCCTTCCTAATTGGCTTAGTAGGGGAGGAGATTAAAAAGGAAGACCAAAAATTCTTTTTATATGCCACCACTGCGGCACGAATGTTACTGGCGCAAAATTGGAAAGTAAAAGAAGTACCTACAATAGATGATTGGAAAAGGAAATTATTAGAATATGCAGAATTGGCGAAATTAACTGGAAAAATAAGAGAGCAAAGAGATCAGAGGTTTCAAATGGAGTGGAGTAAATTTATAAACTATATGAAAGAATATAAAATCTGAAGGCATTTACAGGTATGAAAGAAATCTTGCAGCAGAGGGAAAATATGGTAAGAGATATAACTACAACAAGAAAACAAAACATGTATAAAAGAAGGTAAAGCGAGTGAAAGATGAAAAATTAGAAAACCAGAGTAAAGAAGGAAGGAAGTCCAAAAAACTCGGCGGAGTTTATGTAACATTGTGAACATTTGTATGATGACTTGTGAGTGTTTATTTCTTTTGATGAAAATAAAAAGAATTTGCAAAAAAAAAAATAAAAGAAAAAAAAAGAAAACAGAGCTGTAGCTACAGGGGGGGGACCAGTTTTTTTTGCCTTAAGTGAAGCCTCCAGATGGGTGCCATCGAGGCTCCCAGCCTGTGTATGTTTATGTGTATGTACATGTACATGTATGTGGGTGGGTGTGCCAAACTGGGTCTTTAAAGGAGGCGGGAGGAAAAGCAGCATTTCATCCTCCCTTCCAATCACATTCCTGACAGAGCTCTAGATATGGCATGTTGTCCATCTTTGGTTCTCCCTCCATCATCCCCTTTGGATTGCTGTGTTTTAAACCATTTTTACTTTAAACAGCAGCCCCAAGTCGCATCCCACGCTAAGCAGGAAACTTATGGGGATCTACTTTGATCCTCAGGGTTTTGTTTTGTTTCCCTCACAATGACTAAAAGTGCATATTCTTACTTGTCATGGTAGTAACAGTTGGATACAGCAAAAACTCTTGAGAGAAATTACTGTGCTGTTGTTGTTTTTTACTGTGTACGTAAAATATAACAATGCTGTGAATAATTATTTGGAACTTCTACAGGGTTATTTTTAGTGCTACTATTCTAGCCAAATCATAATTTTAAAGCCACGTGTCTGGAACAATTGTGTGGAGGTTCAGAGCAATTTTTTGTTACAAGTCTTGTTGCAATAGCCGACACAGATGAATTTATTTTTGTGAGCAACTTTTTCCTCTCAATGTGGTTTTTTTTTTTTTTTTAGTGGGCAAGGGGGACTCAGGTTTGTTTCCTTACTTTAATGCACGAGGAACACTTAGTAATAGTAGGTTTGAATAGATAAAGTTGTGTCATTGCACAAAAATAACGGAGTAGATTTTTTGAAGCTTGTAGTCTGAAGTTCATTTACTCTGTTTTCAAAAAAAAGCTCAAAGGAGTTCCAAAGAATGTTGTGTGCATTGATTTTTTTAAAGCAGTAAAAAACAAAAAATGTAAACTTGTATTTAATCTGCCTAAGTTTAAAGGGGAAATATCAAAAGACTGAAGAGAATGTATAAATATGTCACCTTACCTTATACCAGGGGTAGGCAACCTAAGGCCAGTGGGCCGGATGCAGCCCAATCGCCTTCTTAGTCTGACACACGAACGGTCCAGGAATCAGTGTTTTTACATGAGTAGAATGTACCCTTTTATTTAAAATGCATATCTGGGTTATTTGTGGGGCATAGGAATTCGTTCATTCCCCCCCAAAAAAATATAGTCTAGCCCACCACATGGCATGAGGGACGGTGGACCGGCCCACGGCTGAAAAAGGTTGCTGACCCCTGCCTTATAGTGTGAGTTTTTAGTTTTTGATATACAGCAATATACAGGGTTGTTGTAACACTTTGAGTAAGCCTCCTTGAGAAGCTAAACAGAAGTGCTGGTCTGATTCACATAAACAATTATTTCAATGTGGTAGCAAAAGCAACATGAAAAAAGAAGTTTCCTTTTGGTGCATGTGTGGATGTACTTTGATTCAAAAATCACATCTTTACTGTCTTGCCATAACACCCCCCCCCACACACACGTTAAAGTTTTACTGGCTTAAAAACAAAACTATCTCAAAGCTGCGAGATGGGCACAGTCCAAAGGTACAAGGCCTTACACACCCCAATGTTCATTTCGTAGTCATTCATCTCTGTGCAAGCAGCTCTTAAACTGCTCCAGCTGCAGGCGCTTGGGAGTCGTTAGCTTGCCGTTTATAATAAAGGGTTCCGCAGTCCTTTTATCTTAAGATTTTGGTTTTAATTAACTCTAGGAGCAATTACGTCCGAAAGACGCCCTTCCCAAAGATAAGAAGGCATACATCGCTTATATTGCAAAGCATCCCAGCTGACGCAAAACCGGGGAAACCAAAATGGGACGGGGGCACAGAGCGGGGGGGTGGGGTGGAGGAAAGAATGAGGGTCTCCGAGCAGCTCCAGGCGCTTTCCAAGCCAACGCAAACATTTGTTGCTACCCAAGCCAAGTGTGTGCCTGCCTGGGGGAGCAGCAGCTTCCAGTGACAGCGAAGCTGCTGAATAGCAATGAAGCCTGCCTTTCCCAGTCTGAATGCAGCTATTAATAGCGCTGCCAGAGCCCCCGCTCTTTCCGTCACGTGAAGAGAAGCGGGGAGTCAAGCGGGCGAGCGGGAGGCGGCTGCTCCTGCATTCTCCTCCTCCTTGTCACATTCCTGCAGTGCCAAAAGGACAAGGAGAGCGGGACGGGGACACACGCACACGCACACACACACACACACACACACACACCCTCTTCCTGTGGCGGTCCATACCGCCCCCCCTTGCCTCTCCTCTTCCATCCGCGCGCCCCTCACCCCGTCCTGGAAACCAGCCTCGGCTTAATAAGATCAATGTTACCCCTCCCAGCTCTGGCATTTGTATTCCCAGCTCGCGCTTCTAGCGGAATGGATGTGTAAGCGTGTGTGAGTGGAGGGGCGGGAGCGCGCGAGCGAGCGAGAGCCTCCCTGTGTGTACGCGCGCCCCCGAGCTTGAGAGGGTGGACCTCGCGAGTGCCCGCGCCTTTCCCGGACCCCCGCTGAGCTGCTCCCTCGTCTCGCCCACGGAGACTAGTTGGGGGCGCTTCTCGGTGCCGTGCCCCTAGCCCCAGTTGTCTCTTTCGGTTGCCTCAGCGCGGGCCCGGAGGTGTTAGGGGAGCCCCCGGGGAAGGATATGCTGGCAGCTCGGGGGCCCCTCCTTGTGACTTCTCTCTCCAGCCATGTGGTGCTTGCATTGTAACTCGGAGAGGACTCAGTCACTGCTGGAGCTGGAGCTTGACAGCTGGTAAGCCATTACCCTCTATTGGAAGCAGCAGCGTGGGTTTCCTAAAGCAAAAAGAGTCGAGCTTGGAGGGGAAGGAATTTTTTTTACTCTCTCTCCCTTTTTCTTTTTGGTTGCTTTGTGTTTCAGTTCCAGCCTCGGAACAGCTTTGTTTAAAATTAGTTCCGAACACTGGTTGTTTAGTGTGTTGGTGGAAGGAAGAGAGGACCGAGCGTGTGTTTAAGCAAGCAGGCGAGCAAAACGATCGGCTGCCGCACATACATACAATACTAATCCCGTGACACAAAGGGTTTTATAGTGCTCAATCTTGCGTACTTTTTCTTCCTTTTCCTTCCACTGTGAAAAGCTAAATCATTTTCTACAGAATTTTATTCTAGCTGGTATCCCAAATGCCAATGTAGAAATGACAGCTGTTGGTCACATAAATATGCATTCAGTTTTACTTATAAAAACTGAATGCATATTTAAAAATGCCACAGTATGTACCTTCCTGATTTTTTTCTGCACCATTGTATGCACGC
Organism: Lacerta agilis; assembly: GCF_009819535.1. Taxonomy (NCBI): domain Eukaryota; kingdom Metazoa; phylum Chordata; class Lepidosauria; order Squamata; family Lacertidae; genus Lacerta; species Lacerta agilis. The sequence continues at coordinate 75,292,030 of NC_046313.1, read as the reverse complement.
AAAGGGTTCAGTTTGCATATTGCAGGATGTAATAAACCCTGTTGCAAAGTTTTAAATGTTTTGCAAATGTGTCTTGATTACAGCCAACTGTAGCTTTGTTTCCAGTGTATGTTGTCATTTTAAGAGCCTTTATATACCATAGCTCATTTATTTGACTTTCAAAAAAACAAAAAAAAACCTCTTACTGCAATGCCATCTGTCCTTCACAGAATTCAAATTAACATCTTATTCATTTGAATATGGAATTTAAAGTTGTTTAACTCCTTAACCACACAGCTCTTACTTACAATATGAAACCAGCAGCAGAATCATTTAAAAGACATTACTTGTTCCATATATTTGCGGCATCTCAGTGCCTCCTCCATTTTTTCCTCACACAATACCTTTCTTATGCATTTTCATTATTCATTTAACAAAAACCCAGGCATTCTGAAGATAAATGTCAGTCTTTGCATCAATAATTGCAATGCTAAACACACTTTTAAAATGTATTTTTTTTACTGTTGGTGCCTGCCTTTCTCCAAGAAGCTGAAGGTGGTATACATTGCTTTCCCCTTCCCCTTTACCTTTACAACAACCCTGTGAGGTAGATTAGACCAATATAGTGACTGGCCCAAAATTGCCCCGTGAGTTTGGGGGCTGAATGGGGTTGAAAACCTGAGTCTCTCCAGCCCCAATCTGACTCTATAACCACTACACCACTGAAATCAGTGGGGCTTGCTTCTGAGCAAACATGGGCACAATTATTTTGTGCTGCTCTATGTTTTGTCACATTCATGGGATGTTAAAGAGAACATAAATCAGTGACTTCAACTATACATTGAGTTACAAATGCTGAGGGCCATTGGCTTCAGTTGAATTAAGCTTATGAAAATCACTACTGGGTTGAAAATGCTCAACCACTCTCACGGGGCCATTCATCTCCCACAAAAGGGTTGCATTTTTGAAAATGTTCCAGGTGAGTGTTGGAAGAAATTACCGGTACATTTTTCTGGGCGTGGTTTTTATCTATCATGGTAATGTGGTAAGTGGTTGCTATCTTTCTTTTCCTGGAAATATTTGTGATGGTTACAATAAGGAGGAGCAGCCTGTTGGTGTTCCTTAGTGAGAATGTGCCAATGGGTATGACACTACTTCACAGTGATATGAGACTTCTGCCATACCACTGGTATGGTGGTTTAAGATAGCTTATACCTCTTTGATTACATGCTTTTGTGAGAGAGGTGAGGACAATAATAGGGAACTAACTAGTGACAGATCATTGGAGGTTGTGTGGATTCTATTGTGAGTTTGGTGATTGTTTTGAAGCTGTTCTAGGTAGCATGTATGCATCTTCCAGCACATGGAACACTGTACGATTATGTTCTGTTTAACCAATGTAGTATATAGTGGGTGATTTACGAATATCAGTAAAATACAATTCATAAAAAACCACAGTGACATATAATCCACTTAATAATGCAGCATTAAACCAGTTTCAGCGCATATAAAGGTGTCAGGTGCCAACTCTAGGAGACCGAAAGCACCTCGGCCCCCTCAATATTTGTATTAAGGGAGCTGGGCCATCTTAATGTTGATGTGACCCTGCACTCGTTGCGTGCATGTGATGTCATGCGCTGTCTGGTCCAGTGGCCGGCTCCTCCAGAGTGCTTGGCCGCCTCCATTGCGATGTGTAACGCATGTGACAATTGGTACCAACAATGTAAGTACCACACAAGAGCATTCCATAATCATGGTGCCACTGTTGGGAAGGCCGTGCCTCTTATGGCAAGGGCATCCAAATAAAACTCATCCCTCCAGAGCTGGTTGACTGCATGTACTGGTCAAAAAAGATTCATAAGATGAGTTATTTTATGACTTATTTTGTTAAAAATTATTTTACTATTATTTTAAGAGGAGAAAGATTTAGGGAGCTTGCCTTGGGGAGAATGCTAAGTGTCTTGGGTGAATATTTCTTCTTGGCAGAACTGCCCTCTTCTACCAGATCATTTTTGTAATTGACATATTTTATGTTCCTTTCAAGAAGACTTGATTATATGTGGTGCTTGAAACAAAATGAATTATGAAGGATTTAGTTTATTGTCATTTGTTCTCAGGGAATCTTCTTCACTCAGGGAATAAGTTTTATTGCATCTAATGATTGAATTTTACAGAATTTAAACACAGTTGAGAAAAAGTATGTGTATTCTAGGCTTCTCCTTTTTGTATAATACTGTACTTAAAATAATATATTTATTTGTATGCAGCTTTTCCATAGTTCAAACCTCACTCAAGGCAGATTATAGCATTAAAAAAATGCATACAGTGGTACCCCTGGTTATGAACTTAATTTGTTCCAGGGGTTTGTTCTTAACCTGAAACCGTTCTTAACCTGAGGTACCACTTTAGCTAATGGGGCCTCCTGCTGCTGCTGCGCCGCCACCATGCGTTTTCTGTTCTCATCCTGAGGTAAAGTTATTAACCCAAGGTACTACTTCCAGGTTAGTGGAGTCTGTAACCCAATGTGTTTGTAACCTGAGGTGTTTGTAACCCGAGGTACCACTGTAATTACAAACATAACAAAAGTAGTCATAAACAGTAAATAAAACATCAAAAGTACACAACCAAATTAAACAATTTACACATAATAAGATCTAAAATAAAGATCCAGAAATTAATATTGATATTAGTAACAACAACCCCCTCCTCCCCAAAACTGCTAAACAATATTCCCGCTCAAGGGTCTGTTCAGCAGCTTCAATTTTTGTAACTGGAGTCAGTCAGGGTCCCGCTTTCCCAGGCCAGGTAGGAAAAGGCCTGCAAGGCAGAGAGCAGGTCTTCCAGGACTCACAGCCAAGATAGCAGCTAGTAAGAGCTTGTGGTTTAAATAATATCCGTTAATGTAACAGGTGATCGCTTCATCACCATCAGATGATAACAAAGCAGTTGTCATGTTTCTCTCAGAATACTCTTGATTAAGACCAGGAATGGCAGGCACTTGAGGAAGAGGATGTTGAATGGGAGTAGAGCCCAATTGACAGAGCCTGCATCCCCCGCCTCTGGACATGTGTGGCTTTGCTGTTGTACGAGTTCCAGAGGCTTCCTCTTCGCTGCTCATAGAAGAGAGAGGTCTGTCAGAAACTATGGAAGCCGCTTCTCTGCCAGAGGACATAGAGGGCTCCAGGACATGATCAGATATGACAGAGGATTGGGAGGTAAAGGCAGCTCTGCAGTTAGTTGTCTTCCATGGAGAGGTGGCTCATCAAGAGAAAAGGGGAGATGTGTCCCTATAGGCCAGTGGATCTCAAACTTTTTTTCTCTGGGCCACATTTTCAGAACAAAAAATTGCTCACCAATATTTTTTCATCTTGTTTGGGGCCATATTGGAATTGGAAAGCTTCTCACCACAGATCAAACCCACAGGCTGACAGATGTTTTCATCTCCAGTCCATGTGAAACGGACTCAGATAACTATCCATATATTGTTGACACACCTTCTTTTTTGGAGGTTTCCTTGGGCTTGCTACTGGTGTCGAATTAAACAAGTCTTCTCCAGCATGTTTGGACAGCGATTCTGAATTACTACTAGGATTGCCCTCAGTATCACTTGATGTGCTTGGTCTCATTTTGAAAAGATATCTAGCCATATTCTTCAAATAAAAAAAAGTACTTTATGTAATATGCATGCATGTAGGATGGAAAACTGCAACAGCTCTTCCGGCGGCGACGCCATCGCCGGGTGGTCGAAGGCTGCTTCGGGTCTGAAGCGCCTTGTCCATCCCGGGGGTTAGGAGCCGCGCTACCGCAGCGCGCGGCTCCGGTTGGGGTGCGGGAAGAGCGTCCCGCACCCTGGGCTCCCCGGCTGCGCCCGCGGAGGCTCCGAACCCTTCCCCTGCCCCCCTGTAAAGGGGGAGTGGGGGTGAAGGGACAACGGAGCCGGGCTTACGGGGATATGCCCCAACCGGGATGCAAATGCGGCGGCAAAGCCCGCGGTGAGCGTCTAAGTTCTACCTGTGAAGAATGGAGCTAAAGGAACCCGGTGGTCGTGAGTAAATAATCTTGGCAGAAATCGTGTTTTTGGAACGATCCGGGGGGAAGGAGAAAGGCAGCCTGCCTCCCTCCCTTCGAGCCTAAGAAATTAACCAATTTGAGGGATTGCTGCCACAGAACTGGTTATAAAGTATCTAAAATCGATACATGAGACTGGCAAACTTTTTTCTTGGGAAGCTAACTAGCGGAAAATATCTCTATTTAAAGTTGCGGTGTTTGCGCTCCAGCTTAGGAAAATGGCGACGAACAAAGAGACAGGAGAAGAAATATGATACCCACTTCCTCCTCCTCTGCCAGTATGCTGGGTTTCGTCCTTGAACTGGTATTGAACTCTGGACTAACAGATGAACAAAGGCTCACTGCCTTGAAGGTGGAACTAATTTACAGAAAAGTTAAAGTCTTGTGTGGGGGTCTGAAATGGAACCAACTGCCCACAGAGGAGGCTAACAAAACTTTTGACACTTTGGAAGAAAATCTTGTCAAAGAGCTGAGAGGATGGATGGAAAGATGGGAAGAAATGAATGAGCTACTTCGGAGAAGAAATTCGCTTGTTGGGGGTGGCAGTCCCAAGGCGATGTCAAGATTTGCTATATCCAGTCCCCGAGGTGTGAGCTCGGGGGCCAGGGACAGAGAATTAAGGTATTTACAAGAAGAAAAGGAATGCTACAAAGAACCGGAGAAGCTGAGAGAGGGAGAGTTGGATACCTCGGAGCTCGTGGCAAGGAGAGCTTTGGACTGTGCCTGGATCTGTGGACGTTGGGAGAGGGAAGTTGCATGGAAGTTCAGTGCTGATGCCATCAGGAGAAGAAGAATGGACAGAGGGGGTGTGGGGTGAAGTATTAAGTAAAATCTAAAGCAATCTGTTATGGTATTTTGAAATTGGAGGGTGAACACTGTCAACAATAGTTTGTTTTATTATTTGTTTGAACATGAAAAGAGATATTTCAAGTTTTTATGATATTAGCAGCAGTTCAAAGGATAGAAGAGATAGATTTGATGAGGACGATTTGTGAGGATTGATGAGGATGTAGTATAAATAAAGTCAATTTAAGTGGTTTAAGTTTATAGATTAAGACGATTAAGATTAAGATGAAGATTAAGATGAATGTTTTACTTTATATATATAATTAAGTTTAATTTTTTAAATGAAGAGGTTAAAAAGTAGATTATGGATATAAACTCGAAGGTGAAAAGGCAGGGGAAGTCAACTGTCAAGATTGGAAAAAGAAATTTTTTTTTTTGAGATGTCTAATTAAGAAGAAAAATCATGGCAATTTTTGTAATAGATGTGTAATTGTATTTGTTTTGTATGTGTATAAATGTAGGTGTGGTTAAGGTTGTATGTTGTTATAAGTAAAAATGTCAATAAATTCTTATAAAAAAAAAAGGAAAACTGCAACAGCCATATATTGCCCTGATTTCTGGCCAGCAGTAAGTTATTGACCTGATGATTTAATTTAGGGTGTTCAGGTTGGTGCTGTATTATGCAGTATCACAAATTCCTTATGGGTTATTGCTAATAGTGTTTTAGAGTTGCTTTAAAGCTAATATATAAATAAATTTAAAGAGGTCTCAGATTTCAACTTTTATTATTTCAAAAGGTTTCACAGTACAACAGATACCGCAGACCTCATTTGACACAGTGGTACACGGCGCCTGTGTTTTGAAATAGTTCGAATTTGCAGGAATAAAGCGAAACTAGTAAATTTCATTTTCAGTTACTTAGGCAGGTCATACAGGGCTGTTTCAGAAATAACTATCTTGGCTTAGTGATCATTGAGCTTGCATTTTCTCTTCTCCCTTTGCATGCATGCCAGAATTGGGATCTTCTAAGTTTATGAAATCATTTCCCTCTACATCCCAACCAGGAAATTGTGTTTTAATCTGGGCGTACTTGCCATAATATAAAATTGGATAAAAACTATAGTGTAATAAATCCTGGAATTTTTTAGTTCCAGTAACAGAGTAAAGGAGGCGGGAGTGCCTGGCCCAACTCTCAGCTTAATAAACTATGGTTTGTTTAATTGAGATTGCTCCATCTGAACCAGCCCACAGTCTCCTAGATGAACTGCTAACGACACTGGCTATTAGGCTGCTGGAAATAAAGAACCTTTAATAGTTCAGTTGCAAATCCCTTAATTCTGCAGTCTCTGAAGCACTATATCCTTCTAACCCAGGGGTCGGCAAGGTTTACCTTGCCTGGGCCGGTTCACTCCAGTGGAGATCCCTCCATGGGCTGGATTGTGTGCGTGCCTGAGCGCACGTGCCCGTGATTTCCGGCATCTGCGCAGACACGATTTCTGGCGCTGCGAAAACGAGTTGCACTAAACCGGTTTAGCACAGCGCGCGGGGACTCGCCAAGCAGGCTTCTCGGTTTGAGGGCAGCTCGTGGGCTGGTTAAACCACCCCTGTGGCCCATGGGCCTTGGGTTGCCTACCCCTGTTCTAACCTGTGATTGGTTTTTCCTTCTTCAGAAGATGAATGTATGAAAATATGCAACAGGAAATTAGGAAGAATGTATGAACAATCAGTTTTACATACACAAATTTGCATGTACACATCCCTTGGTACAATTTCAGCAACAATCCGTGAGGTAGGAGAAGATCAGCCAAGTGAGGTGTAGCCATCCAGGCACATCCTCCATCTCTATTTTTGTCTTTAGTAGATCACAACCTGATGCTGTGTGAACCGTGTGTATAACTTGAAAAACAAATTTTAAAAAGCACTATTGACAGTACGTATTTTTTAGTAAGATTAGGGGTTTATTTGCTTCTTCAAACCATCCTGTTATAGATGTTTAAGTGCACCTGTGGACTCAGTTAGCCTTGCTTACTGATCACTTGGATTTTTTGGGTTATCTCAGATAAATTTACCTTTTTTAGTAGAGTATCTTCATCTAGAGCTGTGTTTCCCAACTGGGAGCCATATAGCCCCCTGGTGGGATTTTTGTTAGGGGGGACAGACTTCTGTTAGAGGGGTCTGAACCTCAGATTTGTATTTTACTTATTGGAGGGGCAGCTGCCCCCCCCCTGGCTACATGTATGGGGGGGCACAAGAAGAAAACAAGGTCAGAAGGGGGCCATGGTCGGGAAAAGGTTGGGAAACACTTATCTAGAACAAAGTGCAAGAAGAACCCTTGTGGTGAAAGATATGTACTCTCAACTTGTTTTTTTATGTGAGTTCTTTAAAGAAGCAAAGGCCAGAACTAAGCTAGTTCAGAAGTGGCCAGACTCCAGAAATTCACACCTGATATAAGGTCTCATAAAAAGGTATATAAAACCACATCTAAACTTTTTGGGTCTGCGATTTGTAACTCTAGAGAAGCATTCAGAAGTTGTCCTAAAGGGTGCTGAAGAGTATAGCCTGTAGCTGTAGTTGCCAGGCTGTGGTGATCCTGCAAGTTAAGCAGGGTCATGCTAGGTCATTACACATGTACAGGAGTATTCTGAGACAAAGCTGCCGGAAGTAATGCAGTGATTCAGTTAGCAGCGCTCTTCCCTTCTGACTTTAAAGTGAGTTGAATTAGGAACATCTGTGCTTCCTCTTCGAAGGGTCTACCATTCACGTTGTTACTGATCATCTGTTGCTTCTAAAGATTCAAGAGCTTTTTCTGTAAAGGTATGAAATCTGGGATCCTGATCAAATGTCAGTTCATTTAATTACTTTTCTGAAGTGTAAATATAGTATAGATTTCACTTTCAGTTCTTTCACTATCTTGTGGTGTTGTATGATAGCATTAAAGAACTGGAGTACTGCTTATAAACATAGCATATACGTTACCTTTGGTAGTATTGCTTGTTGCAAAAAGTCTTGACCAGGGCAGATTTGCCAGGTTACTAGTTTTGCATTGTGGTTGTGTTGTCCTTCCTCTTAGTTGGGAAACACCATAGTTGTGAAACAGTGTGACATCAGTTTTAGAGGGTGTTTTTTCCAGTTGTAATAGCACTTGACAAGAGAGTGCTTTAGCAATCAGCCATTTGATTTTAGATTATACGAAGAGAAAACGTTTTCTGTGATTTTCAACCTGAGCAAAATGCTTCTAGCTGCTAAAAGCGAACCACCGCCTCTGTGTTTTCTCCGATAATTGGTCATGGAAACAGTTTCTCTGAATAGGTAAGAACAAGAAAAAAGAAACAAAATACTGTAAGGCACTGTGTGTGCAGATCCTTATTAACTGTGAGGTATCTGTTGGTTAATTAATTTTAAGTGGATAGCTCTTATGTTCTGGTATTTGCTATGGGTATCAAGATTCCTAAAAGCACTGAAACAGATGTTCAGGTGTTTGGGTTTTGTTTTGTTTTGTTTGTTTGTTTTCTGAAGAACATGTAAGCGAACATTCACTTGTGGCTCTTAATTAGTTTAACTTGTGTGTTTATCTGTGACACTCAGAACTCTTTTGGGTGTTGCATCACCTGTTTTCTGACCCAAAATTGGGGCTGTGATATAGAAGCAGGTTTGATTCTTAGTGACTTTCATTGAGTTCTCTGGGATAAAGTAAATTCATAGCTGCAGCCTCCTTTTCACTCAGGATGTTTGTTCCGTGGTAGGAAACAGGTTTTGCTGTTTACAGAGTGGTTTCTCGAATTCAGTCCTCTCATTTTAGGGATAAATTCAATTTTATGGGGATAAAGTAAATAGTTTTTCAGGACAATAAGGGAATCCTACAAGGGACTGCAGTAGATCTGCATGTACAGAACATACTAGAATTGCACATACAGCCCACTTGAGGTCCATCAACAACTGCTCCAGCTTAGAACTCATTTCTTTCACAAGTGAGCTTGTGGAAACTGCTGGGTTAGTTGATAAAACTGGCTTTACATTGTTTCATGGTAAAACTGTCCCTGTTCCCTAACTTTAAAGACTTGTTCATACTGGAATACTAGTGTGCCGTACATGATAGGTCAGTTGACCAGTCAAGAAAAAAGAGAAAAAGATTTGGATAGTTGTCCAATCAAATAATGCCAAATGTTAAAAGGAACAACTTTGGAATACATCTCAATTAGAACTCAATAAAATGCTTTATTTAGTACATTACTGCTACATGTGCCCAGCCAGATTATAGAATTAATCATGAAACATCCAACCTTTGCTTGTGGGAATGCCATTTACCTGGCTCTCTTGTACACATGTGATAGTTTTATCCAAAAATTATTCCCTTTTAGGAGAAAGTGTTTCAGAATAATAATCAAATAATAATAATAAAAACAATAAAAAATTATTTATATCCCACCCTCCCTGGCCAGAACTGGGTTCATGATGGTGAAATCACTATAACCAGACCCAAAATTAGCCCTACTATCATATTTTACTCCTCAGATTAAGAACATAACCAATAAAGACCTCATCCTCCATTTATTAGCCTCAGCTAGATTAGTGCTTTCAAAAAAATGGAAAACTTTAAATGCAAATCTTCTTGAAGCCTGGGTTTCTCAAGTCTGCTACATCATGCTCATGGACATGCTTATAGACTCACACCTTGTGTACGACAAGTTATTCTTTTATTGGCTTGGTTAAGACAATTTAACACATTTACACCCTCCATTGACTCATAGAACGTTATAGAGAGACACTTTTATTGGGTTGCCTTTCTTGGAATATCTAAACCATCCATCGCTATTTTTCTTTCTTTTCTGTACTACTACTAAGTGCTGCTTTCCTTGTATGGGTATGTTTTGTTACTTAAAATTATTTTTTATATAAAAAAGTCAAATGGTCAAGTATTTTTTTTTCTTTGCAAACATTAACTTTGTTACAGTTACAGGTGGGTAGCCGTGTTGGTCTGCCATAGTCAAAACAAAATCGAAAATTCTTTCTAGTAGCACCTTAGAGACCAACTGAGTTTGTTCCTGGTATGAGCTTTCGTGTGCATGCACACTTCTTCAGATACACTGAAACAGAAGTCACCAGATCCTTAAATATAGTGGGGGAGTGGGGAGGGGTATTACTCAGAAGGGTGGTGCAGCCGTTTAGAGTCGTCAACAGGTTTTCCACACTTATCAGCCTATCACCCATTCCCACCACCCTTCTGAGTAATACCCCTCCCCACTCCCCCACTATATTTAAGGATCTGGTGACTTCTGTTTCAGTGTATCTGAAGAAGTGTGCATGCACACGAAAGCTCATACCAGGAACAAACTCAGTTGGTCTCTAAGGTGCTACTAGAAAGAATTTTTGATTTTGTATTAACTTTGTTAGAACAACATTTTTATTGTTCAGTGGGGTTGTTGTTGTTTTTAGTAGAACAGAAACATTCTTTAATGATCAGTAGGTTTGATGCATATGCTGATTACAAAACAAATTAGTTCAGGTATTGTGAAACTGTGGGCAACATTCAGTGATGTCTGCCTGTTTGCGCAATGGAAATCTGCATGCGTTGCAGGACTTCAAGTTTCTCTTCTCACTCCTCCAGCTCCACCATGTCCCCTCAAAATCTTCTCCATAGGGTTCCCATGCAGCTATTGTAAGGGGAGAGGAGGAATAACCTCTGTTTCATAAGCAGATATCTGCTTATGCTACATTGGATCTCACACTATGAAATAAGCTTTTGTTTTTCTAAAAGACAACAACATGGAATTCTTAAATGTAACATTTAACATTATGTAGTTTCTGTATATGTGAAATATTCAGAGCTTATTTTTGAGGAAATTAAAAAGTAACAAAATAATTAACAGCAGTGGTGAAGAAGCCTAAGTCCGTTCACAAGAGGTAGCAGGCCAGTCTTTCAAGTCTCACCAGCTTGAATTCCCTTGTTCTTGCATCTGGCAAGACATAGTCACAGGTAACCCTTCCTAGGCAGCGACCTTTGCCTCTTACCACTTAGTGTATTCCTGTTGGGAAATTCCCACAGAGCTAACAGGCAGCCAGTAAGAGAGCTATGCTGTGCCAGTAGTTGTGCACCTAATTGCTGCGGGCCTAGAGGGCAAGCAGCCTTTGCCCCTGCCTTAATGAAATAAAAAGAGATAAGCTGCCACCTACACATTGCCATTCTTGGCTTCAAATAATAGCTGACAAGCCCGTTGGCAGCTTTCGACCAATATAGCGACTGGCGTGTCAAACCCTAATAGTGCACTTTCCTTCTTTTTTAGAAGTGCGTGCAAAGTAAACTGTTGCTTTATTTCTCAAAAAGGACTTGAAGTACATGCTGTATGTATGTGAGTGTGTGCAGCCTGGATTACCATTTCTAGGCAAAGTGCTTTTGTGAGAAGGACATTTGTATGGAGAAGCTGCTAGCAAGTTCTTAACCTTGCTTTGCCCACTGCTTTCTTCCTGTAACTCCCTTCCCAAGCTGCTTTTCTTCCCATCAAATCCATACAATGCACTTACAAAGTAAACACTCAGTCCAAAAGCATGCAGCTTGCATACCCCCTCAATGGTTCCGATTACCTGGTTTTTTGTGTGAGAGAGCATGGCAGCCACTTTTGGTGCCTCAATTTTTCCACAGAAAAATACACTTAGGGTGGGGGTGGGGCTATGATCTTGTTCAGGTCATGTGACTCTCATGGCATTGTGAACCTGGAAGATGCACATCCTGGTTTTTTACCTCAATGTGCTGGAGGGTATGAGCTTGAGGTTGGGGAAGTTACAATGAAAAGCAGCACACTGATACATCTAGGAACGCTTCATATTGTATATTGCCTCCTCTCAATATCGCTTCACTTAGCAGTAATATTTGTATAGTGGTACCTCAGGTTACATACGCTTCAGGTTACATACGCTTCAGGTTACATACTCCGCTAACCCAGAAATAATGCTTCAGGTTAAGAACTATGCTTCAGGATAAGAACAGAAATTGTGCTCTGGCAGTGCAGCGGCAGCGGGAGGTCCCATTAGCTAAAGTGGTGCTTCAGGTTAAGAACAGTTTCAGGTTAAGAATGGACCTCCAGAACGAATTAAGTTCTTAACCCAAGGTACCACTGTATATATATGTATTGATGTGAAACATGGCATTGACCCCCAACTTCCATGGGAGAAAGCAAAACGTTTTACTCCAGGGCACTTATAGAATGATGACCTATGGTATATATTACTTAAGTCTTCTATCGCTGCTAAAATGCACATCTTGCTATTTTACATAAAAATCTGTGGGGGCTTTAATAAAGATAAAATGGGTTTTCTTCCACATGCATGTGATTAACAAACTTCTCTGAATTTATCACTTGCCAGAGAATTAAAAGACCTCAAAAGCAGTCAAAGAATCTAAAGTTTTAGCTAATTGTAAAATATTCTAAATTCACGAGTTGGATTGTGTTGAAGTGAATATGAACATACATTTTTAACAGAAAAAGTTATGTTTTGTCCAACCTTTAAGTTTTTTGAACAGTCTGCAGTCTTGTACACATGTACAGTATTTGGGAGTAAGTCACATTGAACTCGGTTGGATTGAAATTCATAGGAGCAGGCTGCCTCTGCTGTTTCCACGGAGTTTTACTGAGCTGTACAACTGTTGTTTGAGGCTGCTTGTATGCTATTCATTTGCTGATTTCCTACTCACAGTTCTCTTGGCCTATGAATACAGGGGCATATAGCTTGGTCAAAACATTCCCACTAGCACTGTATCTTATAGGCATTCATTTTAGGCAGCAGAGAAGAAATTACTGTCAGAATGAACCTAGAAGCAGAATGTACTAACTTTATTTCATTTATTATATCCTGGTATAATTGCATTGTCTGGATGGTATATTTCAATACATGAAACATTAAATGCAGTTTAATTAAAGCTTAAAAATGAATTCCCAAAAGTACGCAATCTGTGTCAACTAGGAAAAGGGTGTTGCTGTGATGAACTGAAAAGTGTCACGGAGCTGAAAGCTTATGCTTAGCTTCCTACAAATACTAAATAGCAGCAAATTGAATGTTCTGTAGACAAGGGTGTCATCCATTGTTGCTTCCCACACTGACTGGCTCAACATAGCAGCTGAGTCCACAGTCAAGTGGAAATACAGTGTTGGCTGGTATGAGGGAAAGGATTATTTCACTTTGGAAAATTCACCCTCAGCTGTGTGTGCAGGTTACCATCTCTTTTTCAACTTCAGAGAAGCCAAATAATTCTCCTTAATTCTCAGAGTACACTTACCACAAAGATATTCAATGCAACGTATTCAGTGCAAATTGCCAGCTTAAATAAATAGAGGTTGTTTTAATAATACCACAGGCTGGGTTAGTTGTAGAGCACAAATACATGGCAAAATTATGCCTGAAATAGTTGAAAGTGGCATAGTGACTTAGAGACTGAACTGTGAGTCCCCATTTTCAAATCTCTTCTCTGCTGTGATGTTGCTAGCTGGCCTTCAGCAAATTGTTCTCTCTCAATCACAGTCCTTTCCATCTGCAATAAGTGGGATAATACAGGCTTACATTACAGTGTTGCTATAAGGATTACAACCAGATAATGCATGTGAAATGCTTTGGACACTCAGAGTTGCTATCCAAATTATTATTGTTGTTATTGCTGAGTTAAAACTTTGGACTTGCAAAGCATGTTTCGGTTTTTAAACCTATTATTTATTTATTTTGTTGATTTGTTTAACATTGTGGATTACATTTTAATGGGAATCATTGCTTGCTTTAAAAAATAAAATTACCTGTGGTTTTCTTCTTGCTCTTCTGTGTTGTGACGTCAGTGTTTCTAGATAGCTGTGTGTGACACATGTGATTAATTCAAACACCACACTTGCACTAAAAATACGCCATTTAATTCTGTGGGTGTGATACTTAACGCATACTTATTTGTTACAATATACTGTTGACATAAATGCTACCCCCTCCTCTTCAATTAGGGCTAAGAAGTGTTACCCAGCTTTAGTTGTTGCAGTACAAATAGTAGCTTGGGCTGTAAATGCTACAGTTGCATGCTGTGTATGGCAAATGGGGCAGACACATCTTTTAGATAATGGTGTCTCTGTGGCAGGCAAATGGTCCAATAACAGCTTATGGGCTGTTATTAGCTCCTCAACCATTCTACCCATACCCAATCCCTGCTCCACAAAGGCCGTGCTACAGATGTGCTTGGACGGGCAGGCTTCATATGGTAAGAAATGGCTTGCTGGATTAAGCCAGCACTTCTCTGCCACTGATGAGTCAGATGCTATGTGAAATTCTAAAGCAGATCATTCTGGAGAAAACTATCCATTATTTTTCTCCCTAGTATCTGGTCACTAGTGTTGTGCTGTCTTGGTTGACCATTAGCAGAGAATAGCTACTGCAAGACCTATACTTTGTAAAACTGTCTAACCCCCCCCCCCTTTTTGCACCAATCTAAGCAAGCAGCCATCTAAGCAAGCAGCCATTGAAACCACACTCTGCAATTCTTCTGAAAGTTCTGAAAAATTATTCTGAAAGTTAATTGTGCCAGCCACTATATCACAGCAGCTCAAGATTGCTGGTTTCTGAAGTAACCCTTTATAAAACTTTATTCTGTTTTTATGTATTTTCAACAATATTATATATTTAGGGTCCCTGGAGGCACTAGCAGCAAAGGACTGATGCAAAGACATGTAAGATGAATACATCAAGCAATATCCTGTCTTAAGGCTTATCCATACTTGCCTCCCCCCACCCCGGCTTTCTAAGCACAGGTCTGCGCTTTAAAGCTCTATTTCCAAGTGCTCACTTTTTTGCCCCAGAGCTTTCCCTTTGAAAACCCATTCTTTAAAGCTGAAGCACAACAAACAACAATTCAGGGTTTCTGTGGATTGTTGTTTGCTCCGATTCAGCTTTAAAGAGGGGGGTTTCACGGGGAAAGCTCCGGGGGGGGGGGAGCTCTTTGACACAGAGTTTTAAAATGTGGACTGTGCCTGGAAAGCACAGAGGCAAGCTAAGTTTTCATTATAGATTCTGTATTTTTGTTGTTTAGTCGTGTCCGACTGTATAAATACCATGATAAAATAAACATTATATTACTGGCCACTAAGGTTCTTTCTTCCAGACTGTTGCCATGAAATCTCTTTTACTGGCTTCACACTCAGTTCCAAAAGTTCTCTTATGCTGTTCTTGCTAGCCACAAAAAGGAAAAGCTATCTTGTAACCCCAAAGTGGTATTCTCCATATGGCTGCTAATAGCTCCAGAAAGGAAAAGGAAACTGCCAAACCCTGATCCTATGGTTTCAGGACTTTACAGAAAGGAGGTAGCTAGGTGTGCCTCTTGTCTAAAAACTAGTTCCTAATTCTTCTGAGGATAAAATCATATTTCTTTCTCACTATGGACTCCCTGCTCCATACTGGAGCTCTCCACACTTCACTACTGAGTATGTGCATAATTCTTAAAGGAGCATATGCATGTGGGTTGCACTTCTTCAAGTGCACCTAAGGTTAATGAGGCTTTTTTTTTTTACCTCTTTTTAGAGATGCCAGGCTCACTGGAATCAAGCCCTGATACAAGTTTTGAGAGCACATAATACTCACCATTGTAGGAGCCATTGGAATAACTTTCTCAAGCACTACTTTTGCCTTACGTACTGGCATGCCAGCATCTTTGTTGGAGAGGGGAGGAGATTTCCCCACCTGGATATGCATTGTTTAAAAGGGAGAGACAGTAAATGAACAGGATTAGAAGAGCTGGATAGGTAGAAAGAAGATTATGGATTATTGATTGGTGCAAAAAAAAAAAAAGTTTTTAAAAGTCTATTTTAACATAGACTTTTATGTTCTGAGCCAGTCAGGTGTGACCCAGCAGAAAGTCACCGTTGCTATTCTTTTCTGTTGAACACCACATCCCTTTGCCATATTATGAACTGCTTTTGAAAATTACCAATTCAAAAGTGATTTGCCATGTGGTATCAGGGGCTGCTATTTGAGAAACATATGTTTAAAGTCGTCTTTGACATGCAGAAATAGTTGTGTGTTTCTTTGGATAGTGGCCAATATTTTTATCCCTGCATAAGTATCCAAAATACACAGTCTTTGGATTATACATTTGTGGCCTTTCCATCTTTATGCCTTTCAGCAATATAAATAATTCTCTCTCTCTTTTGCAACACTTTTACGGACCTTTGATAGCTATACCAAACATAACCTTTACAATTTGACAGAAAGATCCCCTACTCCACAAGTTTCTTTTCAAGTGCAATGCGTATTCATATAGTACTTCTTTAGTTACGGTAATTCTTAGTAACACGGAGGGGGGAAATCAATTTGCAGCTGAAGCAAATTTCATAGTATTGGTTAACATATTTTATTATCACTTAACATGCTGTCTAGTTAAAGTACAGAGACTGTGTAATTCCTTACTTTATTGCAGGAAAACAAATACTGTAACTATGGCATATGATACTTAAAGAATAACTGAATACCTCTGGGAACTATTACTTATTATTATGCAGAATGTTGTTTTGTAAAAGCAACTAAACACATAAGCCTGACTTGGATAGTTTGGGATAGATGAAGGCAGAGTTACAAGTTGTTTAACCTTCACTGCCTCACCTGGAATCTGAGGGTAATCTCAACTAAGCTCTTTTTAGATGAGTATTTTTAGTTCTTAAACCTAAGAACTCACACATTTTCATCTAAAATTGAAAAGTTATGATGAGAGGCGTTTCCACCCCCCAGCCTAATCTCATCTTTACATGCTCCCAGTTATAAACTATGTTTTATTCATAGGTGCCTTAAGTTGGATGATTGCTTACTAAAGCCAAAGTTCAGTTGAAAATACATCTGATTCGCTAAAAGTGCTTTGCAGTCCACATGACATTATTCTGAAATTCTGGTCCCTCTGTTGAGGGAGAGATTCATGTGCTTACTGATGGGGAAAAATTGGGAATCTCAACCGAGTGCAACCATACGGACATCAGATGTAACATTTACCATAAACTCATCTGGCATCCAGTAACCTTCCTTGCTGTTTCATCTCTTAGAAGAGCAGTATCTTGTTGGGATTTGGCCTTAAACAATTCTCGATTAAAACTCTAGCTGATATATGGTCTTACCGTGATGTGGCTTTGATGGTTTCCTTTCTTTGGCTTTGGCACAAACAGCTGATCTTGTGCATTTGTAAGGAAAAGAAGCTGGCCAGTGTTTTTCTTGCTGATCTAAGCCTTTTAGATAATGCATAGAAGTGGCATTTCATCTGCCTATGGACTCTGAACTCAGTGCCCTCACAAGCAGATTAATTTACTGATAAAACCGTTGCAGCCTTTGAACAAAATAAGCAAAAACCGTTTTCCTGTTTATTCAATCTCTGTCTGCTAAATCAAGAGTGGGCAACCTTTTTTCTGCTGAGGGTGCATAGGAGAAGCCAGAGTCTTTTTGTTACTTTTGCCCCCCTAGCCATCCACATTAAATTAGGCCAAGATGTTGCCCAGTCCATCCTGACATAAACCATGCTTAAGATACTAAGGTACAGTATGTCATATCAATGTTGCTTGCAATCTTTTTTTAGCTCATGTCGGCAGAGATAGACTGGGATCTACCAGTAGATATCTGGGTATTTTGAAGTATAGTGTCCTCCTTCCTTAATTGTACTGCTGAAATGAAGAAACTGAGCAGGTGCAGTAAGCTGGAGTGGAAGGACTGTGAGCTCTGTTTAGTTCTGGCCTGAAAATTCCTGGTCTCTGAATTCTTTTGCTCCAAGTGTATGTCTTGCACACCCGATTCTGGCTGGTGGGTAAAAGAGTAGATCCTGCAAGAGTAGATCCTGGAAGCTAGAAGTCTGCCTCTGACAGTCTTTGTCCTCTTTGGTCAAAGGAGTTGGTCAACTAATGTGGAGGACGTATGTATCACAGGTTTCAAGCAAAAGTTCTCCTCTGAGAAAGTTGGAATGCATGAACAGTACTCATGCTTAAGTATTGAAAGTAGTCAACTGCATTTAATAGGAGGTCTTTCCTCCAGCCTGTCAGAAATTTGATAGGTTTGCTTCCTACTGGGTGAAAAGGGGAACACACAATCTGTTGGGAGTGCTGGACAAGAAGACTCATTGAATGATAACTCACGTGGTTTATCCAGAGCTCCCATCTCTCATCTGCCTCAGTTCATGGAAAGCACAATTGATACAATTCCATGTGCTCCGTAGGCTGGGTGACTACTGCAGAGTGTCTAGCTTGCTGCCTGCATCAAGCTGAGTTAGTGCCAAATCATGAATTGAAATCATAAGTTTCATTTATGTTGGTTTCTGTTTGCTTCTGCTGCTCAAGTGTTTCCTCTCCTCCCTCCCCACTTCCCAACTTCTGCTATCTCAGAAGTTTCTAAGTATAACAGCTGTTTCCATGGCTGCCATACTTTTTGTTTATAGCCACTTCAAGAGAGTTTCATTTCTGGTCACTGACACTACAGTAGTTTCCTAAAATTGTACCAGCCAAGAGGTCTTAAACCTATTATAAAATCATTGTTAGAAGCAGTAGGACATTTTGAGGCGAGTAGAAAACTGTTCAGAATCTTTTAGCATTTGTGTATGTCAGCCTAAAGACTTGGTTCTGGGAATTGTAGTAGTGTTGGGCCATCATCGCAGGAAAATATACCAGAGCAAACATTTGGGATCGGTTTGATTAATCAAGCACAGTCTTTGACCCGGAAGTTTGTTTGAACGGACAATGACTTTTTTGTTAATAGGTTTATGGTTTCCACACAGCTCATTGTTGCACAATGTGCGCATGATCATACAGAAAAGAACCTTGGCTTCCTTCCTGACATTTCTAGTAAACTTAAATGACCTGATGTTACTCTGCATAAGGGGTTTTTACTTTTTAATAAAGCCTTTACCTATGGGTTACTTTAGGAACATGATCTTAAAATTCCTAGATTCTTTAAATGCTGAATGCTTTGAAATGTCTGTGTTTAGGAATATTACAGTGACTGGAACACTGAGTCTGAAAATGATTGTTTATGATGCTCTGAAACTATATTTTCTATGATAGGCTACATTATGATGGTGGATTGTATAGACTTAAGGAGGAAGAAGACAGTATGGCAGGAGCAATGGAGTTGTTCAAAAAGGATTTACATAGTCAAATGGTCTTTTGCCAAAAACAGAGCAGACACTTAGACTTTAATACTTTTCACATTTTGAGAGTAAATGATATTGAGCTTAGTGGTACTTGGTTCATACATAGAATTGGGTTATTAGGCATTTACAGCACCACAGGTTTTCTTAATTATTCTGAGCAACAGGTTATCTAGATCAGTAGCAAAACAGGGATAAATAAATTCTACCATGTTACTTTTCTGTGACCTACATTTATTATAATGCTGCATTTATTATAAATTTGGATCTTTGAGACCAGCCCTAAAGCTCATTGCTCCAGCACAGAAGTGTGTATACCCTATCCTACAATTGGCTGCTCCACTGAGACGCCCAAAAGACTTAATCATAGTATGTTACAGTGATACATTGCAAATATGCAAGCATAAGTGTTTAGCAGGTATTTTGACTCAATATAGTCAATATTTGATAGAAAATTTGTTCATCTGTGTAGAAACCTTAAACATAAAAATCAGGTTTGTGTTAGGTTGTGGGTGGACACAGCAGACGACACAGTGATTTTCAGGCAGCTCTTGTTTATTCTCAGGCTGGAACAGAAGTGAGCTGAAGGGCTCAGCAGCCTGCTTATATAGAACTCAGCTACAATGCAACAGTAACAACTTTCTATAGTTACCCAATCCCTGAATGTCACCTTTCAATCCTTCATTTGCATATGCGGACCTGAGTGAAAACTGCAGCAGAATGAACTATATACACACACCCCTAGTGGCCTAGGGTGAGAACTTCAATACATAACAGTTTGTGTTATTCTAAGCAAGATCGGTGGGAATCCATAATGCAACATCCGTAATAGGAATCCTATTAGAAGAGGTTTATGCAGAACAACAGAGAAACATATAAAAGCAGACATTTCAAAACCAGCCTCTGAGATTTTGACTGGTCCTCAGAGTATTTATCAGAGTTACTAAAACATACAAGCAGACACAAATATTTTTAACAACTTTTTTCTTCTAGTTTTTCTTCTACAATGTTAATGCAACTCTTAATAGCTTGATGAAGGTCCTTACTGATTTCAACTGACTATACAACAGCTGCCTGCAAAGTATGAGAATTCTGGATCAATGATTGAAGGTAGTAATTGAGAATAATGCACACACTTCATCTGTCAATTTAAAGGGGAAGAGAGTCTCTGGTGATTTGATAAGCTTCATTAGTTGGCAGACATAACAGACAGCAAATTTGTAATTGATTGTACCTGTAGATTATTTTGCTGGTCAGCTTTGCTTGGATTTCCTTTCAAAATGTTTTTGGTCTATCATGGGATGTCAAAGAACAATGTTTGTTCAAACTCATGGAAATGTTTCCTCCATGCAACAGGATCGTATTGGGGAAAATACAAAATGTTTTAGAGAGCAAGCAACTTGGGCACTTAATGATTCAGTAGGATTTGTGTTTTTTATTTGCACACTATGTGGAGACTTTACTCCTATTTTTGGCAAGTAAGCCATACTTTTAAAGTGATCCAATTCCTGTGGGGCAGAATGTGAATATTGCCATATACAAAATGATCAAAGGTTTACCATCTGAATGCATTATTAGACATTTCTGTTTTTAGTATCTTCCAAGGTATTTGACACATCTTTCAGCTAGAATGCATGTCATTTATTTGCTCTATATGTATGTCTTTTATGAAAATTCTCAAGTGCTGTTTCAGCAGCTACAATGGAAGCAGAAGCTTGCCTTACTGTAGGTAAAACAGAATAATATGCTAGGAACCATTCTGCTTGACCCCACTTTTTCATTTTCACTGTACCTATCCCTCCCATTGATGCTGAAATCTAAAATGATGCATTGTTATGGCAAGCCCATTCCAGTATTCCCTTGGATGCCACGTGTTGTGGCTACTGATGCACAGCCTTGATACTGAGGACTTTGGTAACAAAACACATATCAATTTTCATACATTAGGTTAAAAATGTAATTCTGTTTTTTATTGTTGAAAAGCCAACCGGCAAGAGCATGCAAAGAGAATGAGCACTTCGTTAACCCCTTTCTGGTAAACCTGAAATAAATAACCTTTGTAAAATAAATAAATAACCTTTGCTGCCACATAAACCCGGACAACACCATTACTGGCCCCAACAACATCAAACATACAATCTCAGGACTATTTAATTGCTCATCTTCTAACATTGTGTATGCCATCAAATGCCAACAGTGCCCTTCAGCTCTCTATATTGGACAAACAGGCCAAACACTATGCCAAAGGATAAATGGGCATACCGGTAAATCTGATATCAGGAATCACAAGACAGAGAAACCAGTAGGAGAACACTTCAGTCTCCCAGGACATTCTATGCAAGATCTCAAAGTAGCTGTCTTACTACAAAGGAACTTCAGAAATAGACTGGAAAGAGAAGTTGCTGAATTGCAACTAATTGTTGTTGTTGTTGTTGTTCAGTCGTTCAGTCGTGTCCGACTCTTCGTGACCCCATGGACCAGAGCACGCCAGGCACGCCTATCCTTCACTGCCTCCCGCAGTTTGGCCAAACTCATGTTAGTAGCTTCGAGAACACTGTCCAACCATCTCATCCTCTGTCGTCCCCTTCTCCTTGTGCCCTCCATCTTTCCCAACATCAGGGTCTTTTCTAGGGAGTCTTCTCTTCTCATGAGGTGGCCAAAGTACTGGAGCCTCAACTTCAGGATCTGTCCTTCAAGTGAGCACTCAGGGCTGATTTCTTTGAGAATGGATAGGTTTGATCTTCTTGCAGTCCATGGGACTCTCAAGAGTCTCCTCCAGCACCATAATTCAAAAGCATCAATTCTTCGGCGATCAGCCTTCTTTATGGTCCAGCTCTCACTTCCGTACATTGCAACTAATTACCAAACTTAAAACCATGGAGAGACCTGGTCTGAACAAAGACATTGGATTCTTATCTCATTATACATGACAAAGCTATCTTTAGCCATCTCACCCCTTGCTTTTTCCTGTAAGACCAATTGCAGTCGTTAATAGTTGTCAGCAGGTTTTCTACACCTATCAGCCAATCACCCATTCCCACCACCCTTCTGAGTAATACCCCTACCCACTCTCTCACTTTATATAAGGGTCTGGTGACTTCTGTTTCAGTGTATCTGAAGAAGTGTGCATGTACACAAAAGCTCATACCAAGCACAAACTTAGTTGGTCTCTAAGGTGCTACTGGAAGGATTTTTTTATTTTTTATTTTGCTTTGTAAAAGGCCTTCTCTTTCTTTATGGAAACATTGTGTATGGCCCCTTCACATAAGCCAGGTTACTACTGCTACTGTTGGCTGTTTTAGTATAAACAGGCCCCAAAGTAGGTATACTGCTTTAGAATCCACATCCTTTGTTCTTGACTCAAGTTCTCATCATTCACCATATCAGTAAAGAAAAATAATCCTTTTACCTGACTCCACTATTCTTTCCAACTGCCAGCCTGAAATTTAACTACTGCTTTGTCTTGTGTCAGTTATATGCACCCATATAATCGGTTGTGATGAATTTCATAGGCTCAACTGTATTACCTACTTTTGGGCCGCCCTGTATGCACAT
Organism: Lacerta agilis; assembly: GCF_009819535.1. Classification (NCBI taxonomy): domain Eukaryota; kingdom Metazoa; phylum Chordata; class Lepidosauria; order Squamata; family Lacertidae; genus Lacerta; species Lacerta agilis. The sequence continues at coordinate 75,269,517 of NC_046313.1, read as the reverse complement.
AGTGTTATTTTCTACCTCAGGTTGCAACCATTTTGTTGTGGATGACCCACCAAAGACCAGTTGATCCCCCACTTGTAATTATCTGGTCACCTGTGATAAGAAATGCTTCCACATAATTGGACACTTCAGAAATTGGACACTTAGAACACACATGGCTAACAATGATGTGCTGTTGTTGTTCAGTCGTTCAGTCGTGCCCGACTCTTCGTGACCCCATGGACCAGAGCACACCAGGCACGCCTATCCTTCACTGCCTCTCGCAGTTTGGCCAAACTCATGTTAGTCGCTTCGAGAACACTGTCCAACCATCTCATCCTCTGTCGTCCCCTTCTCCTTGTGCCCTCCATCTTTCCCAACATCAGGGTCTTTTCTAGGGAGTCTTCTCTTCTCATGAGGTGGCCAAAGTACTGGAGCCTCAACTTCAGGATCTGTCCTTCCAGTGAGCACTCAGGGCTGATTTCTTTAAGGATGGATAAGTTCGATCTTTTTGCAGTCCATGGGACTCTCAAGAGTCTCCTCCAGCACCATAATTCAAAAGCATCAATTCTTTGGCGATCAGTCTTCTTTATGGTCCAGCTCTCACTTCCATACATTACTACTGGGGGAAAATGATGTGCTGAGATCTAATCAAATATGTATGGGTTTATAAATTTCCATCACTTCTGCAGGCCTGTGCACATTTAGTTGGTTTTAAGGCTGATTAGTATGCAATTTGTACATTTTATTCCAGTTGTGTATTTGTATTTTAAAATGGATGTGTATTTATGCACATTTTTATTGTTGTTTTATATGAAATGAGGATAATATCAGTTAGTATAAACTGATACATATGATATTTCAAAATGGCTGCTCTCCTTTGCTTCTGAAAAGCGCTTTTGGTGATATTCCATTTTTTAACTCAGAGAAGCCAGAAAGTCAGCTATAGGTCCTCCTGATGTGAAGAAAATGAGTTGGGAGTTATGAACACCTTGTTTTACATCTTTACATAGAACCATTTAATCAGCAACAAACATGAAACTATTGTTAGAAGAAATTAATTAAATTTCTTTTATCTCATGTGAAACAGGTGGTTCACCTCTGGTAGCTTAGATACACAGTGTGCATATCCTGAGTCCACAAGCTAAAAAATAAGACAGGCTTTATTTTTCATCAGCTGCTGTCTGCATGTTGGTAGTTTTGTTTGATCAGAATAGAGCAGTTATCTTTGTCCTCTCCGGCATTCAGAATTCAACACCCCCCATTAGTTAGATGACCATTGACTGACTTTGTGATGAGGCCAGCAGATGACCTTGTTTCGACATGTGTTTCTTCAGTTGATGTGCTATAATTTAGAGGGGAATAGTGGATAGATAATTTGTAAGTCATGTATTCAAATAATGCAGAAGAAAACCTAGGCTTTGATTATGAGGACTTGATTGAGGTTATAAAGCATCTGCATCCTTTTTTGTATTTTATTTTTAAATTAAAATCAAGGTTCCTGATTCAGAGAAAAAGGCAATGTTTCAACATACATATTTTCTCTAAAATAGATGTGTATGAGCTTTTGTAAATAATAATAATAATAATAATAATAATAATAATAATAATAATAATAATAATAATAATAATTTATTTATACTCTGCCTACCTGGCTAGGTTTCCCCAGCCACTCTGGGCAGCTCCCAACCAAATGTTAAAAACACAATACAGCATTAAACATTAAAAACTTCCCTAAACAGGGCTGCCTTCAGATGTCTTTTAAAAGTAAGATAGTTGCTTATTTCCTTGACATCTGCTGGGAGGGCATTCCACAGGGCAGGCGCCACTACTGAAAAGGCCCTCTGCCTAGTTCCCTGTAACCTCACTTCTCGCAGTGAGGGAACTGCCAGAAGGCCATTAGTGCTGGACTTCAGTGTCCGGACTGAACGATGGGGGTGGAGACGCTCCTTCAGGTATACAGGACAGAGGCTGTTTAGGGCTTTAAGCATCAGCACCAATACTTTGAATTGTGCTTAGAAACATACTGGGAGCCAATGCAGGTCTCTCAGGACTGGTGTTATATGGTCTTGGCGGCCACTCCCAGTCACCAGTCTAGCTGCCACATTCTGGATTAATTGCAGTTTCTGAGTCACCTTCAAAACACATTGCAGTATTCCAAGCAGGAGATAACAAGAGCATACATCACTCTGGTGAGACAGTCTGCAGGCAGGTAAGGTCTCAGCCTGCGTACCAGATGGAGCTGGTAGACAGCTGCCCTGGACACAGAATTGACCTGCGCCTCCATTCAGGACCAGGGAGTCCTCCACACCAGCCTGCCCCCTGTCTCCCAAGAACAGTACTTCTGTCTTGTCAGGATTCAACCTCAATCCGTTAGCTGCCATCCACCCTCCAACCGCCTCCAGACACTCACACAGGACCTTCACTGCCCTCACTGAAGTATTTACCCCCAATCTCACGCTGTGCCATCATTCTTTCCAGTTTGATTTCCCCCTGACTTTCTTATTTGTTGTTACTTCCATAGTAAGAATCACCATAACCAGTGCTGCTTATAAGCAGATAGTTTTGTCTTCAACTTTTCAGATCAGGGCTCATATTTAGCCCATGCATGCAATGCATGAGCCATCTCACTACTGCTGTTGTTTAGCTTATCTGCGTATGGTGGTATTGTCTCTAATGGTGACTGCCTTAGGCTGCAACCAAGGGGATGACCCACCAGTTAAAGACCAGTGAATTAGACAGTTTTTGAATAATGTGCTACATTTTTTTTAAGTCCCTGCAAGCTTCTTGTGACTGTCAGCAACGGTTGTAGTGCTTGTTTTGAAAACACTGGAGTTGCTGCAGAGGAATAGGATTGTGGCTGAAATACTACAGATTCCTTCCTTTACTTTCTTCCTGGGACCAAAATACTTCTTCAGAATTCATACAGGCCTTTTCAAAATCTTATTCCAGAAAAGCAGCATGATGAGTTTTCTTAAGGTTCACCTGACATTAGCATTCTGTACTATAGCTGGCTGGTTTGTTCATTCATCTCTACAGGATTTGGCAGGAATTGCATCCTGGTCTTATGAGTTTGGCATATTACTAAATCCTATCCTCACATTGAGACATCTCAGTGCTATTGAACTGTATTTCTTAACAGTGGAAAGAATGCATATTCTGAGTTTATGAAGTTGCTGGGGAACGTCTGCAGTGGAGTGAAAGCGAAAAGACAATTTCAAATGACAGGAGAAGACAGGCAGTTGTCCCTCTTTCTATACGGTAATTGCCTGCCAGCTCCTGTGACTATGCATACATTCTCCTGTGGCTCTTCAGAAGGAGATTCCTCCCCCCCCCCCCCCGCCACACACACACACACAATTTGATATTCTCACTATAGAGATAGTTGGAATATGGGTCAGAGTGAACCTACCTTCTTTATTCACGGTCACCTACTTAATATACAGTTCATATTTCTTCAATTTTAGCATTGCTTCTCTGTGAAATTCACCTTCAGACTTTATTAGCATCACAAAAATATTAGATTTGTTTAATTTCTGCCTGAGGGGAAAAATGAAATTCTACATACCAATAATACTATTGGTGTTTACAGATTTTACATGACCATGTAAATATTCTCACCGATTATGGTAATCGTGATAGCTATACGAGTAGTAATTACTGTGATCTGATCAGATGACCGTTGCCTTTACTGTGACAGCTGTGCCATTTCGTGGACTGATTATTATTGTGGGCCTGTCTCTTCTGTGCTTATTCTAGTGCCACAAGCATCCTCTTACACTTGCTTGTACTATAGCCACTTCAGAGATGCAATGTGTTGCCTCCTGTCAAGCTTCTCTAAAAAAAATAATCAGAATGGGTATGACTGCCCATCAGATTTTCTTTGTAGCACCCTGAATCTCTATACAGTATCTCTCTTAAACTTCATAGTAGGAACAAAAGAACACGGCTACTCACCTGTAACTGTTCATAGTAGGAGTTTGCAAATAGTAGATACTGCATTAAAAGTGCTGAGCAGAGTTGTTACACCTTTTCATCATGGAGGAAGCATGTCCAAAACACAAATTGTTTTCATTTTTTTAAACTGCTGAGTGAAATCTCAGTCTACATGATCAAAGTGTTCTACCACTGTAAAAATTCACCCCATGACAAAATCCAGTAGTTTCATTGTAATGCAGCACGTATATTTTAAAGATTACACCACATATACAATCTTAGTGCCTTGTTTGAGGGAAGATGGGGGAGAGAATGGCGGCTTATAGATGCTGAGGAAATGCTATAGATGTTTTGCCTTGCCTTGCCTTGGATGTATTTTCTGCCCATCCAATCTCAGCTTGAGACCTCAAAGTGAGCAGTGTTTTCAAGGCAAGGCAAGGCAAGGCAGTTCCTGAAGGATGTTGCACTGCAGGGAACTTCCCCTTTTTTCTTCAAGGAGACACAGGATGAAAATCAAATTATGAAAACTGTCATTACAAGGATGGAATGTCTTTGTTCATGATAAAAATTGTTACAGGAAGATGGAAGTTCCTAGTTTCAAACCAGTATCTATAATCAGTAATAGAAGAAACAACTGTGCTTTTATAATACAGCATTATACAGGATGGATCTAGGAAAATGCAGTTTACGCATATACAAGCTTTTTTCCATTGTAGCCGTGATACTTCTAAATTTTCACTTTGTGTTTGAAGCTCTGTGTGATAGTTAAGAATAAATCTTGTACAAAATATTGTCAAAATATGCATTGATTAGCTTTTTCTGTTACTTCTTATTTTAAAAATGTAATACGTTCATTTTTTGAAACATACTGGTATTCTTACTTGCATGGCATTGCACTAGAGCAGCGGTAGCTAAAGTAGTGCCTTCCAGATGTTGTTGGATTACAGTTCTCACCATACCTGACCTTTGACCTTGCTGCCTAGGGTTAATGGGAGCTGCAGTCCAATGATTTCAGGAGCGCAGCACTAGAGAATGATCCAGTTTTTACAGAAACTTGCATCGGTAGGTGCAAGTGTGGTGTAGTGGTTAAGAGTGGTGAACCGGGTTCGTGTCTCCGCTCCTCCACATGCAGCTGCTGGGTGACCTTGGGCTAGTCACACTTCTTTGAAGTCTCTCAGCCCCACTCACCTCACAGAGTGTTTGTTGTGGGGGAGGAAGGGAAAGGAGAATGTTAGCCGCTTTGAGACTCCTTCCAAACTCCTCCTCCTCCTCCTCTTCTTCTTCTTCTTCAATATGATAATCTATAGAAGGAATAGGTAACCCATGACCCTCCAAACTTAGTGGGACTCTAGTTTCCATGAGTTCCAGCCAGCATGGCCAGTGTTCATGAATAATGAGAATGGTAGGCTAACAACACCAGGAAGCCTAAAAGCTCCTGATTCTCAGCTTTCCAATACAAATGACAGCAACTGAATATTATAGATATGCATTGATTGTATATGAAGTTTTACTTGAAACAAGCTACTGGGATCTTAATCTTAATTGCCTTTTCTATTTCTTCTTTTTGTTTAGTGTTGAGGGTGAAGCTCCTGGAAGTGAAACAGGCACATCATTGGATAGTCCCTCTACCTATCATCAAGGAGCTATAACTCACAGTTCAGCTCTAAGCCCAGACCATTACGACCATTCTCCATACGGGCTGTATTCTGTCTCCCCAGGGCAGCAAAGGCCCCGGAGGCCAAAGCTTCAACACTCAACATCCATACTCAGAAAACAAGCAGAGGAAGAAGCTATTAAAAGGTCGAGGTCACTTTCAGAGAGCTATGAACTCTCATCGGACTTGCAGGATAAGCAGGTACTTGAACTGTGCAGTTCTATGAATCAAGCTAAAGTGTCATGGAAAAGTTATTCAGCCGTTCCTGGAAAATAACAGATTTTTTTTTCTTTTTTTGCGAGTCTGTTCCATAATTTGGCATATCTGAGTAATATTAATGTTTCCTTCTTCTGTCTTTTTCCATGACTTGCTAAACAATCAGCTGATATTAATGCTTAGCGATATGGCTTTTCCTTCAAAGAAAGAGCTAATGCCTCCCTGTATTTGTGCTGTGATTTTGCATATGTGGCTCATTGCTAAACTTGTGAAGCTATGCCCATTTTTTTACTAGAGACTGTGCAGTTTTAAAAAAATTCAAAAAAATTCAAATTTTAACATCCTATTTTTTACTACTTTGCCTCTTTTAAAAATACAGCACTGCAGTGATGAGAATCATTGGCAGTGTATCATATCAACGTAGCCAAGGATTTTCATAATTGCAAATGTACACTAAATTCTTGGTGGAAAGAATATAAAATAGATTAACATGGATCGTAATAACTCTTGTTAAATCTCCTGCGGGTATCTGTGAAGCAGACAAGTTTTCTCCCAATTCATGCAAGGAAAGCCTGAGGGAGAAAGTTTAAGTGTGAAATGTCATCAGTAAAATTGTTCATAACTGTTGAAAGCAAAATCTGACAAGGAATTGATTCAATTATACTCCAAAGGCACAGAGAATGCAATTTCTTGCTTTGTTAAAATTTTATGTATGCAGCATATACAGTGGTACTTTGTAAGTCGAACAGAATCCATTCTGGAAGTCCGTCCGACTTCCAAAACATTCAGAAACTAAGGCGCGGCTTCCGATTGGCTGCAGGAAGCTCCTGCAGCCAGTCAGAAGCCACGTCGGACATTCAGGTTCCAAAGAATGTTCTCAAACTGGAACACTCACTTCCGGGTTTGCGGCGTTCAGGAGCCCAAACGCAAGGATCCAAGGTACAACTGTATTGGAACATAGGAAGCTGCCTTATTTGAAGTCATACCATTGGTGCATCTAGCTCAGTATTGCCTGCACTAATTGCTAAGCAGCTCTCCAGAGTTTTGGACAACGGAAACTTCCAGTCCTGTCTGGGGATGCTGGGAATTGAACCTGCGATTTCTGTGTGCAAAGCAGATCCTCAGCTATGGCCTTTTCCATGGTGTTGCCATCCTAAACATAATTTAACCTTAGGAAATGCAAGATTCAGTAGCTGTTATCATTAGTTCTATAAAGGAGCAATGCTACGTGACCGTAGGAAACTCTACACTTTTCTTTTAATGTATTATTATTATTATTAATAATTTATTTATACCCCACCCACTCTGGGCAGCTTCCAACAAAATATTAAAATACAGTAATCCATCAAATATTAAAAGCTACCCTAAACAGGGCTGCCTTCAGATGTCTTCTAAAAGTCTGGTAGAATCATAGAATCATAGAGTTGGAAGAGACCACAAGGGCCATCCAGTCCAACCCGTACTATGGTAGTTGTTTTTCTCTTTGACATCTGGTGGGAGGGCGTTCCACAGGGCAGCCGCCACTACCGAGTAGGCCCTCTGCCTGGTTCCCTGTAACTTGGCTTCTCGCAGCAAGGGAACTGCCAGAAGGCCCTCGGCGCTGGACCTCAGTGTCTGGGCAGAATGATGGGGGTGGAGACGCTCCTTCAGGTATACTGGACCGAGGCCATTTAGGACTTTAAAGGTCAGCACCAACACTTTGAATTGGGCTCGGAAACATACTGGGAGCCAATGTAGGTCTTTAAAGACTGGTGTTATGTGGTCTCGGCAGCCACTCTCATTCCACAGTCTAGCTGCCACATTCTGGATTAGTTGTAGTTTCCAGGTCACCTTCAAAGGTAGCGCCACATAGAGCGCATTGCATTAGTCCAAGCGAGAGATAACTAGAGCATGTAAGTTAGTTGCAGACCTAAAAAAATACTTCTTCAAGTTCAATTACAAAAACCGTTTCCATTTAATGTGGTTGAGTAAATAACTATTTTTGCCAAGTTCTTTTCATAAAGAATGCCAGCTGTGCTATTAAATTATTATCTAAATTCTAACTGCTTGGATCAGCATTAAAAAAACTCACACCTCTTTATCTTATTTATTTTGAGATTTCTATCCCATACTTCTAGTTTGTAAGCACTACTTGTGGAAGCATACAATTTAAAATCACAACTCCATGTGCAATTTAAATTGTTGCACTTGTTTTATGTGAAAGTAAGTTTTACAGAGTTAAGTATCATGTATTTTTATGTTAATGAAATATACTTGTGAGACAGTTATGAAAAGTATATTCTTGTTGGATCATTTTACGTGCACTTGTACAGGTAGTTTTCTATTGTCATGAGATGGCCTTTACTTACTGAACGTATTTCCATCTCAGAAATCTTTTTAGATCGTAAGTTTTCCTGGGAGATACATTTTTCTGAGCTAATTTTGAAACTCTTATTGCCTCAGTACTGTATTGGAGATCCATGCAGTAAGCACTCTTAGTGCATGAGTGTTATCAAATATTTATATTTTCTTTTTAGGTTGAAATGCTAGAACGGAAATATGGAGGCCGTCTCATAACTAGACATGCCGCTCGTACTATACAGACTGCTTTCCGCCAGTATCAGATGAACAAAAACTTTGAGCGGCTTAGAAGTTCTATGTCTGAAAATCGTATGTCAAGACGCATCGTTCTATCCAATATGAGAATGCAGTTTTCGTTTGAAGGACCTGAGAAAGTCCACAGTTCCTACTTCGAGGGGAAGCAAGTTTCTGTTACAAATGATGGGTCAAAACTAGGAGCCCTTGTCCAATCTGAATGTAGTGACCTTGGTGAATCAGCTACAATGAAATCTCCAGCAGCGTCCACTGACTTTGCTGATGCCATAACGGAACTGGAGGATGCTTTTTCGAGACAAGTAAAATCTCTTGCCGAGTCCATTGACGATGCATTAAATTGTCGTAGCATGCACTCTGATGATGTACAGATACCCGATCAAGTCAGAAGTCGGGAAATAGAGAGGGACAGTTGTCAAACTAAACCAACAAGCCATAATGTGGACCACAGGAAACTTGATGAAATGACTGCATCTTATAGTGACGTTACATTGTATATTGACGAAGAAGAACTATCCCCACCACTTCCCCTTTCCCAATCAGTAGATAGGCCATCTAGCACAGAATCTGACCTAAGACTTCGGTCAATGAACCCATCTCAAGAGTACTGGTCTATGACACACAAGGATCACAAGATAGATACTGACACGAGCTGCAGAAGTACCCCTTCACTAGAATCCCAGGAACAAAGAATGAGAATGGATCATTTGCCTTTACTAACTATAGAACCACCTAGTGACAGTTCAGTGGACTTAAGTGATCGCTCAGAGAGGGGATCATTAAAGAGACAGAATGCATATGATCGAGGAATTACTAGTACGCAAGGTAGTCCCAAGCATATCTCACATGGCATCCCTACCAAGATAATTTCCCGAGAGGACCAGGAGACTAGACATAGACCAAGGCCTATTGATAGCCACTTAGCTATTAATGGCACAGCAAACAGGCAAAGCAAATCTGAGTCTGATTACTCTGATGGAGACAATGATAGCATTAATAGCACTTCCAATTCCAATGACACAATCAACTGCAGCTCAGAGTCTTCTTCTCGAGACAGCTTAAGGGAACAAACACTGAGCAAGCAAACGTACCATAAAGAGACTCGCAATAGCTGGGATTCTCCTGCCTTCAGTAATGACATCATCAGGAAACGTCACTACAGGATTGGATTGAACCTTTTTAATAAGTGAGTACAATGCATTTTTTACATAGAAAAGAAATTTATCGCCAAATCACAGGATAATTAGATATTTCTGCAGCTCCATTGTGAAGGTTAACATGATCTCCAACAATGGCTGTCTTTGGGTGTCATGCTAAACCAGGGTTGTGGAACCTGTGGCACTTCAGATGTTACTGGATTGCAACTCCTATCATCCCTGATTATTGATCATGCTTTCTGGGGCTGATAGGAGCTGAAGCCAAACAAATATGGAAGACCACAGGTTCACTATTCATGTGCTAAGCTATGGTTTAGCAAGGTGTGGGTAAGCCCAGCCTCCTCATAAACATGCAACAAGAAGGATGAGTTCAGAAATTTATACCATGTTTTGTTGTGTCATCCGGACCAACAAATGGTGGTTAGTTTCAAGTATCCAACATCGAACCATGGTTTCTGAAGTAGCTTGTTGGACTAACCATAGTTAATGTTCCCCATAGCTTCAGGTTCTGATGAAATAGCAAGCTGTGGTTAACAGATAGCAGAAGCAATTTTTTTTTGAATTCCTCCTGTGAGCATGTTCATGTGTCACCAGACCATAGTTTAGGGTCATGTCTGATGCAGCCGTTTTGTGTGCACACTTGTCTTTCCCCTCTTTTCAGCATGTTTACTTTCTTCTCTCTTCCCACCCCTGCAGTTGCCATTTCACTGCTTTAAATGCCAAGGTGTGCATCTTGGGCAAATAGTATTTAAAACACACACACACAGAGAGAGAGAGAGAGAGAGAGAGAGAGAGAGCCCTTGTGTCCTTCATATAAAAAAAATTTCTTTTAAGCAACATTAGAAGGGCAAATAAGTTTTTTCAAACTCATCCATTGCTGTTCTAATCCAGTGTCATTAAAAAAAACAGTCATGTTGGGGTGAAATCCAGTGTTAAACACACTCAGAGTAGACCCACTGAAATCAAGGCAATAGGTCTACTCTTATGACTTAGTTGGATATGACCCCTTTTTATAAATAATTAACAATTAACAAAGCTATTTGCTCTAGCCAGAGTGTGCAGTAGGGTTAAAAAATTATTTGTTTTTCCAAAGGACTTCCTTACTTTCCTTAAGCATATATGCTTTTTGACGCAACTGGCAGTGCTTTCCTTCCTATTTCTTCATATCTAAATATTATAAAACAGGCTGTCTACATATTATTGTAATAGATTTAATACTGAGCATGGAGTTTAATTTATTCAGTACCATATGGGTTAAGTTAGTGTTGCCGATAGTGTAGTGGCTGATTGTCATAATATTTTTTCACACACTACATATACTTTATTTTCCATATAAAAACTGCATATTTTAAATTTATAATTTCTTTTCTTGAGACAGCATGGAACTAATACAGATGGCAGAAGGTAATACATAGTGATTTTTAAAAATCAGTGTATTGTTAGCCTTACAGTAGCCTAGTGGAAGAGTTAGATGTAATTAAATTAGTATAATCTGATTATTCTATTCATTGGCATAGTCCTGTTTACCTTTGATTGATCCCAATATGTTCCATAAAGGCCTTCGTACACTGTTGGGGCTAAAGAAAGGTATAATCTACCATTCTGCTGTTCCATGCACAACTGGAGGGGCGTACACTGACGGCTCAGAGCCTCAACAAATATGGGTACACAGGGCTAGGAGACTTTATTGACCCAGCAGGCATGCAATAATTCATGTTGTTGTGATTGCCAGGAGCATTGACAGCAGCTCCTCCTCTGAAGCACAAGCTGTGTTGCCCTGATACTTGGCAAGGAGCTGTTGCAGCTGTTTATGCAGTCACAATTATTGTTGCACAGCTGGAGATAGGACAGAGGTTTACTGGAGCCATGCTGCCTGTACAGGTGGAAGAAAGAATCAGCGCAGCTGCTGTGTGTGGCTCAAGCTGCAAACGTTTAGGATAATAGTAAAATTTGCCATCATTAAAGGAGCATATTTATAGCACTAAGGAAGTTTATGTGAAATACATACACAACTGGCTTGTGTTGAACACCATGGCTTGGCATTGAATGTGTGAGCTTTGGGGTCATTTGCCTCCTCCTCCCTGTTGTAGGAATGCCATGGTCTGGTGTGCCATTTGAATTGGCAAGCTACTGTAGGTTTTTGCCTTCCAAACCAGAATTGGAAAAATGTCCTTTACATTGGGGTTTTTTCTTCCAGTTTGTAGGGCAGTTTGGAGTTAACTTGTTTGGTTGTAATGACAAATTATGGTTTGCTTGAAACCAGAAGTCAAAGAGAGAATTGAAGCATTCATAGAAAGGCTGGCATGTATGAGCTGAGGCTTGCTTGTGTAATGCAAAAATATGAGAAGCAGCTCAATACTTTTTTAAGGCAGACAATTTGTTATACCCTACCTAGATATTACATAGTTTGCTGCACATGGTTTAAACAAAACCTTGAAAGAATCATTATTTTTACCTAGGTGCAATATTGATCTGTGTTGTTGTTATCTGCTGGTGCATCTTGCTGTGATGCAGGCACACCCCTTTTGAGGTCTCACAAGAAAAAGGTTGCACAGATATAACTGTGAGGATTATCGCTCCATGGAATTATCAGGTGCCTCCTGTCATTTTTGAGGCTTTGAGGCTGTTACTGAAAAACTAATCCCAATACAATATTCCATGTGGGAGAAACCATAAAATGTTTTAAATGGTTTCACTGTACTGATTGGTGTCAATGCAGAATAAATGCCTGCTTTTTCTTGATGATGTGGTAGGTTTTAAAAAGCCAGACTAGGAGTGCTACACAGACTAGAAACATTACACAATAATCTTATTTTGGCTTGCTGTATGAGTTTTGTTAGTTGTTCAGCTTTTTCCAGTTCAGCTTTCTTGTCTAGTTGGTTTCCTCATTCTTCAGACACACATTGAATCATCCAAATTCCAGGAATAAAGGACTTTATGAGTTACGTACATGCAGTTTGCTTAGTGTTGTGAATCACATCAGACAGCTTGAGCATCGCACAGTTCCTACCTCTGTTACTGTGAAGCATTTTTAAGAAGGAACACTGGGAAAGCATAGCCATGTGCAGGTCCCTCTTGTTCCCAGTCATGTGAACATGCAGTGAACCATTAAATTAAGTAACGTGTGATGTAAGGTTTTACAACTGAGGAGGGTATAAAATAATTTTTTGTTGCAGTGGTCTATAAGGGATTTGACATAATTAGAAGATCAATTAGTTTTTGGCTAAAGCCCAAATGCAATTTCCCCATTGCTTTTTTGTTTTGTTTGTTAATTTGTTTGTTTGTTTTAAGATGACAGTCAAAGTACTGCTGAGCACTAGCATAGATTGCAAGCCCCCTTCCACTTCTGACCTCATATGTTCCGTACCTGGTGCCTTCTGGTATGCAGACAGGTCTCCCCCCCCCCCCCCAGGTTTATGTGCATTCAATATGTGTGTGACTGTGAATGAGCATCATACTTATATGCAAGTAGGACTACTTCCAAAGAAAGATGCACCTTTAACATACAGGTGTATTTTAACAAGCTTTGCAAACTCTTGGTGTAAAGTTGCATCTAAGCAGGCTTGATCCCATTTTGCTTCCAACCTTTTCACAAGTTACCTCGTTGTGCTGCTGCAATACAACTGCTATCACATTTGCAAGGCTAAGCAAATGTTTCAAATTGGACACAGGACTACATGCTGAGGTTCCTGCATTGCAAGGGGTTGGACTAGATGACCCTCAGGGTACCTTCTCACTCTACAATCCTATGATTCTATTAAATATGAGAAATGTCTGTTAAAGGTTTTCATGAAAGTGAATGCCAGCCTATTGGGAGTTTAGTATAAAAGAGTGTCTTTACAACACCTGGAGTGTAGATTACTCCGTAACAGCAACAGATAGACTTCTTAAGACTTTTCTCTTTTAAATAAATACCCAGTAATATGCATAGAGAGGAAAAGGCTCATAGCATGAATCAGTTCAGGCTATAGTTTATTGAAATGCTGGCTGCATTCGAAAATGTAGGGAGGGGATCCTTTATAGTCATTTACAGAGAATATATAAACCTTCCCTAATATTGGAAATCCAGCCTTCAAAAGGCTATGGAGTCCATTATTAGCAGCTTGGAATAGCCTCAGAAACTGGAATGGAGTCATTACATCACTCCCATCCAATCAGGTCCATCTAGTGCTGTATTAAACATTCCAAGCACACAATTTGCTATAACAGAGCTCCGTGCTAGGATTAAGCAGAATTCTCTTGCCACAATACCTAGAGAGCTGATGGAGATATAATTTTGTTGTGAAGTGCCCACTATAAAAATGGAAGGCTGGTCATATGTCTGATTGTAATTATGTGGGTCAGGATTTGTCAGTTCATTTACTGTTCTCTGGAATTCAGGCTGGTTAGATTATCCAAGTGAAAAGCAGAGGCAGCTGCCTTTTCAGCTATTTAGAGAATGAAAATTTATTAGTAGTGAATGCATTGCAAGAGGCAAGAGAGGGACTGCAGCATGTGAGGATTTGGGACAATATGGTTAAAGAACGGAAGCATCAGAAATGGGGAGGGGGGGAAACAAGCAACAAAATATAAAAAAATGGTATTTGGGTAAGCAGTTGATTTCCATAAGCAGTTCTCCATCATGCATCAAATTGCTGTAACCTCCCTAGTTTCTGAAGTTGAGGCTCCAGTACTTTGGCCACCTCATGAGAAGAGAAGACTCCCTGGAAAAGACCCTGATGTTGGGAAAGATGGAGGGCACAAGGAGAAGGGGACGACAGAGGATGAGATGGTTGGACAGTATTCTCGAAGCTACTAACATGAGTTTGGCCAAACTGCGGGAGGCGGTGAAGGATAGGCGTGCCTGGCGTGCTCTGGTCCATGGGGTCACGAAGAGTCGGACACGACTGAACGACTGAACAACAACCCTAGTTTCTGGCAGTCAGTCCTAATGCCTGTTTAAAGAATTGGAGTGGGGCTGTCCTTATTGTTTCTTTGTCCCAGGGATTCTCTGCACAACTTGAAATAGTTATTCACCTAGCAGCATGTCGCAACACACCTTCTGCACTCCATTTTAAGACTCTTACAAACCGAAGGCTTTGGGGCTTTTCTTATCTCCTTCCTCCCTGCTGTTTTGTTTAATTTCCAACCTGTAAAAAAGTTCTGGAGAATTCTCGCCACTTTGTGACATTTTAAACAGTCCTCATAAAGACCTTCTGTGGCTCTGATAATCTCCTAATGGACACCAAAGTCCATACCTTGTAGACAGGTCTGGTGCCAGGATCTGGCCCACCCAGACAGTTGCTGGAGTCGTATTGCCTGGCAGCTGGGTCTGGGGAGCTTACATTAAAAATGTCGCACAAGTAGCACTGGCTTAGTGTGAATATGAGAGAGCTCACACAGGCTCCTGGCAAAGTGATTGTGGCTGCTTTTCTTTCTTGCTGGTAATTTAGCTTGCAGTGAGCATGAGGCATAGTTTGGCTTGGTTGCCATCCGAACCCGGCCATAGTGTCTGGGACATTGTTGGAAATTGAGAATGGCTGCTTCCTAGCCAGCCACAACTACAGTGGTACCTCGGGTTACAGACGCTTCAGGTTACAGGCGCTTCAGGATACAGACTCCACTAACCCAGAAATAGTACCTCGGGTTAAGAACTTTGCTTCAGGATGAGAAGAGAAATCGCACGGCGGTGGGAGGCCCCATTAGCTAAAGTGGTACCTCAAGTTAAGAACAGTTTCAGGTTAAGAACGGACCTCCAGAACGAATTAAGTTCTTAACCCAAAGTACCACTGTATTGCCAGGTAACAAGTGCAGAGGTGTGACGGAAAGCTCAGCAAGACCAGAGTTTGGTGATGCAGTGCTTTGGAATTCCACCAGAGTGCTGAGCTGTAGGTTCACCTGATTGGCTGCAGGTACAGCAAGCATTTTGGGAGGGGAAAAAGAAAAGGGGGTTGAGAGTTGGGAGTCAGGTGTTCTTGGTGTTCAGCTGGGTAGAAGTATAGCTCCTGAGCTGTGTGTGACAGATCCAGACAGCCAGAGAAGGAAGTCTCTGAGAAAGAGAAGAATCCCAAACCAATTAGGAGGCGTTTGGTGATGCCCCTGGGTCTGTTATACTGCTAGAGGAGCCTCAAGGGTGTGATTCATAGAAGGTTGGGAAACTGACAGAAAGTACCACCTTGTTTTAGAACCCAAGTATTAAGAACTAAGCTATACAATTAAGCTTAAGAAACTGAAGTGGCGGGGGAAACTGAAAAGAAGTTTTAAATCTAAACAAAGAGGTTTCCATGCTTTTCTGCTCTTGAATTATTTGACCATGTAGTGTAGTGTTCTCTTCTACCAAAGAATGGAGTGGCCAAGTACAGTAAATATAAACTGCCCTTAATTCAAGTAGTAACTAGCTACAGTGTGCATGGAACCACTACTATGGCTAGTCTTCTATATTTTCCTGCCATGTGATTTCTCTGCTTTCCTAGTTATTGGCTCAGATAGATACCGTAAGTGGCTCTTGTTACTCATCTGCAACACAATATGGATTAGTGTCTCACCAAGTGGCTCTCTGCATATATTAGCAGACTATCAATCAATAAATGGTTGTCTGTATTTACCCCATCTGTCCATAGAAAAAACTAGCATGTTTAGAATAACACTGGAATTAGAGCTGGCACCCAGTGAAAAAGGCATGCAGGAACAGCATAGAATTTTGAAACCTCTCACATACTACTTTAAAGTGTGTGATCCTCTGCAGAAGACACTCACTTTAAAAATGTGCCAACCCTTTTGCCTTCATTATTTTTATTTTATTTTATTTATTATTACTTTTATATTGCTCCTTTTCTCAAAGGATCTCAAGGCAGCACACATACTTCTCCCTTTCCCCATTTTATCCTCACAAAATCAGTGAGTGGCAATTTGAACCCTGGGCAGCACTCTTAACCACTATTCTACATTGGCTCACATGGCTGCTGTCCTAGCCTCAGTTACCGGTACATGAGCAAATACATCACTGGCCAGGTCAACAATCCAGGTTATGGTGTGTGTTTTCTGTAGCATTTTCCATATGGAAATAATTCTACAGCATAACATATTCTCCATTCTTTTGCATTACTGTAATGATATTCTGCAAAAACAAATTTTTATATGTTCATCATGTCCAGCCATCTTTGAATGACTAAAAATAGCACAAATAAAAATCTCCTTTTCTAATTTGATATTTGGCTTTTGCTTTCTTTCCATTTGACCATCTATTTCTTTCCTGAAAGTCCAGCTTTAAAACAGGCTTCTTCAGATCCATTAATCTTTCTTTCTAGAAAAGAATTAAAATACAGTACTTCAGAATATGAATGGTATTGGTAAAGCATTATCTTGCATATTTTTGACTAGTAAATTCAGTTGCCTCAAATCCTGAAAGAATATTATGGTGTGTTCCCAAAAGAAAAGATTGAGTTGTACAAGCAAGTTGTACATCTTTATTCAGCCAAAGGAACAAAGCTTGTTGTAATGTACAGATGTCGCCTTGTTCCACTTTGTACAGAACCAAGGAGTTCAGATGGAGAAAATAATTCTGATTCAGAAGCAGTACAATCCTAAGCATGTTTACTCGAAGTGAATCCCACTGACTTCATTGTAGCTTACTCAAGAGTATTGTGTTTAGGATTGTAGCTTTAGTTTCTTTCGTCTGCTCAGAGGAAAAAATATTTTGAATAAAGGAAATATTATCTTAGCTTGCCCTTGTGGGAATAACAGCACATATTCTTTTTGTTTCAGATATAAACTTTCAGGCAGGCAGATTTTAAGACATGATGATGAGGCAGTTTTTCTATGGTACTCGACTATGAGGGTAAAAGGCTGGTTGTTTCTTTTACTTACCTGATATCAAATTTTTACTAGTAGAGTCCAGCAGAGTAAGCATGTTAGGAGATTTGGTAATGTTATTGACAATAACCTACATGAGGAAAGATGTGGTTACATGACCATCTTGGTAATAAAAATAGCAGGGTCACCTTGTTCTTGGAAATTGATTTCACGTGTTTGAGCAGAAAGCTGCATCCTCCGTCTGCAAAGTTGGAAATCCATTTGCATTTTCAGATATTTCTAATACCTTAGAAAATGGAGAACACAATGAAAATATTGAATTGTGGTCGGTCACTTTTGCAATACACAAACCTTTGGAAGTTTACATAGCAGCAGATAAATGCATAATCTCTGTCTGCCTTGACTACTTCAGTCTCAATCTTGCATTTAGCATTCAGTGCATTCAGATACAGTGGTACCCCGCAAGACGAATGCCTCACACGAGACGAATTCGTCTATGGCTGTTTTTCGCAAGACGAATTCGTCTGGCGAGGTACCACTGTAAGCCGGCACCGGACCGCGCCACGCCGTGTTTTAAAGCTGCAGCGAGTGAACAGCAGCGCTGCTGTTTGCTCGCTGCAGCCTTAAAACGCGGCCCGGTGCCGGTCGGGAGGGACAGCATCGGATCGCGCCCGCCATCTTGGGTGGGCGGGCGCGATCGGACGGCGCCCCTCCCGACCGGCACCGGAGCCACGCGGCGCCACGTTTTATATGTAGAAATGTTTATCTGAGTGTTCATTGTTGTTGTTTTTTTATGCAATTGCTGCATGGCATATGCTCCATTGTAAACAAAGATATATCTTGATGCAACCATGTTAAAACAGTTTAAATATGAAAATAAATTTTAAAAAACCAATGTTATATTAAAAACTCTGTGCACCACAGTAGCTAAATGGGATCTTAGAATTTAAAGGCTATATCCACTCCAGATGCTAGGAAAAACAGGGAAGGGCTACTGACTCCATGCCACAGCTTGTCTGCCTTCCAGGAGCATCTGTTTCATACTGTTTCAAACAGCATACTGTTTGTGGCAGAAGCAGGACCAGAGGGTTCCCTGGTATTGTCCATCAGTGCTTCTCACATAGGAGTGGGAGGGGTGCTATTGAGAGAAAGGTCTGTGCAAAGCAAGAACTGTGAGTCTGCTAAGAGTTGCAGAAATAAATGGCAGGTGTAAGTTTTAAAAAGCACTATGTTAAAGATGTGATGCACATATTTTTTCATAGCTGGTGCAGTATTGTTAATCTCCACTGGTAATAACAGTAAAATTGATCCTCAAATGATTTAAGTTGTACAGTTGTACCTCGGAAGTCGAACGGAATCCGTTCCGGAAGTCCGTTCAACTTCCAAAACGTTTGGAAACCAAGGTGCGGGTTCCAATTGGCTACAGGATGCTCCTGCAGCCAGTCAGAAGCCATGGAAGCTGCATCGGACATTCGGGTTCCGAAGAACGTTTGCAAACCGGAACACTCACTTCCGGGTTTGTGGCGTTCGGGAGCCAAAAGGTTCGACTCGCAAGGCGTTTGACTTCTGAGGTACGGCTGTATACCCCTCTGCCTTAGAAAGTAAAAGATACTTGTGTTGGTTGTGGAAGAGCTCTAAGACAACCCCAATCTTTATTTTATTTATTTAAAAAAAAATTGTGAAAATATTTATATAGCACAATTTCCTTAAAGAAATCTAAGTGGTATGTAGCAACAAATATTATACACACGCGCACACACAGTAAAAATACATATGCCCCTGATTATGTTGTGGTGAAAGCAGCTAATGGGAGATTTGGGATTTTTTTTCTTCTTGTAGAAAACCTGAAAAAGGAATCCAGTACCTAATTGAGAGAGGCTTTGTGCCAGATACGCCTGTTGGAGTTGCTCATTTCCTTCTACAGAGAAAAGGACTCAGCAGACAGATGATTGGAGAATTCCTCGGAAATCGACAAAAGCAGTTTAACCGCGATGTGTTGGAGTAAGTAGCAGATATGAAGCATCTGTTACATATTTAAGTGTAATATGGATTTTAAAGAAAATATGGATTTTAAAGAAAGGGGTGTTCACCAATTGTTTTGTGCATAAGCTGAGTGCACTTTCAGAGAAAAAGAAAAACTAGGTTGCGTAAGAATTAAGTTAGGAAGGAGTGAAGAAAAAATTATTTCCCCATATACATTTATAGCTATGCCCACAACTCAGAAAGCCTGTTCCAGAAGGAGGTTCTTAACTATTTATCTGCTATACTATAATCTATTATTATTTTAATTGCCTAGGATATGCTCATCCAGAAGGAAAGTGTCTATTGATTATAAGTCCTTTATTATATCTTGAAGTATTACTCAATTCATTGTCTAAAATAAAATGACATGACAAAATGTGGATGACTACTACCATCCAGAAAGCAAGTGCCACAATATTTTCAGTTTTGATGTGCTGTACTGTGTACTGCATGCCAGCTGATGATACATTGTACATCTTGGCCCAAATTTATAGAATTATGTACATGTTACTTTGATGAAGAATTGCTGTTGAATGCTAAGGTTCCTGTTGATTAGTGGTACGCCTTAATCGGCAGTAGGCACTCATATAAATATGCTTTAATGAAGCATTCTATACTTGGCAAGTGGGTTGTCTTATTCCTGGACCCACTTGTTCTATATATTTCCATACTACAAAGGAACAGTGAAGCAGGGCCTTCTTCGGGGGGGGGGGGGAATCTGTCAGCTCATGGGTCTTCCTTGAAAAATCGACACAGATTTTAAATTCAAATGTGATGTTTTCTAAAAACAGTCCTGTAGATGAGAACGTTATGTTGGCATCTTGCCTAAGTCTATTAAAGAGAGGCTTTTGTGCTGGGAGTTGCACCACGTGAATATGTTATTGATGCCTATTTGGCACAATGCCAAAACATATGATCTACAAATAGGCTAGGAAATTTAACCCTGATGACCTCCTCTTCATGTTTGCTTCATTGACTGAAATCTTATAAATTAAACATTGGATCTTTTTTTGTTTACCTGTTATTATGTTTTAAAGGACATTCAATGAGGTTTTGAGTGCATTTAACTGAGCACTGGAATGCAGCCAAAGGAATTAAATATGCAATTGCAATGTTCAGTTAAAACAGGCAACCTTAGGAGTGCAGAAGCTTCCCATGTTAGCTTGTGTAAGGTACCAAGACGGCATTTATTTCTGTGTTGCATCGGGTTATGATGTTTTCCTGCATTATACAGCTAACCAAGGTACTAAAAAGACCTGGCTTTATTTGTTGACCGTTCGCTGTTTTATGGATATGTGACATAGCTAATTAGATTATGAGGAAAATTTAATTGTCCATCTCAGGATCACCCTGGGCATTTTGGTCAGGAGGATGATACTATATGCTCATTTGTAAGCTACTCTTGGGGACCTGGTACTGCCATCCAAAGTAATTTTGCCCTTTTGAGATTTCTATCTTTTGGGACTATATGCCTCATTGATGTACAGAGTGATGCCACCTCCAACACACCCTTCCCTGTCCTTTCTGTAGAGTTTGTATCCAGAAATAACCATGCCCCCCTGGTTCTCTCCATCCCACCAGGTTTCCATTATGCTCTTTGTATCTATGCTATCATTTAAAACAAAGTATGACAGCTCACACAACTTGACTCAGTGGCTTCCCGTATTAGCTTTTAAACTCCTGTGCATGGCGTGTCTTTGCGAATGTCTCTGGCACATACGTTTTATCCAAAGTATCCTCTTTGAATTGATACCTGTCCCTCTGCATTTTAATTGCCTGGTTCTGCCCCTCTCTCATTTGGACAATCATAAACATTTTTACCCTGATGCTTTATGGCAATGCATTTTAATAAAAAGCCTTTTAGCATGGGTCATACGTTCTTATCGTGGCACCTGCATTAGTCTATTGTACTTTGCAGAGATTGATCTTTCATTGTGTTTAACCTCAAAAGCCTAATAAAAAGGGAAGAAATCTCCAGATTCTATTTTATTTTATTGGCAAGTAGACCTCACAGGCAGCAGAAAAGACAATTAGATCATGGTTTCACAAATCATGGTTTTGCATCAGCCTTTTAACTCAGCCCTGTCCACGCTAGTGCCTTTTCTCCCTCTCTGCTCTCCCCTCTCCACTGCCTGCTACACAATTCCTTTCTCTTTTCCCTTCCAGTTACTGAAAAGACTACTGGGGTGTTATTATGCACAACACTTTAAGGGGGGAAATGGTGTATGGTAACTGGTACCCCTTCTGTCAGAGAAGGGAAAGTATATTGCTTTCCCCTTTTGCTATCCACTCAAAGGCATGCAGGAAGGAAAGTAAAAGAGCACAGGGTCTTCTTGCTGCCACCCTCCCTTCCAACGTTCATAGGATAGGCAAGGAGGGGACTGGTGTCTGTTGCTCCGTGCCCTACTGCTCAGTAAAGTAGTAAATTAACGTAATGTTTGGTTGTTTTCTAATGGAGCTACTGGCTGGGGGAAATTGCTTATTATTATTTCTGCCAGAGAGATGTCTTTGAAAAATTGTGTCCTGCTTACATAAGCTTCTTTTATTGATATATAGTGTCCATAATTCCCTCTTTGCCCTTTAATCATTGCATGCTTCATCTGGCTGAATACTATACTAAGTACAGCAGTTGGTATTTTATTGAAGGTGAATTGCTAGGGGGTGGGATATGCCGGAAGGTGGCAAAACCAAACTCTTCTTCTTCTTCTTTGTCTTAGCTGTGTTGTGGATGAAATGGACTTCTCAGCTATGGAACTAGATGAAGCACTCAGGAAATTCCAAGCTCATATCCGTGTCCAAGGGGAAGCTCAAAAAGTAGAACGACTCATTGAAGCTTTTAGGTATGGATGTAAACAAATAGCTGTCACAAGGTTTAGTCACATACATAGTAGGTTTGAGTGTACTCAGGCTGAAGTGGTTAAATATTCTCTTGATCTAAAATTCTGTTCTCACGATATTATATATTGTAGACTAGCCTTCTGGAGTTGATGAGAGATGTACTCAGAAACCTCCAGAGGCCACTAGGTTGGGAAAAGGCGGCTATAGATTCTGGCAGCTTTATTTGTTGTATCTTATGTTATCAAATCTAAATGAGAACAAAGAAATGTTTATTGTCGGTTTAAACATTTTAAAGGAAATTAAGGTCACAATTCTATACCCACTTACCCTGGTGAACACAGTGGGACTTACTTCTGAGTAGGCATGTAAAGGATTGTGCTGTAAATATTCTATGTTCTCATCTTGTTGAAATGGAAGCATTTATCCTTTATAACATTTTGCAATGTACTCTGCTGACCTTTTAATTAAGCAGTTTAGCTGAGCTGAGCAAAGAGCATTAACTTATTAAAGCCTAGACAAATGTTCTTTATCCATGGTGGGGACGTGGGGAGAAATGTGAAGAATCTTCCAATATGCTAAAAATAAAGAGGCCTATCCTCAGAGGGTGCCACAGATCTGTTGAAGCCATTGGTCAGACTCATTAGGCATGAAATGTGTACAAATGGCATATTAGCATGGATATAAATTATGGATCAAAGTTGCATCAGATATTGTTGCATAGTTTGACTTTGTGCTGGCATGTTTGGGCTGTATCTACATGGTTAGAAGGAGGAAATGGTTTCCTGAGTCAGTGGTGCACTTTATTTGGACTATGATGTTCAACCCAAGAAAATTTGGCCTTTCCATTGCATATTTTGCCCTACAAATATAAGCTGTTTTATACTTGCAGCAGTCTTATATTACCTTACTTTGCCAGGAATAAAGAATGTATAATTGTCACCACTATCCAATTTCTGATGAATTGTGCAAATCTGGGTAATTTTTATCCTCTTTGATCCACTAGGTATGGTTTGCAGTCTGCAGTGATAAATATGTATATGTATATTTTATGTATATTTCTATACGACAAGTGAATATTGCAGGAAATTGAGGGCACTTACTGTACTGGAGTTAGACTAGCCTTAACCACCGGAATATCTAGATCAGCAAATAGTAATTTGGTTACAAAGAGTGGGTATAAAGATACATACTATTATTAGCTAAGATAATGTGATGGAATGGTAATTAATATTCAAGCATTAAATGTGTATGACAGGAGTATAATTCCAGTATCCTCAGTGAAACAGTTTATTGGTTTGTTCTAAAAGGCTTATCGACTCATCCTTGAATCTGACCACTTATTTCGGTGTCTTTTGTAGCCAGAGATACTGCATCTGCAATCCAGGTGTTGTGAGACAGTTTAGAAATCCTGATACCATCTTCATCCTAGCTTTTGCAATCATATTATTAAACACAGATATGTATAGTCCAAATGTGAAACCAGAACGCAAAATGAAGCTTGAAGATTTTGTCAAGAATCTAAGAGGTATGCATAATTCAAAAATTTGCCAGGGTCTAAAGGCTGGGTTTGTTTCATTTCCTCCAGTCTTGAACAGAAAATGTCAAAAGCCGCATTTTTCTTTATTAAAAAACATCCAAGAGGCTAGTCTGCCATTTATACTATGATTTGTTACCAGGCCAGGAGATTGAAATGGTTTTTGGGAAAGGACAACAATCTGATTACTAACAATGCTGCAGCACCCATTTCTAAATAGATCGCTTCTTAAATACTAAAGAAGTAGAAAATTCTGCCACATGGCTTTGGAAGCACATTGTAAAAACTGCAGCAATAAGTTGCAATATTATGCACACTTACATGGAAGTAAACCAAAAATTGTATTAATAACCAAAAATAGGACAAATGTGTATTTTGCAGATAGGGCTAGAAATATTTTAAGTAAATAAATATCATACTGATTTTAAAAGAGCATAACAGGAGACCTTTTGACTTCTGGGACCAATTCAGTGTAAACGGCTTAGAACCCAAATACTCAAAAAAGTGCCTCTTCCCAGATTAACCTACCGCTACTTGTCTGTTAAGATCTTCTGCCGACCGAGGCCCCTCTTCAAATGCCATTATCAGAGATATAATACATGAGAGCAAAGGGCCACTTTGGCAGTGGCACCCTGTTTATAGAAAGCCCTCCCTATACAGGTTCATCTGGCACCAATGTTGCAATCTTTTCTGCACCAGAACACCTTTTTGTTCACCCATGCATTTTAATCTTATGTATATTTTAATTCTTGTTTTCTTTGTTCTTCTGATGTTCTATTTTATTATTAGTCTTACTGATTGCATACTGCCCTGGAATTCTAAACAGAATGAGGGGCGATATTTAAATATCCAAATGTCATAGATTGAAACTCACTTCTTTAATTGCTAAATGGCAGATTCATCGGAGATACTGGATCATGACATGCAGAGATTTAGTATCAGTGATGTTAGTATAACAACCAGTAGCTAGATCATGTTCTTCACAAGGCAGACATTGTCATCAAGTTGTAGAGGTATTGCAGTTTTTGAGCTGGTAACAATGATGTTGGGCTCTGCAGGTGTAGATGATGGTGAAGATATTCCACGGGAGATGCTTATTGGGATCTATGAAAGAATCCGAAAGCGGGAGCTCAAGACAAACGAGGATCATGTGTCACAGGTCCAAAAGGTTGAAAAACTCATAGTAGGAAAGAAACCGGTAAGTTATATTTTGCATTTACAGGTTACACATGCAAAAGTATATGCTCTACTCACTGAACCATTTCCTACTGAGCCATATCCAGCTTTGGGGGCATAAATGACTGCTCAGAAAGTGTCTCTCCTGAGTTACTGGATCTATTTTATATAGTTTCTTTAGTTTTCTAAGTATTTATATCCCACCCACTCTAAAGCATAGAGGTTTTTATTCCTCTATATTAAACATGAAAATATTCCAACATATTTTTCTCCCTGCATACCAGCTTAACACAAACAACCATAAGTCAGCGCCAGTAAAAAATAATATTGCACCTTGGGAATATGAGTCCTGTCAAGGAACTGTCCCCGGTGCAGCACAAGGTGGTGGAAGGGCTCTCGGGATGCTACAGAGAGCTCTGGCCCCACCTGACCAGCAGCACCTCCTCCACAGCAGAGGAAGCAGCAAGGCGTCCAGTGGGGGGGCATGCATTTCAGGGTATGGAGGGAAAAGGCTCTGAGGATGCTGGAGAGACCCTGCACTCCCCTAGCTCAAGGGGCAATGAGGGAGACACGCAGCTTCCGGTGCCCCAAAGGCGTCGACAGGTGAAACGAAAGGATGGGAGGCGGGGTTTCCGTATACCGAAACTCTTTTGTTGGGGTCAGAACCGGAAGGGGCCATTCCCGGATTCTGACGACGCTTGATACAGACATGAACTTATTAGCTCTGCACTGTACATAGTTTGCACAATAAAACTATTAAAGGAAACTTTGAGTTTTGCCTGCTTACTCATGAGCAACTAACCGAGGACCTTACAAGTCCAAAGAAACAGAATTCCAAAGTTGTAGGGTAGCTGTTGTGTGTATATGGGGAGGTGGGCACACTCATTGCATCTTTGTATGCTTACAGATAATGGCTTTTCCAAAATGAAGAGGTAGAGTTATACAACTTTCATTGCCTTATAGACTAGAAAGTGGAATTTTGAAAGCTGCAGAAATATACTGCAGAATTTAAGCTTTGTGAGAAAGCAATTCGAATTATTAAATAATGTCATTAGGATTAAATTAGCATTCCTTGTGCTCATTCCTGCTTAGTGACAGCGTAACTGTGCAAAAGGGGGTTTGAAAATAAATGCCTATCATTATTTATAGGCATGTTTGCTTTTATAGGAGTTTAGTGATAGTAAGACCATGAAGTATTTGCTTGATATGATATGTATTTGGTGGATTCCACTCCTAGCAGTTCTCTATACATATATAAACAAATCAGCAAAATTTCCCTCAAGCTGGAGTTCTGCGCTGGTTGTATTAATACATAAGAAAGGTCCACGCACTGAGCCGAGTAACTTTAGGCCGATCAGCCTGTTAAATATCATTGGGAAGATCTACTCTAGGTATTTGCTAAACAAACTATCAAACTGGATGAAGAACAACAATATCATTGCAGAGGAACAGGCAGGTTTTTGCCCTGGAAGATCTACAATAGACCAAATTTTAATCCTGAATCATCTGGCTGAAAAGTATGCTGGCAAAGTCCCAAAGGTCCTCCATGTGGCCTTTATTGACTTTAAGCAGGCCTTTGACCGAATTTCTAGGAAGCAGCTATGGACAAAACTGGCAGCCACAACAATTGATCGCCGTCTTCTTTACCTGATTATTAACTTGCATGCAAACACCTTTCTGAGAATCAGGCTAGATAATAACGGCCTAGTTTCTAACCCTGTTACCACCTCGAGGGGGGTAAGACAGGGCTGTCTGTTGGCCCCAGCATTGTTTAATTTTTATATTAACTCCTTGGTGGCCCATATGGCCAATAATGCTTTTCACCCCCCTAAATTAGCAGGCTGAGCTCTGAACGTCCTTTTGTATGTGGATGATGCCGCTCTCCTAGCTAGATCTCCCATTGGGCTAAGGAGAATGCTCCAAGCACTCTATGAATACGGTAATCAACATGAGCTTCAACTTAATTATGCCAAGACCAAGATTCTGGTCTTTTCTGCCCGACCGAAACTCCACTTGTGGTCGATGAATGGTACTACTCTGGAGCAGGTTAACTGTTTCAAATATCTGGGTGAAGTAATTCAATCAAACAGGTCTTTTCTGGCTCATAGAGCTTATATAATTACAAACGCATCTAAAGCAGCCATGCTGATTAGATCTCTATATGCTAAGAAACAGGCTCAATCAGTGAAAGTAGCCTTGAGACTTTTCCAAATGAAAGTCCTTCCACTACTTTTGGTGGGCATCTCCTTGGGTTCCCGTAGGGATTTTCTGAGACTGGAATCCATCCAATCACAATTTCTTAGAGCCATCATCAGGATCCTCCTTCCATAACGGGTGCGGTCATGAGATTAGAGGTTGGCTGCCAAGCTTTTCAGTATGTGGCCTTGAAGGTGAAGCTTTGGCTATGGCTCAAATTATGCTTTAAACCAGTGGGTTCGGCCCCCTTGATACTGAGGGATGATTTCCAATCATCGTGGGAAAGGGAGATCATAAATGAAGTACAGGCTTGTGGATTGTCACATCTTTACCTGTAGTCTATGACATATAGTCAAGCCAGAGCTGTGATCTCCCAGAGACTGAGTGATATTGCTAGACAAGAGGACATAGCCCTTGTGAAACCAGGGATGTTGCTGGGGGAGCAGATCTATCAGGTTACACCAGCTCCTTATCTTGGCGGAAATCCACTATGTGGAATACCGTAGACTTCTCACAGCGGCTAGATTTAATGTCCTCGAATCTGCGGTATTGTGGGGAAGGTATAGGCGAGTCCCATACGCCCAGAGAACTTGTCATTGTGCCCTGGGAGAGGTAGAGTCCACTGAACATATTCTCTTGAGCTGCCCTTTCTATACAGATTTCAGGCAAAATCTTATAGCCCCACTCATATCTCAATTTAGCTCCCTATCCAGAGAAAGACAGGTTTTATATTTGTTGAATAATGTTACGGGGAAAACAGCTTCCTCGGTTGCCAAATTTCTTTTTCTAGCTTTTAAGCGTCATAAGACTAAAATTGATTGCATTGACGTGGGTTTATCTGTATAGCTTCATGTTAGTGTTGGCTGTGTTTTATTCTAAAGTTCCTCTAGATGTTTTAGATGTTTTAATTTTGTATGGATAAATGTATTTTTTCTGACTGCCAGTCGAATAAAGAATGATGATGATGATTATGATGTGTATTTCTCTGAAATTTAATGAACTTGTATGTGTCTTTTTCTACTGTAGATTGGATCTCTACACCATGGACTTGGTTGTGTAGGTATTTCCTTTCATATACATTTCTGTTCTATAAGCAAAGCTTGTCAGAAGGGCCCTAACATGTTTAAATCCTTTGCTGTTAATCAGATTTTGGCAGTTCATTGCTTTTTCATCCTAAATATTTAAAAGTGTCAATTGTTGACCTAATGAAACATTTCCATTTTGTAAAGGAGCCAGATTGTGCTTTCTCTATGGGGTTCAGTATCACACAGATAGAGCTTGGTGCAACAATGAAATATAAAAGTGAATTAATTAGCAAGCATAAGTGAAACTGGGGACAGCTTTGTTTATAAACCTGGCTGAGGTCAGTTGTGGTGAGCTGCCCTTAGACATATTTCCTAACAATTTTAAGATTAAAAACAATTTTCCTCTCCCCTCAAAGGTGTGCATGGCCTCTGATTTGCAGATATTTAAATGTACATCTCTCTTCTGCATTATTTTAATGTCAGAATATTTCATAAATGTGCTTTGCTTGCTTTGCTTTCATTGTTTTTAGTGTTTAATCAGCTTAATCAATCAGTGTGGAAATTTAGTACAAGATTATGCATTAGAGGAATATGGGACTGAGACATTCGTTTAGGATATTTCACACACACAAGCTGCAAAACGGAGAATATTGAGCAGTGGATGTGCCCTTGCATGTCTTCTGTTTATCTGTTATATATAGGGGTTAGGAGACAGGTATAGAAGAGATGAAGACCTTCAAATATTGTCACATAATAAATGTTGGAATACTGCTGTTGGTGACTATTGTGGGACTTTTGACAGCAAGTATCCAGGCTTCTAGTTATCAAGGATCCTCATTGCTATATTAAGTTAAATAGAACATGCTTAGTAATGTTATTCAGGTACCTCAAGCATTCTAGCATTACCGCTAGAAAAAAAATTAGAACTAAAATAAGAGTTAAACAGTAAAGAAATTGCCTTTTCACTTGTGTTTAATATTAGAAATAAAACATAAGAATTTTCTTTGGAACAAACCATAATTCCTCAGTAATTTTTGTACTAATTGGTAAGATGAATTTCTGGCTTTGACCTTTTAGAACTTGACCTTTTAGAACAACTAAGTTTGGGTCTTAACATGCTCCTCCAGTCACCAACTCCTGCCATACCACACCCCAATTTCCAAAGGTCCACAACCTATAGGAGCCAATTGTTAAGTTGGTGGGGAATCTGTTCAGTGAACTCTGTTCCATTCACAGAAGGGAAGTCAAGATTCATGCCCTAAACCAGGAGAGGCTAACGTTTTCCACCATCCCTTACTACTGGCCATGGTAGCTGGAACTGATGGGAGTTGGAGTTCAACAACATTTAGTGAGCCACAGATTAACCACTCTTTATTCTGCTGTGAATCAGGAAACACAGATATGCTTTGCCCCATTGTATTGAATAGAATTGGGCAATTGATCTGCAAGAGGTCAGAAGCTCACTGAATATGAGAAATGTTTTCTTGCTGACTTTGTGTTATACTTTGAGACACTTCATTAAAACATTTGTATGTATATGAAGTATATATTATATTCCTCATATGGAAGGAATTTTAAATTGTGCATGCT
The DNA here is from genome assembly GCF_009819535.1 of Lacerta agilis. Taxonomy (NCBI): domain Eukaryota; kingdom Metazoa; phylum Chordata; class Lepidosauria; order Squamata; family Lacertidae; genus Lacerta; species Lacerta agilis. Next base: position 75,239,814 of record NC_046313.1, on the reverse strand, counting down.
GCATCAGTCATTTTAAAGGTAGGCCATGTGTGGCAGGTCACTTTGCTGATCAGGATTCCCCCCTCCCCCTGTAAGTTTGGCATCTTTCCTTAGATGTCATGGATGCCAAAATAAAATTATTGGCTCAGGAACTATCTGAGATACAGTTCCTCTGCACTGGGGCTAAGAAGAACTTAGAATCTGAGAAGTTGGACTCTAATAAAAAATCATTGCAATTAAAACTTATTGTTAGTAGCCTTCTGTTTGTTTGTGTATAAACAGGCTAGCATCTCGTGGAAAAGACAGTGGAAAATCTGTATTGACCTTGAAGTAAATGAACCTTAGTCCCTATATTGTATCAGATATAATACATGCACTGGCGTGGAGCTAGGGGGAATTATTTTCACCTATTCCCCCTATTGAGGAAAATCAGGATACTGTTGAAGAGTTAATGATAGTAAAGGTAAAGGGACCCCTGACAATTAAGTCCAGTCGCAAACAACTCTGGGGTTGTGGCGCTCATCTCGCTTTAAAGGCTGAGGGAGCCGGCATTTTTCCACTTCCACAGACAGTTTTTCCAGGTCACGTGGCCAGCATGACTAAGCCACTTCTGGCGAAACCAGAGCAGCGCACGGAAACGCTGTTTACCTTCCCACCAGAGCAGTACCTATTTATCTACTTGCACTGTGTGCTTTCAAACTGCTAGGTTGGCAGGAGCTGGGACTGAACAACGGGAGCTCACCCCATCGCGGGGATTTGAACCGCCGACCTTTCGATCAGCAAGCCCAAGCGGCACAGTGGTTTAATCCACAGCGCCACCTGCGTCTCTGTGTTAATGATAGTAGCATTGGACAACAGGCTTCATGAAATAACATATGAGTTTACCACCAATATATAAATACAATGACAAAAAAGGAAAATCCAAAATGGTGCAAAGAGAGGCTAATGAAAAGCTTTTCCTTAAATGTTTTTTTTATTTTTACCATTTTCAGCTATTTCCTCCGTCACCATTGTGGAAAAGACTTCACCTAAATAATGCTGAACTCCTTTTTAATTGACTAAAGTCAGCATTGTTCTATATCCCACAGGTCCTTTCTCTTCCACATCGGAGACTTGTTTGCTACTGCAGGCTCTTTGAAGTTCCAGATCCAAATAAACCACAGAAGCTTGGATTACACCAGCGGGAAATATTTTTATTTAATGATCTGCTTGTGGTATGTACCTGACAGGCATATTTTTTATAATACAGTATATTAATGCAGAGACTCCATTACGTAAAGGGGCTTACTTAAACGCAGAATCCATGTAGGGGCACTATGTGGGTTTCTGCATGGATTGTTATTCATATGTGGATGAAGTGCTGTATGTACAACTACAGTTGTATGCAGTGCTCAGGATCAGCTAGGAAAGTTGTGCTGGGAAGCCAAAAGGCTAGTAAATGGAAATGGTATTTTAGGCAGTTTGTCTTCAGGATGCTTACTGTGTAATATTATAAAGGTTTATTGTACATACATTTCAGTATTTTTAACTAACCAAATACTTTCTCCAACATTGATTTTTGTGCTTGTTGATATTTTTAGGTCACTAAGATCTTTCAAAAGAAGAAGAATTCAGTCACATACAGTTTTCGACAGTCCTTTTCCCTCTATGGAATGCAGGTGCTCCTTTTTGAGAATCAGTGTAAGTGTTTTGAGCCCCTCATATGGGTTAAGGGTAAATTGGTGCACCTCATTTCTTAAGAATAACTATACCTTGAGGAAGCAATGGTAGTTTGACCCAGTTGAATGCTTTAGCCCAGCAGTGACGAACCTATGGCACAGAATAAGAATTGCATTCAAAGACTTTTAAAAATAAAGTATGAAATCTTGATTCTCTGAAAAATGTGACCTATAATGGTTTAGTGTATGTACACATACGGGATATTTGGGAGAAAGATCAGTTTGGTTCAACACAGCCTGACACTCTCTTCCAGATTTCTCCCCCTTCAGCATTTTTCTTTAAGCAATGCAGAGCCATTATTGTAGCTGAAGGCAGCAAGCTACAAATATCCCACCCAGCCTATCTGCATGTTGCAGCTGTCAGATTCAACTTGTTCTCAAGTAATGGAATTCATATACCTTCTGAGAATTCTGTCAATTAAAGCAAAGGCCGTAAAAAGCATTTCATTTAGAAGCTGGCAAGGTGATGGAAATGATTGGCAACGGGGAGTGGGTGATAAGGGTAAAATGTATTTTGAGGAATCAGTTAATTCTTTGAAAGGAAATAAAGTATTTATCTCCACATTCGTAGGTCATGAGGGAAAGACAAAATAGATACATCCACTTTTTCCAGAACAAACCTTCATTTTAAAAACGTGAAGGTTTGCAGTTTCTTTTCACTAGAGACCACGTAACAGTGAAAATATATTCACCAATTGCCTTCCTCCTGCCAATTCTAAACTTTTAAAAAGTCTTCAGAAGATATTTTCATACCCCTTTCTGAGAACTGATCTAAGTGAACATTTGTGTATCCAGCTGTATATGTACTATTTTTGTACAAAATATGCATTGTTTTATATATCCTCTTTTGATGGTGGACAAATGCATTTTATACGGTTTTTAAACATTTCTTGCCTTACTCAATTTCATGCGGGCTTTATTTATTTATTTATCCTCAGAAAGTTGTATGTTAGTGTTTCTTACACAGTTCACATTACAGTTATGATTTAAGATTAATGACTATAAATCTTAAATATTTATTTTATATGTATGGCTAAAAAATTCTATACAATATCATTTCTAGTGTCTGTCTGTGGCCCAATAAATCACTGTGTGTTGATGTTTTTTTACTTAGTACTTTTTGTAAAAGTAATTAAAAGTACTAACATGCTTTATTTAGTACTTTTAGCACTTTTCTATTTAGAAGCCCTTTTGGCCCAAAAGTGTAAGGATTGGGGCAGATGACGGAGGGGAACCCCACTTATATTTGATTGCCATAGCTGTCAATCTTGTGATGATATTTGTCTATTTACAATTTTATAAGATGCACTTTCATTAAAAAATACAACAAGGCGGAATACAACATACCGGTATAAACACAAAATAAAGACATCCATTTTTAAAAGCTTTAAAACATCAGTAAATACTGATTGCCTTAACAATAAAATTCATGTTGCAAAGGCCTTTCTGAACAATAAAGTCTTCAAGTGACATATGAATGAAGGAGGGATAGTTCCTGCCAAACCACTGCTGCAAGGAAGTTCCACAGGGCAGGGTCTGCCTCACCAGAGTCCCTGGTGATGTCCTTGAGGGTGTGAGGAACCACCAGATTTGCCCCGTCAGAGAATTTCAGTGATCATTCAGTCTACCACTGCATCCAGTCTGTGATATATGGCAGAAATCCTTGAGTGAGTGGTGACTGTTGTTTTCCCTCAAACGTTCCTCATCATGTATGATGACACATTTGATTCACCCAGGAGACTTATGTGGCTGAAAAAATGACAGCAAGTAGCCATCTACAGGATAAACCAATAGGTTCACCCCCATAAAATGCCCTCTTTGAAGACTTCCCATAGGCATCTAGTCAGCCACTGTAAGAACAGGATGCTGGTCTAGATGGGACTTCCATCTAATCCAACAGCATTCTTGGTTCTAAGAAAGTCATTTCCCATTTTTCTGCCTGCAAATGGTGGGATTTTGCCAAGTTTATAGTTTTGTAGTAATCTTTGAATGGCTGTTCAGTAAAGTCTTGTGTTCATTCGGACCCTCCGTGTTATTCCTGGAGGTAGTCAGTGACAGAGAGGACGCAGTTTCTGCCGGAAACTGTAAAGCATGTGACAGACCTGTAGGCATCTTAGACCACCTGAAATAACACCAGAAACACAGAGAGACCTAGAAGCCCTGAGACTCCAATACATATCTCCCTTAGGGTAAGTTACCCGGTCTACTGTGGGAGGAGCACAATAGACACAGATGCTTCCAGGCCTCATCCTATCAGTTGCACATGGTTACCAAGAAATGTTCATGTAGTAATGGAAACCTTTGTTGTACTGGGATGTACAGTGGTACCTTGGTTTATGAACTTAATCCATTCTGGAAGTCCATTCTTAAACCAAAGCGTTCTTATACCAAGGCATGCTTTCCTATAGCAGCGAGGGACTCAATTTACAAATGGAACACACTCAACAGGAAGTGAAACATATTCTTATTCCAAGGCAAAGTTCACAAACCAAAACATCTACTTCCGCATTTGCAGCGTTCTTAATCCAAGTTGTTCATAAACTAAGCTGTTCTTAAACCAAGGTACCACTGTATCTTTTTCACATTTTGAGATGCAAATAGAGAACAGAAAACCCTTGAAACAAATTAATATACATATATCCCTTTTACCACTTCGTAGATTATCCTAATGGCATACGGCTCACATCAGCTGTTCCGGGAGCAGATATAAAAGTTTTGATAAATTTCAATGCGCCAAATCCCCAGGACAGAAAGAAGTTTACGGATGATCTGAGGGAGTCTATTGCAGAGGTACAAGAAATGGAAAAGCACAGAATAGAGTGTAAGTACAAAGGTACATATAGTAGAGCATTTAAAATTAATTATGTTAGGTGAATCTATTTTGGCATATTTATAAAAGTATTTCTTTATAAAGTTAAAATTTGCTCAGAAAGTGTGGCTGAATAGTATTCAAGATTAAACTGCAGTTGAAATACAAGAATGTTTTACTAAGTGCTGATACATTGTATTTTCCTCGGGAGACTTAAAGTGGTCCAAGGGCTTCTATTTCAGCTGGTGGGCTCTGACCACACTTTTAAGCTCCACGACTGGCTGTTACCACATGGTTATGTGCCACTGCCATCTGGAGTCTGGCAGAAGGATTTGCATGCTGTTGTGATACAATTATGCACACAGACTGCCAAGGTGCAGTGACACCCAACCAAATGAAGACATGGCAAATTTGATAGCATCACTTTGTTCATTGCTACCTAATGATATTTATTTATTTGTTTGTTTGTTTAGCTAGCTAGCTAGCTAGCTTTGTGTGCCAGAGAGTACTACATTGTGTGAGGTAGTTTCTGAGCATTTCTGGTGCCAAAGGAGAAGGGATGGGCAAGAGGCTTGGGTATATATGAAATATTCCCCAACATTGAAATTAATAGGAATGCACCTTCTCAAACAGAGCTTTCTGTTGTTGAAGCCCTTAAAAGGCTCCGGTGTGTGGCCCAGCTTCTGGAATGGTGTGCCTTTTTGCAGACGGAGCAAGCTTTATTTGTCCAGGTGCCAATTTTTAAAAGCATTGCGTTTGGGGTTATTGAAATTATTAACGAGCCAGCAAAGAGTCCATACTGTACATATTTTTTCAGCACTACAGTCTGAAAGAGCCAATAGAGTAATTGGCTTCTGCTCTCTTTTCAGCTGAACTTGAAAAGCAGAAAGGTGTAGTACGACCAAGCATGTCTCAGTGCTCTAGCCTGAAAAAGGAGTCTGGCAATGGGACATTGAACCGTGCCTGCCTTGATGACAGTTACGCCACTGGGGAGGGTCTTAAAAGGAGTGCCCTTAGCAGCTCTCTTAGAGACCTCTCTGAAGCAGGTATGCATTTCTTCCTTCTTTGATAAATATATTCATTGAACCTTAATATATGTTTGTGTGTGTGTGTTCAAAGAATACACTAACGAATATAAAAATGTAAAAATGTAATTCTGAGAAAGTTAACTATGTCTTATTGTTAGTAGTGTGGTTTTTTTGCTGTTTCCCCCCCTCTGCTTATTCAAAAATTCCATTTGAAAATATTAAACTGTTGTAGCTTTCTATGTATACTTTAAAAGGAGAAAGAAGACAGAGAAAAATTGTAAGTTTATAATAAAATAATGGTTAATTAAATGCTAGGTATAATGCTAGGAGTACACTGCTTAGTTTTGCGTCCCTTTTCGTTATTTTCTTCCTTATATTGTCATTAGGGGGGGGGAACCCACCCAAATCATTGTGTATTGGCTGCTTCTTGTGCATTTTGTGCTTATGTGTATCCATGTAGTATATTGATGAATGAAATTGAGTGAAGCCCTGCTAAATTCTATCTAGAGAAACATAAATCGGATATAGTTGTGTGACTGGTGCTACTTTATCGCATTGCTCAAAACGTAGACTCTAGATCTTGCTGGAACTGTGGCTTGTGTATATACTACACTACTGTTGCCAGCATAATGGGGAAGCAACCATTTTGGCAAAGTAGTAATTTCACCACTGCTTTTGGGCCTAAAGTTTGAACTGATCTGGATGGTGATGGAAGTTTAAAATATATTTTAAATTATAGATGTTATACCTGGTTTTGGAATGTATGCATTTTAATCATTACATTTCACCCATGTGTGCAGAACGTAGAAAAATGCCACTACAATTATGATTGGAAATCAATGCCCTGGTGCATTTTGAATGTCAGGCACTACATTTCAGCTATGTATGCAGAAGAACAGGCACGTTATTGGTTCCTGCTGTTGATAGTAGAATTGCTCTGCCTGTTAACACCATGTACACCATGCTAAATTATAATATACCACTAGCAAATAGATTTAAATTTTTGCTTACTTTTCATACTATATATTATTTTGACCTCTATATAAAAGTGAAATATACCTTTCTCCTTAAAATATCATGTGTAAGTTTCTACTGTGCTACAGCCATCAATACTAATTTTAAGTATGTGCTATGTGTAATTTATGTGCACATGCCTATTTGTGCAACAAAATATACACATACTAATATCTGCATCTTTATTTTTACCAAACTGGTTTACTTTCTATTTAGCCACAATTATTTATCCATAGTAATAATTATATATTATTTTACTTTGGGGGAAATTCAGTGACAACTATGAATCCATTGCATGGAACAACACCAGTGCAAAGGTCCACTGAATTAATGCTTTTTAGAATTTTATTTTAAAATGTGCACTTGAGTAGACTTTGGATGAGGCCTCAGTCGTCATTATTTAGTTTCATGTAAGAATGGTTTCACTTTTCTGTTTTTCATTGAGAATGACAACATTCATTTTTAGAAACAGGATTTTCACTAATGTACCTATTGCTTGACATGATTCCCAGTTAACACTTTTCATCCTACTAGGAGCTTTCAAACATTTACTTCAGACATTGTCATGTAGCTAGCTTCATTTGAAGGATTCTTTACCATAAACAAGATGAATTTTTCATAAGCATGAAACATCCCATATGTCAACAACATATGCCTTCTGTTGGCATACTCATCGCTGACAAGTTATTTTCTGTAGTTGAATATAGGTGTCAGACTGAAGGGTTTAAGTAGTGACTATGTTAAACCCAGCTAAACTTAATTTTAACATTTTTTTTAGTCATAATTATGGAGAGTTTATGTTTGGACTTGTGCAGTGCAATTAATTTAAGAAACACACACATACAGTCAGGTATTGGTTAGGATAACCTAGGTGGTCTTTTCATTGATTATGTTAGCTATTGCCAAGAACCAACTAGAAACACGTGTAATTCTATAGAAGTTGGCTTTTGGAGTGATTTCCGTGGCTTCAAACATGGTGCCCCCACAGAAAGTTTCCTCCATGCAGTTTCAAATCATAGAGGTAAAATGCTTTGCATGGTAATTTGCATGTGTAAATTATAGGCTGATACTGATGATCCTTTGATTTCATGAAAAATGAACAAGATGTGTAGATTACATCTTTTACTACATTTAAAAATGTGTGTATCTATAGTGTTCATGTTAAATACGATCTTCAAAGATACTATGTTTGAACTGGCCCTCACTGCAATGAGATTCTGAAGTGTTTAGCTTAAACAACACTCATTTTATTCCATCACACCACCACCTCCCATAGAAAGATTGAACATGTAGCTAAAAATCATGTAGTGTTGCTTTGCTACAGAACACAGGAGGAGGCTGATGAAGTAGATTGTGTTTATCTTACATAGGTAGAAACATGCTTTTTTCAAAAGGTTCCCTTGGTTTGTTTGTTTTTTAAAAAAAATTAACTTAATTTTACCACTCAAACAGTGGTTACAACTGCTTTATAATTTTTATTTCAGAGATTGTGTAAATATGTAATAATGTTTTTGGATACTATGATGTATGTAAAACTTGGATATTTAATGTTTTTCTTTTTAAAAGAAAAAGATGTCCAAAATGTTAAGGCAAAGCATCTTTTAGTTCAGGGCCAAGGAACATGTAGCCCTCTACACGTTTCTGGACTACAACAATCATCATTCCTGACCATTGGTCATACTGGCTGGGGCTGATGGGAATTGTAGTCCAACAACATATGAAGGACTCTCCACCCTGCATGTTGGATTTTTTAAGCCCTATATTATTCTCACCAACTGAATTAGGTTTTCCAGGTCTCCAGCATTAAATATGTCCTTTAACACTTCTCCAATTTATTAAAGTATAATTTATTTAAAATAATAAATGGCTAGCTTTTAAAGGCTGTTCATTCAGTTTGACAAAGTCAGGTTTACTTGTTTGTGTCTCATGCAGCCCAGACATCTTCCACAAATTGTTTCATTGTGTGATAAAGAATAAATAGGCCCAAAAGAAATATCTGTAAGCTGAAGTGCATATTTGCAATTTGTACTGTGACCTTTGGAAAAGGCCCTTGGTAACTGACTAGCCATTTGCTGCATGATGTTAGAGAAAAAATTGAGCCAGGGTTTGGATTGCTTTGGAAATATGACTGCAATTACCATCTTAAGCATAATTTTCCCCCACCTGCATAATTGGGGTAGAGATTCAAGGGATAGTTGTGAAAGATTCAGAAATTTGCCAGATGCATCACCAGATGGTGTTGTAAGAGTAGGATTGATTTTGAGTCAGAAACCTGTCTCAGATGAGTCTGAGCATTTTAAGATGACAAGATGCAGTTTAAGATGACGAGATACAGTTGCTTAAATTAAAGCCTAGAAACATTGTGGCCCCTTCCTTATACTCAAGGTATATGAAGATTGTACTTATTTCCTGAAATTTGGAAAATATGTATCCAGGTTGTCTTCTCAAGGCAATGTCATTCCATAATTGCAGTGCCACACCAGAGAATGACCTGCTTCAGGCAGCTATAGATATGACTGTACAGAATTGTAAAATTATTTATTTACTTATTTAAAACATTTTTACTGTTCTTCACTGAAAGTATTTCAGGGAACATATGCCCATCATAATAAAATAAAACAACACCAATAAAAGACAACTCTTAAAATAAAAAAGAAATGGGGGCATTATATACATCTTAAAATGTCTGCATAAATAATCATTTATTAAGCTGGCATCTAAAAGCTTGTAAAGTAGACACCAAGCACACCTTATTAGACAGATATTCCAAAACTGGAGCACCACCACCGAAAAAGCCTTCATTGTAGATATAGTGGATTTGTTCATCTGTATCTAGTTATCAGATTATCACAAAGTAAAAGTATGAAAGTAACACAGCTAACCAATGAACTTAACTCAGATCCAAATAGTAGAAGGAAGTGATGGGCAGCTGGGGCTCATCAACTTGGGAAGGTACTCTATCTAGAAAGAGAAGGAAAATTCTGCTGCCTTACGGGATATCTTCAAGAGAAGAAAGGGCTAAGGAGTAAACCCTACACAAATCCAGAGTGGAGTCCCTAAGACAGTTGGATGGCACCTTGTATGCCTCCTTCTGGCAACTCCTGCAGCCAAGCTAGTGACACCAAAAGGGAGGGTCCTGTTGTCTGGGCAGCTCAGGTCCTCCATACACATCTCAGGCCCTCCTTGTGCCCTGGGGAGCTCACTTCACCCCCAGAGGCACACTCTGTCTCTTGAGACAGAAAGATACCAACAAGAACATATTATTATTATTATTATTATTATTATTATTATTATTATTATTATTATATTTTTATAGTCTGAAAATCAGGGGGCAGTTCACAACATAAAAATACAAAATAACACAAATTACATAATAAAACAGAAACAAATCGATAGACTCCCCTCCCACAAACACATAGAATGTTAATCAGCCAAAGGCCTGGTTATAGAGAAGTGAGCCACACCAATCTGCAGCTCTGGTAAAAAGAAAAAAGGAAGATAAGTGAAATTAAGTTGCTTCTTAGAGTTGTGTGTTGAAAAAATTAACAGGCTTGGTTGCTCATTTTTGTACAAGTCTGGAGAGATGATGAATTGTGCCCACTCCCCTACAGAAGAGGGCTTGCAATCCTGTTTACCCTAACACGCACCTGCTTTCCTCTGATCAAAAATGTTTGCCCTCTGTCCCTTTTTTGGGGAGGCTGGTAGAGAATACTTTGTACATATGTATCATTAAATGTAGAGCCTAAGAAGTATACCCACCTTCTTGGCATATGAAATCATGTTCAGTGCAGTGCTGTATGTTTTCTGGCAGCCTTACGGACACGATCTGTTCCGGGGTGCCGTTTGCACCCCGAAAAGTCCATAACTAGAGCGCTGCTCCTGCGCATGCACGCGGCGCAATAGAGCACTTCTGTACATGTGCGAAGCACACAGAACACTTCTGCGCATTCACGAAGCGCGCAGAACGCTTCTGCGCACGTGTGCGCGGTGAAACCCAGAAGTATACACTTCCGGGTTTGCCGCGTTCGCAAGCTGAAAAGATGCAACATGAACCTAATGCAACACGAGGTATGACTATAGTTTGGGGAAAAATTCTCCCATAAAATGTGTTAAGCGCTTAGTAAAGGCAAGCAACTCTACAAAACCTGATACGAATGGGACTATAGAAAAAAGTTGCTGTCATGAAGCTGTGTTGTTTATTTCACCTTGGAAAAAGAGAGCTTATCATATTGTTAGGGCACTGAGGGAATTGTGTGACTTTTGTGAGGAAACTAAAAAACCCTTCATACCTTGAAAATATGTAAAGAACTCGAAGTCTCCATTAAGTAATAGGTTTCATCATTAAACTCTAGTTACTAAAATTATGATTAATTTACTCTGGAGCTACTTTATTTTATCGGGACGGTTCAGGAGCCCAAAATGATCAAAGGGTTGGAGCAACTTGCCTGAGGAGAAAAGTTACAACATTTAGGCTTACTGTTGAAAAGGCAAGGAAAGAGGGCACATGATAGAGATGTATAAAATTATGCATTGAGTGGATAGACTTCTCTCATACTACTGGAAATTGGGGCCATCCAATGAAGCTGAATGTTGGAAGATTCAGACAAAAGAAAGTACTTCTTTACACATAGTTACATGGAATTCACTCGCACAAAATGTAATGATGGTACCTGGCGTGGATGTCTTTAAACAGATTAGACACATTCATGTAAGGCTATCAATCTCTGCTAGCCATGCTTGGCCATGCTCTGTTGGAAACAGAATGTACTCAGGTCTTGCTTGTAGGCTTCATCCAGTAGGCATCTGATTGGCCACTGACAAATGGACCTTTGGCCTGATCCAGCAGTGATGCTCCTACATTCTTACATGGCTTGTTACTAGAACAGAAAACTTTTATACTTGCTTAGTACATAAGTTAGCATTAAACAAACATACCAACCATATTTGCTTTCATTTCGGTGTACATTCTCAAAAGGTGCATCAAGTAGTAAGTTTTAGAAATCAGAGTACTTTGTTCTGTCTTTGGCCAGTCATGCTGTCATTTTGATGCCAAAATAGGTTATTTAGGAATATGAATCACCAAGTTAGGAGCCTGCATGTAAGATTTGGCATCTGATCTGAGCACACATGTTTATAAAAACAAGACCCAATTGTGGCTATATCTTAAATGTGTAAGCACTGCACAGTTGACAAATACAATCTCACCATAAGTATGGCACAGCAGTTTAAATTTTCTACATAAAATTAAGTTTAGTTTTATCATGGAAGAATGTTATATGAAATCCACTATTGTATCTTAATAATTATAATTTCAAGTACTAAAACTTTGAAATGCAGACAAAATGCCAATCCCATCCTTGGAGACGTTAAGACTGCAGTAGTTAAACTCAGTGCAACTTCTGAATAAGCACTCTTAGGACTGCACTGCAACAGTCCCTGAAATATTTTTAAACGGTATTTAAGAAATACTTGATACGTATAAAAAACAGTTATTAAAATCTTACCCATTGAAGGCCATTATAATACAAGTATTGTACAGTATATCATCTACTGAGTGCATTAATGATTCCCAGACACAAGCATTCCCCCATAAACTACAGTTGAGAAAGACATGTAATTAAACGAGAAGCTTTAAATTTCAATGGTTAAAATAAAATATTAAAATAAGTGGGAATTTCCCCTCTGACGTCAGTGGGATGTGAATTGCATCCTAAGGCTAGAATCCTAAGCACACTTACTTAAGAGCAAGCTCCGCCAAACAGAGTGGGGACTTTCTTCTGAGTAATCATGTACAGGATTGTGCTTTAAATGTTTACTAGTATAGTTTCAGTTCCTGTCCTATCGCAACATGCAAAGTTAATCTCTAGACCCCACTAGAGGATCCTACAATGCATCAGCGAAGGCGGCTGTTGATCACCCAGGTCTTGTCTCAGTCTCTAATCTATGGTATTGCATGTCCTGGGCAGGCAAGCGTGGGCGTCGCAGCAGTGCAGGATCGCTAGACAGCAATATGGAAGTAAGTAGGAAGTTACTGATGTCTAGCTGGATGTGATGTGCATTTCAAACCTTTCTTTTATATACATTTTTTGCTCTTTTTCTTCTAACATACAACCTGCCTGCCTCAAATAAAAATGCATGCCAAGGCTACTCACTTCGTATTTTTAGATTTTTATTTATTTATTTTTTTAAGAAAACAGCAACACTACTACTACTTCTGGCTTGTTTTTAGATCAAGTACCATTATTATTATTATTATTATTATTATTATTATTATTATTATTATTATTTCAGCTAACCTCGTCCCCTTCTGTTCCTGCAAGCATGGTTAAATGAATATGATGTGCCCTCTTGCCACCATTTCAGTCTGGTCCCTGCTTAAAGGCCCAGTGGTTATTTGTTACACAGTACATCGTTGGTGCTATTTGATATTTAACTTAGCTACTGACGTCATGCTCAGCCATTCACATTGCTTATTTTTCAAGTTAAATTGCGAAATGTATGCAGTCGTGACACCATGGAATTGCATAGATAGGGCATGGGGAAAGAAAACAAATAAGACGGATGAATTCAATGTGGATTTCATGAGATTTCATTCATCTTCAAACCATTTATATACTGTTCATGTCTTTGAATTCAACCTGCAGATTTGTGTGTGTGTGTGTGTGTGTGTGCACGTATGTGTGTGTGATGTCAGTGTGTTTGAATTAGGTAGACTACAGTCTACATACAGCACACGATGCCTCACCATTGCTATGTCCCTATAGCTGTCCATAAAGAAAATAAAGTGTCCACAGACTAACTAGATAGTCAACGGCTAAATAGCAGGAAATACTGGGCCATAGGTCAGGAGATGTGAGAACAAAGCACAAAACCTTCTGATAAAACAAAATCGAAAATTCTTTCTAGTAGCACCTTAGAGACCAACTGAGTTTGTTCCTGGTATGAGCTTTCGTGTGCATGCACACTTCTTCAGATACCTTCTGATAAAGAGAAACAAGCAGTCTAACGCTATTAGTGATAGCACACTTACTTTCTACATCTCAAAATAGAAGCAGTCTACTTTAAAGTTAATATTAGAGGAAAAGGCAGCACGAAATCTGAATGTTAACAGTGTGCTAATTACTTCAGTTTAATTCATTGTAACTGTATACATGTATATATTTGTTCTTGAAGGTAGAAATAAATCACATGACTATAATATCTTAATAAGAAAAAATGTAGATTTAAAATCAGATCAAAAGGTTTTAATCACTGATTAGTGATTACTTTTTATTGGTCAATATTTTCATTTTTTTAAAAAACAGAAAAAGAAAAATCGCTACTTTCTATAATTGGGTCATATCTAGCATCACCTCACCTGTACCTTAAAGGAAGAAATTGGCAGAAAGACAGACAGACAGACATATCTCCTATAGGTCATACAGCAGTTTATCCCTATGAGCTTTCAAGGAAAACATGATGGTCGCTGTGAACTTTTTTCTTTTACACATATTTTAAGGTTTTTTTAATTTTTATTTCTATTAATTTCTTTTTAGGGGTCCATCATTAGCAGTCCTCATATGCGCCGAAGAGCTACATCAACCCGAGAGTGTCCATCTCGCCCTCACCACCAGACTATGCCTAATTCTTCCTCACTACTAGGGTCCTTATTTGGTAGTAAAAGGGGAAAGCCTTCCCAAGGCCACCTAGCAACTGGCCCGTCACAGCACCCACCTCACCCTCCTATACTTTCACATCAGCAGCATTCGCAGCACTCTTCTTCAGCCCTGCACCACGCGGGGCCAGTGGAGGGGCAGACCCAGGCACAAGTGCACACCCACCATTCTCAGTACTGCCACATGCAGAACCCACCTCCATACCATCACCACCACCACTACCACCCACCCCAGCATATCCAGCACCCACACCAGTACCACCACGTGCCGCATTCGCAGCATGTAGCGCATTCGCAGCATTCTTACATGCCGCATTCCCACTCGCAACATTCTCATGCCCCCCATCCTCCATTACCTGCTCCTCACCCCGTACACTCTTCCCACGCGTCACATCACCACGGCCAGCCAGTGCCCCCTTCCAGTTCAGCCAGCACTAAGCCCAAACATAGCGGCATCAGCACAATAGTCTAGAACCAAACTCCTCTGCCAGTAATTGTAGCTCTAGACAGGCACTTACAGGAAGCAGAAGCAGCCTATAAAACTGGAATGGTTTTTTTTTATATAATAAATAAAAATGAAACACAAGCCAGAAACAACTTAATTGACTCCTTTGCCTTAAGGATTCAATAGAACAACTCACATTAGCTTGATCAGTGTTGGTCTTACAACTGAACTCAGTGGTGATCTTCTCCCTCCTTTTCTCCAGTAGCCTTGAAAATATGCTGCTTGCTGAAAACATTTATGCTACCTTTTGTTTCACACCCCCCATGACAATTTTTAATGCATAATGAAAACATAACCTCAAAATAAAAGGAAAAAATATATGAAATAGAACCAAGTGTTGCATTCTTGCTCCTTAATTGTCAATGGGCAAAAAAAGTAGACCTCATATGGTTGATGAAAGTACGTAAGTAAACTTTATATAATATAAATATATAAATATATACATATATATATATATATACTGTATAGTTAACATTTATGCTTACAACAAAACTTTTGCAGTCCACAAAGCTAGCAATATATACTTTACCAGGAATTCCATTTACTGATAGAAGGGCAGCACAGTAGTTGAACAGCGTAATGAAAGTGTAGACCAAAAAACTAGGAACAAATTCCAGGCATTTCAGTGTTCTCATTAAAAGTTCTCTGGACTTTGAAAAATATCTCTAAGCAATCATTGCAAAGTGTGCCAAGTAACATAGCATTCAGCTGTTGTAGTCAAATATTGCTTTGTACAAATCCTTATTTTATTAACAAGATAATATACTTAATCAGTATTATAACTGTTCTACTATTTCAGGTAAGCAAACTAGTTAAGATGCAGTAACTATACAGTAGCAACATGAGACCACCTTTGTTAAGGGCTGTCTCTACATTTTGGTTACTCAGATTCTTAGACACTTTAAAGGCTGTGATAACTGTGAACTTACACAATCCATAGTTCTTCTTTTATATTCATATATGTTTTAATAAACTCACATGGAGATTTAAATGGAAGGTACTTGCGTACACGGCATAAACATTCATCTCAGACCTTAAAACAAGAAGCATCCATCCCTTTCCAGACACATTGCCACTTTACCATAACTTACTCAGTTTATCTCAGTTAAAATAGACTGCGGTTCAGGCTTGCCTTTCCATATGAAAGTGATCTGAAACTTGAAGGCTTATTTTAGTACAGATTTTTTATAACTGTAATTCCATGTAGCCATGTGCTGGCAGCAGGACTCTCACACCATTCTTCATCACATTTGTTAGTTTTACCCAGCACTCAGCAGGCTGAGTCTTTGCTCGAACTGTCATGGTCCAGTTAAGTCGCAAGACATCTCGTAAGAGCCAACTGTGCTGTTGTTGCTTATGTGTTGTAACGAGTCATTCGCAAATCCATATGCGATTTTTTTTGTACCCCCTAAATCCTATTTTTAAAATTTTTTTTAAAAAGAAAGAAATCATACATGGAGAATACTTTGTAGTTTCAGCATTTTGAGCCACCCCAGTCACAAGGACTGTACATCTAACTGGCAGAAACAAAAGGAACTGCAGAACTACACCAGCAGAATTGTGAATGTGGTTTAAAAGAAGAGGAAGGAAAAGTTCCAGTGAGAGATGGGTAAAACAAAGAAACAAAAAACACAAAAACAGTGTTGCTTCGGAATGTAGAAGTGATACGTGAAGATGACTCATGTATTGGTGATCCCCGATGTCTCCAGTATGTTTTTGTTTTTTTCTCTCCCTCTCCTTCCTGCTATGGATTATATCATGACTACCAGCAAAACTAAAAACCAATTACTTCTGTTAACTTCCACTCAGCAAAAACAGCCACCTAGAGTTTAGTCTGCTGTTTAAATTGGTCTGTTATTTTCTACATGTGCAATACTTCCTGTTTTGTTCCCCCCCCCCATAAATTAACTACATATGAAATGAAAGTAATAAAAGTCAATTTGATGTTCATCCAGGCAGATTACCGAAGAGGGTTCATCTCAGCCCCCTGAGGCTCTTTGTTCCTTGCAGTTTAAGCATTGTTTGTCCTTATGAGGGATAATAGAACTGTCTGCATGTCATCTAATGTTAATAGTATTAAAGCTACACTCTACATATTGTATATTTGCAAAATATATCAGTGTTACTGTTTATATTAGTTGAAGTAAAGTAATGACATATTTAAATATGTAGACTTTTCTTCAAACCTTTGTACCAATAGTAGAGTCTAACTGTAATTTATAAGTTGTTCCAGAAAAGATAAGTAGCTGGCGGGATACTCCCCCCCCCCCGGTGTTATCGCTCACTGAATATTCTGCATGAACCAGACTCAAAAATACATTCACTGGAGAATCACATTGCTTTGCATTTGACAGATTAATGTTGGCCACACACAAAAGTACTTTAGTGTTGCCCATCTATTTATACAATTTGGATGTCCTAAGGAACCCCATGAAAGGTTTTAAGCTCCCATACTGTTGCTTGATTTAAGTTCACATACACACAAACATCCTTATATGATTCATATGAACTCTGTAAAATGAAGGTTATATATTATTATTTATTTCATTTTCTTGCCATATGCATATGGAACATATAAGTAGAGTGAATGCGTTAGAAACATAAGTGCATGAATCTCAATGCTCCATGAATACCTAAAGAGGTTCATCCCCCCCATAAGTATTTTCGATAAGAACATCCTGTAACCAGCATTACTTTTCAAAACTTCACTACTTTTTAGAGGAGCAATCTAAGGTGCCAGAATCACTTTTACAGACCAAGAGTACAGAACCGTTTCTCTTAGATTGGGAAAATGACAGCAATCATCATTAGTTTCTATGTGCAGTTAGAGGAAATAAATTTTATAGCATGCAGCAGGGGAAAAGTAGTTACCGGAAAGCTTTTCTTAGTTTTTCCGTATTGATTAAAATCCATACAAAACACTATTGAACCATGTGTCTTTCATCCCATGAATAGTATGGCTAGGTAAAAGCAACAATTTGAAGTTAAAAGAAAAACTAAATAACCTTGCAAAATTATCTTTTCTGGGACAACATCAAATATGTATTTGTTTTAATCCTTTTAAGTTAAGAATGAAATGTACAACAATGTAAAAAAAAGTAATCCTAATATAATGTATGTCTTGTATTGCTAAAAAGAAGTCTTCAAGCATAACATTGTAGAATGATTTTCCCATCAAGCACTGCATGCAGCAGAAGCCTCTTGTTTATTGATTTTAAAATGAGCTGAAAGACAGTCAGCAGCTATTTAAACAATGACTCTCTACATGTTGACTTGCTGTTCCATATAAAGCTGTGTGTTTACTGCAGTTAAGCATGCATTTTGCTGTTTCCGTTGTAAAATATCATCACATCTTGCCTGCAAAAATGAGTAATTGTGTATATAGTTAAAGAAAAAAACTTGACCAATAATAAAATAAAATTTTGAGGGAGGGAAAGGATAGCGAAGCAGGACCAAGTAGGGAGAATAGCTAATTCTCTAAATTGTACATAGTGTGTAAATTAGTATTAATATAAGTCTGCAGTCACTTTCAGGTTGCATACAGTACCTGTCTCCTGCTAGGAACTTTAATCCCAGCCTTGCGTTGTATTAAACTGTTGGAATTAGGTCTTGAATGCAGACTGTTGAAAGACCTCAAGAAACATCATGCTCATGAAAAGCTTCTGTTATGGGAGGCTTCAGACCATTTTGTAACTGTTGGAAAGGAAGGAGTGCTTTCATTTTAATATGCATTGTTTGTAAGTAGTATCAGACTTTATCGTTGTAAAACTATAACTGTGATTATGTGGGAAATCAAATAAATCACTTTGAACTCACTCAGTTTCTCATCCTTTGTAGAACTGCAAGCACTTATATTTTTCATATTAAATGAATAAAATTACTATGCCACTTCAGTTCTTGGAAATCTCATTTTGTGTTGTTTTAAAACAAAAAACAAAAAAACCCACCACTACAGTCTCACATGCAAAAGGTAGAAACAAATAGCCCTGTTTTGTACAGGCGAGGCATTGGGCTCAAATTGGGACTGTTTATGTCTCATCTGAAGAGGACAGACAAATCAATGGTTTCCTTTGGGGTGGCTAACCTGTGACCTCTAGCCGTTGTTGGGTCCCCTTCTGCTGCAGTCGGCATGGCTGATGATCAGGGATGATATGTCAGCAATGTTGACTGGGGCAGATGGGAGTCTCAAAGGTCACAGGCTAGCCACCTCTCATTTAGAAAGTAGTCTTACACAATCCATAGGATACAAGCGGTAAAACGAAAAATATACTCCAGGTAAGAAACTTGTGGCCCTCCAAGTGCTGTTGGACTCCAATGAGCCCCAGCCACTGTGGCCAAAGATCAGGGATGATGGGAGTTGACTTGTACAACAAACCTTATCAATTGTTGACAGGGACATGTCATTTTTGGAGAAGGGATGGGGAAATATTGTTTCAGGTAACCTGGTCCAGAGTTGTTTTGGGCTTTTACATGCAAGTAACAAGACCTTCAAGCTGACTTGGCTAACGGCAGCTTGTGCAGATCCCTCAGCACTTTGGCTGCAGCATTCTGCACTAGTTGCAGCCTCCAGACCAGACATAAGGGAAGCCCCACAGAGAATGCATGGCAGTAGTCGAAACTACTCCCCACCCACGCCAGAGTACTTCTGTTTTGTCCAGATGAAGCCTCTGCTTATTCTGCTCCATCCAAATCTACACCATCCTCAGCCAACCATTTTCTCTATGATTTTAGACAACCGTTTGGTGCAAAAGTCATGTCGCCTAGAAACCAATTGCTCTACATGCAGTATTGGAGCACGTTTGGCATTGCATTTCCTCATTATATAGCGAGTAAGTTAACAGAATACAAATGCCAGATCAAAAACAGGCCTGCCATTGTGTTAACAGCATGAAGCTTCCTAATGAGTGTGAGTTTAAATTGTAAGGAAACGCACTTCTGGCCTCTCACTGCTGTAATAAAACAACAAACACTGACTCAAATTAATTGAGCCTTGGAGTGTAAATTGCAGGAAATCAAGTAAGATGCTTGGAAAGGAAAACGGTGTACATTCCTGACTTTGCTGTGAATATAAACACAACAATCCAAATATCAGACAGGGTTAAATTGAATTGAATAATAAAACCCCACTTCAATAAAAACCCATTTGTTTCCATTTCTGTAGGGATAGCCATGCTGGTCTGTTTCAGGAAAAAGAACTGATGAAGTGGACTGTGGTCCACAAAAACTTATTCCATCATAAATCTGTTAGTATTAAAGGTGCCAGAAGACACAGTAGTTTTAATTTGCTTCAGTGGGTTCTCTTTATGCATATCAGAGCATCTTCACAACTTAAATTACTCCATGACCATGTACATTCAGCATGGAATTATGGATTGAAGACACTGAAAATCTTGATCTTGCTTAGAACAAAACTGCATTGTTGGATGATGATAATTTATTATTTATATGCCGCCCATTTGACTGTGTTTCGCCAGCCACTCTGGGCAGCTTCCAACAACTTATAAAACCACAGTAACACATCACATATTAAAAACTTCCCTATCCAGGGCTGCCTTCAGATGTCTTCTAAAAGTCAGTTGTTCATTTCCTTGACAATTGACAGGAGTGTTCCATATGGCGGATACGACTACCAAGACTGTTTGAGAAGATACTGAGGAAGACAAAGAACCTCTGAGAACCAATGTGTACATTCATGCATATGCAGGCATGCACACACAACTAGAAGAATACCTTGAGAGCAAAACAACAGCTCCAAAGAGGAGGCCAGGAAGTCTTCAAAAAAACCCAGTGAAAGCCACCAAGCTTTTTATTGCTGACAACGATGGTGAGGCAAGCTATCAATAAATCTATCTAGTACATACAGTGGACGCTCGGGTTGCGAACATGATCCGTGCGGGAGGCACATTCACAACCCGCAGATTTTGCAACCCACAGCGCCGCGTCTGTGCATGCAAGAGTGCCGAAACCCGGAAGTAACCCATTCCGGTACTTCCAGGTTTGGCGCGGTGCACAACCCAAAATCACGCATCCTGAAGTGGCTGTAACCCAAGGTATAACTTTACCAAACTTTTCTGGTTTTCCACTTGTTCTAAATTGTTTTTAGCTGTTAACGTTAATGCTTGTTTTACCTCCATTGTGTCATTGTTTCATAATTGGTTTTAGAGTTTGTTATGTAAGTTATATGGATTGCACTTTGCATTTTCAATGTTTACACAAACCACTCTGTGAACCTAGTTATAAGGGTGTTATACAAAACTAAACCTGCTATAGATTTACAGCTAGATTTAAATGCTGTAAGTTTATTCCTGTTAATGCCATTATTTCGTTGAAGGAAGCCATGAGCTTTAAATGTATGCTATGGCTAGTTATAATATAACCACCAGATATTGCACATTTTTATTCAAGATAAAAAGATAGGATTTGAACAGGAAACACCAAAATTACAAAATGAACTTCTGCAGCCAATAAAAAAAAATATCGAAAATATACAATCTCCTCTTAGAATGGAACTGAAAGACGAGGTACCTGTAATAAAGGAACCTATGATAAAATGGGTCTCAAGAGCTGGGTCAAACAATCACTTTAGATAAAGGGGAAGACTATGGAAAACAGATACTGTATAAATTTTACAGCGTGCTACTCAATTAAGGAAAATATAATGAAAATGTTTTACCGCTGGTACCTCATACCAGTTAAACTATCAAAGATGTATAAAAAACAAACTTATGCTGGAGATGTAAAACAGGTGGTGACGATGTATCACGTGGTGGGGGTGCAAGATGGTGAAACAATATTGGAAAATGATACATGAGGAGCTTAAAAGGATATCTAGAATTTCAATCTTGAAGAAACCAGAGGCTTTTTAAATTAAGTTTAGTTTTGAATGACATCCCCAAGAACAATAGAAATGTATTTCTTTATGCAACTGCCGCAGCCAGAATTGTACTGGCGAAAAACTGGAAATCTGACAGAATACCAGAATTAGTAGAATGGAGAATAAAGATTTCTGAATTTGTGGAGATGGCACAATTAACAGCATCAATCAGAGGATGTTCTATTCAAGCAATTAAGAAAGAGTGGGACTGTGTTAAGGAATACATGGTGAAAGTGGGTGCTAAAGTCTGAAAATTAATATGATATAACTTAATAGCCACAAGGTGACATTAAATTTAATGGGAATGATAGGATACATAAATAGATACAGTGAACAATGCAACAATAATAAATAGTACAGCAGGTAAAAGAAGATCGGACATGGATAGAGGGAAGTGTGAGGGATGGGAGGGGGGAGAGGGTTTTAGGTTTGTTTGAATATATTGAATATATATCGTTTGTTCTGAATTGTCAGGGGGTTTTCTCTTGTTTTGTTTTATAACACTTAAATATTTAAATAAAGTTTTTTTTCTAAAAAATAATAATGTATGCCATGGGTGTGACCATAGGTCACCATACATTTAAAGCATGTGACTTCCCCAATGAATCCTTTGTGGAACTATAATTCCCAGCACCCTTAACAAACTATAGTTCCCAGGATTCTTTGGGGAAAGCCATGTGCTTGAAATATATGGTGTGGATGTCTTTATCTCTAAAGGCTGGACCAGAACTGGCAGGATTCCTCACATTACACAGAGACTGAATAGGTGCTATAGAGCACTTCCATCACAGAGTCGTAGGAAACAGGTCACTAAGTCAGGAGGCAGTCTCCAGGAAAATAATGTAATAATTATTTGTAGAGGATGAACTGGAGTGGTTGTATTATTGCTTATTTTCTCCTTCACCTTGTGTGTGTGTGTTTTGAATTTGAACCACTGAACGAATATTGCATGAAGTGTCTCAAATAATTGTTTCAGAGGCTGTGCTAAGCTCTGTCTGGAGCACCAAGATAATTGCATTGTTGTAACACTTGAACTATTTAATTTAGCTTATAGTAACAAGCACTCATTATCTTGCTGAAAAAGCTTTGCATTTTGTAAATACACAGTGTGCTTTTTGAACCGAAAAAAATGTCATCATGATATTTTAGAAGCTTTGAACATTTTGTGAAACAACTTCATAGTCTCATTTGGCTGTTCATCTGGAAAATATTACTGTGTCTTATTATTACATCAATATCTTCAGAAACTGCAATGAAATCATTTCATTTCCTTTTCCTGTGAACAAGGCTGTATTTTTTCCAAGTTACGTTACAGCCACAGGAGACAAATATTAATTCATCTTGCATTCCTACCCACCTTATTTTTTAATTACGTGTTCCTGAAATATTTTTAAAATTATTTCCTTTTTCTCATACTCAACCAATGTGAGAGGCTGTGTGTGGGTGTGGAGAGAGAGGGGGGTGGTTCTTTGAACATCTTCCTACAAAGATGCTGGCAACCAATTTTTATTCCAAATCGCAATGTTGGAGGGCACTGATGCAGTTGGCCCAGTCCTCCAAAGGAAAGAAGTTCACCTTGACAACAGAATAACCACAGAAATTTGCCATACAGGTATGTATAATTAAACACTGCATCAAGTTACGCACAACCTCTTCAAAAAGGTCAAGTAGATATTTGGGGTGGTTTGGAGGTCGTCCTCTGAGTGCACACACTATGTTGTCATCAGCATACTGAAGCTCTATGATGGAAGTTACAGTATGCATACTCTTTGCTTTGTCTACTCAGATTAAGAAGCTTTCCATCTCTTTGGTATATGATTTCTACCCTGGTGGAGAGTTTCCCTTCAGCAATGTGTCGGATCATGGCAATGAAGATAATAAATAGAGCTGGGGCGGTAACATGAGAGGTCATAGTGAATAGCTGCATGAATGTCAACAAAGTGTGCAGCAGCTGTGAAAAGGGTGAATCAAAACTTAGTGGATAGCTTGGAAGAGATAGCACACGCCACCAGCAACTCATGCTCTCTGGAACAACTTTAAAAATAATAGAGAAAGATACGCTCTATCCAGGGTCGTAGCTAGGGGGTGGTGAGGAGGGCCCCCGCCAGGGGCACAGGCAAGGAGGGCACGCAAAATCTGCTAAAAATATTTCCATAAATATGTCTCTAAATAAAAATATAAATTATTGCCTCATAAGAAAAGTTTTTAAATAGAGGTTTTTTTATATGATATGCGGAGGCCCTGTTTTTCCGTTTTTTTCTGTACCACATTCCCTAGGGGGCACAATCTGGACGGTTCTGCCAGGGGCGCAAGATCACCTAGCTACGGCTCTGCCTCTATCACAGCTATTCAAAATCCAACATATGAACCCCTTTCATACCATTTTTGGTACATGCACACATGGAATATGGGAGAGGGGGGGCAATGGGAATTTACATTAATACTTTTACATTCTTGTACTTCTGTACTCTGCACTGGAAGACCAGAAAAGAACTCTTTCTTCCATTTTCTTTTATCCCATGTGGAAAAAATATTAAGTTATTGAGAGTCGTATACTGTAGTTTGGCCAACAACAACTTATTAAGTCTTTATTAGTTCACGAAATCATGAAGGCATCGATCGATCCGGGGCACCCTTGCTTTTGCACCAAAGCCGCATTTAAAAGCAGCAGCGCTTACAAGTAAGCACGCGCAGAACTGGGCTGCCGGCCGCCGCTTCAACGTCTTCTCGTTTCTGCAACGAACGGGCAGAAGTCAGCCCTACCCTTCAGCCTTGCGTCCGTTCGGCTCCGCATTCCACCTTCCCGGGGCGGGCGTTTGAAAGGAAAGGCTTTGACGTCGCAGTTCCCATTGTTGCCTGTTGTAATCCGCCCGCCAGGTGCGCGCCCATGGATGCAGAAGTGGCTGCTCCTTGGAAATAAGGAAGAAATCCAGGATTTTAGTTCGGGCAACAACGTGCCCGCCCAAACCCAAGAGGGAGCAACATGGTTACGAGCGAAAATTCAGATTTGTTTTTCGAAAATGCGCCCTGCCATTATAAATATAGTCCGTTTGTACCCCACTCCCCGCCTCCCCACGTTGCTGATTGGAGGGATAGTGGTAAAGAGAGAAAGTGTGTCGTGGGTTTAGGACAATCTTCCAATGTGAGTCACTTATTACAGTATTGTAGGAATGTGGCTCTGAGCCTCTGAGTCCAGACTCCCCCATGCAAGCATTGACTGGTTTGAAAACTCGTGGTGCGTTTCAAAGTTTTTTTAAACATTAATTAAACATTTAAAAACTATATGTTATTTGGCGTGGAAAACATTTGTTCCTTTTATTTTATCGCCCCCCCCAAAAAAGTAGCGAACATTTTCCACACCATATAGCATAGTAAGAAATGATGCTCCTGCCTTTGTTTGCGTTGGACTACTCTTAAAATCCTGGATTTGCCCACTTTTTCCTGTGGGCTATGGGCTTCTTCGCTGTTTCCATTTCTTCCTTCAACGGAGCAAAAAAAGTTAACCCGCAAGGTGTACCCTGCGTATGAGTCTAATAAGAAGTCTATGGAGAAACTACGCGACAAAAAAAAAGTTGGGCGGCGGGGCGGGGCCGGGCGCTCCCCGCGTGAGAACGAGCCAGTTGCTCTGGCAATTGCGTCATCGGCGCGCGACGAGGCAGTGGCCGCGGAGAGACATGAGCGGGCTGGGTGTCCTTTTCCGCGCGGCTCGCGCCGCTCTCCCCGCCGGAGCCCGACAGCTCCGTACCGGCCTCCCTCGGCCTGCATTCGCCAAAGAGCTTTTCCTGGGGACGCTGCGAAAGGTGAGTGCCGTAGCTGCCGCAGTCCGCAGCGCCCCCGAGGTTCCTGCGTGTTTTCCCACAGACTCGGGAGCCTCCCACCTCATAGACCCTCTCCCCAAAACCCAGTGGGCACCTGGCATCTTTTCACCCCTGCCGCCCTCTCTGAGGCTGCCAAGAACTGCTGCTGCTGCTGCTGTTGCTTTTCCACGAATCTCTTGGAAAATGCACACCTTCCCCGCCGCCACACACGCACTGCACCCTCTGGAAATCGCAGCCTGGACTTCAGCACGGCATGTATTTCAGTACGAAAACTTGCTACTTCAAGGTTGGGAAAGTTTGACGGGAAGTTTCCTTTCAATTAAGGCTTTGCGCTTTCTCCGTTTGTTGTGCTTCCCCCACCCCAATAAACTTAATTATTCTTAAGCGGGGCTGTAAGCGGTCATTGACAGAGTCCTCATGTTTGAAAGGAGAGTTGGGGTTGTTGTTGTTGTTTGTATGCTTGGTGGGAAGGTTTGGGGTAGGTCTAAACAGAAAATGCATTTTCCACCCTTATGATTTGTAGCAACAGCTTCTTAAAGTTGTGGTTAAGTATTTCTCCCCCACACCCCTTTAATTGGACTACAGTATTTTATCATGCAAGACAATACTCTTTGAGGTTTTAGGCATCTAGTGTATGGAACCAGCAGCTTCTTTTGGAGCTGCCTGAAGTGGGGAGAAAAACTTCTGGAAACCACAGTTGGTGGGATCAGTCTTCCTATCAAATTCATTTCACTTCAGCCAGCAAACTCAACTATGTAAAGCTAAATACAAATCTCAGAGCTCCTGGAACATCCTTGGGATTTGGAAGATACATTTCATATCTGAAGAAGTGTGCATGCACACGAAAGCTCATACCAAGAACAAACTTAGTTGGTCTCTACTGGAAGGAATTTTTTATTTTGTTTTGTTTTGTTTTGACTATGGCAGACCAACACGGCTACCTACCTGTAACTTCATATAATTAGTTAGCCATAATTACTACTATATCTTAGAGCCTCATAACTGAAAGTGAATATATTACACTGCAAAACAAAAATGTATAGAGCATATTCTGCCATATCGATGCTAAGTAATGATTTGGATATTTTTTCTGGAAATAATAATAATAATAATAATTTATTATTTATACCCCGCCCATCTGGATGTAAAGAGCAAATTCAGAGTGCCTTTTCTTAGCAGTGTTTATGTTTCTATATTTTTGGCAACCACGGCTGTCATCCTGAACATACCTTTAAGCAATATCCATTGACTCAGTGGACTTCCAAAACAAACCTGTTTAGCATTGCAGTAAAGGTATGTTTAAAAGCTTAATGGAGAATTGTGACGCCATTAGAGTGTTGTCTTCACCTTGTTCAGCAGTTTTCCCAGCTGGAAAGAGAACAGGTCTTTCTGGATTCCAAAAAAAAGTGTCTGTATTCATATTACAGCTAAGGTCCTTGTTCCAACATGGAGGAAAGCGAGGCAGGATTTCCTCTGCCTTCACAGCTGCCTGCACACAACTCCCAAACACTTCAAATCCCCCAAATTTGGAAGACACAAGAACAGTTTATATGGAAACTTGTGGGGGAGGGGATAATGCACACAAACACTTTTTAAGATGCTGTGGTGGCAAATTCCAAAATTGCATCTGAGTGCTGGTGTTTACTGACCTGTCAAAGTTCTGGGGTTGAGCTATGGTTACCAGACGTCCCTGGTTGCCAGGGACAGACCGGATTTACCAATCTGTCCCCAGACAAAATCCATGTCTGGAATGTCCCAGATTTAATGTAATGTCCCCAGATTAATCATATGGCTGGGGACTTCCAGACCCTCCCCAGAGCCCGAAGCAATCATCCGCTACAGCTCCAGAGGGGTCTCCTCCGGAGCCGGAGGTGCAGCTGGGTTTTGCTGCAACTCTCCTGCCTATCCTGCTCCTCCTGCTTGCTTGCTTGAGCTGGAGAGGCAAGGCTGCTCTTTGGACCGGCAGAGCTGAGGTGCAGGGAAGAAGCCTCCCTGCATGACATCTTGGCAAGCTACCCTGTCTCTCCTGCTTGCTCATGAGGAAGAAGGAGCACTTTTCATGCCTTTAAAGCCTCCTTTGCTGCATTCTGCCTGCTTGTGAGCTGAGCTACCAAGCCAGCAGAAAGCAGGATGTTGCCTTGAGTCTTCCCTGCGCTCTCTGGGACAGAGGCTGTTGCTTCAAAGTTAAGGGTGGTGGGGGAAATTGTCCTTGCCTCTTTTACTCCATTCTGCATGTTTGTGAGCTACATTGGACTGCCTCCCCCCCTCCCCTTCTCTCCTGTGTTATTGTCTGTCTCCCCATTTTTCCTCCTTACCCATAAACACTTCCCAATTCTCCCTTTTGTCTTTTCACACATTTGGTTCCCCAACCCTATTACATCATTATGTGCTGCTGCTCATTTTTCTTCCCTTGCACACATCCCCACTAGCAAAAAATAAAAGGGGAGGAATGTTTTGTGTTTCTTTTGGTGGTGTTTATGTTGGTTCCCCATAAACAGCTTTCTTGTTCCCTTCTTATTAAAAAATGAACCTTAAAAAAATAAAATGAACCTTTAAAAAAATTAAAAGAGGCTCCCTCTGCTTGCTTGCCTCCTCCCCATCCCTTTGATAAAAAGGGAGAGATTGGTGGGATGGGGCTTGGGGGTTACCTTCTGTGTCACAATAGGTGTAATGGAGCAGGGAAGCCTTGTGTTCTTTTAAATTGTGGCTGCTCTTGTTGAGGTACCTCCATTGCAGGGGGTTGGCCTAGATGCCCCTCAGAGGTCCTTTCCAAATCTGTGGTTTTGTGATCATCCCACTATGGTATTCTCAAACTCCACTGGTGCCTGCGGAGGAGATGCCCACAGGTGGGCAGCGCAGCAGCAGGAGGAAGGGGTTTCTGCTAATGCTTACTCCTGAGTAATCCTGTAGGGGATCGCAGTGGAAGGAGGAAGAGGGAGGGAGTGGAAGCACGGCTAGCGCTCCAAGAAAGCAGGCCAGGACCCAGAGGAAGCTCAAGCAACAGAGGAGACCACAGAAGAGAAGATATTACTTCTTAATTTTTCCATAGGTTGAGCATCACAGAAGGAGAAACTGAAGAAAACTCAAATGCACTTCTGAATTGTTGACCATTCTCCTAATTAAAATGTATGCATAATGTCTGCAAAGGTTAACTGCCATCTGTCCCCATAAGGAGCAATGTTAAGTCCAGTTTTTGAGGCTTCTCTCTTTTTAAGTTGTTTTAATATAAAGGAAAATCCTGTCAAAATCTGCCATTCTAGGAAGACGTTTTCCCATTTCCTGAGATTAGCAATGAAGAATTGGAAGAAATCAACCAGCTTGTGGGGCCGGTAGAAAAATTCTTCAATGAAGACGGTAAACTCCCCCCCCCTTTATTAAGTCCTTATATGTTAAGGTTTTTCATAACAAACCTTCTGTGAGGTTTTTCTTATAGTGCTAACAAAAAAACACTGAGAAATACATATTGTTGCTTACCTATATATACTTTCCACATACAAGGAAATCATGCATTTTGAAACTGAGATATTGTACTACAGTACTGACTTAAACAGCTACCAAGTATCTTATTTTAAAATATTTTATTGTCCACTGTCATGTTGTTGAGAATTCTCTGGCTGTAATGGAGGGAGATTATGCACCACATTATCTTGATGTGATACAGCTGGTTGTGAAAATAATTTGAAAAACCTGCTCAAATTGGGTCGTCTGGCAAAAGTGATCTCTCAACCTTGTTGCTGGAATATGTGGCTAGCCCCTCTCACTCAGTGGAAGAGCAGGAAAAATACTGACCTGTGGGAAGCTTAAGTTCTTGCAAGAAAAAAATAATAGACAGTATGCCTTAAACGTCTCATTTGTGGTTGTTGGTATTCAAACTGATCTAACTCCATAAATAAGCTTTCACTAAATGAGCTGGCCACACCTGAACTTTCTGTAATCCATTATATACAATTACTGTATTTCAGTGGATTCTAAGAAAATTGACCAAGATGCTAAAATTCCACAAGAAACGCTTAATGAACTGAAGAACCTGGGGCTCTTTGGCATACAGATTCCGGAGGAATATGGTGAGAAAAAATGTACAGAAAATTGAGACTTTTCTCCTTGTTCTTTTAATATGAGAGAACCCTTGAAGTTTTTCTTCTCCTTGCTTTATTAGTGTTATTGGACTTGATACATTATAAGACACACACTCACCCTCTGCACTTTAAAACAGGGCAGTCCCTGGATGGCTGAACCTCCTGGTATCTTTTCTCTTCCTTGTTGAAGCATTATAGAATTCATAATAAAGCCAACCCTAACTAATTTCTGTGATGGCATGATTTCCTTGCACACTCAAACATATAGTATAAGTATGTTTAAAAAAAAAAAGATTTATTAATTCAAAACAAATCATGAATCCTATATATTGCAGATCTCTGAATGTTATTACTGTGAAGTAAAGTATTTTCATTTGAAGAAAACAGTGTTGTTTTGTGCCTCCAGTTAGTTAATCATTATAGGCTCTTCTATTTGCTCTTTCTTCTTGCATAATGAAGCAGTGGTTGATAGCATCAATCTAGTCTTATGAGCTGATAACTTAAGCAGCTGATTGCAGGATGTGGAGCTGGCGTCCCCTCAGAAGATTCATGAACTGCATACTCATAAATACAATTGGTCTGCACTGCTGCAATAGAATGAGAATGAGTCTTATAAGTACTTTAACAAAACACAACAGAGCAACATTTTGACAAAAGCTGATCATGGTATTTCTCTGTTGTGACCTTTGCAAGAAATGTGATTCAGTACATTTTAGAAATAAATGCTATAGGAAACTCTAACCAGAGATCAGTCCCTTGATTTTTCCTTTATTTTTACAAACACCCAGTTTCCTAGTTCAAGCAGCCAAAGCTGTTATACACCTGGCAGTGTAAGTTAAATTGCAATTTCAGTGTTGTGCTTTTATTTTGTGAACAATCATCAGTTGCTGAAGGCTACCCTGATGCTGACTGGTAGCCCATGTTGGCAACAAGTTTGATATTGTTGCATGTCACCCCAATCTCCGAGCGGTGTGAGATTCCAGGGGTCCGTGTTTCCTTTTGGAAATGAGTCACAGCAGAGACTGTAGTGTTTTTATGATATATGGTTTATTTACACAGATATACAACCTGATCCTGCAATGCAGGGGTTCACAGCATTAACACCCAAAAGGGTCTTGTTTCTCCCACAGCCACCGCCTTAGATTCAAGCAGAGACCCAGCATGACTGTCTCTCTCTCTCCTTGCCACTTTGATTCACATCACTGCCCACTCCGTTCTCAGACCTGGGTGGTTGTGGTGGTGGTGGTTGTTGTTGTTGTTGTTTTTGGTTCTTTTTTTGAGGGAGGGAGCTCCACCCATTTGCCATCTTGCACAAAGCCCCTTAATCCCTCATGACATCACCAGGAACTCAGTTTGGCTATCTCGCAAAATTAGAAACCTTTAATAGCTTTTAACAGTTGCTGGGGCCAGGGATTAGAGAGGTCCGGCACACAGCTTAACACCACAAACTCATAACAATGGGCTCTAAGTTAGAAAAGTGCTTTTTATATGGGAAAGTTGTTTCCAAGCAGCCCTTCCCAAAGCTTTTTTCCAAACCTTTCCCCCTAAAATTCTAATACTTAAACTAATAGATAGCAAGAATTTCAGGGATCTTTGGAGAAAGGGCTGTAGTTCAGTGGTAGAGCAGGTGCTTTGCATGCAGAAGAATCTAGGTTCATTCTCCAGCATCTCCAGTAGAAACACCTGCTTGAAACCCTGGAGAGTTACTGCCAGTCACTGAGGACAGTACTGATCTAGATGGACTATTTGTTACAAGAAAAGTGTTTAAGTAAAATATTGTTTGGTTTGACTAAAAATATTTTTCTATAGGTGGCCTTGGTCTTTCGAATACAATGTATGCTCGTTTAGGAGAAATTACTTCTCAGGATGGAGCTATTGCAGTAACCTTGGCAGCTCACCAAGCTATAGGACTGAAGGTAACATTGCCTTTTATTATGGATTTTGATCCTAAGGCACTGCAGTTTTGACATTTCATTCCTAATTGGGCATTTCCTCCCAGCATGTACAAATAATGTCTCTCCTGTCACGGCAGGGAGACAATGAAGAAGTACAAAATAAGATTTATGGCTAAGATACCTTTAAAGCAGAACATTTGTGAAGGATGAGTAATAAAGAACAGGATTGTTAGTTCAATTTTAGAACCATTCAGAGGAGTTTGTGTAAATATGCTGGAGTTGACAGTTGTGGAACTACAACAAAAGCAAATAGATAGGCTTAATTCTGTTGGAATACATTTAAGATGAGATCTCTGAAAAATGGATTAACCGCTCTAGCTATTTGGGAAATTCAAGTTTCTGTTAGTGTGAATTTGGTTGTGTTAAATAAGTTTGGCTAAATAGTGGTCTAAAACATCTATTACCTTCTTTGTGGCCGGACATGGATGGCCCATCCCCCTCTTACCAAAACTGGTCCCATGCTAACAATTCTGATGGCTAATCCTCATTTATCTTCCTCCCCATATAAGTTGCATTTGCTGCAGCCCAGCAAACAGCTGAGGGGGAGTCTGATTTTCCAGCAGCAGTCAATGGGGAAATGTGTGATGGGATTGCAAAGATCCCATTGTACACCTCCTCACTTCTGTCTCTAGTGGGGCAAAGAGGGATAGTGTGCAGCCCACCATCAAATGTGGCCTTCAGGGCCAAAATTTCATACACCCCCTGTTTTAAACAAATAAATGGCTTGGTTTCAATAATTAATTGGCAGTCTATTTGTGTGTGTGTATAGAGCCAGTGTGTTGTAGTGGTTAAGAGCAGTTGAGTCATAATCTGGTGAACCGGGTTCGTGTCTCTGCTCCTCCACATGCAGCTGCTGTGTGACCTTGGGCTAGTCACACTTCTCTGAAGTCTCTCAGCCTCACTCACCTCACAGAGTGTTTGTGGTGGGGGAGGAAGGGAAAGGAGATTGTTAGCAGCTTTGAGACTCCTTCGGGAGAAATAAAGCGGGATATCAAATCCAAACTTCTCTTCCTCCTCTTCTTCTTCTTCTTCTTCCAGGGAATCCTAATTGCAGGCACTGAAGAACAGAAGAAAAAGTATCTGCCTAAACTGGCTTCTGGGGAGCACATTGCAGCATTTTGTCTGACTGAACCTGGAAGGTAGGATTTCTGCCTTTTTAAAAATGAAAATACTTTAAGAGATCGTGCCATGGAGCCACTGAGAAATTGAATTAGGAATTGGCAAAACTCTGGTTTAGAATCTCTCTCTCCTTCTGCCATGAGATCACATGGTGGCTGTCAAGCCATTCTTGGCTCATGGTCTTCATTATGGGATTAACACTGACTTGCTTTACAGGATTCTTGTAAGGATTACAAAAAAGTGTGTGTGAAGTTGTGAAAGGTCTGAAGCGCTATATAAATGCCAAGTGTTACTTGAAGCAAGATCTGTTTTCGCTTTGTACTGTCATATACCAGCTTGCTTAACTTAATTACGCTTGTGGAGCTTGACATCAAATGATACCCAACTGTTGCCCAGCTCATCCTGTGCAACTGTTGTTTCCAGAGGCAATTTAACTGTGTTTAGGAAGTCAGAATGATGGGGATATTTCTATCTTTCAGGTGTAAGGACTACAGAGTCTTGCTCAGTGCACCTGCTAAATTCCCATTTCATCTGTATATTTCAGTGGTAGTGATGCTGCATCCATCCAGAGCAGAGCTACTTTGAGCGAAGATGGGAAAAGTTTCATATTAAATGGTTCAAAGGTATTTATCCAAAGAAATTAATACTTTTATGTTTTCTGTGTATCGGTTTTGACAACTGTCTTCTTTGTTTCCCTGCCTTCTGTGCAAAGTGAAAGTTTTCTGCACAAGATTCATATGCAATGAAAACTGGCCTAGTTGCGATAATAATTGGATTGCCTTGAACCTTAAGTTAACCTGGAGTATTTTTGTTTCTAACTCTGTATTGAACCTTAGCTGACAATTCCCAAGTGGACAGATTCAAAATCAAAGGATATATCTTAAAATGGGACAGTAATATTTGTCAAGTAAAGGGTGGCTGTGTCAACCGATCATATTTTATGAAATCAGTATCATTTCATTCAAAGCAGAGCAAACAATACTCATTTCTTTTTTCGATTGCAGATATGGATTTCAAATGGTGGCATTGCAGATATCTTTACTGTTTTCGGAAGGACTGAGGTTGTTGACAAAGATGGTGCTGTAAAAGACAAAATCACTGCCTTCATTGTAGAAAGAGCTTTTGGTGGAATCACTAATGGAAAGCCAGAGGATAAACTAGGCATTCGAGGATCTAACAGTAAGAACTAGTAAATGTTGGTTTGGAAAGATGTAGTATTCATATTCCTCTTGGATCAAGAGGAATCCAAATTTTTGTGTCATCTGCATTTTCTTAAATATCTGGGATAAGCTACATTTTAGTTGTTGACCAAATAAAATGTATGTTTACTGATCATTAAGTATTTGTGGGCATAGATCTTGTGTTGATGCCACTCTGTATATCAAAGATGACATGGGTTCCAAGAAGTTAGAAATTGTTAAATGGACAGGCTCCTCCATGTGGGTAGTAGCACCAGACCCCAAGAGGCATTTGGAAATCAGGAACAGACTGTCCCAAAATGCCTATGGCAGTCTTGAGCTGAAAAACGAAATCAGGATGGGTGACTTAGATTACCTTCACATAGGGTGCGTAAACATGTGTTATGTGCAGCAGAATTTTTTTCTGATGCAAACTGATATAATTTTCCTTTGCGAATTTCCTTGTAGTCTAATTAAGATAGGATTCTCCCCTCAAGAAATTTTCCCATTCAGAATTTTTCAGAAAACCAACATCACTGATAACAACAAAGAGGCAAAATGTCTTGATATGCTAAATGATTGTTCTAGAACAGTTGGTCATGAAATTAGCTAGAGGGGAGGAAACCCTAGACTTTTATCAGTGACTTCTAAAATAGTGCAATAGTAGCTTAATGCTCTTGTTTTTCAGCATGTGAAGTCCATTTTGAAAATACAAAAATCCCTATAGAGAATGTCATTGGAGAAGTTGGAGGGGGATTTAAGGTAAGATGCAGGGAATTACTATTTCCCCTGCCATAAAATTCATATTCTGTATCATTTTTTAAAATTATTTTATTGATTTTCAGTTACAAATGAATTGGTTATAAAAAGAGAAAAAGAATATCAGCAATAATAACAACAGGTAGGAGTACAGAGCTATCACAGAAAAGGGGAAATATAACCGATGCAGTCCCAGTTGTAGTTCATTGGATGTACAGTAGTCTGTATCTTATAAGCTTCTGGGTAAAGCAGAACTAACTTTAGTGGTGACATTTTAGTTTAGTAATCAAAAAAGCATCAAGCAATTCAGAGGAGGTATGAGTTCATTTTTAAGAAATAGGCAAGTTTGCTAGTAAAGAAATAATAATTCACAGTACTGGTATGGACTTCTGACCTAATTAATTTCTGCTGGAACACCAGTGGATCAAGGAACTGAAGCCAGTTGGAGGTGTTGTCAGGATATAATTCAACAGCTCTTTACTCTCCATTGTTTTTGGAGAAATTCTAATGTACACTGTTATTACGGTTATTTATTGTAGGTAAAGTTTACAGATAAAAAAAAACCAGTGATCCTTGAATGCCCCATGTTAGTTTGACAAGAGGGTTTGTTTATTCAGTTAGTCATGGAGTGTTAATGAGGAGTTGTGTTTATCCATGCATCAGGTTGAAGCTGTAAAGCCGGTAGCTTATTTCAGTTTTGTGGCACAGGCTTGCCAGAGCCTAAGCATCTTTTGGAAGAATCAGGACTAAATTAGCTTTGCATTTCAGCATTTCTCATGTTTTACCTGTTTTAAGTTGATGTCAAATGAAAGGAGATGCCCCAAAGTTATGGCAGTGATTGCACAGGGAGGTATCCTTCTACGATACCATGATATGCTCTATATAGCAGGGGCAGACATCCAGCTGAAAGACCAGAATTGATGTGGGCAGGGACTTGTTTGTGGAGGAAAGACATTTTAATTATAGTTTCCCTGAACAAGGGTTACTTATATTCACTGTAGGTTGCTATGAATATTCTCAACAGTGGAAGATTTAGCATGGGCAGTGCATCTGCTGGAATGCTGAAGAAATTGATTGGTAAGCCTACACTTGCTGCGTTGCGCTGGGCAGGATGAATTTCTGCATTAGTTCTGCTCCTGAAGAAGATACTTAGATTCTGTGCCGGCCATTTCATTTTTATAAATATTAGGTTCAGTTACTAAATCGTTTCTATAATGTTGACTTGAGATACAATGAAAGCCTGTTGATCCACAGTATTCTCTTTTTTGTAATAGATACTACATGCTGATTTTAGTGAAACCCCAAGTTCAAATCTCCCCACAGCCATGAAACTCATTAGGGAGCCCCTTGACCTCACTGGGTTGCTGAAGATAAAGTCAGAGTTGTGAGGGAAAAGCTTATGTATGCTGCTAAAAAAGCAATAAATGAAAGTGCGCAAATTTATGCTTGGTTGTGTCACCTTTGTTACAACATTCCAGGCGTTACTAGCCTGCAGAAAGTTTGACTTGCCTTCTTTTTATTCATGAAGGGATCCTGTTATATCTAAAAAGCAGTTGAGTGGGGGGGGGGGAATCAGGGTAGAAGAAAGGCCATTTCTACCATAGGACTTTCTCCTCCTCTCCCCCGCCCTGCAACAACTAGCAGTGTAAAAAGTCTCCCTTTTCCTCCTTTTGTTATTGCTCTGCCCAAGCCAGCTCTAGCTCATCTCCATCACCAATCCCCTGGCTCTGAGCCTTCTTCCTCTGGGGGTTCCCCAGCTGGTGCCTCTCACCACTCCTGCATCTAGCCAATCCATGACACTTCCTACTTATGAATATTCCTACTTTCCCTTAGAAGTGCATTATTAATCTGCTTAATTTGCTGGATCTGTCTGCTTTATTTGGTGTACAGTGTAGCACAAGACAAATTGACCGCAGCTTCAGGGCTGATGGTGTTTTACTCGACCCATGGAAATGTTTTGGCCTGGTAGTAAGAGCTGCTACACCAAGTACAGGGTCACAAAATATCTTGATGATGGTGTAAAACCATCAAGGGTAGATGGAATGGCTGTTATCGTTATCTGATGTAGTAGGAGTTGTCCATTTTAATAATTAAAATAATGGTAAAGGGCCTTGTCCCATTCTGAAGATAAATATTTCAGCAAATGTTACATTTTTCAGAAGCAGTCCTAATATTTTGCTGCCTGATTAACTGCCTCTTCCTCTCACTTTTTTTTCAAGAAATGACAGCAGAGTATGCTTGTACAAGGAAACAGTTTAATAAGAAGCTGAGTGAATTTGGATTAATTCAGGTAACTGAAACACATTAAGGGTTTGAGGAATTCATGGGAAAAGTCATCTTTAAAAAAAAAAACTGAATGGAAAGCTTTCCACCTTCCAGAGTGCCAGTTTTGAATGATGTAGCCTATGCACTTGGTGAGTCATGAATTTAGAAAGAATAATGTGCTAGTTGCCAAATGTATTAAACTTAACGGGAATAAATGGTGATTAACCTTCTTGATTGCATTGTTGCATATTTGTAGTTTCCCTTTCTCTGTGATATCTAAATATGAACAGCATGTCTTTGTTGCCCTTTCTTTCAGGAAAAATTTGCCCTGATGGCTCGGAAAGCATATGTGATGGAAAGCATGGCCTACCTCACTGCAGGAATGATGGACAGGCCAGGGTTCCCAGACTGCTCAGTTGAAGCAGCCATGGTGAAAGTAAGCTTTACCGGAATGCTGAGTTAAAGCTGTGGGTATTGGGGCTCCTTTGGGAGGAAGGGTGGGATGTAAGCATTTATTAATGTTCAAAGAAAAATAGGTTACTGTGATTCTCAGATTGTGGAAGCCATGTGGATGTTCATATGCAACCTTTCCCCATCTTCATTGTGAGCCTGATCTAGTTTATTGCATGGCAGTTCAATACAAATTATATTAAATCACTCTTGAATAAAGCGTGGCAGATCTCTTTGAAGATATCTCACTGAAGTGAAAGCGTGAGATCAGGAATTTCGAAATGTCCCAGGGGGAGAGGCACTGATGGAATTAGAAAGCCACCAATCAAGAAGGCAATGCTGTGTGTGTATGTTCAGTCTCGGTTGATTTCGGTGTCCCTTATGAGAGGGATTATATGTGCTAATAGCAAACTTGGTACTTCCAAGTGCTGCTCCTTATGTATGCAAAACAGAACCATCCATGCACAGATGGTACAGGCAGGCTTGAGGGAAACCAAAAAAGATCATTGAGGGTTGAGCATGCTCTCTTGACATGAAATACCATTATGTGTGTGTTGGGGCAGGGTGGTGGTAGAAAGCAGTTGTGGCAGGTGATACAACTGAGTATTCGGGGGGGGGGGGAGGCGTGGCTTGCTAGCTGGAACCCTGAACATTTTGCTGCAGGTCCCTACCCTTTTTATATAGCCTCGTTGTGTCGTTCAGTGTTGTGTCCGACTCTTCGTGACCCCATGGACCAGAGCACGCCAGGCACCCCTATCCTCCACTGCCTCCCAGTTTGGCCAAAACCATGCTAGCCTCAAAATCATATAGCCTCACAAGGGCTCAAAACTGTGTGGTATAAGGTATTTACATTTTCTTACAGAGAACTTGACATTGGCGCTAACGCTTTTGCATAGCTCCAGCTTGGGCTTCGTTTCTTGGTCACTCTACAGTGTGACAGCCGTTGAGGTCGACCAATGAACTGGCTTTTTATATTGCCAAGTTTAGAAATAAAATAACATCACTTAATAATTTCAATGGTTGTTGACAGGTGTTTAGTTCTGAAGGCGCATGGATTTGTGTGAGTGAAGCTTTACAAATTCTTGGAGGTCTCGGCTACATGAAAGATTATCCGTATGAACGCTATCTCCGGGATTGCAGGATACTTCTGATTTTTGAGGTAAATATGAGGTCTTCTATAAGTTGCATGCAATCTCAAACCACTAGTATAAAACTAGAGACAAGTAGATGGCATTCTGAGGGCCATCTGAGTGGCTTTGAAGCATTGCCTCAAATAGTCACAGTTTGCATCACTACCTTTATGATATGTGAACTGCCTAGTGATATATTTTAGATAAATGTGGAAAGGAGGATATTCCTATTCTATATGCATTAATGTTAGAAGTAACTGTTTTTAAAATCTGTTTAATGGCACATTAATATTTTTATACTGATTGCAATAAATAGAATACAGTTGTACCTTGGAAGTCGAACGGAATCTGTTCCGGAAGTCCGTTCGACTACCAAAACGGTCAGAAACCAGTGTGGCTTCTGATTGGCTGCAGGAAGCTTCTGCAGCCAATCGGAAGCCCTGTCGGATGTTCGGGTTCCAAAGAACATTTGCAAACTGGAACGCTCACTTCTGGGTTTGCGCCGTTTGGGAGTCAAAACATCCGAGTACCAAGGGATCCAAGGTACGACTGTAGTCCATTATATTGGAAATGTCAGTCTTGGCTGGGTAAATTTTATACATTTGTTGAACTTATCCTGTAGTAAAGTGCAAAAGTGTTGGACTGATACTGCAGTACAAATGAATTGGGGTGTTGCTCTATGA
The DNA here is from genome assembly GCF_009819535.1 of Lacerta agilis. Classification (NCBI taxonomy): domain Eukaryota; kingdom Metazoa; phylum Chordata; class Lepidosauria; order Squamata; family Lacertidae; genus Lacerta; species Lacerta agilis. Next base: position 75,200,800 of record NC_046313.1, on the reverse strand, counting down.
AGGGGACTGTCAACACATACCAGAAATAATGAACGTACAACAGAAAGGAAATCCCATTACATGATCATGCAATAATCCTGCTTGGAGGCTTCCTGTAGCCATCTGCTTGGCCACTGAGAACAGGCTTCTGGACTAGGTGGGCTTTTGGTCTGATCCATCATGGCTGCTATGGCAACTGCAGTATTATCCAGCTTTTAAAAATGTAAAATAAAAATAAGGGGACTTGTCCTAGCAAGTAGAGCATGTAAGGTGGCTCCACCTCACTGGCCATGCATAGTGTGGAACAATTGTGTGTGTGCTTATGTGCGTGATACAAACCAGTGCTTGCTTTGCCACAGCAGTCGGAGCACACTATTTGGCGTTGATGTGCCTCACATTTTTAAATTGGCATCTGTGCATTTCCTTCCAGTCATCTAGGCTGACCTGGTCACTTTGGAAACATTCTGCCTTGCTTGTCAGAACAAATATACAAAGTAAGCCTGCCAAGGGAAATTTCTGTTTAAAATGTGTTTGCTTTTTACAGATTCATTTAGATAAGTAGATAACAGAATTAATAGTGTAAAGTAGGGGGTAGCCCTCCCACTGTGGTGGGACTGCAGCTCACGTTGACCCCAAGCAGCATGGTGGGTGGTCAGGGATTATGGGAATTATAGTCCCAACATGGAGGGCACCATGTTAGCTACCGCTGGCATGGAAGATGAGCACTATGCCAAACCCAATGGCCAGAAGTTGTTGTTTTTCTGCCTCTTGTGGGGCAATTTTCAGAGTACTTTTTTGAGGACTGGTGTATGTGGTGGTGGTGTTGCATGCCAGCAGGTTACTTTGCAAGTTGGCTAAAGTGTGGCGATGTTTCGAAGAGAGAGATCATGATCCCCCCTCAGCCTTCTCTTCCATAGCTGAAACATATACTGGTTTCCTGTGACCTTTCACCATAGAACTTTTCTTTCCATACTGAGCCATCTTCATTGCCCCCCTGTTTTACTTACTTAAGTTTATATCCTTCCTAAACTGTAGCTTCCAGAACTGGACATAGTACTCCAGATGGGGTCGGACTAGTACTGTACAGAATACAGTAGAACTATTGCTTCTGTTAGATTCCATTAATGCAGCCTAAGTTTGCATTAACCCCCCCCCCCGGTTGCATCACACTGCTGACTTGCTTTTAGGTTGTGATTGGCTACCACCCCAAGTCTTTTCCCCCATGTTCTACCGCCAAGTGTCCCATGTTCTACTGTATACCCTGCACATTTGGTTTATTTGCTTTTGCTTTTATTTACTGTATAAATCCAGAAACTTTGCAGTTCTCTCTGTTAAGAACACAAGAGTAGCCCCTGATGGATCAGGCCAATGGCCCATTGAGTCCAGTATCTTGTTCTCACATTAATGTTTCCGGCCATGGAGGCAGAGCATAATCATCACGGCTAGTAACCACCGATAGCCTTACGCTGCATGAGTTTATCTATTCCTCTTTTTAAACCATCCAAATTGGTGCCCATCACTACCTCCTGTGCGAATGAATTTGTCGTCCACAAGTTTTAGTGTTGGGAAAGAGAAAGAAAAACTTTTCTCTATCTACCACTTTCTCCATGCCATGAATGATTTTATGAATTTTGATCATGTTCCCTCTTAGCTTTTATCTGAACTAAAAAATTCCCATATGCTATACTTTCCTCAAAGGGGAATTGCTCCATCCCCTGTATCATTTTGGTTGCCTTTTTCAACTAAGCAATATCCCTTTTAGGTGAGGTGACTAGAATTGTACAAAGTATTCTAAATGCAGTTGCACCATAGTTTTGTATAATGGCATTATGATGTCGGCAGTTTTATTTTCAATTCCTTTCCTGCAGATCTCTGGAATGGAAGGTGCGTTTTTCACAGCTGCTGTGCACACTGAGCCAATATCTTGGTTGAGCTGTGACCCCAGGGTCTCATTCCTGGGCGGTCACTGCCCATTCATGAGTGTGTTAAGATTAAGAAATTGATCATTTGTTTACATTGAATTGCATTTGCCATTTTACCACCTATTCAGTCAGTTTGGAGAGGATCTTTTGAAGCTCTTCACAATCTCTTTTTGTTTTAAACACCACAAATTGCTGAGTATCATCAGCAAGCTTGGCCATCTCACTGAGTGCTCACCCCTAACACTTGATCATTTATGAACAAGTGGGAAAGCACAGGTCCCAACACCAAACCTTGAGGGACTCCACTGAATTTAATATTGTTAGTCTTGACCTAGTTTTCCTTTCTATCATGAAGGTTTTGAATTTTATCCCTATCTTCTAAAGTGTTTTAAGTTTTTCTCCCAGTTTGTCACCTGCAAATTTGATTCCTTCCAGTCCTTTCTCAAAGTTATTGATAAAAATGTTGAAGGGCATCAGGCCCAGGACAAAACCATGTGTCACCCAACTCAAAACCTTCCTCCAGTAGTGGACCTAGATATAAGACTAAACTGGTTTACATAGAAATATTTTTCATTAAATAAGGTGAAATAATGCTCTAAAGTACATTGATAACACATTCTGATTTGGAGACGGCAAGCACCTTGGCTCATTCTCTACTCTCTGCTACAGCAGTAAGGTGGGTCTGCAGATTCTCCTCTTGTTGATGATCCACTTTAAAAGGTCATTTTTTGCCATTCACTTATCTAGTTCTGAATGCCAGTAAGCTCCACTTGCTGCCGAAGAGTGATCCATAAAGAATGGTGCTTATAATTAAAAACGAAGTATGCAACATTCATGCATTTAATTTAGCATACCCAGTCAATGTATGCAGTGATTTTAATTAGCTTGTTGTTTAGGCCATCTGTTCATTCTGAAAGCTTTAATTGCTAAGCAGCACCTGCTTAAAAGCATAGCGACTAGTCTTAGTCCATCAGCATTTTTTTATCTTTTAAAATCAAGCACTTCTAAAATGTAGGTGCTTTGCTTTCAGCTGTGCAGATGTCGGATTTTTCTTTCAGCCTCCAAAGAGAGCAGTGTTCAGGTTCACTTTTCTGCATGTAAATTGCAGTTCATGATAGGCATTACTGAGAGAGGAGCCTGTTCTTCAAACTTTCAAAACTACAGTTTTCATCTTGTTTGCCACATAGTTTTTGGGCAGATCACTTGCCAGTGTGGCACAGCATTTTTGTAACTAGTTTGTAAACTTTACTAGGCCATTACATCAAATGGCATTTAGCTAAAGTTCAGGAGCTGAAAGGTGTTTCCCCATCTCAGCTTAATACTGGTCAGAGTGTGGCTAGGAAACCTCAAAGACCTGGTGCGGTGCTATTAAGGCTATTTCTGTTACTACGTACGAGGTGCAAAGGCTTACAGAATGTGTGTTGTGGGATGAGTTTGCAGTGCTGTGCAAGCTAGCCCTATTCCTGATGTATCCAACATATACGCACTCTGCTGTTCATGTATTTGGTGTGTGTGAAAAGTTGCCATACACACATACCAGAGCATGCAGATTTTGCTTCAGTCACATGAAGGTACTCTATGTGTGTACACTGGTATTGGTGTAGAGCCCTTTATTGGGTGTCCAAGGTGCAAACCTTTCCAGCCCTATGTTCCTCCTGTAGTCCTTAAAATTTTGGGCCTGGTGGATGATGACTTTACTAAAGCTTTCAGGTGAATTAATAGTGCAGCTATAGAGATACTCCTAGAATTTTATAATGACAATGGAATTTTCATTCTTGAAGATAAAATAAACATGCCTCCACCTTAAGCTTTGATAGGAAACTTACCTTTCTTTTTTTCTATATCCAAGTGTAGCTGTCTGGCAAATCCATGTTTAAGTAACCTAAAAGAAACTTTTTTTCTGTTTCAGGGAACAAATGAAATTCTGCGAATGTATATTGCTTTGACAGGCATGCAGTATGCCGGCAAGATCTTAACTGGGAAAATAAAGTGTGTGTTTTTTTGGAAATATCCATTTTTGATAAATGATTACTGAATACAGATTGAAAAGTTGTAAAGGGGAACAGCATAGAAAGGGGGGTAGCAAGAAGAAATTTTCTTGAAAGTTTCAACATGAGCAGAAATAAGGCATTTATTTCTTTAAAATGCTGATATATTGTGTAGATCTTAACTGTTCTTTTAAAAACCAAAACACAGAGGTTATTTTAGTATGTTCTCATCTCTCATTTACTATGTGGTGATGATACCTACTTAAACTTTATTAAAAACACTTCCGAATTGGTGTTTGTACCTACTGGTCAATTAATCACTGTTGCCCTGTGAACTCCATTCGTTTCAATGGGGGTGGGGAGTAGGCAAGCTACATTTAAAATCAAGGAAAGTTAGTTATTCTGGAGTCTTTCAGGTTGTTGGTCATACTTTGATGGCTATCACTAATAACATCATTGGTAGCTGTTAATGTAGCTCTGTCCACTCCCTGTAGTACACAGCATCAGAAAATTACAAAGAAAAAAAAGCATAATTTTTAGGGGGGAAATATTCAGAAGATCATCTACTGTCTTTGGGGCTGATGGGGAGTTGACTTGTTGGGGAATGAAGTGATATTGGATAAATGGCCTAGTACTAAGGCACTTTATGTATCTAATCGCACAGGGAAATCAAGAAAGGAAACGTAGGTGTTGCATTGAACCTGTTTGTGAACAAGTTCCGTGACAGCATGGGCCGAACAGTAGACTTAGGATTAGTTGGTCAAGATGGAGTGGTTCATCCTAGTCTAGAGGTAAGTACTCAGTGCAGATGCTGTAACACTTTCAGCCATGCTTGGAAGATTTGCTTGTGTTGCATCATAAAAGGGGGGTTTCTTTAGGCTTCTTGGTCCTGGTCCAGTGTCAAATCCTTTCCGTGTAGAAACATAGGAAACAACCTCATACAATGTCGGGCTACTGATCCTATTGAGCTCAGTACAGTGTATGTTTACTGGTTCTTTAGGGTTTCACACAACACTTTACCAGCTGTACATGCATGTGCAGAAAGCTGAACCTGGAATCTTCTGCATGAAAAGCATGTGGACTACCATAGTTACGACCCGTCACACACAACTGCGCTCAGAAATGCTAGTGTGAGCTGCGCTGTATTGCTGTGCAGACAGCTCACAATACTGCATTTGTGTGGAATTGTATACCTACACCTATACCTATACATGGAGAAATTTTACACTGTGGTCCTGTTTTGAGTTTTATTCATGTAGTCCAAATAACTGCTTAAACTTTGAAAGTTATCAGTGTTCACTAAACCAAAACAAAACTTTTTAGATTTCATGGCTTAAGGAAAACCTGAACCAAGCCCTGTAAGAACCCAAGTGGAATGTCATTTAGGTTGCTCTGTTAAACTGTACCTTGCAATGCCCCTGTTGCCTCGGTCACGCTTGCTTCTGACACAGTATGCACTAATCCTTATTATGCACACTATAATCTGTAATGGCATGGGACTTAGTATGGAAAACAATCAGATCTTTCAAATGCTGCGATTGGGAAAGGGTACAATGGGAAGTATCCAATGTTGTGTAAGTGGACTTTCCCTTGGATACGGCTCAAGGGTTCTAGAAATTAGGGCTGAACTGGCTGCAGTTCTAAAGCTGATAATACACGTGAAATGCTTGCCTTGCCGACTCTCCGAGTTGTTGAACCTGTACATACAAGTGTGTGTACATGCATCTTCAGTGCCAGTTACATAATACAAAGAACTGCCTCTTGGAAAAGGCTTTGACACTTTGAGTTCGTTTTCCTTCCAAAGATTGCCAAATTCATTATGTAACGCCTATTTTTGTTTATGTTCTCTACTTTTTTCTCTTTTGGAGAGAAAGCACAGTGTGGGCATTTTTGTTTTGTTCAGTCTCCCTGAATTAGTTCAGTCATGGCGCTAATTCGTTAAACCTACATCAGGTGGAATCTGAATATTTAGGACTGAACTTGACTGCCCATCTACTGTGTGAATTCTAGAATATAATGTAATCTGGGGTAAATTACCAAATCGGTTGTTGGATTCGGCAACTGGGAGCTCAAAGTGAAACCCAGTTCCTCAAAGACTACCAGCTGGCTCCACAGTTGCAACACATTTAAAGAGTGTGTGTGCATATATTATTTATACATAGAGGGAGAGATTAATGAATGGTTTGTGCAGAATTGACAAGTCTAAACCTGTAGAGCCCTAAATATATATTTTTTCATTGCAGGAAAGTGCCAAGAAACTTGAACAAAATATATATTATTTTGGTGTCGCTGTAGAAGGCTTGTTGAGAAGATTTGGCAAGGTAGCTAGAACTTTCTAATGGATAATTAAACCAAAGTTGTTTTCTTTCTTCTCTGCCCTTCCTTCCTTAGAGCCTAATCAAAGTGAGTGTTTGAAATCAAACTCATTTCTAGCCTAGAAATTGTCTTCAAGATGTATTTTAAGGAGCTGTCAGGGAAGATAAATATTTAAAGATCATGTAGAAGCAGATGAAATGCACTGTATCTTTTCTTCCCCCAGCAACCTGAAAGACACTGTGCAGGTTCTGAGTCAAATGCTTTGATATAGTACAGAGCTTTGCAAACTTTTCATGTTGGTGACACACTTTTTAGACATGCATCCTTTTCGTGACACAGTAATTCAGTTTTACTAGCAAACCAGGTTAAACTAACCCCTTTCCAGCCCCGGGAGGAGCATGGGGAGCATTCACGTGAGTTGTGACACAAGAGAGTTTGGAAAATGTTTTAGTACATGTGTGAATACTGCCAACTAAGGGCAGCTGTCTTCATCTGTTGAAACATGTTTTAGATTGATCAGGCAGTTCAGGATAAATCACTAAACTATTTGTGTGTTCTTTGTTTGGTATTAGACTATTGTGGATGAGCAGATGGTTCTCAAAAGGGTAGCAGACATCCTCATCAATATCTATGCAATGACAGCAGTTATTTCCAGAGCTAGCCGATCAATCAGTATTGGTTTGCGCAATCATGATCATGAGGTGAGTACCTAGAGGTTTTATGCAACTTTAATTAATGTTGTAATCATGAACTAAAATCAGTATTAAGCAGACTGGTCAAGAAGGGGGGGAAACAGAATTGCTTTTGAGAGTATTATGATACTTTTGGATTCTGACAAGGGATATTTGGACTTGCAATTGTATAGTTTCTTATGTCTGAAAATGTATTTTGTGTCAAAAGGAACCCGGAAAACCCTCACCAGATTATATCTATTCTTGTGCTCCGGGGGGAAAACATTGGCATAGTACTGTATATTCTGGCGTATAAGACTACTTTTTAATTCAGGAAAATCTTCTTTATAGTCGGGGGTCATCTTATACGCCGGGTGGAGAATCTGTGGTCGAGTATATCTCAAACTCTGTATTTTAACTGGAAAAGTTGGGGGTTGTCTTATACGCCGGAAAATACGGTTAAATACATGGTGATACCATTAGATGTATTCATGATGAAATGTCCATTTTCAAAGATAGTGGGTATATCCACTGTGTTGTGTCAAAGAGTGAGGATAAATAAGGCAGGTTTTACTAGCATGCCCTGTTTCTAAGCGTTCTGGGTGCTAGGGTTAAGCAATGTCAGCTTTTCAACTTTGCAATGTGTCACCAGCCAAACATGTTGAAACAGAGGGGGTGCACACAGACTGGTTAGGAGAGGGGGGAAGGATGAATGCTGCCTCCCTGCATTGCATCGCTCGCTAGCTTCTCCAGCACCACAGTCCTTTCCTTTCAGGGTAGCCGATTTCTCCTCTTGACTCCTGTCTGATTTTAAGCACCCTTCACCCATCCACCCAGTCTCAAGGCTGGGGCCGCCTGTTCCTGCCCCCAGGCTCGGAGGTAGTTTCACTTGCGGTATACTGCCGGTTGAAGCTGCCATTGCACTCTGGCCCTCATCAGTACATCACCCAAGCCTATTGGGTGCAGCAGGAAATAGAATGTTGTTAGCCTTCTAGTCTGAGCCACCCCACCAATGTAAGTACCTAGGCACACTCTGCAAACTGCTGAGCCATGTGTATTGCAACATATTTCACAACAGCCAGGTATCGAACAAGTTTTGTATAGTATAAAGCTGTTTATGCTACAACTGTAAAATGTTAAAGGAGGTTCTTTAGAAAGTCTGCAATCACATGATCAGGTTCCAGCTATTCTGGTGCCAATGGTAGAAAAGTCCCTTTTGTTAAACTTCAGCCACTCAGCTCTGGGGCAGCCGTTACTGTGAAAAAACAGAGGGAAGAGAAAGGATTATTAACTTCTACTTAGTCTTTTGCTGAGTAAGTATGTAGAACAGAAGCTGGGTGGTTTTTATTTCCATGAATTTATAATACTGAAATAAACGCTATTACATGGAGTTGAATTCCAGTGGTCTATTTTAAAGACAGGCCTATTTTTTGCTAACGATTTAACTGACTTCCTAGGTGCTGCTTACAAATATTTTCTGCACTGAAGCTGGCTTCCAGAATAATTATGCTCTGGCAGAATTAGAAAAAAGTAAGTGTTGCATTCAAGTCAAATGTTAACATCTTATATTGCCTGCCTTGATACCAATTAAAAACTTGCTTTTATAGCAAAGGCACAGGAAACCCAGTCAGTACTCCTGCCACGGTTTCTGTTCATAGGCTACATTTTCAGTTTGTGCTAAGAATCTAGATGCCAAGGCAAGCCTCGATAGTCCCATGGTCTGCTTGTTCCTATAATTAGTGATAATGTGGCAGATGCTGCTAGTAGCTCAACAGCTTGTGTTTAGTGTCTTGGAACTTAAAAAGTCTGTTGCTCTCATTTAGCTGTGACGCTAAAGGAATTGTTACTTCCGTTTCCATTATTCCTAGATGCTCCTGAAAACATGGATGACAGCATTAAAAAAGTAGCAAAGCAGGTGCTGGAAAAGAGAGCATATATCTGTTCCCATCCACTGGAAAGAACATTTTGAAAGTTGGGAAATGGTGACCGACCTGCTGTGGAGCAAGATGCTCTGCGGTGCAAGTGAACTTTGGGGCAGAATGTGCGACTGGCAACTTGCAAACAAACCATATTATTTTCCTCAATGGAGGTGTTGTTTTATAAAATAAAATTCTTTGATTTTATGTACCTGAATGCACGTGAAAATCCCAAGACAAAATCCAGGCATATGGCTTAAGGAGAAGTGCACAGTCAACTTCTACTCTTATATTTTCATTTTAGAAACCCTGTGCTGCATAATACTCACTATAATGCCCTCTATCCAGCTAGAGATAAATGAAAATGAGTCTGTAATAGCAAAAAGAGGTTTCCACCCCTAACCAGGGCCTGTTTCCCAATGATACTACACTTAAGACTTAAAGATTCAGTAGAGGGCCCAGAGTGGCCAGTTGAAGTGCCCACGTACAGTTTGCACCCATCGTTTGGGTGCTTCTCACAAGCAGAGGACACCTTAGCACAGCAGATTGGACCTCTTGACGCTACAGCATAAATTTTGCTGTGGTAAGCCAAGCATAGAAATAGTTCTGGAGGAACTGAAAACACAAAGAACTCACACTGCCTCATTACCAGTAATCTTTCCCCCCTAGATTACTTTGAAAGGTAATGCTTTGCGTCAAACATCTGACTTCAGTCTCACCAGACACATCAATTCTTTTGATTCCCATAGCAATATTTCCAAGTGCTAAAGTTTAATGCTATCTCTGTACCCTAGCTCTTCAAATTAACTTCAGTGTTGCACACAGAAAAAAAGCAGAGTGACTATCACTAGTTTAACCTATTAAACTCCTTAGCAAGACACAGGAAAAAAAATCACTGGTTTGTGTACCACACTGCAATCAGTGCTTAATTCCCCTCATTACCTGCAGCCTGTGTATCCTCTGCTATTTGGATTTCTTCCTTAAAGACCAATTTCTGCAGAGGCGGCCCCCTGTACCGAAATGAATGCTTACGACAAATCAATCTGCAAAACAGAATAGACTTTTAAAAATGGGTGAAAATTTATGTTTAAGAGTAGCTACCTTGCTGTGCTTTCATATTATGTGCTAAGTTTTTATTTAAACATTCACGGTACAAAATATGCATGAAATCATGGCCTGACCCTACTGAAAGAGAAATGTCAAGCCTTGCACTGTAACATATTAAAGCTCATTTTCCTGCTCTTCCAATAAGTTAACTTAATTTACACCTGTTTTTAGCAAGGTGGAGTATCTGGGTTATTCAGGTCTCAGAATGCATAACCAACTCCAGGGAGGAGAGGCCTCTGTCTCTCCAGCTGCTGAGCTACATCTCCCATCATCCTTCACCACTGACCAGGGTGGCAGGAATTGGAGAGCAACAGGTTAGCTACCCCAGCTTACTCTGTCCAAAGCTAAAAAGAGAACTCTGGATGACAGTGGAGAATTTCTGTAGTAATTTCCAATGGCTAATGCCTTTCTATGATGCGATCTGCAATCCTGCACAACAGGGCTGGGAAACCTGTGGGGCTTCACATGTTATTGGCAGCATGGCCATGGCCAGAAATTGTACCATAGTAACATCTGGTGGGCTACAGGATCTTTACCTTTGCTGTACATACATGCTAAGTAAACTACCTATAACATCAACTTGCCATGCCAGTGTGTGGTACAGCAGCTAGATGACTTACCTGAAATCTTCTCCCTTCAGCGTTTTAAATGTATCGTGTTGCCTGTCATAGCATGGAATTATATTGTCATTCCTCTTCAGGCTGAGGAGTGGTTCAGCGCCAGGAACAAATCCTTTGCAGTTCCTGACCTCTTCCACTTGGTCTGCCATTCCAGCAACTGGGGTAGGCTAGTGGAACAGGAATAGGTTTCAGAACATTGCTTCTAAATATACAGCTTCATGTGTGCGTTCCCAACACTAGGAATCAGAAATACAATTCAGATCAAAACTGCACTGAATGTAGTGAATACACTACAAAGTCATGTCCATAAGCTGGTATAGTGACCTGAAACAACAGTGAAATGAATCATATTTCTCCCTCATTCCTCCTTCATATGAAAGCCCTGAGCTCTCTGCAATGAACAAAAAGGAAGAAAGTCCCACTTCTTTTGGCTTTATTAAAATAATTGTGTAGGGCCAAACCATACAGTCCTTAGATCTAAGGGACTCAATGTGGGAAGCTCATATATTTCCATTGCCTGTCTCTTCATTTGTTAATTACAGTGATGATGGTTCTTAATGCCACTGTTGACTGCTGTTCACTTTAGAAAAGGGGAGGGTGACTTCCAACTAATTCCATGCAGATCTTTCACCCCGTTGTGGGGATTTGAACCGCCGACCTTCTGATCGGCAAGCCCTAGGCTCTGTGGCAGGGGTTCCCAAACTAATCTCCTTCTAAATTGCGGACGGTCTGGGAATCAGCATGTTTTTACATGAATAGAATGTGTCCTTTTATTTAAAATACATCTCTGGGTTATTTGTGGGGTATAGGAATTTATTATTTTTTTCAAAATATTATCTGGCCCCCCACAAGGTCTGAGGAACAGTAGGCCAGCCCCCTGCTGAAAAAGTTTGCTGACCCCTGCTCTGTGGCTTAACCCACAGTGCCACCCATGTCCCAATTTATTATACAGATTTATTATTTATTATAAAGGTAGATTGGGCCAATCACCAAATGTCACACCGTCCGGTGACCCATTTTCCTTTGTAGTGTGTCAACCCCAAGTGGGGCTTGAATTTACACTGCCCTTCAGCTGACAGGCATTGACTTACACCTTTCTGCTGTGCTAACATCTTCCCCATAGGGAGCTTAATGGCACAGCTTTTCCCAACCTGCTTGCTCTCGCTGTCTTATCAGCTGATGGGCAGCGACATCAAGCCTCCCTTGCCAATGCACAGGTAGAAGCACACCTTATGGTACCAGATTGTGCACTAGCAGCAGCATTTTTCTTTGCTCCAGACCTGCCATCGCATTTGATGATGTGTGCGGTTTGGGGAAACCAAACCTTGACAGCCAAATTGGGAGCCATGTAAGGTCTAACTAGGCATGTAAACTGGCAGTTCCCCATGACTTTGGTAGAAAAGCTGACCCCTTTAGGTTTAGGATTTCAAAAAAGTCAATGTTACCAGCATTCTTAGGGACAGCTTGGCCGGTGCATCTTTCAGAAGTCCCTGGATCCGGGCTAGCTGGCAGCTGGCTTTGGGTCCACTTGCAGTGAGCTCTGTCGATGGGCAGCATCGATGAACTTTCAGTGCAGTGTTGCATCGTATCTCTTTTGGAGGCTCTTTTGTTCAGAAACATGTCCGTTGAAAAATGATAAAACAGAACTATATTATGAGAGACTTAGATCTTTAACCCACTTCTAATTACTAGCTCTTAACAACTTTTGCCTCATCAGTTCTGGTAATGCATCTCCAAATCATAAGCATAGATGCTTTATATTACAGGATTAGGGACTTCTGCCATGGACCACAAAGTAGCGTGGGTTGAGCCCTCCAGGGAAAGCCTGAGCTTTGTAGAGAAAACGAGGTCACACAAAGGACCTCAACCTGAAAGGGTTAATTTCAGGTGCAGGGGGATCTGGCTGCGCTCTTAGTGATCTCTCTCTCTTAGTGATCTCTCTCGCCTCCTGGATCGCTCTGAAAGGAGTGGAGAAGAAAGGTGAGGTTGAGGTCTGGGTGCTGGGATTCATCTTTTATCTCTGCAAAAGTGAAGGCTCTGGATTATAGCGACAGAGTCTCCGTGATTTAAAAAACCAAATCCTTAAAAAGAATGTGGAATCGATTGGATGTAATTTGTTTTAGAACAATTTGGTTAGTGGCGGGATGAAAAAAGGAGGTCCATCCCGACCGGTGAGATACAAAATGCATGGAAACTACTCACAAATCGTAACGTCATAATAGAAGTATTCCCTACTGTGAGATTTAAAACTAAAGCTTACTACAGAAGTCTTATTATACTCATTTCAGTACCGCTGTCCGTAATTTTGGGGGGGCTCTCCTAAATTTTCATTAGCTGAAAGGCTTACTGCCAAAATCATCAATTGCATTTGTTCAGTCAAATACACTCTAGGAAACTTTAATGGGAATAAGCTTGGTTTACATATTAAAGATTGCAGTCCATTTCAATATAGGGCTGTTGCAACCATTTTCCTCCCTCTCTGCCTGTGCAACCACAGAAAATAAAATCTTTGCAATTTCATTATAAAGGTTAGCCAGCCTCTAAGGAGAAAAGCCTGTTGCTTAAGTCATTGGTGACATTGCCCACCTCCATCACAACGCATTCAACAACAACAAAGATCCTCGTGCATTACACATTCTCTGGGAGCTGCTGTAGCATTTGAAAGCTTGCAGTTGTGGAGTGCAGTAATCTCTGCAGGCCATTCCCACAAAATTGTTATTTTTACACATAATAGCTGCTGTGGGATGACCCCCTGGAAAAGTAGCTCCTGCACCACTGATCTCAATTATGTAAAGGGAATCTGGATTTCCTGACATACAATGGCTGAGACCTCCCGTAACTGCATAGTAGAAAAGGGCATTTTGCATCAACACCCTTATCTCAAACATGTGCCTTGTGTTAACACACACTTTTTGAGATGCTGGATAAGATGTAAATGCAACTGACTGTACGCCAAAGTAGCTCTTTCGAACCTGGACAGTATTTCCATATACTGAATGTATACTTGCTGAGATGCACCACTTCTTAAAGGAGCTAAAAGGCATGGAAGCTAATGCATACCTTCTCTCTGAGTATCAAGAAGCACATGGGCACGTGGAGGGTTCTTTTTGTAAAGCTCAAAATCTGCATGTCTCTTGTCCCAAGGCCATCTCTCCCGGCCTGGAATTGTCATGTCACTGGCTTTCAAGCGCTCCTGCCATGTCTAAATGAACATTGCAAATCTTTTAGCACAAAAGCTGTGTTCCTGAAACTTCCAGGACAGTATAAACTTCAAATCACACAGCAATATATGAATATGTCAAATATACCATACTGACGGAGGACAAACGTAACTTCCGTTAAGCAATTTCCTTAAGATGGAAAAGAAGAAAGCCAGCACACAGATACTAATATTTTGTATGCCGAGATAACACCTCAAGACAGCCTGTGATCTATTAGTTCTTAGGATCCACTTGATCTTATTTCTCAAACAACAGGTCCCCATGCCAGACAGCCAACGTCTTTTGAACCTGAGGGGAGTTTCCAAAGCAGTTTGCAAAATAGCATGGATGACAGCTAATCAAAGCAAATGGTGTCTTAAAAAAACAACAACCAAAAACCCACCTATTTGATTATCACAGCTGCTGTAGTTATTTTAATTTATTACCCACCCTTCACTCCAAGGTCCAAGGGTTACAATAATGTAAAATACAGTTTAAAAACTTAAGAATTAAAAAATACAAGTTTTAACGGTGGATCCTAGTCAGTTTCAGTGGTAGATAACACTACTGAATACATGCTTTAGCTGATTAATCAGCAAGACAAATTTTAATTACTCGACCTTAGATTAGAAGATGCATGACTAGGCAAAAAATAAATAAACCCTAATTTCACGAATATACTCATGGGATCTGCTCACAAGCTACCGGCAGGTTGCAGAAATGCATGTGCAGTTCCTTTTCACAACCAAACAACTAAAGCTGTTTTCTACCCCACCTTTCCACTATAAATGCATCTTCAAACCAGCTTAGAATAAAAATGGGCAGAGCAATTCTACTGGATCTGGGCCAGAAGCAGTGGCAAATCCAGAACCCTGTGGAAGCGTTTTCCCTTTTGTCAGCATCTTTTATTATTTGGCTCTCTGTTTCTTCTTTAGTGGTCTGTAGTGTTTATTCTTCTGCTGGTTCTCTCCCTCTGTTCTGGGAGAGTGTTGAAGGTACAGGAGGGATTTGGATTCAGCAGATCCAAAGCCGAGTCTCCCTTTCACCTCTGGTACACAGCGTACCTACTGATTACCCCAATTTTTGCCCTCTCTGCCAGTAGAGACCTAATGGTAAAGAAGTGATGGCAACCAACCTTTCTATCTACCAATACTAAAATAAGACAGCAGTACTGTTTAAAACACAGCATATACCTGGGAGAATAAAACCAAGTTCACACTGTTGAAGGACACACAGAATGTTGTCTGCCTTGTGCCTAAATGATCACAGAATCATAGAGCTGGAAGGGACCCTAATAATAACACTGGGGAACAAAAAAATTGTTGCATTGACACCTGCAGTTGTTCTAACCTAATTTCAACGTGCTGATTTCAAATCTGAAGTTGGTTTTGTTCTGTAAGCTCTCTTTTTTTGCAATCTGTATTTTTCGCTTTTCACCATAATCTTCGTTTTTCGCAAGGCAAGAATTCAGTATGTTATTAAACACACAGCCAAAGTAGTACAATATGAGTATAAATGTAAGTGACTTATATAGCATTGAAAATGACATGTATATCTATGTACAGTTGGAGGTATGCAAAAAAAAAAAAAAAATTCCCTTGGGATACACAGTATCTACAAGCTGTTGTTATTCAGGTAAGAATTTGCGCTTGTAGCTCTTGCGTTTGTGGACTTGCACAGGGGATTCTTGTCTGATGGTCCAGCAGTAGTCCAACATATAAGAACAGTTGAAAAATCTCATGCAACAGAAAATGAAAAAAAAAATGTCCCCCAGTGTACAGTGGTGCCCCGCTAGACGAAAATAATTCGTTCTACGAGTGTCTTCGTAGAGCGAATTTTTTGTCTAGCGAAGCGGCAATGCAGCGCGGAGGTTTGCGTGCCGGGGAAAAAAAAATTTGTCTTGCAAGGCAGCCCCATTGACTTTTTCGTCTTGCGGGGCAGCCTTCCGCTAGCGAATGCCATTCATCTAGCGAGTTTTTCGTCTAGCGAGGCATTCGTCTAGCGGGGCACCACTGTAAAGATAAGATGTATGGTAGTGGAGAGTGAATACTGGGCCTTGATCAGAGGAACGAGTGTCAAATTTGTATTTGCCACTCACTGGGTGGCCTGCAAGAAGACCCTGACTCTTTAATCTTCCTCGCAGGGTTGTTGTGAAGATAAAATGCCACACAGAGTAGATTACAGATGTGGCAGGAATTTAAAATCCACCATTACCTCACGCAGCTCCATCACTCGTGCTTCGTCAGGCTTACGAGGATGCCGGTTGGACTCAATGCTGCTCTTGTATCCAGGATACACAAACCCTCCTGGTGAGAGCCACATCATCTCCGATTGGTGCATGGACTCCTTTAGCACGCTGTCTTCATCTACTGGGTCAAATATGGCTGACAGATATTCATGATTGTAAGCAAACCTATTGCCTGGATACTAAGGGAGACAAATGTTTCTGTCAGAAAGAACTCTCATCCTCTGGGTTTCTCCACAGAGGAACATGTTTTCCTAAAAAGAGCAAAGCCTGAACTTTACAACAAAATTCTGTACATGTTCCTAACACAGCAATGATAATTGGGTTGGATTTAGAGTGTACGGAAAACACTTAAGAAACTTTGATGTCTAGAAATCCCATAGATACTTAATTCACTTCAAAAGATAAAGCAATATTATTGTGAATTCAACGACATAAATTCGGTCCTCCAAGCAAGACATGAGGGATGCACTCCCTTAAAATGCAAAAAGGTTAAATTCTGGAGGATTTTTTTAATATATATACTCAATGAATCTGAACCACTGGACTCCCAAATCTTCACAAAATTCCTAGAAAAAAAAAATTCCAAAATTTAACCAGACATACGAGAAATCCTTAGATCAATCTTTTACTCTAGCAGAAATCCAAAATGGGATGTACTAATCTCACCTCTTCCATCTCTTGACGAAGCAGCTTCTTTGCAATTTCTGCAGAATTGAACGCCTGACAACTGTAATTAAAAATGGACTTGCCATCAGAAGGGAAAGCCCTGATGATTTTGCTGCCTTCCTTTTTCACCATCTTGCTGACTAGATGTATATTCTCAATATTAGACTGGAAGAAAAGTTAACACATGTTAATTATTCTGGTCTTGTTAGACAAAAAGAAGTGCACTTTTGAAAACAGACACAGGACTTCTGCCATGGAAAAAGTTGGTAGCTGGACTGGCAGGTGAGTCAAATCAGCAAGCTGTAGCCAAATCTCTCCAGCTCAGCCCCCTGTCAGATCTTCTAAACCAGCCTTTCTCAACCATGGATTCCATCACCCCTGACCACTGGTCCTGCTAGCTAGGGATGATGAGAGTTGTAGTCCAGCAACAGCTGGGGACCCAAGTTTGAGAAAGGCTGCTCTAAACAGTCACCAGGCAGCACATAACTGAAGGCGAAGGTGTAAATGGAGTTGGAGCTCTAGCTGTGGGGTCCGATGTCGTACTTCCCTTGGGGGAGGAGGGGGCTCACCTTGCAGGCCGCCAGCTGCCAACCACTTTCCTTTGGAGACATTCAGCTTCCTATTTTCCACTATCAACCAAGCTAATTTATTAACTGTAATAATGTTCATATTTTAGAAGTAAATACTTGGGAACTTTAAGAAAACATACGGGGCACTAAAGACATGCACATCTTTCACAGAGGCTCTAAAACCCAGCTGCTTGCTTAGTCTTTGTTGCCCTAAAGGTGTCAGAATCCACAAAGGGTTCCTTCCCCTTATGAGCTGGCTTTTTAATGAACCCTCAAGCCTACTATCATAGTGCTCACACATAACAACTCCTTTCTGGGGGGGGGGGGGGAAGGGGGGAGATCCTTGTATCTTTTTTTGTTCTTTTTCCTTGTTAAATTTGCTAAATAAATAAATCCTCTATGCCAGTGACCTGGGTTGCTGTACCTAAGGTGTGAGTCCCACTCGATTCAGAGGGACTTTAACCAGCTTATGATTTCTGACAGGGAACAATGCAGAGATGGGGAACCTGCTGGCTTTCCCACTGTCCCTGACCACGGACTATGCTGGCTGGGGCTGGTGGAAGTTGGGAGCCCAACAAAAAAATGGATGGCTGAAGATTCCCCATCCCTGATATGTGTATATGTGAATCACAGGACGATAGAAGACTTCTTCCCATGAGCAAACTATGAGAAGCATCAGGAGCTTGCACCAAAAATAAATGAAGCGGGGTGGGGAATTTAAGCATTTTCTCGCTTTCAAACTAAAAACCCTCATGTCCATGCTTTAATAGCACAACTCCATTAGGAAGGCACTTTGTGAGACATAGGCATATCTGAACAATCTCTTTAGATAGGAATAGGCAATCTGTAGCACTCCAGATAATGCTGGACTACAACTCCCATCATCCTTGACCATGCTGGCTAGGGCTGATGGCAGCTGTAGTCCGACAGCATGTGGAGGGCTACTGTTTCCCCTTCCCTGTCTTAAGACAACCTTTCATCGCTGCAGCACACACACCTGGATAAAGTCTTCTGCTGCCTGACTTTCCATTTCCCTTTTTCTAAGTATGTACTCTTCATTGTGGTTATCTAGAGGGAAACGCCTATATTTTCTCACATACGAATACTTTGGTGGCATATCAAACATATCTGAGATCTCTGGGTGTTGCTGGATGAGTAAGTCATCCCTTTTCAAGGGGATCCCAAACTCTTGGCTCAACACTGTGATCATTTCTGCAGATGGCAAGAGATCATGATGGACCACATCTCTTAACCTCATACTGCGGCAGATAGAATCAAGCCTGAAGGACAAGGCAAAGAGAGAGAGAGAGAGAACATAATCAAGATATAAAACCACAAAATACATAATAAAAATAAAAACGACAACACAATAATGCCCCCCCAAAAAACATTCATGAGTATGCTTAGAAGACATGGGGTAGGAGGTCCTCTTATGGATCAGTAATTGTCTAAATAACAAGAAGCAGAGAGTAAAAATAAATGGACAGATCTCACAATGGAAGAATATAAATAAAATAAAATAAAAACATTTTTTTTAAAAAAACACGGTATTCCAAGCATAGTTGCACCACAGACTTATATAATGGCACCATGTTATTGAAATGTTTTTTCCCCCTCAATCCCTTTCCTCATGATCCCTAATACGGATCAACAATGGGTCAACATCCATCATGAACTCAAGAATCCTTCTTCTTCTGAAAAGTTATGTGGTGTAGTGGTTAAGAGCAGTTGACTCGTAATCTGGTGAACCGGGTTCGTGTCTCCGCTCCTCCACATGCAGCTGCTGGGTGACCTTGGGCTAGTCACACTTCTCTGAAGTCTCTCAGCCCCACTCACCTCACAGAGTGTTTGTTGTGGGGGAGGAAGGGAAAGGAAAATGTTAGCCGCTTTGAGATGCCTTCAGGTAGTGAAAAGTGGGATATCAAATCCAAACTCTTCTTCTTCTTCTTCTTTAGTTGTTTACACTGAACCACTTATGCCATTTTAAGACCCATTCACCCAATTTGGAGAAATCTTTCTCGATTTCCTTATACTCAGCATGTGATCAGGGACCCCAATAAAGCAGGAACCCTGATTACGTCAAGGGAATGAATAGAAGTAGAAGCCCCCTGCAGACCTTTCCCATGCAACACAAGGAAGCTTGGGGACTCAGGTATCTGCTACGGGCCCAACGACATTGGGGGCAGGTCCTGTACATTTGCTCTTCCCTCATTTGCATATTCAGATGATTTCCTGAACGTACCCTGAAAGGAAATGATGAAACACATTGCCAGAGCAAAGGATCTCATAACTGAGCTGAATCCAATTATTAAGGCAGCGTACTGTGATCAGAATGATTTCACCACCACCCCTCTACATGTTACCTTCTCTTCAGCTAAGATGAGATAGGACAAGATACTCAAAAGTGCTATGAAAATTCTCTCCAGAGCGTCTAGTGGAGGTTCCTCCTCTCTTCCACAACCAACATAGGTATATACACCAAACTCTAAATATGTATAGAACAGCAAGTCAGAAATCCAAGAACAATCTAACCTGATCAGAGCTTCAAAACACGGAAGGGGAACCATATCCCTGATATATAGCAAAGGCTGATTCACGATATTAGATAGTGGCTTGCAGAGACGGATGTGAAGCAGAATGGCTTCAAGGTCTACATACAGGCGCTGATGAAAAGAGAAGTGCGAGTTATAGAATATTTTTAATCTTCCAATTTTAGATTCATGCAACCTGTAAGAGAGAAGAAATAGGACAGCATTGACCAAATACTTCATAATCTTGTGTTTCCTGATCTTTCATATCACCTTTGCCCTTTGTTAGTCAAGGGTTTTTGATTTTTAAAGCTCAGATTAAAACCCTGTATGATAAAGAAGAGAAGCAGGTACCATATCAAGAGCAACTAATGCAAGAAAACTTGCATTGTTTTTAGATGCATGCATTGCAAGAGGAATCGTTTTAAAAGAGGCATTTCCTCCTATGGGAGGGATAAAAGGAATGCCTAAGACAGTGTTTATGATAACTTGTATTTTTTTAAAAAAAGCCCCTTAAAAGTGCAACTTGAATCAAGCACATTTTGAGTCAAGCAAACTTTTTTTTAAAAAAAAAATCATAAATACTGTTCCAATAACATATCCCAGTCCTGGAAAGTTGACCCTACCATATCACCAGTAGGATCAAATTAACCAGTCTCACAATGATCTTAATTCCTATCTTTCCTATGCGTTGATTTTAATAGTACTTTAGCTGCAGACCTATAGAAGACTCATTTGGAGTAAGTCTCACTGAACTCAATGGAACTCTCATCTCTGTAGGGTTGCACTACCAAGCATATTGAAGAGCTCCATGTCAAAAGGCAGTCCTAAACATTTTCTTATTCAATTCATGTTATGCTTGGCATATACACAGATGATGACTTCTGGAAAAACGTGAATGACTCCCGCTTCGCTGTTTTGGTAGCGCTAGTCCTGTGCTGCATAGAAATCTCATGGGGTGGGGAACCTGTTTGCTCTATTTCCCCCTTTCCTAATTCGCAGCGGCATCCGTAGTCCCATGAGTTCCAAAGGAGATGTGAGACTGACGACACCAGACTACAAAAGGGCTTCAATTTATTTTGTCAGTGCACACTTCTCTAAGACCTAGCCTTTTCTGAAAAACAGTTAGTGAGGTATACAATATCTGGCATCTCCAGGTTGGGTTGGGAGCATGCCCTGTCTGAAAGCCTGGAAACTCACTGCAAGCCAGTGAGGGCGATACTGAGCTAGAAGGACCAATGGCTTGATTCAGTATCAGGCAGCTTCCTATGTTCCTATATGTGGAAAGGCACGCATCTGTCCACATACAAAGGAAGGAAAAATGTTTGGAGGAGGGATAATGTGCTACTAACCCAAAAGACATCCTTAGCACTCCCACCTGTATTTCTGGGGATTTTCTAGGATGCAGCTTGTAGCACTCTTGAAAAACTCCAAAACCAGCCTGAAGCAACAAGCATAAACTAACACATGGGTAGGCAAACTATGGCCCAGGGGCTGGATCCGGCCCAATCGCTTTCTCAACCCTGCCCACGGACGGTCCGGGAATCAGCATGTTTTTACATGAGTAGAATGTGCCCTTTTATTTAAAACGCATTCTGGGTTATTTGTGGGGCATAGGAATTTGTTCGTTCCCCCCCCCCCAAAAAAGAATATATAGTCTGCCCCCCCACAAGGTATGAGGGACAGTGGACCGGCCCTCTGCTGAAAAAGTTTGCTGACCCCTGAATTAACATATGAGCCCCTTGGTAATGAAACCTGTTCTCATTCTGCCTCTAAGTGCCTGAAATGGCTTTCACATAGCCTCGGCCTTCTAAATTCTTTTCCTCCATCTTGCATTCCGTCAAGCGACTCCTTAAAAAGTGACTGGCACTGTAACATGTTAACATTTGTACTTTATGACGCTAGCAAGGAAGAATGAAATTAAAAGTGCTCCACAACTTCTTACTATTGTCTGTGAACTCTGATTATTTGATTTAGGAAAGAACCAAAGTGTTAGAAGTGTAAGAGAAATAAAGCAGTACATTACTGAAAATACAGTTATAAAACAAAATTAACATTAAAGGAAACAGTTTGATTACAAACAGCTCAACTGGCCGTAAAGCCTTTGAGGGCCAAACTCGATGAGATACCATTATAAATTGCATGGCTGGCATTTTAAAAGTAAGAAGACCCAGTGCAGATTATAATCCCTCTGGCGGCTGAGGGGAGTTAATTATTTGCCTTGCAGTGTGGTCCCAGGCCCCATCAAGTCCTTGGCACCTGCAATTTACATCAGACATATACCCCAGGTTGATGCAATCTGTTGAAGTCCATCTTGCAACAACCTGGAGGACACTCTTTAGTGGAACAACCTTGCCTCTGAAATAAGGCAAACGCTAACGAAGTATACTTTCAATGCTTGCTAGAAACGTTCATGTCCACCCCAGCATTTCCCAACCAATGAAACTTGGGTTGTGGCAACTGTTATGCATTCTTGTTTTTAATGCTGTTGTTATCAGATTCTTTTATATTATTGTGGCAAGCCACCTTTGAATTTATTTTAAATGAATGGTGGCAGATTTTTTATTTATAAGAAAAGAAAGAAAGAAAGAAAGAAAGAAAGAAAGAAAGAAAGAAAGAAAGAAAGAAAGAAAGAAAGAAAGATTCATTCCATTAGTATGAATGGGAGAACTCTGCCATGAGGGGAAAGAGTTAATGCCTTCCTACAAACACACACACCACCTGCTATTTACTTTAAAAAGATATCCACAGCAACTGCTAACTGCATAAATTACCATCTAATCTACTTTCTCCCTAGGAAGCAGGAACTGTAGCTCAACATCAGACATAAGGTGTGTGCCTCTTCAGTGCCAAGACAGCATTGCACTAGCGAACTTCTAATGGGCAAAATCCCCTTCATGGATCACTGCCTTGTCGTGGCGAAGGGGCTTGAATTACTCACGGAAGCTATGGACAGGTCAAGATGGACAGGTCATAGTGGAGAGTTTGGACCAAACGTGATCCACCTGGAGAAGGAACTGGCAAGCCGCTCCAGTATCCCTGCCAAGAAAACTCCATGGACAAAATGGGAACGAGGAAAACCAAGTGCTGCATTAGACTAGTCTCGTTATTTTCATAATTTGACAGGTGCATTTTTATTAAAACACAGTGAAGCAACCAAAGTACCCCAAAATCCTGCCGCTGAAATTTTGGGCTAACTTTCGATTTTGAAAGCACCCTTGAACAGATCCTGAAAGTCCTGTCTTCTATCCCTACGTGAACTAGCAGAGCAGGGTTAGGAAGACGGTTGCTGAACACTGCAGATTAAGAGCATCACTCGTGACAAACACGCTCGGCTGATCACTGCAGACCAGAAGCACATTGTAAAAAATAAGAAGCAAGTAAACTCTCTCTATGTTTCTCTATATACAAAACAGTTATTAAAAATATGAGGTGGAGTCTGACAAATCACCTTCGTAAAAAGATCACGGCAGAGGAAAACAGGCTTTAATTGCAAAAACGTTTCTGGTTACCTGTCTATTCGCTTATTCCATAACCTCTTAAGGGCTTTGTTCTTTAAGCCTTCCACAACAAGAAGGTGAATGGATCCATCCAGAATATGGAACCCAGTAAGAACGTCCAGTTGACAAATCTCCTCGTAAGTCATCCTGTTATTCAGTTTTAACGCATTAAGAGATTTATGAATGATGCGCAGAGGGTACGAATCCAGTTCTAGAGCCTCTGCATTGATTTTTGTAATCTCCTGCAGCAAGTAACTTATGAGAGATGTGTTTTTATAGTCGAAAACATAGATAATACAGCCATAGGGGCAATAATCGTCTTTAGTGTCCTCTGCTTCATCTTCGGGACTTAACGGTACAGCTATTTCAACTCTTACTTTAAGAAAGGCCCCTGAGCACACATAATGGCCCGCTGGCATCTGGGCCACCGGAGAGCCGTCAGTATCCTTAGCCTTCCGAATGGACCTCGTATCCCGAATGGGACAGTTGTGAATTGGCGCACAGAAATTCAAGGCCTTTTCACCTAGCAGTAGTTCAGCCAAGCGGATTCTGGCTACCCCATATGGGTGCCACATTTCCTCCATGCCTTTCAAGGGATTCTGGGCCACGTATTTCGAAGTGACAGAGCTCAAATGGCTTAGCCTGCAGTCTCCTGGCTCCTCTCCAAACAACGAAGGCTTTATATCAACATCTTGCCATTTTTTGTCCCGATCATGAACCTCGATTTCCAAGGGTGGTCCTCTTAGATACTCAGTCAGTTCGTCACGTCTTATTGTTCCTGCAAGAACCACGTTGGTATCCTTAAAGAAGACATGAGAGCCATGATCCCGGTCTGGCGTTCGATGTGGCTCCATATTATGGAATTTGTACTTGCAGTAAATAGGAAGGCATGAGTTCTATCAAAAGGAAAGAGCAGACAAGGAAGGTGGGAGGGGGCTGTTTTGGTCTCCTTTACCTCTCAGAAAATATATATATATCTACACGTTCTTTCAGTAAAATTAATCAAATCTGAAATAAAAATGCACCTTTGATTGAGGTCAGTTTAGGCTAGCCCAGTACATTTTGCTGCCCAAGATACAGCAGCATAGCGTCAGTTGCCGGTGCCCGGGACAGGCAGGGGCAGGCACATTGGGGACGCCACCCCAGCTCTCACCACCGACAACGGTGGAGCAACCCCACCCCCACCAAAGCAAAGTGGAGTCACACTAAGCGGCCTAGCCACACACACAGTGGGGAGCTGGCCGACACAGCCCTTGGCGGGTGGAAAGGCCATGCTGGAGGCACCTGGTTCACGCCCCCTCAAAAATTGTGTGCTGGGGCCACGGCCCCCCTGGGACCCCCATGCTATGCCCTTGCCAAGGCAAGGCAGCAAATGACCCACCCCACCTTATCATGGGTACTCAAGGCTGATGAAAACCATTTTGGTACTCAGGGAAGGAAAATCCCACAAGCATCTCTTCTCTTCCCTGGCAGTAAAAGCACAGTAACAAATTAATTATCAATTTGCTGTCTTTTCATGTTGCCAAAATAAGTTCTGCCTGAGGCACCCACCTCATTCTGTCCCAGCCATGTAGCATAATCCAAGGCAGATTGGTGCCAGGGATAGGCAATTTGGAAGCAACAACCTGGTGGTCAATGGCAGTGGCAGCATTGGTGAGAGTGGCTGCCCTCACTCTTCTGCTTCCCCAGTCCTCCGCCTGAACTTGCATACTCATGGAAGGGCCTGCTTTGAGGCAAGTGGGCAAAGATGCTCCCTCAATGATTCTACGTGTATATAAAAAGTGCAAACAAGAGTTCTGGATGGGGGGACTTAAATGTGCTAGGTTTTCCACCACCATGTGTTATGTAAATGCAGCGATCCAATATGGCCACAACTTCACTTCAGGTCGCCTTTAGATTACAACTGTTTTGCAAATAAGAAATGGGGAAATTACAAATGTAAGAAGCAGGAGCTTTTCAGAATTCAATTCCGTTTTCCCCAGGATGTCACATGTAGTACTTGAGAAGAATGCTCTGAATTACCTGTAGCACTTTAATTGGAACAGGGGTGTCTGGTAAGCACCTTGCGGAGTTAATCTTAATAATCAGTGGATTTAATTCATGTTTTTGTTTCTCACTCATCAGAGTCCCTTCAACAGAAAAGCTAAGGTATGCGTCCCAAAGTTTAGGGGATTTCTCTCCTAGCTGACTGACCACGCAGCGTTGTCCTGGAAGTGGAATTACATTATTTATATAATCATTATAGCAGCAGTATTAAGGAAGCAATATGTTCTATGTCATTGCTTGATAGGCTTATTAAATGACTGAGCCTCTTGGGCTGGCTGATCAGAAGGTCAGCAGTTCGAATCCTTGCAATGGGGTGAGCTCCCGTTGCTCTGTCCCAGCTTCTGCCAACCTAGCAGTTCGAAAGCACACCAGTACAAGTAGATAAATAGATACCGCTGTGGCGGTAAACAACATCCATGCACTCTGGCTTCCATCACGGTGTTCTGTTGCAGCAGAAGCGGCTTAGTCGTGCATTCTGTTCTAGCCAACCCCTGCCACAGTTGCAAAGGAAACAGGGAGCTCCTTTGGGGAAGGGCCACAGCTCAGTGAGAGAACATTTCCAAAGCATGCAGGAGACCCCGACTTCTCCAGGCTAGAGAGCTACTGCCAGTCAGTGTAGACCATGCAAAAATGATGGACCCATGGTCCTCCTATCTCAGTATAAGGCAACTTCCTACGTAGGAATATGACCAACACGTATGACCATGAGTGGGACCCATGTTTTTTTTAAGGTTTCCTGGGCCAAGACTAGACCTGCTCCCTCCCTTTATTGCTCATGCGTGCCCAACTCTCTAAAATGCTTTCAATCATTGCAGTCCTGCAATGGAACAACATGTGAAATCAACAAGCAGCATCAAAGAGCATCTCTCCCCACTCTCGCCCATTACTACCTCCTTTCCAGCTCTCCTGCTGCCAACACTTTTAATACTGAATTTTAAATTCATGTAACCTGCTTTGACACCTGCTGGTGAAGGGCGGGCAGTAATTTTAATAATGGTGGTGGTTGCGTTAGTATATGATAAAACAAACTACTTAGGGGGAAATGACACATGAAACTAAATTGCTTCCATTTCGTAAGCGTGATCTTCCCCCCTGCCCCGTTGCTCTTAACCTTCTGACTGCAGCATTTCTTACTCATCTGCAGTTTGTAATTTTGTCTTCCATTCCCCTGCTTCAGCTTGCTTATTTTTACCTTTCCAAAGTTAGTGCCTAATTCTTCTCTCCATTATGTCAGCTACAGGCTTAAAAAGAACCCAACTGTCCATTAACATCGGTCTCTCTTTCTCTCTCTCACTCATTGCCCCTGTCACATATTTTCAGCCATCTCCTTATCAACAGTCCTCACAGTCAATAATGGACAGGGCTTGAACTCAATAGGGAATCCTATTTCTCAAGGGTCAGTTTTAGAAATTGTCATTGGACTTGGAAGTGCTGCAGATCACCAGCAGGGGGAAGGGAAGGTAAAGGACTCCTGGACAGTTAAGTCCAGTCAAAAGCGACTATGGGGTTGCAGCACTCATCTCGCATTCAGGCCAATGGAACTGGCATTTATCCACAGACAGCTTTCCATGTCATGTGGCCAGCATGACTAAACCGCTTCTGGCGCAACACAACACCGTGACACAAACCAGAGCGCACAGCAACACTGGTTACCTTCCCGCCACAGTGGTACCTATTTATCTACTTGCACTGGCATGCTTTCGAACGGCTAGATTGGCAGGAGCTGGGACTGTGCAACGGGAGCTCACCCTGTTGCAGGACCCAGCAGGGGGAGCCCACATGCCAGCAGCAGAACTTCATATTGCACAGGAAAACAGGGTGCCGGAAGAGGGAGCACTCCAAAGGAGAAATATAAGGCAAAGGCTTTGCAAACCTCACTTGCGACTACAAGGCGTGGCATACTTTTAGCATTCATTGTACTACATCTGTCACAAGTATGCACTAATCTGAACAGCACTGAAGGGAAACAGCCTATCAGTAGTAATGCAGATTTGCTGAACAAAATACAAAGCACAAGAGAAACCGAGAGAAGCTCTGAATGTGCCAGAGTGCCGTCTAATTAATGCACCAATGCCCTTGAAGCCTCAGCTTCAATTAAAAGCAAAACGTCCAGAAGCATGCAGCAAAAAGATAATTTGTATGTAAGCTGTCAGCTAAACCAGCAAAGCAGCATGCAGTCCCAGGGGGTTGCTGCTATGTACCTTGCATTCCTAATAGAAGTGAAATCACCATGAGCTTTTACCTTTCAGGCTTTTGTATTTTGGGCAGCAGTGATGTCAAAAAAGAAAGTGCACATCTCTGCAAATTGTATTAGCCGAACAGTTCAACAGCACAGCAGGCACGCAGAATGTTCCTATCACCCAACATGCAACATTTTAAAGCCTTATTGCGGCCATATTTCCTGTAAGCTGCTATATTTTTCCTACATGGAAATATACAGCAGTAGCTAAACTGCATGCACACTGGCTGCAGGAAGAAGAAAACAACCTTGTGCTCTGTATGTGTGTTTTTCTATACAAAGATTTGTTTGATGGGGGATGTATGATGCAGCTCTAAAATTAACCTGCACCTCTTAACCTGCACTGAACTGGGGGGAAAAAATCTTGAACTTTTAACTAGATTTAAAAAAATTTAACCCCTCATATAATGAAACCTTTTCCTGACACTTTATTTTAACAGTTACCAGACTGTTTTTGCATTATGTACCAAAGGAACAACTTTAAAGAAAAGTTATGTTTGCAAACATTAAGAAAAACCAAAATGAGAAATCTCAGTAATTTTAATGTCTTTCTTAATTTGCAATACAACAAACCCTTATGAGGGCCAGTCAATTCACAAAACCACAATTCCTGTTACTGGCTGAGTCCAGACAGGAAAATGTACGTTAGGAAATGGCAATCTGAATCCCTTGATCATAGATCTCCCACGCCTGTTATCCTTCTAACCAATACAGCAGCTGTGCCTGTACCTCTCTGCCTTAACTTTCTCATTTGGAGCCTCTGAGCATGCACGATTCCACTTCTGTACAGAGCCTGGCAAACTGCCGGCACTAATTAAATACTGATAGGAGTAACGTGTTCAACATCATTCATAAGCAGTATTCCAAAGGCACGGGTAGATGATAATTTAGGAAAAGTGTCACTCAATTGTCTACAGCAGCCTTCCCCAATCTTGGAGTCCACAGAGGTTGTCAAAGAGCACTTACCCCCCCCCCCAATCTCCACTCAGCCTGGCCAACCGTCAGATACGATGGGAGTTGTAGTCCAATGATATCTGAGGGCTCAGGGTTAAGGAAGTATTATCTACAACATGAGGCAATATTTCCACCCCCAAGCCTCACTCACCTTTTGACTTCCCCCCTCCTCCAGCTATTTTAAATTTTGAAAAGTTTGTCCTTCCTTTGCCTTATGGTGGGGTCAATTACTAACCTAAGTGCAGACAGGTGGGCTTGTAAAACAGTTAATGCTTCTGGATTTGTTTACAAGGCTGGTCTACTTCGAATCCACAGAAGCTTTCAGAAATCACTAGATTTTCAGCACAGCAAGATGCCATCCCCTTTTCTACTCACAGACATATGCATGTTATGTTCTGACTTTACAGACAGGATGTACCACTTCGGGCTATCTGAATTTGTCCATTTCGCACACTCGCTTGGCAGAGCCAGTATTTGTCCCAGCACTTAAATGCAGCTTTTCAAAATAAAACAAGCCACCCCCTCATTCACCTCTGTGACAAGCTGCTCAAGCATTTGACAATACCAAACTACATAACATCTAACCCAGGCTTCCTCAACCTCGGCCCTCCAGATGTCTTGAGACTACAATTCCCATCATCCCTGACCACTGGTCCTACTAGCGAGGGATCATGGGAGTTGTAGGCCAAAAACATCTGGAGGGCTGAGGCTGAGGTAGCCTGATCTAACCACTTTGCCCTGCAACCTTACACACACACCCCAAGTACTGGGGCGGTGGGGGTGTGAGGGTGGGGAAATACCTGACAAGAGGGGCATGAGGTTCAGCTCTAAAAAAGCTATTCCAAACTTCTTTGTCAGAGCTGTTGAAGTTGCAGATTCTTTAGATGATTTCTGAGTGCCTGATGCAGATCTTTTGTCTAAAACTCGTGAGGGTTTCTTTTTTTCTGGTAACTGGTGGTGCCCTGAAAGAGAACATATATTTCAATGGTCAAGTGTCTGATAGAGAACAGAATTTTATGGAGAAACCTGGTCTGAACAAAGACATTGGACTCTTATCTCATTATACATGACAAAGCTATCATTAGCCATCTCACCCCTTACCTTTCCCTGTAAGACCAATTGCAGTCGTTAACAGTCAACAGGTTTTCCACACCTATCAGCTGACCACCCATTCCCACCACCCTTCTGAGTAATACCCCTCTCCACTCTCTCACTATATTTAAGGGTCTGGTGACTTCTGTTTCAGTGTATCTGAAGAAGTGTGCATGCACATGAAAGCTCATACCAAGAACAAACTTAGTTGGTCTCTAAGGTGCTACTGGAAGGAATTTTTTATTTTATTTTGTTTTGACTATGGCAGACCAACACGGCTACCCACCTGTAACTAGAATTTTCTCTGATACCATCCATCAACAATTAAACAGCACTGGTTTGATATATTTAAGAGAGCAACAGCTTGACCTGAAAAAGGCTAGGAAATTAACGCCTAGGCCATTAGCCGGGTTCAGCTGTAGGTGACACAGACACACAGAATCACCTGCACCGAACACCTTGCTGTGCTTGGGTAAAATAACTCCATCCAGTCTGCAACCAATTTCCATGCACCTGCAGCCTTACCCACTGCCCTTGCTTCGCAGGTGACCAGCCTGTGCCGCTCTTTTCCTTTCAGCAAGAGTGAGGGAAGAGAATGATCTAGGCACACAACTTGATTTGTGTATCTCTGGATTCTGCTGAATGCATTGTGAACAGGTGTATGGATCTGAACTTATTTCAACAGTTTATTTCTGTGGATCAGAAATATGCCATGAGATTCTCCGTCATGAAACTTGCTTCACCTTGGTAGAAGCCCAATACCTCATCTCAAAATGTGCCATCACACCTTGTAAAGATCGACACATTCAAATTTAGTTGCCAAGCACAGCCTATTCCAGCTCCTGAATGAGGGCCATCAGGACAAGGGTAAGGCAGACAGCACACAAAAAGATGGCCAGGTCCTGTCTGGTTCATTTCTCTCTAGGAAATTAAGAGTTCTTTCAAACTCTCAAATCTGCAAAATGGGCAAGGTGAGAAATGGGCAGGGGGGGGGGAGGAGACAGGAATGAGTCACCTCAAAGCCCCTCCCTCCCTTCCCTACTAAGAGGCATTAGCTTAAAAACCCCAGACTTTCAATAGTTAGCTGGCTATCATAGCTATCCCTAGCTCCAATGAGAAACTCTTTTTCTCTGTGCTCTCAAGGAACAGCATGTGCCCATTTCATTTTAAGGACAGGTATACTCTTCCCTTTCCATTTCTTGCTCTTAGTGTGGGCGCTGCTGGCAAAACTGTCACACCCACATTTCTGTAAATAACTTGTAAAAATAGTTAGGGAATGTTTCACTGCTCAGATAAAGGGGTGTTTGTTTGTTTGTTTGTTTGTGTTTGTGTGTGTGTTGTAGGAGTTGCTGCTTGCTTAAATTGCAATTTTGCTTTCTGAAGTATCATTTATGTATTCTATTTCGTATAATAAACCAATCTTTCTTTATTCCTTTGGTGTGAGATGTTCTTGCGGGCGTAATATTAAGGGTTATTCATAACAAGCGCACGTTGTAATTCCAGCAAAAGACCTTAAACTTCTCTTTAGCCTATGCATACTTGCACACACATGTAGGTTCAGACACATACTGTTGCAGTGTCAATTTATAGGAAGGAAATAAACTTTGAAGAATGCTACAAAACCTAATTCTATGCACCTGTAGCTGTCTGTCATTTGCAGCGAAAGTTGAAAGATTTTGTTCTCTACATTTTCACATTAGTTTGAATTTTACTTTATTTTATTTACAAAAGAGTCCTCATGAGAATTCATCAGCATTTTAGTGTGAATTATTCCTGATATGTGTATGTTTATATGTAATTTTGCTCCATAGACACATTTCTGGAAGGAAATTATCCAGAGCACAATGCATTTATATTACTGTACTCTATATGCATCCCAATATATACAATTCACACACATTAATTGGTTGAAAAACGACATTGTAAGTTTCAGAGAAGTGTGCCTTTCAAAGCATGGGTGTGCTTCAGTTCACATATTGCTTCAGAAAGTGCAAATTAAGTACGTTCTCCTTTAAATATGAATTGAAATGAATTTCTTCCCCATCCCTACCCTACGATTCAGATGAAGAACCGTGATGTAAATTATTGTTGTATCTTATTTATTTATTTATTTTAAAAAGTGAAAACTTGGGGGAAATAACTACAGCACGGTAAGCAACTCCGGGAGAGAACCATCCAATCATGTCTCAGCAGGCTTGAATATAACAAGCAAGCAAAACTCCCCAGAAGAGTGTGTAAATGCTTATCAAAAGTGTACAGAAGAAAAGGCTCCAACTGCCTTCGATGTAAAGGAAATAGCAGCTTGAAGATTAAGACACAATGTGTGGAACTGATCTCATAAGTCACGGGTCCCTGGAGTCATGGGAAAGAGGGACTTAAACAGAGCCACAAAAAAAACAAGGCAGACGTGGCGAAGGGCTGTGCTTCTCAAGCAGAGATTCCTGCTGCAAATCTGCATGCGTGAGAGCAGGCCACAAAATGCTCTCTATTCTCTTTGCCTTTGCGTCAGATAAAAGAAGTGTCTGACCCACAGCAATAGTGAGTTCTGCAGCGTTTAACAGGCTTCAACACTGACCCTTGGGTCAGGGATCAGAGCAGGAAAAGTGCCACTGAGAAATAGAAAATTGCAGGGAGATCCCACAAAAAACAAAAACAAACAAACAAACAAACAACACCAGTCACATAGAATGGGCTATTTGACAGGATCACCACAAGAACAGATTTCTAGATTATTCAGGGAATGCAGTAACCACTCACAAAAGACTGTCAGGTTGTAATATAAACAAAGGAACGTAACTTGCACCATAAGAAGCTGTCAGACTATTGTCCAATTGGCCCTGTATCATCTACTCTGACTGGCTGTCCAGGGTTTTTAGGGAAAGGTCTTTATATCATCTGATAATTTTGAATGGAGATGCCAGGTATTGAACCTGGGGCTTTATGCAGGGAAAGAACATGATCCATCACTTTAGCTACGAGGTCTAGGAACTTTTTAAGTTTTAAAAGCTAGGGGCAAGTTCTGC
Source organism: Lacerta agilis (assembly GCF_009819535.1). Classification (NCBI taxonomy): domain Eukaryota; kingdom Metazoa; phylum Chordata; class Lepidosauria; order Squamata; family Lacertidae; genus Lacerta; species Lacerta agilis. Next base: position 75,168,216 of record NC_046313.1, on the reverse strand, counting down.
AAGTGGATGAGATTCCAAGGTCAAGAGTCTAACGGTGTCACAGCTGGGGATTCTAGTCGAGGTCTCGGAATTACAAGAAGTCCTGGATAAGGTTCAATATTGGGGTAAGGAACCAGGAGCCTTAGAGGAGGCTGAGGACGAGCCATAGGCACCATGGGTGGGTATGGCATCTGATGCTGAAGCTGAATGAGTCCTGAGCCCAAGGGAGAGATGGCACCTCAAATGCCAGACAGAAACCCACCCTATCAGAAGGCAAGGACTCCATGGAAGTAACATCCTCCTATTGAGCAGACCTCCAGATGAAGACAACTGACAGGAGTCAGATGGATCTACAGTGTTGTTCCAGCAGCTCCAGCTCAAAAAAGCCCAGTGCCTGGCTGGAACAGGAGCTGGAACAAATGTTTTTTTCACCACCACTGTGACCAATCCGACTGGTTAGATTGCACCTGACCTTGGACTGCCCAGGACCTATTCTTTGCCTATGCTCTTGCTTGCTCACAGACCAACATGAACATGACTTTTGACTGCACTGACCTTGCTTCTCACCTCAGCTCTCGTTTTGGACTCTGATGACTTGAGCTCTGACTCCAGCACAGCACAGTCACTCTTGAGCTTTTAGTACAAGCTCTCCAAATCCTACTCATTACCCCATTTCTACGCAGCAATCTGACTAAATTAGTTGAGCTATATTAATTCCTATAAGGTAGGGGGGCAGGGAACAGACCTAAATATTTTTCTTTTTTATGTTTCTGTCACCCAAATGAAGCCATGTAACACACACAATTTAAGAATATTTCATCAGGTGTAGCTTGTGGGGGAATGTATTGTTTTGAGGATTTGCAAATATTTGCTGAATACCCCTTATTAAGTGACCCAGTGTCTACCTATTGCATAAAACATTTGTCACCCACTACAGGCAAACTTTCCTCCATCGCTACCCTATCTCTTAAGTAGTTTGCTATTTCACCTAAAGCTACAATCCTATATACAGGGTTTGGGAATAAGCCCCAATGAACTCAGTGGGACTTACTTCTGAGGAAACATTCATAGGATTCCACTTCACATCCTTTCTGCACTCACCTTCATCCGGTGTCTCCTTCCTTTCTGAATGATCCATCATTTTTCCTGTTTTCATAATTGCCGAGGCTGTTAGTTTAGAATGAGGTTTCGAATGCAATTTCTGCTTTATAGATTTGGCTTCCTGTAGAGTTCTTTCTTTGAGAGAAGAGGGTATGCTCCCAGAAATACTGAATGCACTTGAAGAAAAATAATTGATTTTTTTAAAAAAAAAAAAAAAAAAACCTCAGAGGCGTTTGGAAGATTAAAAAAATATACACAGCAACAATAGAAAAAATGAAATTAAACTCAACACAGCAAATTATACAACCAAGGGAAACATCACAAACTTTTAATTATTTTAATAGATGTAGCTGTCATTATAAAACTATGTACATTGTAAACCAGGGATGGGGAAACATACACATGAGATACTACAGCTTTTGTCTGCTTCAGGACTGGCACATATGAGATGGCTGCCAGTTGGCTTTAAAGTTCTCTCCATGTTTACTGCCTTCATGCAACAAACCATCTGCATACAGTGGTGCGCCAAGGCAATTCTCTCTATATACCATTTCAGTCTTCCAACAGAAAGCTTTTCTGGTGCCACAGGGGGAAAACATCTGCGCTTCCCCATGGGAGGTACTGCATACAGACATCCTGCCATATAAAGACAGCCATGATGCGGGAGGCTTAGAGCCCTCTCAGTTGACCGCATGATGCCTCACTGAGCACAGGACTGAGCTCTTAGGTTCAAGATCTAGATTCTGTCTTCAAACATCTCCAGTAATCTGTCCTATCCTGCACAGGGTTGTGGTGTCACCACGTATCAATGGTACTTCTTTCATGAGGAAAGGTTTTGCAGCAGCAGGGTGTGTGATGCGCTTTGCTTACATAAAACCTGCAACTCTTTGTTGGAGGATAACACACTTGGGTCTTTAACGGGACTAGGAATATCCACGGGAGGGACGTCTAAACCAGTGAGCCTAGGGCTTGCCAATTGGAAGGTCGGCAGTTCAAATCCCTGCAACGGGATGAGCTCCCGTTGCTCGGTCCCAGCTCCTGCCCACATAGCAGTTCGAAAGCACGTTAAAGTGCAAGTAGATAAATAGGTACCGCTCCAGCGGGAAGGTAAACGGCGTTTCCATGCGCTGCTCTGGTTCGCCAGAAGCGGCTTTGTCATGCTGGCCACATTACCCGGAAAAAATGTCTGCGGACAAGCGTCAGCTCCCTCGGCCAGTAAAGTGAGATGAGTGCCGCAACCGCAGAGTCGTTTGCAACTGGACTTAACTGTCAGGGTTCCTTTACCTTTACAGTGGTACCTTGCTAGACCAATGCCTCACTAGACGAAAAACTCGCTAGACGAAAGGCATTCGCTAGCGAAAGGCTGACTCGTAAGATGAATTTTCCTATGGACTTGCCTCGCAAGACGGAAAATTTTCGCGATTTTTTCTTTCTTTCATCAAACCGCTCTTCCCCCATTGGTGCTTCACAAGACGAAATTTTCGCTATACGACAGCACTCGCAGAACGAATTAATTTCGTCTTGTGAGGCACCACTGTACCTTTACCAGGAATATCCATGGGCTTTTCAAGCACTACTTTATACTTATAAAGCTAAATCATCTACAATGCTATTTTCTGTGCCTTTCCTACATGCTTAATTTTCTACATTCCATTTTCCTAAATAAACTGTATTTTTTGCTTAACTAGTTTCTTTTGGGTGGGTGGGAAAGGGGGGGGGAGCAAAAGGCACCTCCTCCATTCTGCCACTGGGAGCATTTTGTGAATGGAGCTTTGGCCACAGGGCCCTCTCACCAACAACTAGAACCTCAGGTTCCAAGCCGTAATTTTGCCAATAATAATCTTCAAGGCTAGACAGCTGGAAGCATAAAAAGCCACTGGATAAGCAATTTCTACATAGCTCCTCTGATACCCTTGGAAGAAACTCCTTTGGGAGAAAGGATACACAAGGCATGGCAATCTGTTGCTCTAACAGAATAAGGCTGTCATTCTGTTTAATGTTAAGAATTATTTTAAAAACCAACTTAGAACGTTCTCCTTGCCTTTTTGAAAGCAGATATATTGTCAGGATATAATGAGACAATTAATATGGTGTGTGCTATTAAAATGTTGGATTCTTAATTAACCCATTAAAATAATTATACACGCAAGGGAGGTCTTAGTTTTAGATAATGCTTTACATTATTTTGGAACACTGATGGCACAGGATTGTTAAAAAATTTCTGATAAAAAGCTCACTAAGAGCTATATTTTTATTGGCAATAATTAATTATGTAATTAATCATCACATGACATTAAGTAGAATACTTGTATAATGTAGATGAAATATGACCAGTGTTATGAGATTTAGCAGAAACTGACACACCAAATAATCAAATGAAAATTGATTTATGCTAATGCTAGTCAAGCAAATAATTATGCCAGGCAATGTGTAGAATGATGTGAATGGAGAATAACCTATCAGGCTGGCTAACAGCGACCCAATACCAAAACCCAGCAAACTGTTCCTTCAAAATGTCTAAGCAATCACCAGACCCGTCAAGTTTTAGATTCCTATTCAGGCTTTGATGATAAAGAGACATATGTCTAATGTGACTGAAAGCTCAACTAGCTGAAAAATTGAACAATTATTGAAATTCTTTCTGAAGCACAAATAACACCTAGGTAGCATATTTAAGGGGGAAAGAATGGTTAATGGCCACTATTTTTAATACTGACCTCTAAAACATGTGTTTTGGGAGACAGCTGTGCTGGCTGGGGCTGGTGGAAGTGCTAGACCAAAAGCATATGGAGGGCACCAAGTTGGCAAAGTCTGCATTAAAATATGCCTCTCCTAAAATCCCCTTTCTGTCATTCTACATCCATTCAATTAGGTTTGCCACCTTTGTTCTGGCAAAATACAGGACAGGACAGGGCATTCCCCCCACACACAATATCTGGTGCTGATGTGAAAGCAATCCATTCTGATCTACTGCAGTCTTACAGGATGTCCCCTCTGGAATTTCACACACACAAACACATACAAATTTGTAAATCTCTCTGCTCTTGGCTACCTAGAGTTTAATATGGCTCAGTTAGTAGAGCATGAGGCTCTTAGGCTGGATCTAGGCACATCAAAGAAGTGATTCCATTAAACATGTTGTAAATTTCATACAGGGAAATCCCATTGGTGAAAAATGGGATTCCACAGTGCCTTCTGGTGTCACAGTGTTATAACGCACATAAAGCGCTTTATCTTTACGAATGTAGCCGAGTCCTTAATATCAGGGCAGTGAATTCGAGCCCCACGTTGGGCAGAAGGTTCCCGCATTGCAGGGGATTGGGCCAAAGGGCTGTCGAGGTCCCTTCCAACTCTAAAATCCTATGATTCCTATGACCGTTCACACACCCTTTCAAACACATACATTTGAGATGATATCCTAAAGTGGGAGACAGAGAGAGTGTGGTTGTGTGTTGAAATACAGGGAAAAAAACTATCATACAGGTCGTAGCATTTTAACACTGAAATATGGGACAATCCTGTATTATCAAGACAGGTGACAACCCTACATTCAAGGGGGAGGCACTAATGCAGGCAATCCCCAAACTCGGTCCTCTGGATGTTTTGGGACTACAATTCCCATCATCCCTGACCACTGGTCCTGTTAGCTAGGGATGATGGGAGTTGTAGTCCCAAAACATCCAGAGGACCGAGTTTGGGGATGCCTACACTAATGCAAGAAACATTCCCTCTCACCTGACCTTCACTGTATGGCCGAAAAAGCCCCACTTCCTGCACATACAAGCAGAGGGCTCCCACTGAGCTTCGAAACCTGTAACAACTGCACTCCCAACACAGAGAACTTGTTATATGCACAGGGACCTCTGTATGAGAACTGCAGCCTGCACAGACAGGACCGATCTAAGCTCCACACAGCAGCTTACACATACAGGGAACAATGAGGATACAAGATACCACAAGAAGCAATTCTACAAGTCAACTAGTGGAGCTCAACTTAAAAGGGTATGCTTGAATCCAGCATTATCCCTGCATGCTAAGTACTGCCAGTGACTAAGAGCAACTTTCACCTGCTCTGGCAGGCTAACCAACCACAATCCTACATGGTTGTTCTCTCTCTTTCTCTCTCTCCTCTCTCTCTCTCTCTCTCTCTCTGTGTGTGTGTGTGTGTGTGTCCCCGTCCTCAGATACTCATGCATTAATTACAGCCAGCTTGAACTACTGCAATGCTCTCTACAGGGCTACCTTTAAAAACAGTTCAGAAACTGCAACTAGAAGAAAATAACGCAGCTGCCAGAATCTTCTAGGTGTACGGTAGTTGGAACCTACAGTATTAGACAAATCCAGTTTCAATTTAAAGTGTTGTGTTAACCTTTAAAACTCTTGAGTAGCCGGTGGTTAGCTTAATTTAAGGATCACCTGCCGGCGTGAACCTGTCAAAGCCCTGAAATCAGTTTCAGAGGCTCTCCACTCCATCCTTTTAAATAACCCGCTGGTGAATACTAGGAACAGGGCTTTCTTAGGGAATTGTCTCCCTTGGGAGGCCTGTTAAGCATACTCTCTTTCTGTTCTTAAACAGGTGCATTTTGTTGTCTTTATTTTATTTTTAATTTGTTGTTGTTTTTTTTGTTTTCAAGCAAGTAAATTTCAAAGCCTTAATGCTTCTTTCTTCCATACCATTTTATTTAAACTTATTTTTAATCTGTATTTTACTGTAGTCGGAGGCTGGGGTTTTTTCTGGCAAATCACTGGGGTGGGGACTAAGTGGGGTATACAATAAAATAAAATAAGGTCCACAACAGTGGAAGGGACAAGGCCTAAAAATAAGCAAGATGTTCAATTGGCTCCCAGCACTGCGTGTCAACTTAACGTGTGCAATCATACAAATTGTTTAAGTCAGGAATATAATGCTACCATAATGGGGCTCAGAACAAATCTCTGAACAAATGCAGGATTCCTCTGTGCCCTAATCTAGTTTCACAACACGTTGCTATCTTCCGGTGGATGAATGCATATAATTTAGGATTATAACAACACACAAGTCAAGTGCAGAAATTAACAAGGTGCTCTCTCACACAGTACAATTCCAGAAATCTGCATTTTTAGTATGCCCTGAAATCACTGAAAAAGGGATTATATTTTATTAAAGAACTAACACAACTTGAATGTTTTATTTCTAAAGGCACAACTCCCTCATAAATCTACAGCTCAGACATTCTGACTTAAATCACCTGGGAGAAAAGCTGTTTACTTTTTTAAAGGATTCAAAATGTCATATTTGAAAGCCATAATCTGTCTAATTTATAACCATATCATGAAGAATTCTTTTTCATCACAAAGCTTACTTTCAAGTCAGATCCAGTAGTTAACACTTTAATTATATGAGGCACAATTTATAACCATATAATGAAGTATTCTCATTCACCCCCCAAGTGATTATCATGTTACTTTATTTACAGGCAACAACAACAAAAGGAGACTAGCATTCAAGACCCCAGGACCATTCAGCTACTCGCAACCTATACCATGAGCTGCATCTAACGATATCATCTGATTTATTCAAGGACTTCTGCTTGTGCAAAAGAACTACTCCTCACCCTGCATACTTCTCAGATATGTTCTGGGTATCATCTGCCATTCTCTAGAGCAGATTTGAGAGGCGTGCAGGGGAGGAGAGGAGGGGGGAGTTCTGCCAAGCGGAAGTGGAAATGGAACAACTGTTGGATACAACCCTAAATCACCAATATCAGAAAATATATGCAGGCTGATGAGATTAAATTAATCAAAATTAATCTCTTCTTGTTGAAGCCAATTGTGGAGCCACACCCATGCACTTAGGGTTTCTATTAAGTCCATCAAAGCACCAGTGTGGTTTAGTGTTAGAGTGATGGACCAGCACCTAGGAGACCAGGGTTCAAATCCTGACTCAGCCATGGAGCTCCCTGAGTGACCTTGGGCCAGTCACTGTCTCTGAGCTAACCTACTTCACAGGGTTATTGGTGGCTAAAATGGGGAGGGGGGAAAATGTGTGCTACCTTGAGCTCCCCTTGTAGGAAATGTTGGGTATAAATCTGAATAAATAACTTTCCCCCTTTCTACACGCATGCATGCAAATGCAGGCAGTGCTACAGGACCATTATGGGAAGCAGGAGGCCTGGGTGTGCTTTCCACACTAAAAGAAAAAAAGGTGAAGCACCCCTGGACGGTTAAGTCCAGTCAAAGGTGACTATGGGGTTGTAGCGCTCATCTCACTTTCAGGCCGAGGGAGCCAGTATTTGTCCACAGACAGCTTTCCGGGTCATGTGGCCGGTATGACTAAAGCGCTTCTGGAGCAACGAAACACTGACAGAAACCAGAGCACACAGAAACGCTGTTTACTTTCCCACAGCAGCAGTACCTATTTATCTATTTGCACTGGCATGCTTTTGAACTGCTAGGTTGGCAAGAGCTGGGACAGAGCAACAGGAGGTCACCCCGTCACGTGGATTCGAACCGCTGACCTTCCGATCGGCAAGCCCAAGAGGCTCAGTGGTTTAGACCACAGCACTACCTGCTTGTTGCACTGCTCTGTGTGTGCTTGCAGAGGAAGGAAGAAGCCTCTGTTGAACTTATGTGAATCTTTCTGGTATGGGTGCTGTAGCAATGGTTAATCCAAACACATTTGATAAGAGGGTATTATGACGGCTTTTGCATGTATTTTATGGTACCTTGAAACCTTGCCCCTGAGACTTCCAGTTACTTCCTTTACTAGTGGGAGCAGAGAAGACTGAGCGGGGGTTACAAGTATTGCAAAATGAGAATGAAGAGTCAGGAACAGGCTCCAACTTAAGAAACTATATTTGATATGCTAGAACTGGCAAAGAGTTGACCAGTGTAGAACTTTCCCCTATTATGCCATATAAAAACAAATTATTTTGGTGTGAAATATTGCAGCAAATACTTTAGCATCTCTACTTGGCAAGAGAAAGCCAAGTCTACCCCCTTACGGCCCACACAGTTCTCATATAGAAGGTGCATGAATAATTCAAATGTGTACCACAATGAGGCATTAGTCAAAACAATGGTAAAATCAGTTCTGTGCCTCAAGAGCGCCCTAAATATAAAACAAAACCTACATTTACTGGTGGATATAAACTATTACACAGGTAGGAAATAGGAACCATTACAATTCAAAGGTGAAATAACTATGGTGGTTTCATTTGCATTAGTGGCAGAAATGAATCCTTCCTGCAGCAGTGTGTTAGAAACTGAGATATGAAAGCTAGGAGCTAAATGGCACCTTAAACCTAAGTTATGGGTGCAACAATGGAATGGGTGCACTTTTTATAACAAAAATACTAAGCTGAAAATGAACGAACTGTAGCTAAAAATCAGATGTTCCTTTTTCACATGACTTAGTCCTCATCTGAAGCCTTCAAAAAACAAAGCCATTAAGAGTGGACGCTCCCTTCTGCTTTCTTAAGAGAATAGTTGGAAGTGGGGAGGCAGAAAAAGGTCCTCCTTTCCTTCCACTCTACAGACAAGCCCTGGATTCTCCCTACACCCCCTTTCCTTCATATAAATTAATCTTTTTGGCACCACAATTAACGCATATTAAAGGCCTATACAACTGATGGCACAGACACCCATCTTGAGTGTCCAGTTCGCAAACCTAAGACTTAAGTGTCCTTCAATGATCCCACTCCAAATTTTGTTTTGATTTTAAGTATCACTGTAACTAACAAGCTAGTTTATTTCAAATTAAAAGCACATCATACATTAAAAGTACATGAAACATGGTCCCCAATACACGCACGTTTTACTTGGGAGGAAGCCCCACAGAACTTGGTTGGAATTTACTCCTGAATAACAGTGGCAATTTTAATCTGAAATCTTAGGCGCAGCGCTCAGACACTGCTCACGTTTATGAAATTCCCTGTCGCAAAATGAGCCTAGAACAATGGGAATTTCGAACGCTGCTGCAGCAGGCCGAAATACTTTTGAGATGACCATTAAGAAATAAGAATCTCCAGGTGTTGCAATTAAAGCAAGAAGCTGGTAAGTACACTGTACGTGTTACAACTGTCACAATTAAGGATTTATTGCTAGGCTTCTTAGAAACAAATTCTCACCTGCCCATTACAGGCAGAACACTACAGAGGTTGCAATACCATCTGTGGGAGTTTACAATCCCACTGAGATTTTTTTGTTGGAGCTGAAAGGGGAGGAAAAACCCTGAAGTACTGTGGTTGAAATGTTCTTCATCCCCCATGCATACCAAGACTGTGCTAGGACAAAAATAGCATTTCTGTCCAGGAATGTATGTTGTTCGCCAGATGTGATATTTGCAAGACTTTTTTGTGACAGTAATCACCGGTACAGAGTAGCAAAAAAAATTCTGCTGGCACTCAAAGCACTTTTATCAATTTAAGAGTACTGGCAACTCATATTCCCCCCCCCCAAAAAAAAATCCACTGAATATATGTAACAAAATTGTGGATGTGATGGGGCTGCAGCTCTGACTTTTAGAAGACCATATGTTCGTGAACTTTAGCATGTCACACATTGCAAAAAAATAATTAATTGTTACAACCAATTATATCAATTGCAGTACAATGTCAATATTCTTTTTTTAAGCTGACTTTTCCCCATGACAAACTTAATAAGGTACCCCACATATGAGACATCATGGCGGACATTATGGTACTTGACTTCATGGCTCACAAGGGTTTGTTGTTACTTGTCCTAATAGGGTGTTGCCCACAATCCACTGGTCTTGCAGTTTTACTGTGAAAGCAGCAGGCTGTGTGCTATGCCCTCCTTAAGATAATTATTTGTGCAACAGCAGACCAAGTCAGATCAGATGCTTCCCATGTGCACAAATTCCTAGAAGAAAACTGTGGGCAACAGCTGTGTTGACACAGCACAGTAAGCCATAGTTAATAAGGGGGTGAGGCTTGTTTCATTTGAAACAAACATGATGTGAACCAAACCACAATCCCCACTTCAGGCATAACACTAAGGCAGGCATGATAGTTTATTGTTCCCACTAGTACTAGGGGAGAACTGAAAAAGGAACCATCCCAACATTCACAGCAAACTATTAACTATGACAGAACCATAGTTACTGTGTCGTGCAAACTGGGCCAGAGTGCACCTCCAATGGCAATGGCCCCCTCACTATACATTTTCAACTGCCCACACTTAGTTACTGGTGACACATCAATGGCCAGATAGAAAAAGGCTTTTAGCACTCACCATTTCAAAAAAAGTGTCCCTGCCCAATTGCCTAGTGCTGTTTCTTCCTATGTCTACCTACACAAGAAGGTATTTACAAGCCTCACTTAAAATGTACCCATGTATTTTATGTCAACCAGAACTAGACATAAATGGTAAGTGGCTGGGGAAACCCAACCAGATGGGCAGGGTATAAACAATACAGGTGGAAAAGTCCATTTATGTAAGCAATTGTTTTTATTAGCTACTGGAATTTAATATATGAGATAGACTCATGACATGCAAAGCGAGATATGTCAAGCCTTTGTTTGTTATAATTGTGATGATTATGGCATACAGCTGATGAAAACCCCAAAGTTGAAATTGTTAATTTGGGGTTCTCATCAGCTGTACGCCATAATCATCACAATTATAACAAATAAAGGCTTGACAAATCTCACTTTGCATGTCATGAGTCTATCTCATATATTAGTTTCACCTTTTAAGTTGAATTACTGAAAGAAATGAACCTTTCCACAATATTCTAATTTTTCGAGTTTCACCTGTATAATAATTATCGTGAGCAAGTCCCACTTCTGCTCTACTTTCCTTCTATCCTGGAAACATCTAGCAATACAAAATTTGCAAATGCTGTTTCTCTCCACAGTGAATTGCCTAAGACCATATCCCACACTTGGTGAAACTGAAATGTCATGTCTGGCATGCCTTACCCTACAAACTGCCAAGAATAATGGTTCTTGGAATATGTTAGCTAGATGAGAGGAATTAGACATATACGGCAACTTGGATCAACTTGTACCAAGCCACTTGTGATTTATATCAATGCCAACCATCTGCCACCATCCTCTAATTATAGAATCAGGGTGTCCTGCAGTGCAAAGCATCATTAACAGTCAAAGAACTATTAAATGAACTTTAAATGGGATTTTAGTTTCTGGTGCTCTATCCAAACATTTGTGCCAGCAAATCTGTTTGCAATGACAGGGGAACATTCCTGTGATGGTCAGTATATCATAATGGGTGATATTGCCCTGATAAAGACAACATTTTGTTTGGCTGCAAATCTTAGGTCTGTAAGGTTTTTGGAGATGCCAAATCTACCACACCCAAGTTATTTGGCAATAAAATGGTGTAACTCCATTTTCTAAGTACCAGTCAAAAGTAATGTAACTTGTATTTTAAAAATGTCTACAAAAAATTGTACTCTTGGGCTTTTCTTTATATGCTTATTATCATCCTGTGAGACTGTTTTCCTATTGGGAAAATAAGAAGAGAAAATTATTGAATTGGCATGGACTTCAAAAGACAAGACCAGGAAATGGGTATTTAGTCTACAAAGCAGGAACTAAGTACTGTTGAAGAAAGGAGACACAGCAATTCAAGAAATCTTAAAATAGCAGCAGGAGGAGATTAAGCACACTGTACAATTTTCTCAAAAATCAAAATAAGCTTAACCCCATGCAACAAACATTTATATTACCCGGTGGCTTAAAGTAGTATTTTACATTAATATCTCTGTCCAATGAACATTATTTGACTGTTTACTAGTAATCACTTTCCAAGTTGCAACAGATAGCAGCAATCCATGGTCCTATGCACTCACCTGAGCTTCCTCACATCTTCCGATTCAGAAGCCCCTTCCCCTACCAAACTGCATTCAAGCTTCCTTTCACCTAATAAAAGCACTCTGTGGTTCAGGGCAAGAGCCGCTAACTAAAAAGATTTACAAGGCACCAGATGCACATGCAAAACCTGCCTGAATGTCTATTAGCAGCTTCTCCACAATGCAGCCAATATATTGAGATAGGCTGGCAAGATAGTATGGGGGGGGGGAACATTTTTATGCTAAGGATCTCTCTCAACTCTCATAAAACATCTCTTGAAATAAAACAAGTCATGTTACTTGCATACATTCCTGCAGTGTGCCCGTCATCAAGCTGTATTTTACAGCACCCTATCAGCTAGGTGGCTGACAAGGAGGATAGCACTACAGTCATACCTCATGCTGCAAACGCTGCGGCGGGTTATGCGTTTTTGGATTGCGCTCTGTGCCAAACCCGGAAGTACCGGAACGGGTTACTCCCGGGTTTCAGCACTTTGCGCATGCGCAGAAGCGCTGAATCGCAACCTGCGCATGCACAGACGCAGTGCTGCGGGTTGCGGACGTGCCTCCCAAACAGATCGCATTCGCAACCCGAGCGTCCACTGTACAATAAATTTGAAGTACAGGAATGTGCCTGAAATGAAGAACATTTTCAAAAGTTCAATTTCCCCCTATTTTTCCAAGAAATTAAAGGTCATCTGAAAATGTCAAAGGAAGAAAGTAACAAACGATAGCCAGCTCTGTAATCTATCCCAAGATGCAATGATTAAAAAGTGAGCATGTTATGGCTGCTGCCTCTGTGTCTCTATCTAGCTACCAACAGAGTACTTAGACTGAGTGCAACCCAGCCTGTCCCGGCTTCCTTCCCTCTTGCCTTTTTCCAGATATTAGGCCTTGGCCAAGCTTGGAGTCAGGCTGCCACTTGCCCACCCTGGTACAAGCAGACTGAGATGCAAAGGGCCAGAGGTAGATAACACAGCCAAGGAAAGACAAGGGTCACGTTCCACATCACATAAACCAGGGATGTCCAACAGGTCGATCGGGATGGACAGGTCGATCCCTGGGAGGTTCTAGTCGATCGCTGTCGACTGCGGGCTCCTATTCCTTTGCTTTTGCCTAAGAGCATCCGCCTCTGCCCCCTCGCCCCGCCCTCCATTTTCGCATGATCGCTGGAACGGAAGACATAGTCTTGGCTATGAGGCAGATTGTTTCCATAGCGATCTTTTGGTGAGCGACCAAACTCCTTCTCCCTTTTCTGTAGTCTGACATTTCCCTCCCTAATAAAACCTCAGCAACTTTGGCCTGAACCCCCCAAAAACGGAACTTTCCTCCCTAAAAACAGCTCAACAAATTTGACTTGAACCCGCCCCCCCCCAAAAAAGGGGTAGATCACTGCCAAGTGTTTTTTTTTCCTGTGAGTAGATCACCGTCTCTTGGAAGTTGGACGTCCCTGACATAAACCAACAGCAAGGGCTGCAGGCAAGTTACAGACAGGCTGGTGGTAGCATAAACACACTGGACAGATGAGGCAAGAACAGGCAAGAAGAGAAGCCTGCATAGCTATTGAGCACATGTTGCTCAGACTAAAACAAGTGATACAGAGTCCAACCCATTGCTTCCTTAAGCCATCTGGCTTGGCCACAGTGATGAGCTGCATTATCTTTTCGAGACATTGCCAGGTAGTGAAAGAGCCAAGAAACTACTTCAGTCTCCAGAGGCTGCCTTAGTGGCACTGGGAATATAAAGCACTTGGGCCCTGCTGCCAAGAGCCCAGTTTGAGTCCCACACTGCCTTACAAAAACTGTGGAGGGGCGCATGAAAGCAGCCACTAAGTGTTGCACTATGGAGAAATGGCACAGAGCTGGTGGCAGCAAGCAGTCCAGGCCCCCTTTGTACCCCCTGGATTAAAGTACTGGAGACAAGAAGAGATCCATAAAATAGGGAATGTGTCGTGACCCACCACTTGAAGTCTTGCAGTTTGGCTGAGGACTTGGATGGGGACAAGTTTTGTGCTGCTTCTTCAAGGGGAGAACCACCAGTACCTTACTTTGGGCCCTCCCAGCTGGAGGAGACAGCCTTGCCACCATCCTCTGCCTCAGAAAATGAGGCACTACCTCTGTCTGCCCAGACTTGTAGAAGCTAAAGGCTACAAGATAAACCCCCTTGCTTTTTTTTTAAACCAACAAACTTGACTAAGTCTAGTGCTTTGGCAGCTTGCCAAAGGGGAAATGTTGCAAATTAAGCCAGTAAACAAGAAAACAAGAGTTTGGTAGTGACAAAAGCTGTTGACTCAATTTATATATTAAAAAAAGAGACAAATTTGCTTGTTGCAAAATACGTCGCTATTGGTCTTGCATTTTAAAGCTATAACTACTTTGTAATCTATAGATGTCAATGTCTAAGTATAAATTACAGCCCCAGGTTCTTTTGGGAGTATATAAATCAAATCAATAAATAAATGACATGACATGACATCTGGAAAAACAGCTGACTTCAGCTTTCTTTAAAGATATACATGCATGCCTCAGTAGAAACAGAAATTGTTCCGATAGCCCTATGCCCTGGAGAGATTTACCTCAGCGAGCGAGTTGCAGCACCAACAGATTTACGGGAAGTTTTGCGTTCAATGAAAGCATCAGAGTCTGCATCCAGGTGCTTGCTTGCAGCCGAAGTAGGAGAACCTGTAACATACACAATACTAATTAGGGCTGCACTGTTCAATTAACTGGTCATAGGTTAATTAATTTAAAAAGCAATTAACTGACTAAAAGTTTTTATTTTATTTATTAAAGTTCTATACCACCCTTCATCCGAGGATCACAGGGCAACTTACAAGGAGCTGGAAAGCACCATTGTAAAGAGGCGTTCTTATAGATAGCCCATAGCTCAGTGGTAGAGCATGTGTACTGTGTGAAGAAAGTCCCTGGTATTTTCAGGTAGGCCTGGGAAATGCTCTTGTCTGAAATTCTGGAGAGCCACTGCCAGTCAGCATGATGATACTGAACTAGGTGAACCAATGATCTGACAGTTTCCTCTCTTAAATAGGACATAATGTATTTTCTAAGATGTTGCCTGCTGTGAGGCAGGGTGCATTTTCTCTTTTAAACTAGAATTATCCCCTTTTATATTTTCAAATTTCTCAAATGACTTCAAGATGAGAGTTAAATAATGCCTTTTCTTCTTGAGTTAGCTTTAGAAAACTCAAGGTACACAACATTTATCTGAACAGTTCTTGAGTCATTTACAACTAACTGAGCCCTTATGTCCATAGCTGTCAACCTTTGCCTTTTTTGCGGGAAATTCCCTTATTTTAGCATTGGGAAACAGCAGGGAGGGTTGACAGCTATGTGTTATGTCCCAGCCCAATCACCGAGATCATCTTTGATGGTGCTTTGATGGAATGCTTTGATGGTGTTTCCTGCTTGGCAAGGGGTTGGACTGGATGGCCCTTGTGGTCTCTTCCAACTCTATGATTCTATGATTCTATGATCTCAAAGATCAACATGAGTTGCCCCCCCCACCCCTATTACAAAGGCCCAACTGGCCTCAGCCAGAAGTCAGGCATTGAGTCCCTGGCTGTGGAACACTATTCCAGAAGTGATTCAGCAGGCATCCTCACTTGTGACTTTCAGACTTTTGAAGACTTTAATGACTGCAGGCCTCTGCAGTTGTTTACATTTTTCTTGAACAGCCAATTTTTAAAAAAAAAATTTTTTTTGTTCTGTATTGGTTTTAAATACAGCCTGGCGTGCTCTGGTCCATGGGGTCACGAAGAGTCGGGCACGACTAAACGACTAAACAACAACAACAAATTGGTTTTAAATGTTTTTATGTTGCTGATGTTTTGCAAGAGAATGGCATATAAATACTTCTATAAATAAATAGGAGCAATTGTAAGTGGACCATTTACAGATACATACTTCATTGATGCAAAGGATGCATTTGACAGAATTGAGTGGATGTACCATGTGAAAATTACGGAAACACTTAAAACTGGAATTAATCTTTAAAATGAATGAATGATTTTACACAACTCCAAAGACAAGGTGGTTGTTAATGGAAATATAATCACATTAATTCTCCTTAGCCAAAGGGACTCTGCAATAATGTCATTTGTCCCCACCTTTACCTGCTTTAGTTACAGAACTCTTGGTAATGAGTTGGGATGGATCAGAGTATAAAGGGAGTTAAAATGGGAGAGCAAGAGTGCCACCCATGAAGTAAGGTGTGGTGGGTGATTGCAGAAGGTGGTAGCAGCCAAACTTTGGAATATCCTCTCCAGATAAATACACTGATGCCACTTTGTAGCCAGAAATATCTTATTTTCCCAGATTTTTAAATCTGTTTTAGTTTTAATTTTAATCTGTTTTTTACTTTCTCCACAGATTTCGTATGTATTTTTATTGTTACTGAAGTTTCAATAGTTATGAGCTGCTATCAGAACTGTGCCATAAAAGAGACTATAAAATAATATATTGGATCAGAGTTTGTCTCCCACAAATGAAAGGCATCCTTCTTTCTGCAGAAAGCTGTTGATCCAGTGGAGAAATGCCTCTGACGGAGGAAAGGAAAGAATTTTGGCTGATTCCTGAAGGGGCTGTAGATCAGCTCCAGAGGGTTGGGGAACCCCCCCCCCCCCAAAAATAACATGGAGATGACCCTGGGGGAGTAGGCAAATCAGCGAAAGACATCTCCACTTCTCCAACAATAGGAACAAGTCTGGATCCAACCCACTATTGCTAAATACATTGGTACCTCTGGTTACGAACGCTTCAGGTTACGAGCTCCGCTAACCCGGAAGTAGCTGCTCCTGTTTGCAAACTTTGCCCCAGGATGCGAACGGAAATTGCGTGCCAGAGGCGCACACGCAGCAGGAGGCCCCATTAGCGAAAACATGCCTCAGGATAAGAACGGTCCTCCAGAACGAATTACGTTCATAACCAGAGGTACCACTGTAACATGTTATACAAGTTCAAGTGACAATGAAGGCTGAAACAGTGAGATGGCTCATAGTTTCCGTAGAATAGTCACATAATGTAGCACCATGGTCATACTACTATACCTGCTATAACGCCAACTGCTGACTTCTCTGATATGGGGGACACTTCTGGTGGTTTAATTTTTGTGTAACTGGCTTTGGGTTGACATTGTTCCAAGAAGTTTCTCTGAAGCGAAATCATATGCTTTACTGTACATTGAGGGGAGGAAAGGTAAGAAGAAATTACATTCAGGACTCATGAGTTTGTTAGTATGTGGTCACCTTGTCATGTTCTCATTCATTTATTAGGCCATAGTCAAAAATAAACTATGGCTTACTATGAATGAGAAGTTTGCTGGTTTGTTCCTATCTTACTACTCAGAAATGCTGTGTGTGTGTGTTGGGAGGGGGGCACAAGCCCTGGTTCACTCATAATGCTAAGCCAAGCCTTCTGGTTGTTTCTTCCAAACAGTGGAGCAAAAGCAACTGTACCATGTTTTGTTTCTGAATATGGATTAGTGCGAAGAAGGCCCAGTATCCAGTTTTTCTGATTCACGATACAAAGCAATCATCCCTGAAGCCTGCCAGGTTATGTTCCCAACAAAATCCTAAATAAGAACAGAAGCTTTCTGGAGCGTTTTCTGCAAAGTAAAATATATCTATACTAGCAAAGGCTCAAGAGTTCACCAACAGATATTTGCAAGTGCATTGGGTATTCAGGAGTAGGATGGAAGAGGAATCCATTTTAAAACTGTTTTTACACATGGAATCTGGCAGTTCCGAATTCTGCAACTTGCAAGAGACCACCAGCGTCTGTGGAGGAATCTCTTTTCTCATAAAGTTTTAGAAGAAAATTGGACAAAATCTTATGGGAGTCTTTCAGCTGATTTGGATGTGGCTTCAATACAGTCTTGCATCTAGGCAGTGACTAAACTGAGACCAGCTCAGGGTTAACCACAGCAGCCTGTGCCCTCCAAGGACATTCCTCAGTTGTTGTTTTTTTTAGTTGTTTTTTTTAAAGACACATGCAAAATGGGAGGAAAACCCGTTTAAGCAATGTCACGAATGCATCACTGCACTGAGTTGGAAAACCAAACTGCTAATTCCTTTATCTGCACATAGCGTTTACAAAGTATTTTGTTACTTAAATACTCTGCTTACCTTCAAGAGATCCTTGATCCGATGGTGGTGCAGTAGCCTTTGCTTTACTATACTTGGCTTTTGAACAAACCTTATCCTTGGTGTCCCATAATCTCAGCTTTATACTATGATCTCTTAGCTTCATTAGAAAGTCGGTGGTAACATTAATTTCAACACTATGATTCCATGACACCCATAGCTGGTCGTGTTCAAGCCATGGTCTCACAACCTATTTTTTATTTATTTAAAAAACAAACAAACACAGATGGTTTAAAAAATAAATAAATTAGGGGCCACAATGATTCTTCTTTGCATTTCAAAAGCAACTTAAGATGTATAAACTGGGCAACTTACAGGGGTTGCCAAGGACTGCTGTCCCTTCTTTAGTACCCACCAATGCCCTCCTGGACATCCTGGTTTTTGATGCTTTTTATTTTATTTTACCCTCCAGTTGCTCTACTACTCTATTCCTCATTTCCCCACATTATGCCTCTGGGCTCCATGTGCCACAGAAGCACACAAAAGAAGGGAGAGTGGTCAGAGTTGCCAAAGGCCTGGCCTTTGCTTTCCTGTATGAGGGCAGCCCAATTTGCCATTTTTAAAAGGGGGGGGGCTAGGACAAAAAAGGGAATTCAGAATCCTAAGCAGGGAGTTGTTGTGGGTCAGTGGAGAGTGGCGGAAGACAAGCTGGAGCAGAGGGAAGTAACAGAAGCCAAGAAGCATTTTTTAACCTATTGATAGCATGGAAGCCTACTCAATATCCTAGAGCTTTGCGGTACGATAATTTTATCTCTTTGCCCTCACTGCAGTCCTGAATTTTGACTAGGCCCACCTTGCATTGCAAAAAGAGGTCTTACTGAACCAAACGGGTCCTTTTCTATATTGCAAATTGCAGGTTTGGGAAGGGAGCCAGTTTGGATTGAGACCACAGTGGGAGGCCAAAGAGTTAAAGGCCCTTTACTCCCCATGTCCTAACCTAGATCAGTCCTCGATTTTTGAAAATTTCTTTTCCAAAAAAAGAAAGAAAAGGGCCCTATTTGATTCAATGGGATTTCACCATCAGGAGCATGTGAGTGAGTAAAAGATCCCCAATTTTCCAGGTTGGGGGGTAGGAGGAGGGCAGTGTGGAGTAGTGGAGCATTTTATCTTGCATGTGGTTGCAACGTGGTGTGGCTTGTAGTTCTGCAGGAATGCGATTGTTGGAGTGTGGGTTGGGTATGATTTTTATGTGAGGAGCATTCCATTGTCCTTTTTAGGGTCAAACAGTCGTTTGGGCCTCAGACTCAACCTCAACCTTGTTTTATGGGAAAGCCATTTCACCTTTGTGACTGGGCAATAGCCTTTTGTGACTTGTAGGGCTCTAACAGCAATCATTTTGTGGTGGCGCCCACAATAGTTTTTTTCCAAACATGCTTACAAGCCACAAAAGCCTGACTACTGGAGCTTGAAAATATATTGTACAAAACACCAAAATATTAAAGAGAAGGAATAATGAATTTTAAAAAACATTAGTTATTCCTCCACTTGCCACCAACTGGAAAGACATAAAACTGCAATATTCTTAACTATTAAAATCCACATTAAGATTTTGTACAGAATTATTAACATTGGATGAAAAAGGTGCTCTGCTTGAGGGAAAGGGACAGAATAAATGCAAAATCTACATTACGGTGAAAGACCATGCACCTTCCATACATAGCTTTACATGTTTCTAAAACAAATTGCACTAGCTTATTTCCCCCCCATGAATTGACATATTGAGGAACTAATATTCCTTTGTAAGTTGCACACAAAATTTTAAGTGTTTTCATACAGAAAAGCTAAGTAGATTCCAAAAGAGAACTCATAGGCAATACAGATTTTAGAATGTAAAATATGGAGGTATATTTTAGCCTCTTTTAGAAGTCAGTGGAATGAATGTAAATTTATTTCTGGTTTTACACTTTGATTATGGTGCCACTTTTTCTTGACTTCATCCACTTTAAATTTATTCACATGCCTTTGCAATAACTAGATTGTGAGACAATACCCCCGTGTTGTAACAATAACCAATTGTTTGAGGTGCTTGCAGTTGTCTTATTAATGTGATTGGGCGGGGCTAAAAAAAACTGAATTCTCTCAAAATATTGAGTCATATCTTACTATAAAGGCTATGTTCTGGTGACTTGCCTTCACCCAAAACTATGATTCATAGCCATCTGGAGCTGCCTTATACCTACAGTTACAGGTAGGTAGCCGTGTTGGTCTGCCATAGTCAAAACAAAATTAAAATAAAAAATTCCTTCCAGTAACACCTTAGAGACCAACTAAGTTTGTTCTTGTGTGCATGCACACGAAAGCTCATACCAAGAACAAACTTAGTTGGTCTCTAAGGTGCTACTGGAAGGAATTTTTTATTTTATTTTGTTTTGCCTTATACCTATGAGAAATCCCACTTTGCTTGGTGTGCTCAGATCCTGTGAATTTTATTTTTGCAAAACTGAAGCTGAAGTTCATGGGATCATAATGAGGAAAAGGTACTGGTTTGGATATGCAGGAGAGAAAAAATATATTCTAAGGGGTAGGAGCAAAATACGGTAGAGTCCAAAGTCCAATAGCATTTGCCAACTGATTTCACAATTTTACCATTTTCTTGCTATATTTGGAGATCAACTGTAGCAAATGAACAAAGAGACAACATCTTGTTGGAGGGAAGTAGGGAAGAGAAGCATTTTTCAACAGTTCCCTCTGCGGCCTTCTATGTTAATTCCCATGCTATTCCAGATGATACTCCAACCCTCTGGAGCAGCCTCACAGGAGCACAAGAGGAAGGGGAAATCAGCAAGTCACCTTTGTTCCCCCACTTTCCTCCAGGGAATAGTCCTATATTGTACACAGTGATATCATTATGATTTCATTATTGCCTGACGAGAGCCTTTGGCAATAGGTCTTGTGTGATGTCATAACCAAACGCTATCATTAAGAAAGCAATGTTCGTAAGAGAAACTACGGCACTCTCTACTCTCACTGCCAATAGCCAAATATAATCAGCAATTCCTTGGAATGGAACCTGGCACTGGCCACATCTTTCTAGTTCAGCATCAATGGAACCGTGATGATTAAATGGTGCCACCACACAAGAGAGTGTTGTGCCACTGTCCTTGAGCGCAGGCCAACAGGATAGCATGCTCCTACATTCTCCACCTCAGATTTAGCAGGCATAAACTCATTTCTAGAGCTGTCTTACAATCTTATACGCACTCACTGAAATATGCAGCGCGGATGCCTTTTTCGACTTGGGCCGCTCACTGTCCTTTGGAGTCTCTGGCTGATAGTGAATAGGAGGAAAGAAGCACGAGCAAAGGAAAGGAAAAGACAAGGGAAATGTAAAAATGTACAGCAGCATGTTTCAGTTACGCATCTCATACAAACTACACTACAAGAGCTTTCCCTTCCCAACATCACCCCTCCAAAGCATTCACCACACCACTCTAATATTTCCCAAAACCTATATGGGCTGTAGAGGGACACGGGTGGCGCTGTGGGTTAAACCAGAGCCTAGGGTTTCCTGATCAGAAGGTCGGCGGTTCGAATCTCCATGATGGGGTGAGCTCCCGTTGCTCGGTCCCTGCTCCTGCCCACCTAGAAGTTCGAAAGCACGTCAAGTGCAATTAGATAAATAGGTACCGCTCCAGCAGGAAGGTAAACGGCGTTTCCGTGCGCTGCTCTGGTTCGCCAGAAGCGGCTTTGTCATGCTGGCCACATGACCTGGAAGCTGTACACCGGCTCCCTCGGCCAATAAAGCGAGATGAGCGCCGCAACCCCAGAGTCGTTCGTGACTGGACCTAATGCTCAGGGGTCCCTTTACCTTTACTATATGGGCTGTATGGATTCTCCCAGAGCCACCCAGAGTGGCTGGGGAAACCCAGTAGGATGGGTGGGGTATAAATAATAAATTTGTTGTTGATGATGATGATGGTGGTGGTGTTGTTGTTCCAATTTCTTGTGCCAACTGTTTCCCACCATCCAGACTGCTGCCCCCACTTCACAATCCCTGCTCCCCCTTTTCTCAGTTCTCTCCCTCCCCTACTCAGGCTCTCTCCAAGCTCTCTTTGTTACAATATAATTTGGGGAAGGGAGGAGAGGAGAGGAAGGACAGCACAGCACAATCATTGCTGTATCCCCGGTACAGGAACTATAGTGATACATGCATGCAGAATTAAAAGAAGCAGCTGCTACTAATTTTGACTGTTTTCTTAAAACTGCACAGGAGCCATCACCCGAATGGATTAGGGAAGTGGTGTTTCTCTCACAATCAGGTTTGCAAACCACCAAAAAGACAGAGCCAATAGCAGTGATTTACAAACTCAATTATTAGAGAAATACCACTTCCCTCTTAAAAAGGAAAGCTTTACTTTTGTTCCGATTTTAAACATCAAGAATGCCAGGAGTTAAAATTGGATAGGAGATGCGAGAATCCCACAGGAAAATGGGTTTCAGAGCTGTGGGGGGAGAAAACTGTAGTATGAGAATGCACTGAAGAGGAGGGGTGCCCCCTGAAGCTGCTTTTAGCAATGGGGGACGGGCAGGTACCACACAAAGGGCACATCTCTCTTCCTCAGCAGTGCTCATAGCAGCCAAAGGAGGGATATCCACTGCAGAAACACCATGGCGGGAAAACGTTAAGCTTTCATTAAACGTTAAGCCTCTCCACTGACCTGCAGCTGCTTTTACTTCGTTCTCAGTGGTCAAAGAAACCTATCCAACCAGACTGCCTTGGACAATCCAGGAAATGGATAGGAACACTGTGTCTGATGTTACCTGACTCCTGTCAGCCTCAGTTGGCATGATCAATGCCCAGGGATAATGGGAGCGATAGTCTAGCAACATCTGCAAGGCCACAGGAAATCCCTGCACGTGAGACTGCCATGCTCCTACATAACATTGTGAGTGGGTAGTGGGAACGAAGGTGGGCGCCTACTATCCTCCCACTTAAAGAAATTCTCCGTAGTGAATGCCATAGTGATAAAATACAAGCAATCTTGATTGCAGGAATAATTTTAAGTCAAACAACCCCTCATGCAACTGCTTCCCTTCCAAACACCCCAATTCTATAATTACACCTGCATAATCTGCCTACCCATCTTTTCCCATGTGAAATCAGAAAGATTAAGCCTCCTAAATCCAAGCAGACACAGCAGGTTACTAACAAAAGATGTACTTGACAAGAATACAAATAATTTTTCAAAATAATTTCAACCTTCAATCTAAAAACTTTATTTTATTTACTAGAATTTTTTTTTTAGAAACTGTGTGCGTTTAGAAATAGGGGGGTGTCACTACTTTTACTCCAATTGTTCAGACTGTGGTAGCTCTGTGATCCTTATTCTGAGCTGAGTAGCCTGTAAACCACACCAAGCAGCTCCCTCTTCCCAAATTTCGTATGAATAGGATGACTGCATAAATCAGGCAGCCCCAAACTCGGCCCTCCAGATGTTTTGGGACGACATCCCTGACCACTGGTCCTGTTAACTAGGGATGATGGGAGTTGTAGTCCCAAAACATCTGGAGGGCCTAGTTTGGGGGTGCCTGGCATAAACGTTATGGGGAATATAGTTTTTATGCTTTAAATTATTGGCAGCAGCCTTCCCCAACCAGATGCCCTTCATATGCTTTGGACAAAAACCCCCATGAACCCTGGGGCAGATGAAAATTATAGTCTGGAAAGCACCAGTTTGACGAAGGCTGCTCAACAGAGTTCAGCCCTTGCCTAAGTATACAGACACTCCAACATCAGAATACCATTTGTATAAGCATGGGGAAGCATTATTTGAAATTAACGGCTACTATTTCTAAACCTGCTTGAATTGCTGTGTTGGTATCTAACTTCTTCAGAATCCATAGCATACTTGCACATGTTCCAGCTGAAAAGCAGGACTTAAAACTAGAGAACAGGCCAGGAAGTGGCCTGTGAAGGCTGTGTCAGGTTTCTGCCTGTTCAGGGGCTGAGTGATTCCTACATAAAACACCCTAAGCTTCCTGAAGGAGGAGTAGGAAAGATGTGTAACAAACAAACACAGCTGAACTTTTCAAGAAACTAATCATAATCTCCTCTCGCTGCATATCAACAGTAACATAGGACGCTGTCTGATGCCAGGAGCAAATATTTGTCTATGTAGCCTATCTAGCCCAGGGAGTGGGAACCTGTGGCCTCTAGATGTTGCTGGAATTCAGCCCTTACCACTGGCTGCTATGCTGGCTAGGGCTGATGGGAATTTGAGCCAACAACATGTGGAGGGTCACAGGTGGCTTTCCAGGGTCTCAAGAAAAGGTATTTCACTTCGCCCTTTAGTAAAGATACCAGGGAAACTACCTGGAACTTTCTGCATGCAGATCATGTGCTTTGCCACTAAGCCAAGTTTCTGAAACTAGTTGCAATCTAGTCAACAATAAGTGACCTGGATTGACTGAACCCCCTGAAGTTAGTGGGAAACAGATTCAGAAGAGACAAGTAAGAACAGGCGCTAGGTTCATCTGATAAGATATAGTCCAGCTTATTGTCGTATGTACTGAAGCTTGAGACAAAGAAAATAACTTTCAGAATATCTAATGACAATCAGGGCAGTATTTTGTACAGAAGTGTTTGTTATAAGTTGTTTTATAGAAACCTCAGAAGAACACAGAGCAAGTATTTCAAAAATCCTTTGAAACCAGTTTGGAATCCAAGGAGACCAACCATATAGGATTATGCAGTAACCCCTTTCCTCAGATTTCAGTAATATTAGTAAATGTTGCTTATTCTTCTTACCTTAGATTCTGTTTCCAGAAACAGTTTAGCCACTGGACCAAATAGCACCAAATCTAATTTTCGGGGTTCAACATCATCGGGCAGAAGAAAATATTCAATATGATAAAAACGATGCATTTTTGGAATATATGAGTCTCTCATTTTAGATGCTGATCTTGGAATATCTTGTCTAGAGGCCATCACAGGCTTATTTGCTAGAAAAATATCCCAACAGAAATTGGAAGCAGGAAGAGAATCCAACTGTTACAAAATATCATTTTCCACATTTTATGTAAACAAATCTGTCCAAGAATCTTATTTTTCTCACACACATATGAACACACACATCTTCTGCAGAGCTGTTGGGGTCCCTGCTAGGATCTGGCCTTCATTTCTAATGGAAGTTGCACATTCAGTTTAGCTCCCTGGCAAAAACAGTAACTCTCTTCCCAAAATCCTTTCTCAAAGGTACTTTCCAAGCTGAGCAGGAGCATTAGTTCCTAAATTCTGTAGGCATGATACACAATAATCTTCCCCAATTCTTCAAACTTCAAGAGTTAGCAAAAACCATTCCAATATGAAGTATTTATCCACACCAGCCACAAGCCTAACCTAATTTTTCTTTCCCAGGGGAAAACATGTCAAGTATGTTACTGAAAAACAACAGTCAACATATGACTGTGAGAATGTGTAAGGAAGTCCACACAACTGGAAGATGCTAAAGGAACAAGGGAGTGGCAGCTACAAAGGGCCAAATCAGGCCCAGGAAGGTGTTAACAGAGCATGATGCTCCAGAATGGAGGGATCCACACCTTAAACTATTAAGACAAGAGCACACATGAACTAAAAATTGTGCCAGTTTCAGGCTCACAAATATACAAGACCTGGGACAATCAGCCCAGTCACACAATATGGCAACATGTGGGCACTGACAAGAACTCAAAAATACAGTCATGCCTCGGGTTGCGTTCGCTGCGGGTTATGCGATTTTCGGGTTGCACTCCGCGCCGAACCTGGAAGTACCAGAATGGATTACTTCCAGGTTTCGACGTGAGCACATGCACAGAAACACTAAATCGTGTCGTGCACATGCGCAGATACAGTGTTTCAGGTTGCGGGCTTTTCATGTTGCGAACGGGCCTCCGGAATGGATCCCGTTCGCAACCAGAGGTACCACTGTAGTACATACTCTGCATCACTACCAACTGTGAGAGAACCAGCGATGTAACCATTGGGCAACGCAGAATAAGGCTTTTACATAACTATTGGAGGGTTGGAGCAGGTTTTTTGGGTGGGGGGCAATGTTCTCCTTAATATTTTGGGACAACATCTTCTGAAAGGAATGAAAAGGACTGATAAATGCAATTTACCTACTTGGAAGTACAACTGGAACAGCCAGCGAGACTGAGAATGTGCAGTTAATCTGGTGCTCAGAATCAAGCTCTTCACTTCTTATGGATGTTGTGCTTTCATCTTCAGGGGTAGGGTGACCACCCCCACCGGCCTCTGGGCTTTCAGTTCCAAAGGTGCTGTCTGAACGCACAGTGTTATCTGACCCTTTTGACTCAGCTGGCTCACACTCATCCTCATCTTGCTCTTCAACATCTGGCAGTCTACTTGCCATCCTGTGATAGAATTAAAATTATTAGTTCTTTGGACTTCCAATTCCTTCTGTTCTGCGTGCATACTTTTATTCCAACAATTGTTCAAATATAATAAGCAAGAACTATGTTCTACCAGAATTTGTCACGAGGTTGGAAAAACATCTCCCAGTTATTTTTCACTTTCCAGGTAACATTGTTATTTCAGTGCTCACACATTCAGCTGGGATCAAGAGATTATAACCAACCGAGTGATGTGATGAGAAATCAATTAGCATGTGATTCAGTCACCAGTTAGTAAAGTAGAATTATAAATAGCCACTCATCTGGTCACCTGTGACAAGCAACAATTGTCTCCAGGAAGCCAAAAAGCAAAGCATTTGTAATTTGGTAGATAATTATTTTCTTCTCCAAGGCTATAAACATACCAGAAGTGGCCAATATTTATAGGTGGGCATTCTGGCCATCTAGCAAATATTTATGTGGGCTAGAATGGAAATGCTGCAGTAAGATACACCAGAGTAGTCCCACAAATCCAAGGGCAACTCTTCTGAAGCTAAGCTGGTCTAGGCCTGATCTTGAGAGACACCTGATCTTGAGAGACAACCCTATGCACACCACCACCTTGAGTTCCAGGAAGGAAGGAAGGAGCAGAAATGTTACAAACAGTAAACAAAATTACTGACTATGCTGGTGGGAGCTGGTGGGAGTTGCAGTACAACACCTTTTCAGGGCACTATATTGGCTACCTCCCCCCAAATAAGTGGGTTATCATATACCTGTACGGTAATCATGCATAAGTGTGAATGTCAACTGGTGCCTGTTGTACTACAATATGAAGATCCATACCTTAACTAAAAGGTGCACTTTCAGGAAGCCTGAATGCATATGTTGGCCATCCAACCACTACCTCACAGAGATAAACCAGAGAACCCAGAATACTGGGCTTGTCCCAACAAATCAAATGATGAGCTACTGTTTCAGCTTGGAACTCATCAGTGTGGTCATCAATGATAGGCAGGTTGAGGGTTAAAGCACAACACATCCTCAATACACTCAAATTCAGAAACACACCCTTTCTCTCCTTCAAGAAATCACACTATGTGCACCATCAAGTTTCTCTTGCTTCTAGGCCCTCTGCGCTTATCCTCAAACTCCACAAAGAGGCGTTTTTAAAATCCTAAATACTAAAAAAAAAAAAAAACGAACTCTGTACATGGTCAGGGCCTTTCCCCCCTTTTGTCCCCCAGTATTAAAGTAAAGGGACACCGGGCCATTAGGTCCAGTCACGGATGACTCTGGGGTTGTGGCGCTCAGCTCACTTTACTGGCCGAGGGAGCTGGCGTACAGAGCGGCAAGCCCTAGGCTCTGTGGTTTAACCTACAGCGCCACCCGCATCCCTGTTCCCCCAGGATTAGGTCCACTAAAAAACAGAGGCAGCCAAGATGTAACAGTACACACACACAGACAGAGAGAGAGAGAGAGAGAGAGAGAGAATGAGAATGGACAGCATCTAACCATCATTCAGACACACCTGTGCGAATGATGCAATCCCTACTTACCTGGGAGTAAGCCCCACTGAATTCAATAAGGCTTAATTCTGAGTAGGGATTTAAATTGGGTGGGAAGGAGCAACGGAGTCCAGAGGCCTGTTCAGAAACCCAGTTAGAGAAAGGCAAAAAGTGCTCCATAACCACAGAGGTGTGAGATGAAGTTTTCTACTGGGCAGTTTACAGGGCAAACCTATTCGGGTCTACTCGAAAGTAAGTCCCAGCGAGCTAAACTGGCCAGAGGTCTAGCAGCTTTCGTCCTGTTACAAAGCCAACAAAGCTACAAGAATTATTTCACTTCACAGCAAATGGGGAGGAAAATATAGAGGCGCGGGGGGGGGGGGGGGTTTGCTCAGCGCCTCTGAACACCAGAGTTTACCTCGCCCGACTACTGTCACC
This sequence comes from Lacerta agilis, assembly GCF_009819535.1. Taxonomy (NCBI): domain Eukaryota; kingdom Metazoa; phylum Chordata; class Lepidosauria; order Squamata; family Lacertidae; genus Lacerta; species Lacerta agilis. Next base: position 75,139,886 of record NC_046313.1, on the reverse strand, counting down.
AACCATCCTGCCAACCTTGGTAGGAAACTCGCTCTGGCCAGGAGGCGCGCGGCAACACCAACAAAAGTAAACGCGGCTTAGGCGTGGGCGTTCTCCGTTCCATCTCCATCCGCCACTCTGAAAAGAAGTCCCACTCCCGCCCCTTCCAGTGCCGCAATAGAGCTGCCCCGTGTGCTCGTCGTCCGCTTTGATTGATGATCCTCCGCGTAGGGATCCCGAGAGAAGCACAAGTTGCTAAGGGCTTCGTTTGCTCGGCCGGAAGAGGCTTTGCCCGAGAGCCCGCTGTTTGCAGAGGCAACAGCTGTGGGTAAACCCCGAGGTGAGCAGAGTAGGTCGTGCAAACGCCCACGAGGAAGGAGCACTGGGAGCCCAAGGAGCGTCCCGAGGAAAGGGGCGCAAAACGGCGGGAGCCAGGCCGCAGGCAACACGACAAGCACGACCTCAAGCAGCGGCCTGGGATGTTGCAGACGCGCCGTCGCGTTGCTAAAAGGCTGCCCTGCGGAGTTCTACGTGCAACGGACGCGTTCCAAACGACGCTGTTGGGTGTGCAAGACTGCTAAGAGAACACTAGGAAGCCCCACAGAACACATGCTTATGATGTGAAAGCATATTATTTGGTGGTGTTTCCAATGCCACCATAGCAACATAATGTTTCTCTCTCTCTCTATATATATATATATATAATGCCACCAAAGATGCCAGTCCCCACAAATTTCAGTGCCAGGGCCATGCACACTGCATGGCACCCACAGCCACAGGCACCCATGGTCACGGGCTCAAGCTGGCACTCCTGCATATTGTCATCAGTTTGTGAGTGCTAGACCTTTTAAGCCTTGGGTGCAGCAAATGTTAAAATATAAACCATTTTAGAATATAATAAGCCAGTGTGTGACAGACTGTGAGGGGGGGAGGAGGGCCTCTCCCATCATGAGTAGTACTGCTTTATAGGGAATACAGAAGGCTTGGAAAGAGCCGCAATCAAAGAAAGGTAAAATGGCTGCAAAGATAATGGTGTTATGCCTCCTGGGTGACTTGCTTTGATAGTCTCATTGCTGGGTAATAGGTGATGGGAGATGGTTTCTTGATTGCTAGATATCCTTCTTGGCTGTTTGACATTATATATGCATCAAAATTTGGAGATGGTGAACCCCCCTGCAGCTTGAGGGACGGGCAGGGAGTGATGAACCTTTCTGCCTGGCCTTAGTTTTAAATGGTTTGCCTTTCTCTGGGGATCTGCTGCCTGTTGACAGCATGCTCTGCTTGCATACTTGTAAGTAAAGAAATCCTGCAAAGATTCCAGTCTCCAATGTACTCTAAAAGGAACCCAAACACTGAAGTATTACCCCACTTATCACTCATAAGAGGAAAGTGTATATCAATATCTTTATCACAAGCTATCTTATTATATATGTAACATTTCAAACATTATTGACCTGACTTTTTCTTTTTCTTTTAGGTTTTTTTGTGCTAAAAATCAGCCTTGCTGCAGTAATTAAACTTTTAACTCACTGTGTTGAACACTTACATACAGGCCTGGCTAGAACATTGCCTCGACTATGAGCCAGAGAGTACAGTCAACACCCATCATATACACCCCTTTTGAGTCTCTCACGTAATTCCCATCTGGATACAAAATCTGCCAAATCCTGCAGCATAAGGGGTTATGAGATTGGAGAAGAATCCCAGCTGTTAATGGTATGATGAACACCAGTTCTTTTTGGTATCTAGTGCATGGAAAATGAGTCATACAATGTGAAGGCTTTGCTCTTGCATTAAATCTTGAAAGAAGGGGTACTGAGTTATGCAGATTACTTCAGAAACACAACAGAGAGTGGGATTCACCTAACATAATCCATCAGCGAAAGCCCTGCAGAAGGACTTCTGCTTGCAAAAAGGACTTTCCTCCTCCACCCCTGCCCCCAGGCCTCAAAAACATCATCTTTCCTACAGCATATCTGGCTGAATTAAGGGGAACAAAATCGAAAATTCTTTCTAGTAGCACCTTAGAGACCAACTGAGTTTGTTCCTGGTATGAGCTTTCGTGTGCATGCACACTTCTTCAGATACACAGTCACCTGTAACTGAATTAAGGGGAAATGAGAAGGAGCCATGGGCATAGTCAGGATTTTTGTTAAGAGGGACAGAACCTCAGCTATGTATTTTGATTGATTTAGGGGGGCAGCTGCCCCCTCCCTGCCACCCCTTGGCTACGCCCAAGGAAGGAGCTATAAAAGTAGTGGGTGACCCTTCTTATGTGGCTTTTCCATAATACAAGCATTGCCAAGCACAAACAGCTTAGCAATTCCATAAACTGTTGTTCAAAGGACTTGAACGAAACAAACACGGCCACACAAACCTATAATAAAGGCAACATGGTAGCCGGTTCTCAGAGACTGAATGACATTAGTACTGGATTACGACATATGGTACAGCCCTGGTTTATGTCTTCTTGTGTAAACAAGATACTGCGGTCCTTGATGCTGACAGACCACCATGTAAATCCATTGAGATCTATGGTTTGACTGTAGATAGGAGACAAACGATGCTACGTTGCACAATGTCCCAGCAAATTGGCAAAGGGGTAAATAAGCAGATCAAGAAGCTCAAAGTCTCTTTATTTGCTCTTTGTGGATAGGAATCCCAGATGCTGTTGATTACTGTGAACTCAACAGTGGTGGATGAAAGACAATGCAGAGAATCTGAAGCAAAATGAACAAAGTGACCTTGGACAAAGGAACAAACAATGTAGGAAATACTATTAAGCCAGTGACTATAAAGCAAGCTCCAGTAGAGTTGCCTACACTGCAGTCCAGTCTCCTTTTGTACTCCCCCCCCCATCAGCGTATAAGTTTCTAGGCAAAAGACATAACTACCTGAAAACAACGGGTTGGTGGAGACCTTTCTATGGAATCCATCTGTTGCTAAGAAGGTACAGAAACCCTGAAAGCCTACCTTGCCAGTGTGGTATAGTGGTTAGAATACTGGAGATGGACAGGGGGGGGCAGGTTCAACCCCCCCTCAGCCAAAAAGGTCACTGGATGTTCTTGAGCTGTTCACACTCAGCCTACCCTACCTCATAGGTTTGCTGTGAGGATACAGTTGGTGGGACAACTGTGTACATAGCCCTCAGCTCTTTGGAAGAAGAGTGTTAAGTACTGAGTTGAATAGGATCCAAAATGCTGCAGTCTGGTTGGTCCTAGAACAATAGGATTCAGAATGCAGCAGTCTGATTGGTCCTAGAACAATAGGATCCAGAATGCAGCAGTCTGATTGGTCTGCAGGAGCCACCCAATCCAGCTCCAGGTGGAAGTGAATCCGCAACCTGATTGGCATACAGGAGTATCCTGGAATTAGCCAATCACGTGGGGCCCATTGTGTAAATAATGTATATAAAGCAGACGTTTTGGGGAAACTTCCATTCCTCACTACTATAAATCTACTATCGGTAGCTGAATAAAGAGCATGAAATCCACACATGACTCCAAGTATATTTCAAAGAGTTTAAGGAGTCAGATTCCCTTCCTGATATCAAGCAGCCTGTCTGTTGGGAAGCGAATGTATATTATAGCTATAGGTTAGTTAAAGCCATAAATACTGGACTTTAACTTTGAGTGTGTCTGTCTTTCAACCGTATTGGTGATTTCAAGAGCTTAGTAATATTTGTGTGGCTAAGTCACTGATGGTAAACCTGAATCCTATTGATGGAGAAAAGGAATCCATTGTCTCCTGTAGCTACTGATCTTAAAGCCACATCTTAGTTCTGCTGCACGTCAGGCAGAATCTGTCTTTTAAAAATAAGCCTGGTAACAGCCAGAATTATTTAATGCAAGTTCAATAATGTCAAGATTTTCAGCTACGGCTTCCGAGATGCAGCTTCTTAATCCCTTACAATACTGTTCTTTTCATTTGTTTCCACATAAGCAGATTGTTTATCTGCAGTTGCTTTTACAACATTTTTGTATCATCACATTGTTTGGCACCAGCTGTCATATTGTAATAATTATTGTAAAACATTTCCACAGCAGAGAAGTGGCACTCTAGCTAGCAATAGCAGAAACCTTCACAGCAGCTAAATGGTGTTGATGAACTGGTGGTATTTTACCTTTGTGTTACTCAGTCCTGCTCTCAACAGGTCTGTAGGGAGTCACGTGGCTTGGCCACCTTTCTACACAATAATACTGCAGTCTTGTCCCCACTTACCTGGGAGTAAACCCTATTAAATTTACTTATCAGTAAACAAGTAAAGGACTGCAGCACAAGAAAGGCTCAAAGGCCCATAACTTTGTGACTCTGTGTGGTTAATGTGTCTTTTAATTGTTCAGGAAAGTGGATTTGATGCTGGGACAATTTTTTACGATAATTATTATTATTATTTATTAGTCCTCTACTTACAAATGTGACTCAAAGCAGCATACTACACAGTATAAACACTAAAACTAATTACAACAAACAAACCAATAACACCCCGCAAAAAAACCACCTCCATACAAATAAAAGACGGGTCTTACAGAACCTGCCCCATCAAAAGAGATACCTTGCTTCTCAGACTTAATCCGTTTTGGAAGTCCGTTCCAAAACCAAAGCGTTCCAAAACCAAGGCGCACTTTCCCATAGAAAGTAATGCAAAATATATTAATCTGTTCCAGACTTTTAAAAACAACCCCTAAAACAGCAATTTAAGAAGAATTTTACTATCTAATGAGACCATTGATCCATAAAATTAAAGCAATAATCAATCTACTGTACTATAAAATAAATAAGACAGTATTGTAGATGATAAAAATTTAAGTTAATATTTTTTTCTTACCTGCACTGATGATAGTCATTGTTTGGATGCTTTTATCCATTTCTGCAGTTACACGGTCAATCAATCAGTAGCTGAACTGGGTTCCACACAGTCACAAAAACAAATTAACTGAAAAAGCCTCAAAAACAAAAATACAAAATAAATAGCAAAAACAAAAGTGCCAAACCTAATCCATTATGGAAGTCCATTTTACTTCCCAAATGTTCAAAAACCAAGGTGCAGCTTCTGATTGGTGCAGCCGCCCCGGAAACAATAACCAACAACCACATTGGCCGTTCGGCTTCCGAAAAATGTTCAGAAACCAGAACACTCCTGGGTTTTATGGGTTTGGGAACCAAGGCGTTTGAGAACCAAGGTACCACTGTGATGGATCCAGAAGTACCCCCAAGGCTTTGTAGCTTTAAGTAGCTATGTGTTAATATATGTAGATAAGTAGATATAAGCATTGATACTGGACTTGGATTCTTAAATCTCACCTCAACTAGCTATCACTGAGTGGATTTCAGCAGGTTGCCATCTCTACACATAGGTAATTGTTCTATGAGGTGGCTTGCTTCCCATGCTATTTGGCACATCCTCCTTCTTGCAGATAGTCATGCTAGCATGGTTATTTAAATCATCTGAACCATGTGGAGTCTAGAGACCAGCTTCACATGTGAAGGAACAGCATGCACACAGCATCAATTGCGAGTGACCACCATGGCACCGGTCTTCATTTGGCTACATGAACAAACACATCAAGTGGTGATTTGCCACCTGTAAATGTAGACTATCTCTATACAGTACTGCTGTTCAAATTCTGAAAGTCACAGTGTGGGTTCTCTGACCAATGGGTTACATGCTTTGAAAATCCGCATTGAAATCAATGAGACTAACACTGATTTCAGTGGATATACTCTCAGCAGGATGCAATCCTAAACATGGGAGTAAGTCCTGTTTAATTAAATGGGGCTAACTTCTGAGGCGCTGCGGTCTAAACCACAGAGCCTAGGACTTCCCGATCAGAGGGTCGGTGGTTAGAATCCCCACAACAGGGTGAGCTCCTGTTGTTCGGTCCCAGCTCCTGCCCACCTAGCAGTTCGAAAGCACATCAAGTGCAAATAGATAAATAGGTACCACTAAGGCGGAAAGGTAAACGGCGTTTCTGTGTGCTGCTTGGTTTGCCAGAAGTGGCTTAGTCATCCTAGCCACATGACCCAGAAGCTGTACGCCAGCTCCCTTGGCCAGTAAAGTGAAATGAGCGCCGCAACCCCAGAGTCATCCGCAACTGGACCTAACAGTCAGGGGTCCTTTTTCCTTTAACTTCTGAGCAGACATAGCCAAAATTGCACTGCTTACCAATTACTAAACAAGTGTCTGATACTTTACAGGAAATGCTTCTTGATAAGAGAGGTTAGCCCAAGAAGTGTTGTATCCTCATGTCAGGTACTGCATTATCTAGTAATGGTTCCTAAGGAAGACGCCAAATAGACACTTGAGTTTTCCAGTTTTGTTGGAGCAGTGACCTGTACACTATGCAGTTATACTGTCTGCATTGTGCTGAATTATTTCAGTTACAGAATAATCGTGTTATGGAATGGAATCCCGTGCCCTAGAAATAAGAGGAAAGAAGGACAGAGTATGTATTGTATCTCAAAAGGCCGTATCAATTTATTTAATTATGATTTGTCATCATGTTGACTTACACGTTTCCTTTTTATCACACTGAATAAAAAGTAAAAGATTTACCTTCAAATTATTCATCCTCTATTTGTTTAAATCAAAAGACCAGCAGATGGGCAGTTAGCAGTTCAACAAAGGCCCAGTGTCCTTCAACACCATTTTAATGCCTTTGTTCCAGTGAGAGAAGCGACCAAGAAACTCAATCACCACTCATGTGGAAACTGCAGGTGTTGTGGTAAAATTTACGCTGACACTTTTATCGCCTGGTAAAGATTTTGTTAGTCTTTAAATCAATTATCTCCACTTGGGGACATTTTACTATTTAAAATAGCTGAGACAAACCAAATGTAATTGTTTCAACATCTGCCCCCCCCCCCCAGGATCCTTCTGCTGTAGTTCTTGCCTAAGAGCCATTCAGTCGACAAATGCAAAAAAAATAAAATATGTAACTTTACACAGTATTTGGTGGAAAAATTAAAATGGGCGAGGCTTTTTTACTTATTTTTCCTTTTCATATTTAATTATTAAAGGAATATATTTTACTCAACCTAAAAATGTTGTACGAATCAAGTCAATACAAAAAAGATGTACAGCCCCCTTAGAGAATTGCTCAGTGTGACATGGATTTTTGTCGGTACAGCCTATTTCCATTTCCTTCCTTATATCTGCTAACAGTTTTCATGGAAAGTCCTTCTCATGGACCCGTCAGTGGGTAGGGCCTATTTGTCCTTAGGGTCCTTTTGCGGTTCAGTTGCTTCCCTCAAAGTCTCTTTCACTTTTCTGCATCAGCTTAAGACACATCTCTTTTAACTCCATTGCTGATTTCCTTTATTACTGGATATTGTGGCTTTAATTTAATAGTGTTCAGAGCTATTTGAATGGGATACTATAGAACAAAAAGTGGTTTAAAATATAATACATAACTAAATACATGAAGATGGTGGCTGCTACAGAATAACATAGTGTTATGGGCCACCCAATCTCCGTTGAGCATTGTGGGATTCAAGGGGTCTTGGACTGTGTTTCCTTCAGAAATTGGGCAAAGTGGAGACTGCAGTGTCTTTCAGCTATATGGTTCTAATTACACATACATACACTTGAGTCTACTGTGGAGAAACTTCAGAGCATAGATAATATTGGGTGCAAAAAGGGGACCCAGGCTTCCCACTTACTGAGCTATGCTATAGGCAAACAGACAATGGGCCTATTTTCCACATGGATAGACACAGAGCTGGCCCAACCATTAGACAGAGTGAAGCAATCACTTCAGGCAGCTGATTATTGGTGTCCTGAAATGGCAACAGGCTGTTGGTTATTACAGTATTTTGTTATGGTATTTTCACTGCCAGGGATGGGAGGAGAGACACTTTTGATATTTTCTACCTTAGGTGTCAAAGCAGTTTGACCTGTATTGGGGTGGGATGAGGTAGAAGGCATCATTTACTGCCTTTCCTTGGACACCAAAATGTATTGGGCCAACCCTGGCTGGAAGGATAGATAGGCCACATAACCCAGAACAGAGAAGACCTTTGCTTCAGGCTGTAGTTCACTAGAAGAACATAGACTTAAAATAGTACAAGTGCTCAATCACTGGCTTTTGCACCACAGGAGAAAAGCCAGGTAGCCTTGAAACAGTACCTTGGCTTTGATCCTAAAAGAAAGTTTATAATGTACCACCAGCAGTAGTAATCAACAATTAATTATTGTTGCCTACAAGCAAAAGATGGTCATGCCTCTATGCCTAACCTAGCTCCGAAGGTTGCTGTGGGGATTAAATAAGGAAGTGCGTCACCTTAAGCTCACTGGAGAAACAGGTGAGGTATAAATGCAATAGACTAAATAAATCTCCAGTTTAGAGTGATGTCACCCTATCAAGCACACTTTGGATGGGTATGGGATACTTGCTAACCTGCTCCTCTTTACCACCACATCATAATTCCATCCTTCACTGGGTCTTCATGCACCGGCACACAGTTCTGGCATAGCGTTTCCGCACTGCATAAAACTAGTGATATAGTAACACACTGCTGCCATAAATCCACTATGTGTTTGGTTGTTCCCTTGTCATCAGGGATTTAGTAGTCCCATTTCCACCCAGTGAATGTAACATGCAGATAGAATTGTACCACAAGAAATCCGTTAGGAAGATGTTGCTAAGGTTTCCCTTCAGTTTATGGTCCTGTCAGCCTACAGGACTCAAGTGCGTATGGGAACACAAGGCATTACTCCTGCCATTTTGAGCTGCTGGAGGACTAATGGGGTGGGGGAGCCTAAAAAGTGCTTATGTTATGAATGTGCACATTTCATCATATGAATAGCCAGAAATCTGAATTTTATTGAAGCAGACAGGTCAATGGGCTCCTTTGTTCCTCAGAAACAGTTTGCTGTGGATATTCCCAGACAGATGAAATTAAGTAACTATCCTCAACTCCCTGTGAAAGGACAGTAATTTTAATCAGCAAACATTTATTATACCATAAGCTGCCTGTCCTAATTGGGACATGAAGCTCAATTTATTGCAACTACTCATGTGAAAGAAAGGGGACAGTTTTAAAATATGTACAAGCACAACACACATGCTTTCAACCACTTTATGTTTTGCCAAACATTTTGTAGGGTTAAGGGGCAAGTTACTTCATCAGTGAAATATTTCTGCCTTCACAGCTTTTTCAAAAACATGTTGATTTGAAGCAAGGTACTTTTAATTATATGTTGTGGCGGAGCAAATAAACATCTTTTAGAAGTTATAACCAGCAAATCATAAGATGCATAATTACTTTTAACCAGAAGCCCTTGAAATCCACAGCATAATGCAAAAGAACTGCAGCAAGAAACAACAGTGCGACAGCAAGGTGTTTTAAAGTGTTTGGCTAAATGTAAACATCTGAAAGCCTGTCTCCATCCCTACCAACCTTTGGGTACTGATATTTCCAAGGGGGAAGGGGGCTCTCTTGATAGTTTCACCACCCTCAGAAGTGCAGGGAAGTGCCTGGAGTGGAGAGCCCTTCCCCTGTGGCTGCCCCAAAATTGCTGAACTCTATTCCCAAAGAGGTGTGTTTAGCATCTTCCTTGCAAAGCTGAAGATGCATTTTTTACCCTGGCCTGTGACAGTTAAAGTAATTTGCTTAGTTGGACCCACCCCTTTTATACGGTTCTGTTCCATCTGGCACTGTTTTACATGTTTTATTATGGCAACAGTGTTACCAGTTGTTATAATTATATAGTCTATTGTTGGATCCTGCCTGGGACCTTATGGTGATGAACAGGTAACAAATGAATAAATGCCCAAGTAGTTTCGTTGTCTTCCGGGAGTCAGTTCAGCTCTGTGAAATGTTAAACATACAGTGCAATCCTATGCATGTCTACTCCAAAGCAAGTCCCCTTAGGTCCGCTGAGGTTGACTGCCATGTAAGTGATTATATATGTCCGTCGCCTTATGTGCCTTGAAAAATGGGCCCATAACATTTCTGTTCCTAGTGACAGCTTAATTATTGAAACTTTATGAAGTTAGAAATGAACACTGAGACCAGCGCAAATGCAATAAAATAATATTTAAATAATGAGCTATTTGCTGACAAAACCCAGGAATGAATAAGCTGAGTCCTTTACTTTCATCCTTCAGCAAAAACATGGTTGAATTTATTACTGTTGCTCTTGAGTGGTGCTACTATAACAAAAGTTCTGTAAACACTCCCATTTTAAAGTCCTGTTTCTGAAGATTAATTCTACTGAAAAAAATTGCTTCAGGTTGACAATAGTGGGAATGTTTTCAGAATGAGTAGGCTATTTTAAAGCATCAGCTAATTAGGAGACTGAGATTTACCATTTTCAAGTGCATTTTTAAATTGCCTGATCACTATTTATTTTTCAAATTGCATTTGGCTGGCCTCAGTGTTTATTTCTAACTTCATGCCCCCCCCCCCAAATTAAGAACCTCTTCATTTTCTTATTACACCAACTTGAAAATTGAGTGTGCCGTTTAAACAGAGGCATTTAAAAAGCGAATGCACATTTCTGACCATGGGGTGGGGAGTATTTCACATGCAAGTACAGATGTGGGAAGTTCCGAAAACTGCTGTCAGCCTCATGTGCAAAAAGTTTGCAGAGTTTATTGATCTGAATCAGATGCACAGCGAGCTTCTATGCTTGCAAGTTTTGAGTTATGTGGTGGATACTGCTTTTGAATAATCACAACATTTTTATTATTTGAAAGAAAAACAAATATTTAGCCAGAAGTTTGAAGGGCTCTGCTTTAGTAAACAAGTTGTTTACTGCTAAATACCCGCTTTCTGTGCTCCGGGGGACGGGGCAGGTACTTGACTGTAAGAGAAAAAAGTGGTGGGGAGATCCGTAGCTCTTAAATCCAAATTTTGCTGCCCTGACGTGCTTTCTGATGTCAGTCTGATCCCCAGAGTTTCTCGATGCTGCTGTTGCTGTTGATTTGATGCCTAGCGGTTTTTATCATGTCTAGAGCCGTTTAGCAGGCCTGCTGTGGTGCTGGTTGCTAATATAAACATCTAGCAAACCAGGAGGGAGGCGCCTTCTCGTTTAGCAGGGCAGGGGCGGAGCGAGGCAGGGAGGCGTGGCCCGGGGAGCTTTGCCTGTCCCGAGCCGGGGAACTCGATTGCAAGCGGGAAGCATGGTCGGAGGGAGCGGCAAGCTGAGTTGCGAGGAGGCGGCGGCGGCGCGCCAGGATGGAGCCATCTGATGGCTGGGATCCCTACGGCCGCCCGGCCCGCCGGACCCAGTGGCTGGTCAGCGCCCTGGCATACCACTACGGGCTGGACCGGGGCGTGGAGAACGAAATCGTGGTGCTGGCCACGGGCTTGGACCAGTACTTGCAAGAGATCTTCCATCACCTGGACTGCGAGGCCGAAGGCAGGATCCCCGGCGAGGACTTCCGCACCCTGTGCGGGGTGCTGGGGCTGCAGGCGGACGGCGGCGAAGAGGCGGCCGCCGACCCGGAGGAATGTGCCGGCCTCTGCGAGGACGTCGCCTCGGAGCTGACTTTCCGGCAGTTCCACGCCAAGCTGTGCGGCTACTTCAGCGCCAAGGCCGGCTGCCCCGCGACGGGCCGGGGCGTCGCGGGGGTGGCGCGGCTGCCGGCCGGCAAGGAGAGCGAGCACATCGAGACCCAGATCCGGCTCCGCAGCCCGCTGCGCCGTCGCCGGGAGAAGGAGGCGGGGGCTGGGCGCGGGCCGTCGAACAAGAAAGAGGGCGGCCGTCGGAGCAGCAGCAGCAGCAACAACGCGAGGGGGTCTGGTTCCACTTCGTGCACCTCCTCGCCGTCGTCCTCGTCGTCCTCTCCGCCACCTTCTCCCCCCGGGCCCGGCTCGGATCGTCGGCTCGTGCCGTCGGGCTCGTGCTCCCGGGAGTGCTACGAGGAGATCGTGGCCCTGGAGCAGGCGGAGGACCGCATCGTCAAGCTCGAGGACGAGAACGCCAGCCTGCGCGAGCTGGTGGAGGACATGAGGGCGGCTCTGCAAAGCAGCGACGCCCGGTGCTTGGCGCTGCAGGTGAGTGGGCCGAAGGGGGTGGGGGGGGGAGGCAGCTGTCCAAGCGTGGGCCCACTTCGTTGGAATTCAGGCAGAAAAAGAGGTCATAGGAAGGAAGGGAGTGCCTGTGGGCTGTGGGTATGTGCAAAAAGGGTCTTTCTCTCAGCACCCTGTAAAGTTTCATCAAATAGTTTTCAGATAGTTGAAGGACTGTTACATTGACAGCGCTCTCTGGCCCTGGGAAATCTCCCCAGGCCACGCCTCCTCCACAGGCACGCCCACTCAAGGCCACGCCCTACAGCAGTGTCAGTTGCCACCTTCTACTCTGACCTCTCTTCAGATCTTATAGATCACCTTTAATTCCCACTTTTCTTGAGGGTTTTTACCTGAATGAAATGTGTCCTTAATTCTGAATAATGGCTCTCTTTGTTGCTTGGATGAAGGAAAGAGACATGGATATGGGGGTGGGTGTAGAAACTAGCCCACCGAACAGAGGCAAACTTTTCATTTCTTGCTTCATGCACTTTTGTCTCTGGTCCTGCCCAGCACTATCATGTGGCTGCCAGAAGGTTGTCTACATGGGAAGGAGCCCCTTGATGTGAATGGTGTTCAGAGTTCTGGCACAGGTGGTGGAGCAAATTTGTTTTCAGTTGCCCAGAGGGCAGGACCTGGAGGGAAAGGTCAACAACTAAAAGAAAATGGATTTTGACCAAGCATGAGAAATAACTTTCAAATTGTAGCACTTGTCGCTGCTGTCACTCCCCACAAGTTTTCCTCATCTCCTCCTCCTCCAGCCCAGGAGATGGGTAGTCATAAATACTCACCAGAGTTACTACCAAATCTGACTCTGCTATGCATAAGGTCCCTCACCTACAGACATCTCTGAGAAGGTGTAATCCCACTCTGTGATAACACAAGGCCTTATTAGTGGGAGCCCCCACTTTGGGGAGCTTCCTACCCAAGGAGGGCCCTCTGGCATCCATGTTTCCTCCTCCTTTTCGTATCAAAATTGTCCCATTTCAAAAGCCTTTTTGGTTGTGTGCCTGTGTGAGCACACTTTGTAATTTCCTTTTAAAAAATACCCGCTGTGCTATTTTTGTTGTTGTTGTTTTATTTATAAGTGATGATAGGTTGGAGCAACTCTTTTGAAAATGGAATATAAATGTTTTAAATAACATTTAAGACTCCTGCCTGTGCAACATGACTTCCTCTTCCTCTCTCCCACCTCCCCACGTGCACCCCCAGCTCTGTTCCAGAGGGACCTCCAACTCCCTGGAGCAGATTGTGAGGAATTCCACTGCACAGGCCGAAGCCTATTCTCATGCAGGGACACCACTGGATACAACCCAATAAAAATAAATAGTCATAAAAGCAGCTTTATCCTGTACTGATGTGTGGGTATATTTACCTTGAAGGTAAACTTAAATACAAATTCAAAAGAACTTAAGTTTGTGTTCATAGTGATGATACAGCCTGCACTTCTACATTTGGTGCAACAAATCATAGTATCAGACTGTTTGTATGGGTAGCCTGATGCACTTCTGAATTTCTGGCAAGCAATTACATCATAGTGTTTGTGTTTGTGACTTTGTGAGAGTCAAAGATACACAGAATACACTCTCAATTGTGTGTTCTGCAAGTTTGTTCTTGTATGGCTTCTAATGTGTTCATTGCTTAGCATGCATCATAATGGCCAACCTCAAAAATTGGCAGTTTTAGTACCATTCTCCTAAGAGCCTATGACCCTTCTTTTCACGGGTGTATTGTATGCCTTGATCAGTTCTTGTATTACAAGGAAGCTACCCCATGTAATTGAAATGGAGGTGGGGAGGGAAAATTTGAGTACGGTAAGCCCACAACTTACACACTTAACTACAGCACATTCAGCTTTGTACACTTGGCTCTTTTATTTGTTTAAAAATAATAATTGGGGGCAGTCTGGGGGTGAAAAAAGACTTTGGCAATCCCACCCACCACTGAACCCAACATGTTTTGACCATATGTGATTTTGGCTTTAGGCGTGATCCCCAAAATGTGACCCTGTGTAAGTTGCGGGCTGACTGTATTCATATTAATGTAAGAAAATGTAATGTTCGGTAGTAACAAGTCTGTGCATGGGTGGCTATAGGAAGGAACGTAAAATGGCAGCAGTTTTCTTTCCAGCCTGTAACCATCACAAGGCAGTACTGTTTCTGTTCCACTGCAGTTTGGTTTCCACCATATACTAGGTTATTTGTCTGACTGCCCACTATTTTAATGCTACTGTTTGATGTAAGCTATATAACATACCAAACTGTGGGAGGCAGTGGAAGACAGGAGTGCCTGGCGTGCTCTGGTCCATGGGGTCACGAAGAGTCGGACATGACTAAACGATTAAACAACAACAAACAATATAGCATACATTGTTTTTACATTTCATTTACATTAGAAATCAATGTTAAAACAATCCATTAATTATGTGTTGTTTGGGGACTTAAAACAGTGATGTTAACAAATATAGGTCATATTTGCTGACTGATTTCCATTCCTGACCATAGACTAAGATGCAAACTATAGCAATTTCATTTCCTTTTCCTGTTTTCATTGGAAATTTCTGACATCTATAGGTCTATGGTTCAGTCTTTGTGGTACATTAGCCTTGTTTGAGACCTATATGAGCTGGACTTTCTGAAACATCATAGACCAAAAGTGAATTTGAAACAAATCTGCTTGATTAAAGTTTAGCTTCTTTCCTTCTAATTTATATTTCTACCTCTGCCCTGTTGATTGTAGGTAGGATTGTGGAAGAGCCATGCTAACCATAAGAATAATGGGACCTGTTTTATAAGCAACCGGAGACAATTAGCTAATGGTCAGTCCCAGACTTCCAAGTGCCTTCAAAGTGTTCTAAAGGAGGTTGAATTAATCCGGAGTTCTAGGGATGGACAAATTGAAGAAGCAATTAGGTTCAACCAAGAACTGGAAAAAGAACTGAGGAATTCTCACGAAGCTCTGGTTGCCCTGGAAGACTGCAACCGCAGTCTAAAGAGAGAGCAAGCAGAAATGAGGAAAAAGGTTGAAGAAGCACGGTATGCTGTCCTTAACAGCCTTGGAAAAGTAAAGGAACTCGAAGCTAAAGCCCATAAATTGCCACAGCTGCAGATATATATTCAGCAGCTAGAATCAGAGCTACAATATTATAGGTAAGCCTGAAATCGCCAAAAATAAATATCAGATGCAGCGCATATGTGTGGTTTGCAAACTCAGTTGTAAACGTCTTCTGAAATGTGGTGGGTAAAGAATTGGCCTCTACCTAGTTATTTTCTTAGTAGGGACTCTCAGCAAAGCGTCACTTATCTCCCTTCTAGTTAAGGCCACAGCAAGCATGATTTAGTGGGAACAGGAAAGGCTATCAAAGAAAAGCCCAACACGCCATTGACAAAAATCGGCAGATGTTAACAATCTAATTTAGGAGACATTATTAATGGTCTTGTGGGAGTTGATGTTTAGAAAGGGCAACATGTAATCTAATGGGAGAGGCTGTGGGGGGGGCACCAGCTGGTTATCATTAAGGGCATTGGTTGCAGGCTGCATTTTAGCTTTATGTGAATATTTGTACAGCGCTACCCATTGGGAATCCTTGTGTTTTGGCACTTCATAACTTCTCTTTATGCTGTTATACCAAATATTTCGGGCTACACTTGAAGAAATTTTCTCCAGGAAGTTAAGAATGGTCATATATATTGTTGTTTTTTAGGTTAGGCAACAGCTGCTGTGGCAGGATGGTCTTTTAAAGTGAACTGCATTTGTGGGTTTGTCCATTTAAAACTAGTTTTAAAAATCGAAACTTAGTTATCAATATGTCCAGTTACAGGTGGGTAGCCGTGTTGGTCTGCCATAGTCAAAACAAAATAAAATAAAAAATTATTTCCAGTAGCACCTTAGAGACCAACTAAGTTTGTTCTTGGTATGAGCTTTCGTGTGTCTGAAGAAGTGTGCATTCACACGAAAGCTCATACCAAGAACAAACTTAGTTGTTCTCTAAGGTGCTACTGGAAAGAATTTTTTATTTTATTTTGTTTTATCAATATGTGTTACCATAACTATATTTACTAATCAAAACAGCAGTATGATGTGGTATGTGCTAGCATCTCGTTTTGTATATAGTTGTGAGCAATTATTCCCATTTCCCCAGTCATGATGAAAAGAGCTAAATGATCCTGAGAAAGGGGATCATGCCACTACATGGATGTACTATGGAAGCTTATTACTGTGCAGTCAGAAGGAAGTCCCATTCAGTTTAATGGGACTTGTTTTCCAGGTAAGTGCATATAGGATTCTTGCTTTAATGACTTTACTTTCTTTGCCTTACAGAGGTGGGGTGAAAATTTAAGGAGGGAGCCACCTCTGCTTGAATTGTTGAAGGGCTGTGGCTCAGTGGTAGAACGTCTACTCTGCACATGGAAGATCCCAGGTTCGATCCCTGGGATCTCTAGGATGCCTAGGAAAGATACCTGCTCCAAACCCTGGAGAGCTGCTGGGTGTTAGCATTCATAGACACTGTAGTGATAGATGGACCAATAATTTGATAAGGCAGATTCCAGTGTTCCTAAGTAATTTGACATACTAGTATCTTAAGTCCTAAATGGTGCATCTGCTTGTATTCGCTGTACAGTGCCCTGCCAACATAAAGGAGCTTTGAAATTTATTTATGCATGCAGGCACACATTTATTTATGCACACATGCATGCACGTACATTGGGGCTGTGTTTGGCACACTTATTTGCAGGTGCAGTACATTTTTTAGGACTGGACTGTAAGTGCCATTAGTAAAGTATAAATGTCTGCTTATAGTCCTTTTTTTAAAAAAAAGGTTAAGATAGTATCCATCCTTTCTCATGGTTAAACTCAGTTCATTGATAAGAACCCTTAGGCTCCATAGATTCTGGTAAGACAAGCATCCATAGATATGTGTAGAATTATGGGCTAGTGTTTACTACTGTAAAGAAGGCATTTTGTTGCTTCGTTCTGTGCTTCATGGGTAAAACCAGATGATGACCCTCCAAGACAAAACGAGCCAAGGTTCATAGCTCTCATTATTGCTGACATAGTACACTTGGCTCTCCAAACAAACTTAATAGTAACACCAGTTGTGGATAGTACCGATTCCATGCCTGGTAGCCACTAAATAGGCTTTCACTCAAGACGGACTAAATCAGAAACCAAAGCCAGAAGCAATTGAATAGACGGCTTTGCATTTTTTAATATACCTGGGAGCTCACTTTACTGTTTTTCTTAATAATGAGAACAATTACAGCATTAATTTGTATGGGGTATATCTGACCAAGCATGTTGCACTGAAATCTCATACAGCCCTAATGTAAAGAGGGTGGAGGGGGTTGTGGGCCAAAGATCTTTTAGCTGGAATGGTTATTTCCAGTGTTATTTTTCTAGAAGAAGAGGTGCCGGAATTCACCATAAACACCTCCCTCGTTCTCTAAGAATGGCAATGGCACCCAGCTGAGAGGTGCCGGAATTGAGTTCCGGCTGAAAAAAAGTCCTGGTTATTTCCAAAGTGGCCTAAAGTGCATTATGGGCTTAGACCACTCAAACACGCTATATATGTGCTAGGTGCATTTATACAAGTTATTCAAAAGCAGAGATTCTGAAATCTAGCCATTTCCCTCCATAACCTGACATTTCCTCCCAGTCGGCTTACAAGAGTTCCAACTGAGTTATATGGGGAATCAAAGCTATTTTGTCCTGTAATTGTGAGGTAAAATAAGTTTTAAAAATAGCCCAGTACCATTTTTATAAACATTGTATAAATTCTTATCTAGAGGTCTGCAAAAATGAAACAGTGTGTTAAATGGTTGAGGTTTTTGGTTTTTTAAAAAAAGTTAATCAAAGCTTTTGTCATTGGCAAGTGGATTCTTTTGACTTTCATCCCAATTTTAAGCACATTTCTTAAAATTTAGTTCCATTAATTTTAGTGGTGGACAGTTCCCAGTGCTGTGTAGAATTGGGGCACTGTATAGTTGTCAGTGGGACGCAGGAGGCGCTGTGGTCTAAACTACAGAGCCTAGGGCTTGCCGATCAGAAGGTCGGCGGTTCGAACTCCCGCAACCGGGTGAGCTCCCGTTGCTCAGTCCCAGCTCCTGCCATGCGCTGCTCTGGTTTTGCCAGAAGCAGCTTAGTAATGCTGGCCACATGACCCGGAAAAACTGTCTGTGGACAAACGTTGGCTCCCTTGGCCAGTAAAGCGAGATGAGTGCCGCAACCCCAGAGTCGTTCATGACTGGACTTAACTGTCAGGGGTCCTTTGACCAAGAATGCCCTCTGCATCATTGTTGGGAGAAAAAAGGCTCGCAAGTCGGTATGTGCTGGCCTTGGTACTGAGGACTGAAGCTCAGGTCTAGAATTTGCAAAGTTGTTTTTCCATTGTTTAATGTTGCATGAAATTCATCTTTTAAGAAAAGGAAGATTAACTTGTTACAGATCAATGGGAAATGAAGCCTGGGCTTGCCCAGGGAACGCTTCAGAGAGCTACAGCAATATGACAATCTATGGCTGGATTGTTTTATGTGTCTATCATTTGAGTAAAGGCATGTTCCTTGTAATAAATGATCAGCTTATCAGGCCTGCTTGGAGGAAAATGTGAAAGCATGGGATTTGGGAAATTCAGAATATGGCTTCCAATGCACAGTGTAGGAGGGCCCATATAAACCTGGAATCTTTACTTTAAAAGAGAGAGGAAGTGAAAGAGGAAATTTATGTGTAATTTAATAAACTGTAGAATTGTGGAAGAAATTCTGTAGGAACCAGAATACGTATGTGCTTACCTCTGTATCCAGCTAGGGCAGGTGTGGCTCAGATCTCTGTTCACACTTTATTATTTGATGAGACAACTCTTCCCCCTCCCTTCTTTCTTTTTTTATTTTTGGAAGCCCCTTTAGAAGCTTCAGAATTTAATGGCAGAAGAGGGGAAAGGAAACAGGATACACACAAGCAGGTCATGCTTCCTATCCTGTGTGCTGCTTTGTTGTGATGCCCAAAGCGAAGAGAGGTGTAAAGCTTGTTTTGTATTAACAGCTTGCACATTTTACCGCTGATGGTTATGTTTTCAGCTGTTCTTTGGGCCGTTTTAAAGACTTGGCAGAAAGCAGATGCGATTGACGCAGAGTCACCTCAAAGCCCAGACCTGTGCTTCCAGCCTATAGTTGAAAACATTCTGTTTGTTTTAGCTTTTGCTTCTTCTTAGAAGGCCATCAGTCACTGTTTGCAGTTAATCCTTTGATTATTAGATTGTCTGCTGGAACTTCAGTCTTGGAGTGAATTACCCTTGTATTGGTTGGAGGCTGCATTAACCTGAGCTGGGTAGGACACAGTGAGAGCTATATTAAAGGAAGCACTCCGTGTTTCAGGGGCCGGGATCATGTTTCTCTGAAGTGGGCCCAGGGGCTGATAACCTTGTTTATTTGCGGTGCTGAGAAACCAGGAGAAACTAGAGCACTTTCATGAATGTCAATGGACAGCATTAATTACAGCAAAATGTTTCCATTGTGGTTTTCAAGCACAGGAGCAACACCACCACTGCTACCTAAACTGGGTGCACGCCATACATTTAAAGCACATGGCTTCCTCTGAAGAAACATGGGAACTGTAGTTTGTCAAGGGTGCTGGAGATTGTAGCTCTGAGAGGGGTAAATGACACCTATTCATAGCTGTCAACCTTCCTTTTTTTGCATTGGGAAACGGCCATAGCTGTCAACCTTCCCTTTTTTGCAGTGGGAAACGGTGTTGGAATAAGGGGATTTCCCACAAAAAAAGGAAAAGTTGACAGCTATGCACCTATTTGCTCAGTCCACATGTCACTGAGGCAGGCTGGAGGACAGAATCTTAACAGATCACACGTGTTCCCTTGTCCATCAGCTGGGAACTCTAGAACCAACATTTTTGTTGTCGTTTCTGTTTTGAACAGTTAATTTATTTAAGAATTTACCTTTCCATGATGCTAAACTGTGAATATGTTGCAGGAGAGTCGAGTGGTACAATTCTACCCTAGTTTCTCCCCCTCCTTTCTTTCTTTAAATCTTGCTGTTCTTGGAGTTTGTCTTTCACAGCGTATGCATGAAAGTTGGTTATAGCAGGAAAGCAAGTGTTGCCTTGCCATCCACGGAGACAAATCTCTCGAGTAGTTTACTTGCTTAAAGTATCATGTTGGAAGTGGTCACAAATAGCAATAGGATTCAGAAGGGTTTGGGGGAGTCCTCAACCAATATTCCAATTTAATTAATTTAAAGCCAGAAGTGGGCAAAATAGATGAGAGTCTACTGGTGGATATCTGGGTGATTGGTGCAGTCTATCAAGGATTTCTGACTTAATTATTCAGCAACAGCAGCAACTCCCCACCCCCACCCCAATTTAGTTTGCTGCAATTAAAAAAACTTTTTTTGGGGGGGGAAGGAATGGGTTTTTGTGAGAAAGGACAGTGAGCTTACTTCCAGCACAGAAGGACAGTGAGCACACTAATTTGCATTTGGCTTCTGTTGGTGAACCAGTGAGTTCGGGGGGGGGGGAAGCAAAGTAGATCTTGCTAGCTTGGAGGCATATAGACTTTACTAGCTTAAAACACAGTAAGCTAAAAAAAAACACACAAAAAACACAGTAGGCTCCATTACATTGCTTCTGATGTCATGACCTCCACCTCCTTGATCCGAGAACCAAGATCTGCAAGTTTTCTCTCTGCTCCTTAAGAGCTCTCAGTTGTTGTGCCATTTCTTCCATTGTATTAAGATACCGGTAATAGTCTGCCTGAGTTCCTCTGGTGGCTTTCTGTATGCTAGCTGCCATTTTGGAAGCACCTAGAAGAAGAAGAGTTTGGATTTGATATCCCGCTTTATCACTACCCTGAGGAGTCTCAAAGTGGCTAACAATCTCATTTCCCTTTCTTCCCCAAAACAAACACTCTGTGAGGTGAGTGGGGCTGAGAGACTTCAAAGAAGTGTGACTAGCCCAAGGTCACCCAGCAGCTGCATGTGGAGGAGTGGGGATGCGAACCCGGTTCACCAGATTACGAGTCAACTGCTCTTAACCACTACACCACGCTGGCTCTTAGCAGCTACAGCAGATGGAGACCTCTGGGAGGCGTTTTTATATTTTAGTCTAAAAAAGTAAATAAGATAGGAAGCTTTACCTTTGCCCACTCCTGTCAGCACACCATACCCAGAGCCGCTGTTTATAGCCAAATCAGCATACATAGGTCTTTGTTGTTGGCCAGAATCAGTCAAAATTTTGAGGAGCTCCACCATTGCATGTCGTTTGACAAATTCTGCCTTCTCCACAAATTTCATTCCTTAAATTTCTTTTCCGTGAATATATTCAAGAAGGTGTTAACTTTTGTCTTTTCTTAGAACAATTACATACTATTTTCATCTTACTCAAGTGGGACCTGAAACAAGATGTTGAAGTGTGGAGTACTTTTGTCCAGCTGTACTCCATACCCTTTCCCAGGATACTCTGCAGAGCTGGATGTTTAATTAGGAACACTGAGACATGTGCTTTAGGCAGCAGATCACAAAGAGTGGTGGATTATGCCCAGCCTATTTGCCACCCATAGACCTGCCCTGACTCCCTGCCACTGCCACCAACTCTGTGACTAGCTGCTATCTGCTACCACCCCCGTGGCTGTTAGTGCCATGGCAGCTGTCACCATCCCCACTAATAATCTTCCTCTTGAACAGGCATCCCCAAACTCGGCCCTCCAGATGTTTTGGGACTACAGTTCCCATCATCCCTAGCTAACAGAACCAGTGGTCAGGGATGATGGGAATTGTATTCCCAAAACATCTGGAGGGCCGAGTTTGGGGATGCCTGCTCTTGAATGTGGCTGGATGCCATATTGGCTGCATAAGGATCCATACTTGTAAAATGTGTTAGCTATTGGTTTATATAATTTACTGATAAATTGACAATGGTGTTGTGAGCATGGACGTTTTGATTGCTGTATTTAAAGCTGAAAGAGAAATGCGGAACTGGGAAATGAAAATATGAATACTTAAGAACAGCTGACGCAGCTACCATAAATACGATCACTTTCAAGGTTAATGGGGAAACACACTGAATGGGTGTTGAACTAAGCACAGATTTCTCGTTTTTAGTTTGACATTTCAGCTGTTTACAACAAACCTCCAGCCTTTTCTAGTTGACTGCACCTCCCTTCTTTTTTTCTTGCCAGCCTCATCCCCTCCATTGTTCCCATGGTTTGAGTGTAGTTTATAATTAATTTGCATGCTGAACATAAAAAAAGAAAAGAAAAAGTGATTTCATGATACGTGAGTGCATTTTCTGGTCTGTTAACTTCAGTTATAATGTTGAGCTGTAAAGAGTATCCATTATGCTAAGTTATCCAGAATAAGGGATAAGAGTGTATTATGTGTAAGCTAATCACATTTTCAATATGCCAGCCTTATCTATTGTTGTCCATATCTGTTTAACATGACAACTGGACAAAGCAAAATCTACCCTTCACAAGCCTTTTCAGTTTAGGAAATTTTATGGAAGTTGCATTTTGTTGCACAGCATGTATTTTTAGGTAAGATTGCTAGACTTCTAATTAAATCTCCCATTTTCTCATTTGTTCTTTGTAAAAAAAAAATGGGCTGGGAGGCATTGACTTAGTTGGGTTAGAGCAATTCCATGGAAGCAAAATATAGTGTCACCCACTGTTCATTCAATCAGTTCTACATTTGCACAGTCTGAGAGATTCCATAAGCCTGTGTGGGAGCTGTTCGTTGCACATATTGTAACTGTCACTTAGCAACCTGCATTGTGATGCACACCTTCTCTATGCTAAATACTAAGGCTGTGGAGCACAAATGGAATGGAAAACGGGGACAAAAAAATCTTGCAGGCCAAAGGATCAAGGGAATTTTGTTACAGTGTGTGTGGTACATTCTTCACCATAACAAAGAATCTTACGAGGTTCTGCCTTAAAAAAAGAAAGAATAAAGTATGCATATATCAAGAATTAGAATGCACACCATGTATATTTCTTCTTTTTTCTTTTGTTTTCTGAAAGCCATTTTCAGTTTATTTGCTTTTATAACTCTTGTATTTTATTTTGTTTAGTATTTTAAGCTAAGTTCTATTTTGCGATTAATCATGTACTACCAGTGCATTGGGTTGTACACAATGTTAGTTGGAATAGTCCCATTTAAATTAATGGACGTTACTAACTTTGGTTCATCAATTTCAGTGGGTCTTCTCTGAGTAGAACTTAGCTGGATACAGTCGCCTGAGGATAAGTAGCGAGGTCCAGTTATGTTTTTCTGTTGACTCTATAGCTTGTTGTATTTTTCTTCAGGAAGCGATTTATGCAGCTGATGTTTTCCGTCTTACATGTGTGAACTGGAACTAACAGTGATACAGCATCAGGAGCCTAAACTTCCATGTTCTTAGCATAAAACAAACACGTGCTTCACTTCTACTAGGAATGTTCCAGTTGCCAATCTAAGTAAAACAATAAAAGCCTTTCCAGACTTTAAGCATTTTCATGATACCAACTGTATCATACTGAATGCACTTGTATAGTACCAAACTACAAACACATGACAAGTTGATGAAGATTACAAATGAGTGGAGCAATTGCAACTGCAACATTGCATTGTATAATACCAGCTCTGCAAAACTATTGAAAAACTTGTATCCCTCCTTTTAGGCAACTACTACCTTCTTGTTTAATAACCAAGGAATTTTAGCACTCGCATCTCAATACCTATAATCACTGAAATTTTGGACATTCCCTGTAACATCTAATCTACGTGTCCCTATTTGTGCACCTGAAAATGACCCAATAATGACTTTTAGCCATGATTAAACTTTGAGAAGTCTCTGATAAGTTAATGCTCAAGAGACTGGGAAAACACACGCAGTAGATGTGCATACTATTGATGAAGATGCTCGTGAGTTTCCTGGGTGTACAGAATGCTGGGTACAGAATGCTGGACCTTGGGCCAAATGCATAAAAGTGATCCATATGGTCTTGTGACCGAATGGTCCTTTGAAAATGCACATTCCTGTATGAAATAAAATTGTTTTACTGAAAGCAGTCTCTTTAGAACCTACTGTGTCTATGACAAGCTATGGAAAGTTCCCACAGCCTCTATCACTGACATGGATGATAGAGGTGCTAAGTACTACGTAGCAGGTGGCTTTGGAAAACCTCCAGAGATTCTTTTTTTTTGGCCATAAAACAAGATTAAGGTTGATTGCTTTGTTGTGATGGAGTGTTTGTTTTCATAGTGCAGTGATTTAGTGGCGACTCACGATGTCACATTAGTCATAACACTGAGAAATTGGCACACAGTGCGTATCTGCTCTGTTTTTTTATTCTCTACACTTGACACAACCCCCAATTCAGTATACTTGGCAATAGTTCATATAACACACTGGAGGTATTTAGTAAAGCATGTTGTGAGGTTAGTCAACTTTTAAGGTCTGGGAGATTTGAGTTTAGCTACTGGTTGCTTGAGTTAAGAATAATTGAAAATTCTTTACAGCAACCCAGTAGGTCTAGCATTGTGTTTAATGTAAGACTTGAAAGAAGCTGTTGAAGATGAAAACCAGCCTTTGGCCACCTGGTGCCAGCCAGATGTTTTGGAAAGCTGATGTAAACAAACAATCCAGCTTCATGTAAAGCAAAGGCACCAGCTTATGCTGTTTTGGATTGTAAATAAGAGAACACAGTGGCTAGACTTGTACTCTACTTGGCAATGAAACTTGCTGCAGAATTAGGTGGAGGAAGTTGAACTCAAGACCCTATGCATGCTGATAGCACTATATACCGGTAAGTCAGCCTTTCTCAACCTTACGTCCCCAGATGTTTTTGGCTTACAACTCCCATCATCCCTAGGTAGCAGGACCAGTGGTCAGGGATTATGGGAGTTGTAGGCCAAAACATCTGGGGACCCAAGGTTGAGAAAGGCTGATATAAGTAGTGAAAGTAATATTGGGATTTTGAAAAGGAACAGGACCAACTTCAGCACTGGAGCAAAGAGGATGTCTTTGGCAACTTCTACCCAAGAAGCCCAAAACAAGATTCAAAGAGGTTGGTCTTTCTCACAAACATTTGCATACACACAAACCAGGCTGCACATGCAAATGTTGGCATCCGTCTGGCTCAAGAGACAATGCAGTGCTCCTCTGGGGGTGAAGCCAAACTGCTGCATTAGCAGCACCGAAGTGACTTCCCCGGGGCGCAAGGCTGGGAAGTGTGTATGGAGGTCCTAGACTACCCAGACAACAATTCTCTAAAAATTATAAGATGACTTTTCATAAAAGAAAAGTGTGCTGCTGTGGAAAGGGATGGAGCCAAAGTTCATTCTCTTCCTCAAAATGCTCAATAGCAAAGCCCAGATTCTGGGTTTTTCACCAGCTTTTAAATAAGCGTGATAGCCCGGTTTGCATGTTTATCTCTCTATTCTGGTAGCAGGAAGTATACATCTCCTCTATCCTCTCCCACCCCCTCAATTCCTGTTTTCAATTTAAGCAAGTGAACTTGAGGGTGCAACGTTAATGAATTTGTGAATCATCAGGCGGGTCTATACAGGCTGCTACTTTTATTTTTATGTGAGTTAATTCAATTTCTTCTCTTTTCCACTCAAGAAACTCTTAGCTGGCTGCTTGCATCCTGATTCTGGCTTCATTTCTGCCCTTCAGTGGAGCTGGAGTACTTTATGTTTTCCCTGTGACACTAGGCTGTTTCTTCCTTCCTTTGAATGCTTTGTTTCTTTTCCCTCATTTCTTTTAACATAAAAAGAATATGAAAAAAAGATAAATCCAGAAATAGCAGGGCAGCATCTTCAAAAAGGGACATGGTGTTTCGTATAAATAAAACACTACGTTTTGCAAGAAGATGGATTGTGCAGGGATTCAAATCTCTCAGGATGTAGAGTAGTATTAATCATTGGCGAAGTGTTCTTGCGCGGACAAACCGCATGTGAACAAATCATTGCAATGAATCCTTATGGGATGATACCTATCAAAAAAGCTATGATGAATGTGTACACATAGAGGTCATGCATTGGGAAATGGTACTGGAAGCAGAAGAAACCACATTTGCTATTTTCTCCATTCTTATACTAGTAGCTTGTGTGCATGTGTGTTAGTTAATGTTTGGTCGGATCTGGTAGCAGCACATAGCAGAGGTCATGCACTGGAGAGCCCATGTGGTGTAGCGGTTGGAACTAGGACCTGAGAGGCGAGAGTTGAAATCCCAACTCAACCATGAAGCTTGATGGGTGACTTTGAGCCTAATCCTCAGCCTAATCCAGGCATAGGCAAACTCACTACAACTACAGTTTGGGACTACAACTCCCATCATCCCTAGCTAACAGGACCAGTGGTCAGGGATGATGGGAATTGTAGTCTCAAAACATCTGGAGGGCCAAGTTTGCCTATGCCTGGCCTAATCAATCTCATAGAGTTGCTATAAGGATAAAATGGGGGGCCTCTCTCCCACCACCTGCAATCAGGTAAACTTGGCTCTGCTGGGAGGAGGAGCCCCTTGCTTCTGGGTGGGAGGCCCAGCAGGCTGACTTTGATCACAGCCCTCTAAAACCTGGTGCCTGTGCTGACAAATATCAAAACACAAACAGCTGTTAAATTAAATGGGCAGTTGCTAGGGCAACGGAGAACTTTTCTGTGAAACAGGCCCAATATTGTCTTACACACTGCCCCCTTCCAATATGTACCAAACAAAATTCTGCTTATTCAGTCTTTTTCTGTTGCTCTGTTGCTCTCTAGCTGAGAGCTATCTCTCATTTTCTTGTCTTAGAAACCTTGGGCATTTTCTTTTAACTTGGAAGCTTAACACAATCAGGCTTGAGAAGCCTTATTGTAGACAGATCATGACAAAA
This sequence comes from Lacerta agilis, assembly GCF_009819535.1. Lineage (NCBI taxonomy): Eukaryota > Metazoa > Chordata > Lepidosauria > Squamata > Lacertidae > Lacerta > Lacerta agilis. Next base: position 75,113,025 of record NC_046313.1, on the reverse strand, counting down.
AGTATATAATGGATTCTGAAGTGAAGTTGGAGCAGACCCATTGAGCAAAGACACCTTCCCCCCCAAAGTTGGAACATTTTCCTTAAAACAACTTAATTCAGAATATTGATTTTGCCAAAGACTCTTAAGAGGTTGTGGACCCACTTGCAGCATGCCCCATAGGCAGAGTCATGAAGTGATAATGGGTGGAGCAAACTTGACACAACTTTCTGGAGTTAAGACTCGGCCACAACTTAATTGATTACAGATTTAGGTAGGCTTTGGCTTAGGCATTGTGTGTGTATCCTATATCAGCCTTCCGTGGGAAGGCTGAAGTTTGGACAGGGTCATGCCTGGGTTATGGACCACCTCAAGACACAGGTCAACTAAGCTGGTCCTCCCCAGGCAGATTCCATAAGTTCTGTGGCACTTCTACACCCGCTTGGCTTCAGGACAGAAACTTCAACTCAGACCCCTTTACTAGGGTACCCTGAGATTGGTTATAGATGCAATAGCACCTGATACTGGACTGGAAAAAAATCTGTGTTTTGCTTTTGTAAAGCAAAGAACACAAAGCATCCGATTCTACAAAGATTGCCTCCTGTCTTCCTATCCCTTGCATGCAAATCTGTTTTGGGTTTTTTATGGATTAAAGTCTGACTGATACTGGAGATATAGCAGTAACCTTTTGGATCATTTAACAGATCTGAACGTCCTGTTTGCCAGTGTAAAGAAACTTTGTTTTTGATGAGAGCCAAAAGTCATTGGTGTACAGCCTGCACGCTTTTTGACTGCGAGGTACCCTGATGAAACTTTAATGCCATTTGTCAACAGATATCCTTTTATTGTATACAGGAAACAAGCAAGAGTTAGATAAGCTAAAAATAATCCTCGGGCTCAGCAGGGGCTCCATTGGAGAAGCCCACATGTGGAGGCACAGAACATTATATGTGGAAGAGACTTCTGAGCTGATCCCCAACCTGTCCCTCTGTCCCCTCGGGGTTCCTTTATAGAGGAAGAAAAGACGATAGTAAAAGGCCGGCAGGGAGAAGAGAGTGCAGTTTGGTTCATTACTGTGAAAAAGAAGCTGTCAATGTGTCACTTTCTTTCATTCTTCCTCCCTCGCCAGGCCTTTCTTGATCCAGGGAATGGAGACTTAAATCAAACAGTCAGGATGAATGATGAAACCTCACAGTGTGTGTAAAACAAAACAAAGAAGAAGAAGAAGAGGGCAACCAAGAGCGGGGCTGGATGTGGGGCACCATCTGGAAGCAGTGGAGAACAGTCAGCTGATTGTTTCCTTTATTTCGCTGAGGGCAGAGTCTGGTAGTTGAAAGGCCTTGGTGGGGAGGCATTCCCTTGTCTCTGTGTAACAAACAATAGCCAGGCCTTGTAAAGCTCTGACATCTTCGAAGCATAGGTACTGTTTTTTTATGGTACGATAGGACCAGAGGAGCAAAGAAGTAGCATTGCCTATCAGTCTTCTAGGTTGGAGGGACAATGCTTTCAGTTTTTAAAATGGAGCCTGATAGGTCCTTCTGTGTAGACTCCTGTTTTTGTTTCTATTTATAGTCGTACCTCCATTTACGTAACCCTCTGGTTACATAAACTTCGGGATGTGCATGTGGCAAACCCAGAAGTATTTTACCAGGTTTTGCTGCTGCACACGCATGCGCAGAAACGGCCCTCAGGTTGCAGAAACCTTGGGATCCGACCGGACCTCCAGGACGGATCCCATCCGCAACCGGAGGTACCACTGTACAGTATTTATTTTGCAAAGACATCGGTTCTACTGGGCAGATGATTGACCTGCAACACCAGCAGGTTTCTTGTAGCATATGCAACGTGGTGCAGAGCCACGTTTAAGGGAGTGCGGCCCATTTGCCCACACTGGGCACCGAGTTGAGAGGGTGCAGCAGGGGGCACCGCAACAATGTCTAACAACAGGGTGGGCACCAAATTTTGGCATCTCAGGGCACCGCTGAAATTTTGATGCCCAAAGTCTGCCATTTCCTAGTGCCCTCCTTGTTCAACTTCTACATTTCCATTTAGTCCAAAACATGTGGAAGGCACCAGGCTGGCAAAAATTGGTATATGCTATAAAGATTGCTTTATGCAGATGTTGCAAAATATAATCTCTTAGCAAAATCCTTTGCAAGCTGTAAGTGCAATGTATGTTCTAAATTGCCAGTGGTAATAATCATAATATTTCCAAATAAATACATAAGCACTGAAACCTCCTTGGGAAAATAGGGTTGGGAGACTGGGCCTCGCAAGAGAAGAGGCCCCATCTCCAGTAGCCACCCACTTAGCCTTTGAAGGTGCCTGAAGCTAGGCCTCAAATAATGTCTCAGCAGGTTAATACAAGCAGCCCTCCCTCAGTTTGCAAAGTAGTTCATCAGGAGTGTGTCACTTCCAAACGTAAGAAACACTAAGATTAGAAACCTGTTGGTGAAGTTGTCAGAATCTCTTGTGTGTTGTATGGAGACCAGGACTGTTAATTTACATTTGTTTATTTTTATTGTTTTCTGACAGATTTGAATATATTTTTTCTCGATGTTTGGGGATTTTGAAATTTTGAGGGGTTTTAAAAAAATTAATTTGCTGAGCTACTTGGAAAGGTTCTGTGGAAAGGCACACTATAAATGTGATAAATTGAACAGGGTATTTTTTACCTCTTTTTAATGCATCTGTTGATACCACAATGAACTGTGTCATTATGCAAATATGGCAGTTCTGTGGCTCATAGTTTCCTCAACGGTGTGCGGTCTAAATAGAGATGTGAAGGCCCGGAAAACCCCCTGGAAAAATTAGGAAAGAAACGGGGGTTTTCTGTTTTTCCCCTGAAGCCTTTTTTGTTTGTTTTTTTCTGAAAAAATGGAAAAATTGAAAAAAATAGATTATGGAATGTTTTATTTTAACATGATGAATAAAATATTTTAAGATAAGGGGTTCAAATATTTTATAAATCATTTCTAAAAAAATATGTATGGTATCAGATTATTCTAATTTCTGTGAAGACAAGCAAGTCCTAGGTTACAAACTGAACTCTGCAATGCAAGAACAAGATATATTTCTTCCTTTAGGAGGTGCTGTTGTCACCAGAAAAGAAAAAGGTTTCAGTTTTGTTATCTCTGCTAGAAAAAGCTCTGATATTCCATATATCAATATGTTGTAATGGACATTGGCTACCCCCCCCCCAAATGGCATGCATGGTTTTCTGCCTCTAAAGGTTCAAAGATCAGGTTCAACTTTCCTTTAGGAGACAAAATGATAATTTCTAAATGTAAAAATGAAATTCCTTAACATTTTAAGGAACTCATTCTTGAGATCCATCAACTGCTTCCTTTGTATTAAATGGCAAAAGCAATAGAACTGAAGACCATCAGCATTTTGCTAGTAAAAAAAGGTAAGGGACCCCTGACAGTTAAGTCCAGTCACGGACGACTCTGGGGTTGCGGCGCTCATCTCGCTTCACTGGCCGAGGGAGCCAACGTTTGTACGCAATTTTTTCGGGTCATGTGGCCAGCATGACTAAGCCGCTTCTGGTGAAACCAGAGCAGCACATGGAAACGCTGTTTACCTTCCCGCCTATTTATCTACTTGCATTTTGACGTGCTTTCGAACTGCTAGGTTGGCAGGAGCAGGGACTGAGCAACAGGAGCTCACCCGTCGCTAGGATTCAAACTGCTGACCTTCCGATCGGCAAGCCCTAGGCTCAGTGGTTTAGATCACAGCGCCACCCGCGTCCCTTTTGCTAGTATCTCACTCCAAATAAGCTAGTTCAGTTACTTCATGTAGATACAGTGGTACCTCGGGTTTCAAACGCTTCAGGTTACAAACACTTCGGGTTACAAACTCCGCTAACCCGGAAGTAGTTGCTCCGGATTGCAAACTTTGCCCCAGGATGAGAATGGAAATCACGTGCCAGCAGTGCAGTGGCAATGGGAGGCCCCATTAGCGAAAGTGCACCTCAGGTTAAGAACGGTTTTGGTTAGGAACGGACCTCCGGAACAAATTAAATTCGTAACCCTAGGTACCACTGTATTAAAAAAACAAAGTGGGGGACAAGCCAGAACCCTGTGGGACACCATAGTGCAAAGGCTATGGCATCAAACCATAGCCCCCCTGACCTGACAGGCCCAGAATTCACTGAAAGGCTCCACCAAACCAGGCAGAATAATATAATGATCTATGGTATTTAAAGCAGCTGAGAGGCCTTAGAGGTCAAAAGAACATCAGAAGAGCCTACAGGATCAGGCCAGTGGTCATCTAGTCAAGCGTCCTGTTCTCACAGTGACCAACTAGATGCCTATGGCAAGCCCCAAAACAGGAACTGAGCGCAACAGCACTTCTATCCTATGGTTACCACCAACTGGTATTCAAAGACAGACAACTCCAATAATGGAGTTAGATTTTAGCTAATCAGCCACAGCGGTCTTAGTCCCATATCCCAGCAAAAACCCCAATGGATATAGGTCTAGATAATCATTAACTTTATGATGTGCCCAGAGTTGTGAGACCACCACCATGTATTTCAGCTTAGATTATGTGATCCTAATCACACTTGTATGTAAGCTCTGAACTTCCTAGAATATCACCTGCAGGTGATGTTTTAATTTTATCAGAATAATTTGCTTTGGCCATCCTTACATTATGGTCATGTTCAGTTGTGGTACCTTCCTGTTTCCCATCTTTAGAAGATGGCTGCCTGTCTATTTCTTAGATAGGTATAGCACACAATTCTTCTCAAAATGTGAATAAATGTTCCATTGCTATTTCTGGGCAGAACCCTTTCCTGCTTATCTTCTAGCAATCCTAATTTATTGCTGTTTTAAATTATGTTACTTAAAATCTGGAGTTGTTTTTAAAGTTGTTTTGTTTTTGGAATTTGTACTGAATTTCTTGCATTGTTTCCTTTTTGTTAGGATATGTAAATTGGTTTGAGATTTTTGTCGAAATGCGAAGCGGTATGTAAAATTAAATAAATATTATTCCCAAAACTTACACGTGCTTTCATTCCTCAATCAGAGGCTGAAAGTTATATACAGGCAACTCCCCATTTACATACATTCAATATATGCGTGACTGCGCATACACGCATTGTGCCCAGCCCTGAAGTGACTCAAAAATATCACAAAAACATCACAGAAAGGGGTGGGGTGGGCGGAACGGAGTGTTTGCACACTTTTTCAAATATACGTGTTTTCACTTAAACGCATGTGGTGCCTTGAACCCCCACATAAATTTGGAGTTGCCTCCATGCATATGAAACTCCTTTGCTAAACTCTTACCATCTAACATTTTGAGGCCAATCTTGCAGTGCACATTGCCCTTGGTGTGCCACAACAATCTCTTGATTGCATAGAATGAGATTTATGGGGAAGGTTTGCTGTTATAATTCAACGTTGTGTAAAAGTATTGCAACCTTTTGAAGTTCAGGATAAGAGTGAAACCATAGTAAACAAAAATGGGGCTAAGTTCTTCCATGCCCTAGTTAGCTGGATCGTCACCTGAGGTGCCTTAAGAACAAAGGGTTACAAAGGCTGTTGGTATAATTAAAAGTTCATTTAGTCCTGCCCTGAGGAAGTAGATAGATGTGTGGCTCTTAAAATTGGATTTCCACAAGAGAATGCAGCCCCACACTGGTTGCAGTCCAAACCTCAGCAGGGTGTGTGCACTTGCTACCGTGTTCACTGGAGTTGTTAGTCTGGAGCAGTTCTGAATTCCTATGTCTTCAGAATCACAATGCAAACTTGCATATTATGACTTCCATATGGAGGAATCTCTCCTTGGCAGCTGTTACCACAGTGTACCTAGTTCATGTGCAGCAATTTGCCACATGGATCAAGCAGTCTTCATACCCCTTCAAACAGCCAGAAAGGAAGATGGTATGAGCATTGCCAAATCTGCATGTTGAGCCACTGTACACAAATGATTTCAAGTGTCATATTATACATGTTGGTCATTGTATGCAAAGCAGGCCTTAGAGAATGCCTCTAGGCATCTTGAAACAAGTTTATATATCGGCATTTCCCCCCATGTTAAACTCTTGGCAATGATGGCAGAGCCCTGCAGATAATATCTGGGTGGAGTGGTGATGGAGAGGGGTTATATTTTGTGGGACAGGGATATTTAATGCTTATTGCGAACATTCAAGATGAGCTGCTTATGAAGTATTGCTTATGTGATGCTCCATTGACTGTGCTTGCAACATAGAACAGGAGTTAAGTAAAGATCTATTATTTCATGACAGGTGAGTTGAGCATTCCAAATGAATGAATGCCCCACATTATATTTAGGACAAGTCTATTGATTTCAGTAGAAGCACGTGGAAGAAACCAGTTTCACCTATAGCTGGGGGTAGTATATGGTAAGTCTTTTATGAACTGAGAGACACAGTCATTAATAATGTTTTAGGGGAAAGTTATATACTATGGGGTAGCTATCCTAAACATTTCCAGTACAGAATCTATGAAGCACTACATCAGCATGCATTATTGTGTATAATGGTGTCCCAAAGTCTGATGAGAGGTACTAGTGAGTCAGTTTGTCCAGTCCCTGTGAATAAATAAATACAAATCTTTAATGTAAGTATAACTCTTATTATTCAGTGGGACCATGAAAACAAAGAAACAGCCTGGAAGCTTTATAATATATAGTTTCTTTTTTTTCTTTTTAAGTGCCTTTGGGTCCCTCCAGCCCCATGTATAAGATCACAGTCTGGGTTTATTATGATACTGTAAACAGAGGAAGTGGTCTGTCTATTCAGCTAATAACGACGAACAGCTGGCTGTCTAGTGTCTCCTGATGCAACTAAAGCTGGAAACAAAAAATAAATAACTTATGTCCGATTTCCATCCTGTATGGGGCCACCATTTTGTACGTTCCCATCCACCACCATTAAACTTTATGTGTCCTTGTAGTGTTGTATCATGCTGGCAAGAACAGCTATAGTGGGAAGATTCCATGAACTTGTGAAATTGCTTACTGAGCAGCCTTTAACACAGATCACAATGCTCAAACTATTAACCTGATAATATATCAGCAGCCCTTCACCAACACCATAGACTGATACATGATTTCCTTTAATTTAGCTCTTTTTGTAATTTCATTTGTTTAGGGGCGTAGGAAGCCTCTTCGCCGTCTGGGGCGGCAAATGCTGCATGGAGGCACCCCCTGGGGGCGGGGGCATTGGGGTCACGATCCATGTCAGACTGCGCATGCACGGAAATGCCGCAAATGCTCAGTCCATCCAGGCCGGCACTGCTGCTCCTGTGGCGACCGAGTAAACTGCCGAGCGAGTGGCAGCTTGTGGGGCTGCCCCGTCCGGGAGCAGCAGCGCTGGCTCGGATGCACTGCGCATGCCCGGAATCTCCGGACATGCGCAGTGCATCCGGGCCGGCACTGCTGCTCCTGTGGAGACTGAGCGAGCAGCTGCTCATAAGGCTGCCCCGGCCGTCCGTAAAGCAGCATGGACGGGGTGCCGGGTGGCGGGGCTCAGCTTGGGGAGTGGCAAGAGGGGCCGCCAAATGTCACCCCCCTCCCCTGGAACCAAGGGCGCCCTGCCCCCATCGCCCCTCCCACGGCATTTGTTGTTCTTATTATTATCATCCCTACTGTAAATTTTCTCCAACATAATTATTCCATTACATTGCCTCACTGTGGGTTTTCCTTATTCTGTATCCTCCTTTCTTACTCATTCTGTAGATGAAGAATATGCCGTTTTTCAAAAGCTGGAATTTATTTGGGACAAAACAACCTCTTAAATAATTAGCAGGTGATGCAGATGCAAGGAGACTTTTGTCTTGGAATCCTATAATGTTAACATTCGAATTCTAAAGTATAGTGTGAGGGAAAAGTGAAGCTTCTGTTGTGTTGTCCAGCGCCCGCTACTGACAACATCTTTGACTTTAGAAGAAACTAAATTGCAAAACTGACACTTCCCTCGCCATCTAGAATATTTTTGCTTGGTAAGGAGAGCCATTGCTGTGTTAGTTCTCTGAGCAAGATGTAGAACAGGCAATGTTATGCACCAAATTAAGTGCCTTTTTATTTGATCTTATGATCCTGCTGATTTTCTCATTGTTGTACATTCCTGCTGCGTGGTGTATATTTTTTTAAAAAAATCTTGATGGTTGTTTCTATTTTTATCACTCTGTGAATTGTACAAGCCACCCGGAAAGCTAGAGTGAACCCTGTGTCAGTAAAGACAGCTCATTTTCAAACAAAATTCAATCTGCCAAACCCCAAAGAAGGGCACATTTGATGTACTGGTTAGAGTGACAGACCCTTGTTGATATTCCTCCTCAGTAATTGGGAGTAGGACCAGGAAACGTTTGCTTCTGTGTTTGGCTTCCCCATATGGTGAACTGCTAGAACATGGGTAGGCAAACTAAGGCCAGATCCGGCCCAATTGCCTTCTAAATCTGGCCTGCGGACGGTCTGGGAATCAGCTTGTTTTCACATGAGTAGAATGTGTCCTTTTATTTAAAATGCATCTCTGAGTTATTTGTGCGGCATAGGAATTCGTTCACCACCCCCCAATATAGTCCGGCCCCCCACATGGTCTGAGGGACAGTGGGCTGGCCCCTTGCTGAAAAAGTTTGCTGACCCCTGTGCTAGAACTTCAACTGAGAACATCTTCCTGGTAGTGAACTATTTCTCATAGTCTGCATTGCCCCCCACCCCACCCAGGGTGGCACTGGACCCTCCTGGAGAGGGTAATAAATGGTGTGTTGTTTTTTTAATTGTGGCAGGGCAAGTCTTATTGACTTTGATGTGTTTCCATGGATTCCTTGAATGTGACTCACTGGTTCAGCTCCTGACCTGAAAGATGGTTATGGGTTCAGTCTTGACAGCCATGAAGCTCACTGGGTGGGCCAGTCTCTCAGTCTCCCTAATCTAGGGCAGTTTGTGAGGGAGAAAAATGGAAGGAAGGGAGCTGCTCTAACCTACCCACCCCACCCCTGCAGACTGCTATTCGCTAACAGTGAAAAATATATGGATACCTATATCTGCTGCTGATTTACCGGTAGATTGGAAAAATGAGGAGGAGGGAAGGGGTGAAGTTTTCCTTTCTCCTATGTACCATTGGTGCCTATAAATGCAGCTAGGAGATCCGTGGCTTACTTATTTTTCATCATTTGTCAGATTTCTTTGCGAATTCATTCAGCGTGAATATATGTTACAAGGAATTCAGATTTGCCACCACATATTAGTTTATAGACTGGAGAGAAGGCAAGAGTAACCAAATTGCAGCACACAAGGTACTATAACCTTTTCTCCCTCTGTAGATTTTAAGAAATACTTGCATCCCATTAAATGTAGCAGTTCAGGTTTTTTATAATTGTAAAGGGAATTGGTTTAGACGAATGCTGTAGTTTTGATCATAATATGCCCTTTAGAAAATGGGAGCTGATAAATGACTTCAGAATGATATATGATATCTGGTAAAGCCATTTGAAAAGGGAACAGCGGCAATGAATCACACTTTTCAGCGGTGTGGTTGCAAATATTGAATGTAAAGCGGCACATTTCCCCTGGCATTCAGTATCAGCGTCCTTTGCTGGATTTTCCTTCCCTGTTTGATTCATTATTTCATTTTTATTTCAAGAGAATGGTTGTCTGTTTTCTGTAGCAGTTGTTGCTGAGCTCCATAGCTTACTTATACAGACTGCCTACCAATTATATTTTGCTCAGAGAAATTTATCTGAGGTGTTTTAACACCTGTAAACTTGGAGGGGTGCACCTCATGTGGATATATATGGGTACCATATTGTGGATGGAATTATAAATCCAGATAACTCCCCCCCTCTCTCTCTCCCCCCCCTCCCTCTCTCAAATATGGCAGACTTTGGTCATTTTTACTAATGGGTCTGTATTTAAGTATACAAGATAGGGCTCCAAGCAGTCAGAGAGAATAATTTTGTCTCCTGAAAAGAAACCACTTTCTCTAGAAAACACAGATTCCCTAGCTTGAGCTTTGACCTTTAGGCCTGGGCAGGAGAGCAGTGAAGTATAGATGAGGAATGTGACCCTGGGCCAGCCCCACCTACCCAGACTGTCTTTCGTTCTTTGGATTCTGGTCACTGCTGCTTGCTCTGAGCCCTTGGGATTGTCAGTGCATCAAATAAACAATTTTGTGTGCAGAATCTTGGTTATTCTTGCCATGTAATTGTTTCCTTTTCACAGAATTTATGGGTTTGATACACAAAGACAGAGCAGCCTTTGAACTAAGGTACTCCCTGGTATACTAGGTATGGCCTAGCTTTTAGCGTTTTTATTTTATCTGAGCAAAAAAAAACCTATTACCAATCTGTTGTTGGTGTTTAACAGTAATGATACCCTTTGAGCTATCCTTTGATCCAGCCTAACCTTTCAAAGAGCTCAAGTAAACAGGCAGATGTTTTGAGTACTCATATTCTAGCTATAGATTTGCACTCCAGTAATGTTCCTTTCTGTTATTATTGTTTCATTTAAAATAATTTGCATTGAAAAATAATGTGGGATTCGGCAGGTGACTCACTGCAGTCTGTGCTGTGCTCATGTTTTCTTGTCGCCAACAGAGTTTGAAATGAAGCAGTTGCAATACAAATGCAAGGGGGCTTCAGAGGAGATTGGGGCAGACTTGTATGTGGGTAGCACCACTTATTCTGCCAATAATTAAACATTTTAATTAGAATTTTTCAGTCAAAAACCTGGATACCTCACAACTAAACAAACAAAATAATCCTGCAAAGTTTCCATTAATTTACAAGGCATACCAATCTGTACCAATGATTTCCATCAGACAGTTCTTAATGGAAGTTAAAATTCATTGTCAGCTAATAATTTCCCCTTAGATTTGAACTGGGATCAGTTATAGAATGATGTGTTCATTCTGGTGTTTCCTAATTTTGGACAGGACAAACATTAAACACCCTCCCTCCGACCCTCCTGATGGAATCCAGATTTCTGAATGCTTATGGGATGGCATCATTAATCCCTTAAGGAAATGAATTTACAGCTGGCTTCAGTTAGAGACAGCGGTTTCCCTCCTCAGAAGCATAATTTCTTGTGAAATATTTGTATTTACATAGTATCCTATTCAACTCGTTTACTTGTAAATCATGTTTGATGGGAAGCTGTTGTTATATGGGCAGTTAAAACTATTGGCCCATAGTTCCTAAAGGAAGTCCGATAAAATATATATATATATATTAACAGCTTATTTAGGTTGCAGCCCTGTCCACATTTACTTGGAAGAAAGTCCCACTAAACTTGATGGGACTTACTACTGAGCAGGCATTCATAAGATCCACCCCATCTACATACATTAAACTATGTGATCTTCCCCCTTTACCCCGCCCCTCTCTAGAAGCCATGTGGACCCAGTAGATTATTGGGATTTGTAACTGTTGAGAGTGAATACTGTGACTACCATAATCAGAAAGCATAGATTCAAAATGTCAAGATACAGGGTTGTATCCAATAAAGTCATTAGAGTAGAACATCCATTTCCTCACCTCTCCCATGTGCCTCCTGCATTCCTAAATCTGCTTTGTGGGGTTAAGGAAAACCATGGGACACAGGTGGAGCTGTGGTCTAAACCACTGAGCCTCTTGGGCTTGCCGATCAGAAGGTCGGCGATTCAAATCCCTGTGACATGACAGAGTGAGCTCCCACTGCTCTGGTCCCAGCTCCTGCCAACCTAGCAGTTCGAAAGCACAGCAGTGCAAGTAGACAAATAGGTACTGCTGTGGTGGGACAGTAAATGGTGTTTCCATGTGCTCTGGCTTCCATCACAGTGTTCCATTGCACCAGAAGCGGTTTAGTCATGCTGGCCACATGACCTGGAAAGCTGTCTGTGGACAAACACCAGCTCCCTCAGTCTGAAACTGAGATGAGCACCACAACCTCATAGTTGCTTTTTACTGGACTTAACCATCCAGGGGTCCTTTACCTTACCTTTACCTAGGGAAAACCCCAGGGATGATTGGGAGGGTACAAAGGGAAGAGAGAAGAGGGGGAGTGTTCCATTGTGGAAGCAGAAGTTGTTCCACTCAAGCAATGAATTCGTTGCATGCAACAACACATTTTTTGAGAACGCTCACATGTGGGAATACGTGTTTGGTTTCTCCTGCGTGCGATAGCCGCTGCACCGATCCTTCCGCGCTAACGCGCAGAAGGAGAAGAAGATCCGGCCGGAGTTAGAGCCGGGATCCCTCCGTGCTCCCAAAAGCGCGCTAGGAAGCCTCCTGCTAACGGCTGCAAGGCTGGTTTCCCGCCCGGAAAAGCTCATTATTGCTAAGTTGTGATTGGTTTATGCTGAGTTGGTGACGCTGTATGATTTGTCAATAAATAGCCCCTGCCTCAGTTTGAGGCGACGGAGAGCTCGCTCGCATTCAGTGAGTGCACTTCAACAACCAACTGCAGTCTGATTTATTTTGGCCTCCTTCTGCTTCTTCGGCCACTCCTTTTGCTTTCCTTGCTGCCTATCGCCTAAAACTCCTCACGACCTTCAAGAACCCTCATAACCATTGGAAGCAGGCTCTCCAGCGACTGGTTATCCTGACACTCACATTCATTTCTCCATAGCTAAAAAAATGAAAGGAAATGCAATATTCAGAAAAGATGGCATATATTCACATTGGGAGAAAAAGTAGTCCTCTCCTTTCCATATTGTGATGTAGCTTTATTGGTTGCTTTTGCATCAAATGTTACCTTGTGATTTGTAGCTTGAATTACATTTATTTCAGGTTTTCCTCCTATCACAGTGGCTTCCCTTTTCCGAGTGTTGTTCTTCTGTTTTCCTCCACGTTTCCTTCTTTTCCTGTGGTTATCCATTGAGGAAATTACCAAAAAACAGGAAAAAGCTGTGTCTGGGAACTTGCAAGGTTGTCAAAATGCATTTTTAAAAATAATTTCCTAAATTCATGGTGATCCTACCATTTTGAGTTGAAACTCAAATCAGAGGAAGTTGCGATTTCCATATATTTGCAAATGATGGATTAGAACTCTGCAGGACAGGCACCATTTCAGATTTTATTGATGGGGGTGAGGAGAGCAAAAACATCCAGGGACAGGATTATTCTCAGCAAGGATTAAAGGCTGACTCTTGGTTGTGTTGAACAGTAGGCTTCAAAAAGTAGTGTTTTTTAAAAGCATGTCTTATGGCTGATACATGCCGACGTTATCGACACTGTGATTTGTGCATTTGGCATGCGTACCTGGCACATGGATCCATTCCATTGTTATGATAATAGTGGCTCAGTGTATAAATTCAGAGAATTGGCTAGAAATCTTGGCGCCCCTGAAGAATAATTTAATCGGATTCTGAAGCCTGGGAGAATGCCCTCCTCTTTTCTCTCACTCCCACTTTCAGCAGTGGATTGTGTGAGTGGACTCCTCAATGCTGTCAGTGCATGAGAGATTGTTTGCTCTTCCTGCTCAGTTTCTCTTTGCCAGGGGTCAGCAAACTTTCAGCAGGGGGCCGGTCCACTGTCCTCAGACCTTGTGGGGGGCCAGACTATATTTTTTTGGGGGGGGAATGAATGAATTCCTGTGCCCCACAAATAAACCAGAGATGCATTTTAAATAAAAACACACATTCTACTCATGTAAAAACACGCTGATTCCCAGACCGTCTGTGGGCCGGATTGAGAAGGTGATTGGGCCAGATCCGGCCCCTGGGTCTTAGTTTGCCTACCCATGCTCTTTGCATTAGCTCACCCTCTGCTTTAGTGACTGCTCCCATAGGTATTCCATTGTGACCCTGTGATGCTGAAAAAAACATACTGCCACTTACATTGGTGTACCTAGAGGATGGGGCAAAATTTCACCAAAAGTAGCTAATGATGCACTGAATGAATTGAATGAATTTAAATGAATGAGTTTAAACTAATTCGAACAAATCCTATACCTAAATTTTTCAACTAGATTTAATTTATTCTGCCTGTCCAATATATTTAAAGTGCCAGTAAAATTGGAAGTACTTTGAGTGTACTCACTCCCCATTATAACTGAATTCTCCCCCATCCCCCACCCACTTTAGGTTAGTGTCTAGTTCTGCTTCCGACTTATCTGTTTCCAAACTCTGGAGCAACAAAAACTAAACAAAAAAACCAAACACAAACACAAACACACACACACACACACACACACTAAATAAACAAACAAAATCCTGGGACAAGATATTGCTACATAATTTACCATCTGTTTCTGGTTTCTGACAGTCTGCTAGGCTCCACAGAATCCGGATGAAATGTACTCCTGAAAGGATTTTGTATTTTAGCTGGAGATGAGAATTTTTCAAAACCAAGTTGAAAGCAGTCGGCATAAGCACCCTTCCAACACTGCCCGGTTTCCAAATCAAATTCTCTTTCATCTTTTTTTGAGCACTAACTCACCTATCCCCAGTTAGATCATACCAAAATACATTAGACCAATGATATAGAGACCATTAATTTAATTATTTATTAAGAAATTTCTACATCACTTTGGCCAAAAATTGGCTAAGACTTGCCTTGAAAAATAACAAATGGCCCCGGGTAGGTTTCATCACCACTGTACATGTTTCTAATTTGGTTCCATCCTTGACAAATGATTAAATATAAGAAGACTTCATTTAATAAAGAAGCAAAGCCAGATGGGTGGGAGAAAAATGAACGTGAAAGCAATAGTAAGCTTTGTTTACAAACGTGTTCATTAATTGCTTAGAGCAGTTGTCTTTCTTGTCTAACTAGAATTTCATACCCAAACCCCATTCTTATGGGTATTCTCCTAGAAGAAGCAAGGGAGAGAATGTTAGTGGTCTGTTAACGCAGCAGCCATTTTGTGCTATAGCTAAGGCATAATCACTTAAAGATTTATAAGCAGTACTTAAGTATGCCAGTCTCCAAGAGTAGCCCTCTGGAGGAATATAGATTGAACCCTGGGTTTAGACAGAAGTATATGTGTATCTATTAGGCACTGAAACACTTTCCCATCTTTTACTTACTCACCAGTTTGTGGAATAGTGCATTAGCTGTAATAGGAGATCTCACTGAACTGTAACAAGTACCTTAATTGAAGTAAAGGCTTCAACAATAAATTGTACGCAATGCATTAATTAGCAAAAGGGAATGGAATTATTTTGAAGGCATTGGAACAAAAATCCTGACATCCCTATTATCATTATTAATTGTTGTCTGAATTATGTGCTTAACAGCAGACACATTGGCTGCAGTCAGGCAACTGCTGTTTGGAGAGAGGATGCTCGATTTTAAATATTAGCTTTAGACTGTGGTTTCTAAGAAGAATGTGCCCATGAATAGTTGTGTTGAGATTAGAGACAGCTAATTTGTATATGGTTGCACTATATGGTGACAAATTTCTCAGGCCCCTCACAATGATGAGATGTTTCTCCTGTTCCTAAATTTTATTTTCTTTAGACCCATTTATCAGGATATTTAAAATCCTCTGAAGCAATTTATCACAATGTAATCAAAGTAATATCAGAGTGACGCCTAGAGGAGAATGAAATAACACCATGCTCTTCTGTAAAATGCTACATAACACAAAAAAATGGTGGATAGCTGCTGTTAATTGCATAGAAATAACACAGTTATTCAAGGTGCTTAAATTTGCAGTCTTGTGCACAGTTACCTAGGAGCAAGTCCTTTTGAACTCACTCAGACTTCTAAGGAAATAAGGATAGGATCCAGCTGAATATCTTTAAACTTTGCTAGCTGCTAATGTTAGGTTTCCTCTCCCCAGGCAGCTTTGGAAACTGGCCCTTGAGACAGTCAGAAAGCTGCTTCTCTTTCCCCGGGTCTAAACAGCTTTTCAAGCAGGGAAAAATGAAACTGGCTTAAGAACAGAAGTGCCAAATAGCCAGGTGTCAGGGACGAGGGAGGGATTAACCAGAAAGTCAGTTTCAATCAACCCTAGGATCCAGTCAAGCACGGGTGGTGTTACAGAAGCAATGGGTGGGGAGAGGAACGGAGTATCCTAAATTTATGAAAACCCCGTAGGGTTCTAAAAGCAGGAGTTACCATGAAATAGACAAGAGCCCCTTTCAGTATTAGCACCTGTGTTTCATTGTAGCACAGATGTCTGTATGGAGGAGGTCTTTGCCCATATAGCTGGATGCCCAAAAGGTTTCCAGAGAATCTGGTATATCCCATTGTTCAGTGTATATCAGGGGACAAGCAGAACATCAGGATAGTGCTTGGTACAGGCAGCAGCAGCAGCAGCAGCAGCAACAACAACAACAACAACAGGGAGTTAGCATCTGAAGGGGGCTCTTGTTGCTTCAGCTATGTAAGAGTTGATTTATTTTATTGTATTTATTACCTTTGTATCCCACATTTTTCTCCAAGGAGCCTAAGGTGCCATATGTGGTTCTTCCCCTCCTCATTCAGTCCCCACAACAACCCTGTGAGGTAGGTTAGGCTGGGAGGCAGTGACTGGCCCAATGTCACCCAGTGAGCTTCATGGTCTAGTAGGGATTTGAACCCTGATCTCCCAGGTCCTCGTCTGGCACTCTAACCACTACACCACACACAGTAGGCTTTAAGAATGGAATCTTCTATGCAATTTACATGCCAACAAGCCCCACTCAACTCAGTGGGACTTACTTCTGAGTAAATGAGCATGGGATGTTAGCCTTGCAAGGCATTATAATGTATGTGTGACAATCATATAGTGCTCTAGAGATCTGCGCAGATTATATAACAAATGATTCTGTTGTGGAAGAAAGCTGAAGTCAATAACGGTCATTTTTGTCAGAGAATAATGCTTTCAAAAAGCAGGAAGCATGCCTCAGAGTATTATTACTATAGAAGGCAATATAATTTAAATTAATAGTTTAAATAAATCCATTAGGCTCAAGTGCTCTGCATTTAATTTGATGCGAAAAAGCTCTATTTAACTCTATTTTAAGATGCTGTATAGAAAGGCTGAAATTTTAAAATGTTTTTATTTCTAGAGGAAATGCTAGTCAGTCCGCCATCTGTCTGCTTGTCTGCCTCCCAGTCACTCACTCACTCACTCACTCACTCACTCACTCACAAAAAGGACCTAAGGCAGACTTCCCCAACCTGATGCCCTCCAGATTTTTTGGACTACACATCCCAATGTGGCCAATGCTGGCCAGAACTGATGGGAGTTCAGTTTGATGCACCTGGAGGAAACCAAGTTGGAGAAGGCTGACCTAAGGAAATCACAGCAATGCAAGAACATTGTGATGTTGAGAGGAAGAAGCCTTGAAGAATGTTTACACCAGTTGTGGTTGGTTTGCAGAAGATAAATTATTTCACCTTCTGCTGGAGAGATGTTCTTAGGGAAGGGAGATCTTGGTAGACACAAGCACCCCTTAAGCTTCATTATGAAACCAATTTACCAACTATTTTGAAATGATAGTATTAAGCAAGTAATTGTTTAGTTGAGCAGTTGTCCATTAGAGAAGAACTGCTAAACCAATATCCTCAGATTTAATGACTGGAGGAAAACTATCATTGGATTGTGACATTATTTAAATTTAATTCACATCACCTACTGGCTTTGGCTGGATCAGACCAAAGGTCCAGCTAGTTCAGCTTTCTGTCTCCAACAGCCAAATGCTTTAAGAGGCCACAAGCAGAGCATGTTGGAAAAACTGAGCCTCTTTATTTAGAGGTTGCTACTCAAATTACAAGATGCTAGAGGAAACAACCCGGGGCAGTGGTATAGTGGGCAGGGAATACAGGGAACGTAACTCTGGTACTTCTTTCACAAGAACAATGATGTCATCTGCTGAAGTGGTATTTGGCCACACCCACACCATAAATTTAATGCACTTTTAAATTTAAGTATTGGGAACTGCAGTTTGTTAAGGGTGCTGGGAATTGTAGCTCTGTGAGGGTAAATTACAGTTCTCAGGATTCTTTGGGGAAGCCACATGCTTTAAATGTATTGTATGGATGTGACCATTCTCGGTGTAGGAAACTTGGGTAATTAGAGGACAGGCCTGACTTGGCACACAATCCCTTTTTTAGGTCGCCTAGGCTCAGTTAATGATTGACCCAAAGGCTGTTCAGGGATCTGATCATAGTTGACCAGGGATCTGAAGTCATGTCTTCATAAACAAAGTCCAGCAGGCTAACCATTACACCACCCTTTGCCAGTTCACTCTATCAATAATAAATGGGTATTAGGTTATGGAACAGCTAGATAGATAGATAGATAGATAGATAGATAAACACAGCTGCCTGCAATCCTTTGTGACATTGTTATGGAGTTCTTGGGCTATGAGGACCCCCATGATATCAACTTCTGTGTTGCAACATTTCCCACAACACCACTGCCCAGCCACTGATAGTCCTGTCCTCTTTAAACATGTAAGAATATATAGAAATGTACTTTTTATCCAGTTGGGCTAACAAGCCAAACTAATCTCAGTTTTTACGCTAGTAGCAGCTGCCTCGAGTTGCAGCTAAACATTTCACTGATAGTGGAATAGCCTTAATTAAAAGCCAATTAGTCATGGACATTACTTTGAGGTCCAACAATATGCAGTCTTCCTTGCTTCTAGATATTCCCTCTTTCAGGCTTCTCATTATCTTCAACACAAAAGCCTTAAAATGAATGTGGTCTATTTGGCTGTCTCTATGGAAACCTTGCTATACTGCATGGTACACACGCACTTCCCAGAGCCAACCTCTCCTATGATCTTTGCTCCACACAAACGTGCTGCTTATTCACTCTTCTTCGACGTTTATGAGATGTTTTATGAATGCTAATGAAAAGGAACCAAGCCCAGATATTTGGAGGGGGGGGGAGACAGAGGTTCGATGAGATTTATAGTGCTTGCCTTAGACATTTTTACATCTAAAGCAAAAAAAGCTAAAGCTGTTCATTAAGAACATACACAAACATATTTGTGGAATGAGAATTTGTATGCAAAAAAAAACCCAGTCCTATTTGAAATTTACCACCTACATTGTGGCTTCCCCTCACTTTGTGGTGAAGCAGGTCTTGGAAATTTGCAATGGACTGGTACAGACATTCAGGCCTATGACACGTCTGAAAGTCTCTCTTTTGGGAAGGGGAAAGATCACGTATTTGGCAACCCAGCCAGATGGGTGGGGTATAAATATATTATTATTATTATTATTATTATTATTATTATTATTATTATTATTATTTGGCTATCTTGCTATATCCAGCTTTTGCAAGATACTGAATTTAAGGCTGCAGAATATATTAGGCAAAAACAACAAAATCAGTAAAATAAGGGCTCCTTGGTGCATGGGCTCTAACAGAGAGAGGGAAAGAATGAGAGTTAGCTAGCTAAAGCAAGTAAGGCACTGTGGGTAAGTGGGGGGGGGAGAAAGTAAATAAGTAAATACATTGAAAACCTCGTTTTTCCCTAGAGCAGGGTTGTAACTGGGAGAGGGGGCTTAGAGGTCTAGGTCTCTTAGGGGTATTCCAGGGCCTTGCCTAGAATTTTCAGCTTTCTGTAAGGGTGGCGGAGAGTGGTTCTAGCCTTTTCACTTATTGTGGCATCAGAAAAAAGCATGTAGGGAATATCCACCCACATCTGGTTGGGTGCCCATTGGGAATGGCAGTGAATTCTAGTTCTGTCCCCATCCTCCCAGCTGAGTTCTACAAGGGCAAAACTGAGACTGAGGAGCTAGGAGGAAGCTGACAGCCAGAGCCACTGCCTGGACTTAGTTGTAAGTAGTAAGGCAGGCAAGGTGGGAGGCTGGCTGATGGCCAAGTGAGATTGGTGGGACGGTGCCCCACTTGCCTGCCTAATAAACCAACCTCCGCTGCCCTCATGAATACTGACATTTGGACCTTCTCTTTGTAGCTGGCCTGGACACCATTTAACTCTTCAAGGTGAATGATAACTCAACAGCCTTGTATGGCAGCTAGACTTTAGGAGCTTGGAAAGTCCTGTTTTTGCTGTCTGCCTGTGACTGCAAAAACAAGTGAGTTGCCAAGCACCTGGAAGGATGCAATACTATCTCCAGACTTTGATGGTGTCAGAAGGTACCTTTTCCATCCCATGTTCTTCTGAACAAGGCAATAATTGTTCACACTGAATCACTTAATACTGTCTGATACAAGTTATATATATATATATATATATATATATATATATATATATATATATATATATATATATATATATATATAATAACATGGAATAAAACTTTAGGATAATATTCAGCTTAAATAAATAAATAAATAAATAAGAACTCCACCACCCAATGGCAGTCAGTACGGTCAAATCCTAAAAAGGTTAACTACATATGGTGAGAAGGATTATTTTTCATTAAGACATTGAATGCATGGATAGCGTTCAACTCAATTATAGCCAGAATCCCCAGTGTGAGAAACCAGAATGAGCAGCAGGAACCATTAAACTGTGAAATGTTCAAATACATCTGTTAAAAAAGATTTTCACTCTGGCATGTGATGCTCGGTGTTAAACTTTAATTTGTGGGGTTTTCTTTGCATGCCCAAACAGTGTTTAGAAACTGTTACAAATGCCTCCATATTGTTCCAGCTTTGAAAATTTCAGATGAAATACAAATGTACTACATTCACTCCATAATAGCTGTACTATTTTGTTTATTTGTATTGCAGGGGCAGAGTTAGTTGTTGTTAGTCTTTTCGGCAGGGGTCTCTTTTTGATGCACTTCTAATTCTGCTGGACTGTACAATTGCTGAAGAACATCATGCGTGACATTGACACACACATCCCAATTGTCTTCGCAGGCTAGCACCTCTGGGTCCAAGAGTCTGTGAAACGGCCCTGAATAGCAAATTGTGGCTTTCCCATAGTGTCAGAACTGGGCCACTACTAACATGAACTGCACAAGCTGCTATCAGCATATACAGAGAAAACTGTTCCAACATTTGCCAGTGCAAACATATTCTTAGTGAAGCTGCTTGGGTGTTATGGAGCACCCTGCCGTGCAAAGTGCTTATTTGGCTTTCTCTCCGTTTGGCTTATTTTGTCTGTTTACCTTTGTGTGTTTTTTTTTCAGGTTGGAAGTCCTGAAGCACCATCTACCTTCACAAGGCAGCTCGGACCAGAAGACAGCAGTGGCTGGTGGCCAATATGCCTCATCAGTTGTACAGCGAGATAGAAGTTCACCCACTGGAGGTGCAGGGACGTCAGAGAATGGTATGGATACCTTGTGTTCATGTGGTACAATGGCCACCAGCTTGGATGGCTTTAAAATAGGTTTAGACAAATTCATGGAGAAGGCTGTCCATGGCTACCAGCCGTGGTACCCATGCTCTGCCTCCACTGTCAGAGGCACTAATGTTTCTGAATACCAGTTGCTGGAAAACATCAGTAAGGGAGAGGGCTCTTGTGCTTGGGTCCTGTTTGCAGGTTTCCTACAGGCATCTAGTTGGCCACTGCGAGAACAGGATGCTCAGCTGGATGGGCCATTGTCCTGACCCTGCAGGCTCTTTCTATCTTCTTAAAGGAGTGCACCATATAGATCGAGCCATCTTGTTGAGTGGCCATTTTGTGAGGGGATCATTTTGTGTGATGATCTTCTGTATTAGCTCACGAGGAGGCAGCCATCCTAAGGAGCAACATAATGTTTCCTCCCAGAAAGACGGCGGTTTCATTTACACCGTCTTTCTTGGGCTTGATGGAATTCTCTTTGCACCAGAACTAGCTGGGGCAATTTAATTCTAGTGGGTTTCTTCTGGCTTCCGAGCATGATGTGCTGCTTCTTGCTTTCAGATACTGGCCATAAACTTCAGGCACTCTCTGCTTCAAGAAAGCATTTTGCAGTCCTTTTCCGAATGGAAAACGCATTTAGCACATTATTCATCAACCACATTCATAAAGAGAGTGCTCTGTGCTTGTGAGTCTTTGCCTGTTATCTGACAGGATTGCATGCAATACGGAGTTCTTACTCATGTCTGCAGGTTCACCAGAACTGCCTTTTGTTAATATTTTTCCAAAGCAGTGCTAAAGAGAAAAACACACTTGCAGTATTCCACCGCCACCCCTTTTCAAATTTGTTCCCCATTCCAGCTTTGAAATGCATTGGAGGGTTTCATGTGAGTTTATGCCACTGCATGGCGCAAAAGCTCCTAAAAGCTCCCCAGGATGATCTCACGTCACAGTGCCTCACTCTGAAGAAGGACCCTAGGTCATTTTCTCAGAGAGTCATTTGTCATCAGCACTTCACTGTGGTGGCTTATGCTGTTTAAAGTTTAAAAATGACTTGGAAAACTTTTAAACAGTTGGCAGCAACCATTCTAGTCAGCAACAGACTGCTCCATGGCCAGCAGGCATATCCTACCCCAGCTGTCTCTGCTGAGCAGAGGACAGGCCGCTGACGGCAGGGCAGGGGGAGCAGATTGGCTGGTGGAAGCAGCAGATGGATGCCAACCAGTAACAGGCAGCCCTGTGACCAGCTGACAGCCGTGTGTGTGTGTGTGTGTGTGTGTGTGTTGTGAGGAAGGATGATGTTACCACCCACCACCCTTCCCAATCCACTAAGAGGGTTTCCTGAATCAGGTCATAGTTCACCACTTTCTGGGAAAGCTAGAAGAGTCTAAGCTGAGTCCCATTTCTCTACATTAAAGCACTGCTTTAACAGCTATTGGCAGCCCCTTCAGCAGCTGAACACATTCGTGCTGAAGTGAGGAGTATCTCCTTGAGTAGTAGGTGGCAGACAGGATGAAGCACAGAGGGCAAGACTGTTAATAGGGCAAGACTTGAGCATGATGAGAAATGTGTATGTTATAAAGCGGATTACAGGTACATGTGCTCAGTTTTATATGGGAAAGGGAATGCCAGACTGGCTGAAATCTCAAGTTGATACAGCTCAGTGAGTGGGATTTTACTTCTTTCCCTGTCTTTGTTCCCCCATTGCTAACATAAGTTTAGTAATCTCACTGCCAGCAACAAGAGCAACATTTGAGGAACTTCCAGACAGTGAGAACTGTGTATTTACCACTTTCAATAGTTATGATTCAAGCTGGTGTTTTGGTTTTAAAAAAGTGAGTCCCTGTGCAGGAAAGTGAGGCCCTGTGCTGGAAAAATGACAGCAACAACACTACCTTCCATTATCTGCCTCATTTCTTTCTACTGAATGTAAACCTTGGTAGGGAACCGTTTCAGGAACCACAGCAGACCTAGCATGCCTTGGAATTGCTTCAGTGACACTCAGTGACAATTACATTGAAGCCATTTCCTTTTGCTAGCAGCAAACCTGTGTAAATTAGGGGATGTACACTCATTGAATGTTGCATGTGAATAACTGTACAGACATATAGCTTAACAACTTGTGTACATAGGAACACAGATTGTACACTCTTTGAATGTAACATGGGGACACCCTTCTAGCTATTTACATAAGAAGAATCTTCTGACCATGCTCCTGGCTGAGATGATTTAGCCTAAAACAAAGCTTGAAGTTTGGTGTGCTTTGACTAGCTCCAGAGCACAGAATGAAAGTAAGGAAACTTTCCCCAGTCTTGTGGGATGAACTACATTTTACCACAGTGCAAATCCCACAGTGGTTGCCTCTTTTGGCATTCCCTTTAGCGGCTGTTAATTCTTGCAGTCAGACAGAAGCAGTGTCAGTCAGCTTAAGAACTAATCAGGAGTGACAAGGTACTGTATCTGAAGGAGAGGCTTGAAATCTAAACGTTCAGCTTCAAGGTCATGCCATGTCAAACTAAGTGAAAAGCGTCGGCATAAACAACTGTTTGGCAAATGGAAGACTTGCAAATGAGAAATAATAATACCGGATCATGTCTTTTAGCTTACTGTGGGCTAACGTGGTCAGCAGTTTGCAGAACAAACCCATGCAGAAAAGATATTTCCATTCTTGGGCAGGGGTGAGGGACAAGAATGATTGTTTAGCTGTGCAGGTAGGAAGGCTGCTTATAAGTTCGTGCCCCCTGCGTGTTTGTAAAGAGCTAAGCTGGGTGTGTACTGTACCCCAGTGACTCCTAAAACAAAAATGTCATCTTGGAGGTCAGCCTCATCATTGGCTTGTGGGTCAGTCTTCTCTGCTTGATTCGCTATTGACCATTCTCCTTTGAACTCTTATCACCAAGAAATGCAGACTGCTGCCTAGAGCATTTTAAATTGATCTATCACCACAGTGAGGTGGCAGATGATGGGGATGGGGCAGCAAAGTTTTGGGAGGACAGGGGTGTGAATGCCACATAGTCTGCCCTTCCCTTCCCAACCTCGCCTCCTGCCCTCCGGTGCAATGGAAGACGCTGCAAGTACTGAAATAAGATTAAACTGCAAGTCTGGTTGGCAACTGTACATGGAGTTGGGGTGGGAGCAGGGGAGAGCTTGCCCTTTGCCTCAGACAGCAAAAGGTCTTGAGCCAGCCCTGTCTATCACAGCTAGAAGAGCAGTAAAGATTTGTGTAGTGCCAAAAGAGAGAGGATTTGTGAGGGAAAGGGAGATGTGTGGGGGAAATTTGCATCCATAGCAATAAGGATGCAGGTTTGTAGTACAGTATTCTCACTGTAATTGAAGAGCATACGATGCTGCTCTTTTCTGTTATTATCCTGCAGCCCTGCAGTGAGTTGTTTTGTTAAGCTCCTGCTACCATGTTTCTGTGTTTGCTATTAATGAAGAGTTGGGAGTTACATTGAAATGGAAAGCTGTATTTCTTCAGAATGACGCTCCCCCCCCCCCGCTTTACGCTTTGTGCTATGTCACTTCCTGGCTGAGGGCGTGTTACGTCAAATGATGTCTTTCCCTGTGCCACTGACTTTCTCCTCCTGGCTGAGTTCCTCACTCTCTCACTTAGTTTCACAAACTTAGTCTGTGTGTGTGTTGTTGCAGTAGAAGAGGAGGAAAGTTTACATGACACAGTAACTTCCTTTCTGCTAAACTGGTCAAACTGTATTGGCT
The DNA here is from genome assembly GCF_009819535.1 of Lacerta agilis. Lineage (NCBI taxonomy): Eukaryota > Metazoa > Chordata > Lepidosauria > Squamata > Lacertidae > Lacerta > Lacerta agilis. The sequence continues at coordinate 75,088,175 of NC_046313.1, read as the reverse complement.
TCTTGTTCATTTGTTTGTTTTACAACAGTGCCCTCTCCTGGGCAGCATGAAAATTGTTCAGCATGTCTCGTCACTGGCAGCAAAATATGCATAGGAAGATATTAAAAGTCACACCCCCCCACCTCCCACTACCACTCCATGCTGCTTTCTCCGTCAACCCAACCTTGTGCCATCTCTTTTAAATACCTGTCAAACATTTGGTACAAAACAACAAGCATGTGACGTGATCCAAGAGGCTTAATTTCAAAATATCGTAGCTGAACATCTCTCACTGCCCACAACATTAGTCATTTATTTATTGCATTTGTAGCCTAAACCTTTCACCAGGAGGGCTTATGGCAGCATCTGCTATAAAAGGCAGCAAAATTGGAACAGCTGTACAAAACAGCAAAATGAGACTGGCCAATAAAACAACAGGACCAGAGAGTGAAAACCAGATAAAAGCAGCAAATAAAGCTGTTTAACTGGGTCATGGATATCACTTAAAGCAACAAAAGAACTAGGTGGAATTTGACACCTCGAAGTTAGCAAAGACAATGCCAGGCCAACTTATTTAGGGAAGGAGACAATTTCGTCACTGCCACAAAAAAAGACTCTCCTCCAGCTGGTCAACTAACCTCTGAAGGCAGGAACACCCAGAGAAGGGGCTCTGATATGGTCTTTATTATGCCGGAAGTGAGACCTTACTGTTGTCAATTGACATTGTCTATCTGTTGTTGTCAACCCACCCCTTGCAGACACAGTTCTACTTTAGATTCTCATTATTTCATTGGGTTCCTAACACTTTGCCTTCCCAGTTGGGAGCCTTATATTCTCTGTGGTTTCAGTCTCTTTCTTTAGATGGATCAAACTAGCACATTTTTTAACCTGAAATGTAGAAAGATGCCATGAGTATACATGCACATCAAATTCCACAGCTCTGTCTTAATGTTAAAGAGAGGCATCAAGTGTCAAACCAGCATAGAAAGAAAAAAAAAAAAATACCAAACAGGCTCGTTAAAGCGGAAGCCCCGTCTTGCGCAGCCCAGTACTGAGCAGCGGTAATGCAGGTGATGGCTGATGGAACTCATTCTTTTAGCATATGTGGCAGAGATTCATCTCTTGAGAAGAAGGCTGTTTGTATTTCCCTAGCGACACGTACTGTGATTAACGGAAAAACCTAGCACTCCAGTTTGCAAAACAGCTACTTACGATGAATGTGTGAGTAATGGCCAGCAGCACTCTTCCAACTCCAGTCTGTAAGGAAATCCATGTCTATAAAGCAGGCAATTATCTTAATCCCTCAGCCTATTTCTTTCTCCCTTGTGAATACACCCACGTAGCCGGAATTGGAGTGACGCTACCTAAAAGCTGCAAGCCTCTCCTCCTTTGCAAGCTTCTGTAACTTGACAGCATTGCAAAAATATGGCCCTTCCTCTGTGTCCCCACTGTGAAAGCTCTGCTTCACACCCTGCTCACTACTTGCTGGCCCCCCTGCTGCACTGACTTTTCTGCCTGCTCTTCCATTGCCTCACCTTAATCCTCTTACCTCTGTTCAGCATTCTGCTGCTACAGACCATAGGAAGCTTCATTGTACTGAGTCAAAGCCATCGGTCCATTTGTTTCACATTGTCTACATTAGGGGTAGGCAACCTAAGGCCCTTGGGCCAGATTCAGCCCAATTGCCTTCTCAATCCAGCCCGCAGACCCCCCAGGAATCAGTGTGTTTTTACATGAGTAGAATGTGTCCTTTTATTTAAAATGCATCTCTGGGTTATCTGTGGGGCCTGCCTGGTGTTTTTACATGAGTAGAATGTGTCCTTTTATTTAAAATGCATCTCTGGGTTATTTGTGGGGCATAGGAATTCGTTCATTTCCCCCCAAAAAATATAGTCCGGCCCACAACATGGTCTGAAGGACGGTGGACCGGCCCCCTACTGAAAAAGGTTGCTGACCCCTGGTCTACATTGACTGGCAGCAACACTCTAAGTTTTCAGACAGTAGCATTTCCCAGGCCCTGTTGAGAGATTCAGAGATTGAATCTAGGACATTCTGCATGCATGCAAAACAGACACTGTGCCATTGAGCTTCCAAAATAATTCCCTTCTCTCATCACTCTGACTATATCACTTCATAAACCCCTACGCCGGCTCCTTATCCACTACCAGGTCCTGCACAAGCTTCTTCTTCTTCTCCTCTTTAAAATTCTCCATGGCCTTGCCTCACTCCTTCTTGTTATTTTATCTGTTTGCACTTATATTCTGACTTTAGTTGCATTTAGAGGGCACTTCCGGACCTTTCATTTCATTTCCTGTTCATTTTTGTGCTTTACATGGCCTTTCACACACTGCAAAAACAACCTTTGGAAATCTGGTGGAAGTTTAGTGCTCGTTTTGTGTTAATTCATGTGCTTTTTGGGAAGGCTAGTTTTACAGTATGCTTCGGATCTGGGGGAAAGGTTGGTTTATATGAAAAAATGAGAAAAATATATGTGAGAGCATGGGGACAGGATGTGATGGTCGTGGGCAGGGCCAAGGACTAGTATTTGGTCCTATGCTGGAACAGGGCTGAGGGGGGATCCATTCACAACCAGGAAGCTTTCTCAGATTTTTTGGCTTGCCACTAGTAGACTCTGATGCAGCTGTACTAGAAATTGACATCGTATTTCACTTCCTCCTGAGCAAACTCCACTGTAATGAATAGGGGTGGTACTTTAGTGTGCCTTCCATTCATTTGCAAAGGGCTTAGATAGAGGCAGTTTCAGACATATTGAGCCAACTGTTCTTAATTAAGAAAGTGACAGGAGCTTGGGGTGTATTTTTTTTTTTTTTAATGTAACAGAGTCATCATTTTGGCTAAGTCTTCCCAAGGGGAAGTTCTCTTCTATCTAGTAATGAAACCTTTAGCATTTCTGCCAGTTATTCATTTAATATTATCCACTTGATCTTGCTTAAATTGAATCTCATTTGAAACTACTGTTTGAAGAAGGTGTTACGGTGAGCGCCGATAGATTTCAGGAAGAGGTTGTTCTTTGTTTCCAGGGGAAGAACAAATGTTTCGTTCTGTGGAAGGCCAGGCTGCTTCTGATGAAGAAGAGGAGAAATGGTCAGGGGAACAGCAATCCCAGGTGGCCGAAGTGAAGAAACTCCTAGCTAGACTTCCCTGTTGCAGTAGCGGGTATGTCCCAACGAGAGTTTTTGTAGGATACTTCTTTATTGTCTGAGAAAGCTACTGGGGTCAATTAACGATGTATCGCATTTGAAGCAGAACATGCAATATGGTTGTATCAAATCAAAAGGGTGGTAGTACACTGAGTACATCAGTGATTATCCCCTGTAGTTGTAGAACATATGTTAATTAAATCCATCCGATTCAAGTGGATGTTAGGGATGAGAACAGAGCTTCCCACACTGCTTTCCCTGGCATCTACAAGGTTCAGATGGCAAATGAAATTATTCTGATTCAGTGCCAGAGAGTAATGCCAAGCCCTATAATATTAGACAGCATAGCAGCACGTTCGGGGAGAACTGTGCACGCAAGCCAAGGTGTCTCTGCAGCTTCCACTGCAGTCACTCACGCAACTCGACAGGCTAGCTGATCTTAAACACGAAAATCAGCTTGCCTGTGAAACCCTGTGAGCTGCTGCTGTAGAGAAACTTCAAAGATTATCTCCAGCTGCATGCACCATGTCCCATTGTCTAAGCACATAACTTTCTGGGATTGCAACCACAATTGCAATCCACAATTTAGTGAAGAAATTCTTTTAAATACCAACAATTTCTTATTAGTTCTAAATTCCACATTTCATTAGCAGAATTATTTCTCATGGCCTATTTTTCATGATTTCAAATTGTGGAGCTTCCACAAGTATTATTATTATTATTATTATTATTATTATTATTATTATTATTATTATTATTATTATTATTATTATTATTAAAATTTGTTAGTTGCTTTATCTTGACCAGGGCAACGCAAAGCGACTTACAATCAAAAATAAAGCAAAAGACAGAGAAAGGCATGCTTTCATTTATTGCCTATGCAGTTGAATCCTGTTTTGTTTCAGAAAGGGATTTTGTTCCCAGGGGTGCACAATTCAAATATTTTATGCTGTGCAACGAAGGGCATTCATTTCTAACTTTATGAAGCTATAGTGGAGAAACACACAGTCACTGGAGTCTTTCTGCCCACAGATGTGATGACACAATTCTGAAGAAGCTGATGGCCTCCTTTGGGAACATCAAAAAGGACGACCGTGAGAACACCATTGTGGAACTAGTTAAGCGACTCTCAAAGTTAACAGAACAGCTTGAGATAAAAGGGCAAGACGTGAAAACACTGGGAACAAATATGGAAGAGGTAGATGTGTATATTTTGCAAATGCAGTGTGTCAGTGCAGACTGGCTGGGATCCAATAGAGTGCACAAATATTTCTGATCTCTTTGTTTTGTCTCTGATCACAGCTTGTCAGAAGCGACCTCCAAAAACCCTTCACATTTCAGGAGTTGTTTGTCAGGCAAGTGGTTTCAGCTGGAGGTGCTCAGAAGCTCTGCCGTGCAGGTTCACTTTTTGCACAGTATCAGGAGCAGCTGGCAGAAAGGGACACCAGGGCCACACCTGGCTTCCCAAGTACCAGTGCCACTGCGGCTTACCAGGAGGGGTGAGGTGGCGGGGAGTTTGGTGAACTGGCGGAGCTGATGCAGCACTTCTCCCAGTGCATCTGCATTGTGCCAATCTCCCAGCCACACCCTCCATCACCTCTCACCTTTGCCCCCTAGTAAACCACAGCGATGCCAGTGGTAGGACAGGTGCATGCCACTGTCTCTGCTGACTGCCACTGTTGCACAGTCCTTTGGATCACAGCCAATGCTAATCTCTGTTTCTGTCAATCTCTTTCTCAACAAGACTCTGAAACGCTTAGGGCACTATCTAGTGAAATAGATCAGCTAGCACAAGGACAGAATTTGCCCTCCCTCTCTTCTCCGGGATAAATTCTGTCTGTACACACACCCTCCCAAATCTGTTTCCCCAACTCTTTTGGAATAGATTTGGGGAGGGAACAGGGTGTGGAGGGGAGAGAAGAGGGAGGGGAACGTCCATTGCACAAGCAGAAATCCTTGCACTAGTGGAACTGTCTTGTTGGATATCACCCGCATTCTCTTACAACGCCCTCCATAGCTTGTTGGCAGAGAGCATTTGCGTGACACTGTCCTGCCACTGTGGAGTAACACTGTATGTATTGGGAATGTATATTTGTATGTAGATACAGTACAAGTAAATAATAGCTTCAGCAAGAATGCAATATGAGGCTGCTTCGGGCCTGTATAGATTGAAGTCCCAAAGCCCAGTAGTCTGTCCAATCTATGCTGATTACTGTTAAGAGGCAGATTTCATGCCTCAAAAAAATGGATGAAATGATTCAGTTCTCAGAATTTTCAAATAATCTGTGCATCTTGGACTACGTGTACACAATTTTATAGCATAACAATTATGATATACCCTCCATCAGTAAATAGCAAGCATCTCTGAACCTGGAATAAAATCTAAGAGTGGGCTGAAATAGCCTCCTACTCAATTATACATAAAGCTTTTAAGTTAATATAGGAATTACTGCCAGACTGTCACTTTCTATAGGCAGTTTGCTAAAACTGCGCCCAAATGGCATGGTATGCTCTTACTTACGCGTTCAAAACCGTACCTTTAAAGGCCGTTCAAACAAATGAAGCACAACAAAATTCCCTTCAGCTGCAGGCCGGCCAAGAGTAACAGCCACACATATAGATCAATAATTGATCCAATCTAGAAGTACAAAGGCCAGGAGATGAAAAAGGTTGTTATCTTTGATTCCTTTTTAAGTATGCTCCAGTATGTAGCAGCAGTAAATTCAAAGAGCTGTCCTCCAAAGAAAGAGCTTAATGAAGGTGTCAGGTCATAAATGATAGATTGAAGAAAACATTAGTAAATTTTGAAGATAAGTTGATGCTTTACCAAGCCTAAAGTGATAAAACATTGCCAGTGGCATAGAGACTAATACGAGGCTTTTGCTAGACAAATGAATCAAAAAGCGGAGTTGTTTTCATCCACCAAGAAAGATGCCTAATCTTTATATAGGCATAAGCAATTGGGCATAAAACCTGCTCATACACAAACACTGTCTTTGCATGGTGGAACCATGGTCATGTAATAATGTCAAACCATGGTTTGGTGGTGTGTGAATGGACCCAGTACTCACATGTGCACATCCTCCTCCCTCCCTCCACCCACCACTCCCATTCCCTTCCTCAGTTCCAATCTTGCATTAAACCATAGTTTGATGTGGCATCCACAGTGGGCAATCATGGCCAAATCAGAAGTGAAAGAAGGGGCTGGAGCAGGAGAGGGAATTAGATGGACTGGGGCTTTGATCATGTAGCGCCAAACTATGGTTCCATTATATCAGAACCAATCTGTTGTCTTTATTTCAAAATGACCTTATGCAACATAAATTCTATATTAAACCATATTGTAGAGCTGCAATCCAGAAAACCAATTTTTAAAAACTGTGTGCCTCTAATGGCTGTTGGAGGGAATGTGCTTTTGGTCTTTGAGAGGAAATGGGAATGGGGTAGTAGTCTAAATAGCCCTTTCTAAGCCTTGCATAAACCTAAAGGTGCTATCTGGATTGTGTTTCAAAACTCTCTGTTTCCCAGTGGCAATTGCGATGTAATAGTGGTTTTCAGAGGCAGAGGTACCCATTACCAGTGTATGTGGATCCTGGCCAATTCCAGTTGCACTTTTGCCATCAGGACCTTTAAAAATCTGTAGCAGCAACCATGATTATAAGGATGAGAAGCATTACCATCTACATCCAGCCTGTAGTGCTACGTAAACTTCAAAGAAAATTATGAACTTGTGGCTGCAGCACAGTTTGCACAATAATTACAGCACCATTCAATAGCATTGATCAAGGAGAAAACAAGCTGTGTGTGTCCAACATGATAAAGACGCTGAGTTGCTTTGTGGAATTTCTTCATTGGCTCTGAAAAGGCAGGTAGCAATTAGCTTCTTGATAGGCTGAGGACTAATGGATACTTGCAAGAGAGCTCATAATTGCCTTTGTTTGTTCCAAACAAGGAGAAACAGGCAGAGAATAGAGAACACTGTAGAATATTCACGCAGTCAAAGTAAGCGTGTGTCGAATTGAAGCTCAAGAGATCCGACAGCGTGGCTAAAGAGCGACACCATTTTTGAGGGTCTTGGTGTGTTGTCCTGTTAATTGCTTCAAGTGAAGCAAATGCAGCCCTCCTGGCCTCTCTGTCTGGCATTTGGGACTCTGTCCAGGCCAGATCCTTCCACAGACCACTCCTGTGGTTCCACCCACTATCTGCCTCTCCTTGCTGGGGACAGGAGAGAGATTTGATTCAATTTGAATTTCAAGTTGAATTTATCAGATTTGTACTTTCTGAAACAGTATGCAAACAAAAACAAAGCAATCCATCAAAATTCACGCGTATCCAGGTTTTGCTATGTAGTTCTCCAACCAATGGTTTTTACACACACACACACACACACACACACACACAAGGGGGAACATTAGTGCACAAGAATGAATATATTAGTTAAAAAACTTACAAACATGCATCATATTAGGAGTGATTACTTGCAAAAATGCGTACATTAGTAAAAAAATGTGTTTATTAGGATAAATTCACACAAGTGCCACGGAATTTTCATCATAGTTTTGTTTTTGTTTTAAATGAAAAGTTCCTGCAGAAATGTGGAGAACTAATTTTAAGATTTGAAAAATGAGAACTGAGAGAACCAAAACAGGTAATATTGCATCCCTAGTCCCTGCCTACCATTGTGGGCCCCAGGAGATCGCCCATAAATGTGAGAATGCATCCTTTGGCTTGAAAAAGGTTCTTTACTACTGGCTTAATGGATAGAAGGAAATATAGACTTTGAAATGTATTCTGGACTTGGGGACACCTTTCTTGTAGAGTGTCAGTAGTGAATAGGAAAAGAACCTTGCTAGACCAAGTGGGGGGGGGAGTGCAGTGAAAGTAATCTACCACAGAGTCACACTGTTCTTGGGAACCATGGATCAGGGGTACGCAACCTAAGGCCCATGGGCCGGAAGCAGCCCACGGAGTTTGTTTGACCAGCCCCCGAGCCGCCCCCAAACTGAGCTGCCTGCTCGCACACTGCGGGGACTCGCTTCTGTGGCGCCGGAAATCACATCTGCGCATAGACGCCAAAAATTGCGGGCACGCACGTGCAGACTCCCAATAATTGCGGACACGCACGCACACACGATCAAGCCCACAGAGGGATCTCCGCGGGACTGATCCGGCCCAGGCAAGATAAACCTTGCCGACCCCTGCCATAGATACTTCCCCGGAGGCAAATCTAATATTGACAAACGCTGAGGGCAACTATTTGTTTATGTGTTTCGATGCATTGGAAATGTAAAGGGAGTGCAGAAATCAGTTTGGCAGATGTCCTCTACCCATGCTGCAGACTGACAGAGGAGGCAAGAAGGAGCATTTGCCCTAGGCTAAGACATGGTTTAACAACCTTTGGGGGCCTGTGAGGCAAATTTGATCTGGCACAAAGTTGATTTGGAGCTCTTGTGCAACCAACATGCTTCCCCTCCCCACCTCACTCCAAATTGGCCTTTTTGCAATAAGGAAAGTGATGGGGAAATGCATTTGAAAGCCTGGAATAACAGTTGCTTGATGCAATGTTGTCTAATCTTCCTGCAAACATACCTGCGGGTGGGATTCAACTGATGAGCCCCACTAGTGGAAGCCCACACAAGGATTTATGCTAGTACAAGGGGGCCTACCCCCTCTCTTCCCTCTGTGCTCCTGTGTTGCACAAATTGGCTCCACAAGGGTCAGGAGAGCCCATAAAACAACACAGGGGAGTGGAGAGATCATTCCATCTGGCAAGCTTAAATGCTTGTGCTGCTTGAATTATTACCATGGCACTATGTTGGATACCTCCCCATATAAATGCTGAATAAACAGCTTGTCTGGAAGGGTCCTCATTAAATAGGCAAGCTGTCACAGTTTTGGGGAATATATTTCTCCTTTAAAAATAACAGTGACAGTATTGCTTAAATAGAGCATGAACTGGTCCATGTTCGAGAGCATTGCCCCATGATTAGCTGTTAAACTGAATGGAACTTGTGACCACACAGTAGATTCAAGATGAAGCTTGTGTGTTGAATTATTCAGCACAGGTGCCAAGATTCAGTGGAGTTGCTCTGCTTCCTGCATTGTGACATTAACACTGCAAACCGCACTTACCTGGAAATAAGTCCCATTGAATTCACTAGGACTTACTTACGAGTAGGCATGGTTAGAGTGTGCTTTAAACTTCTAGCGCGTGTGAAGGAAATGAATATTTTGGTGACAAAGATGTTTACTTAGACCCAGCTGGGTGGAAGTGGGTATTGACATGACCTTCAATTCAATAAAGCCCTTGACTATGTTCTTAAAAGAAAGAGCCAACCAATTTTAAAGTGCATGTTTAACTTGATCACACAGGTGGTCCCCCTGAAGTTAATGTATATGCCAATATTTTCTCTCCTGCTAAATGGTTCATACACTTAAACTTTAAGCAATCAAAAGTGTTTCACAGGAGTGCAGTGAAGCATGTGTTTAGTTAAGTAAAGGCTTTGCAAAATACTAATGGCTCAAGGAGAATGAAAAACACCAGCTGAGATCTTGATTTTATTTCTGCTACAGCGGACCCACCAGGCATACAGGTGCAATAAAAGCCATGGGACAGAATTGGTGGTAGAAGAGGTCAATCCTATCTGTATTGCTTCCTTTTGAAAATATATGTGAACCCTCAAGGCACATTATTATTATTATTATTATTATTATTATTATTATCATCATTCATTCATTCATTGTGTATACCACCCTTTATCAAAAGATCCCAGGGCGGTAGACAACATTAAAAACACGTTGCAGATCAATGATAAAAACATGTTGCAGATCAATGATAAAAACACAATAAAAAGCATACTGACAGGCAACCTAATAATAAGATAGTAATAATAATAACAACAGTCCTCTCCCAAATACTTTCACAGGCCATAGATTATTTAATAGCCACAGGCCTAGGTAAAGAGGAATGTTTTTGCCTGGTGCCTAAAGACATATAATGATGGCACCAGGTGAGTCTTTCTGGGGAGGGCATTCCACAATCGGGAAGCCACCACAGTAAAGGCCCAGAATGCAGATATTTGCCTTTACTTCCTACTCACTTTATCCTTTAGTGACACTTTCCACTTGGCAAAATTAAGTTAAATTCATAATGGGCATTTACCACTGATTAAAGAGTTGGGGAAGACATTTAATGCTTGTGCTCCAGTACTTTTCATGTCATCTATCGTTGTCCAGATGAAAGGCCCATTGCTAGGGGAACTACAGCAGAAGGTGGAGGAGACTGAATTGCTGAAGATGGAGATGCAGATGTTGGAGACAGAGAGAGTAAGGCTGTCCCTGGTGGAAGAAAAGCTCTTGGATGTTTTGCAGCTGTTTCAGCAACTTCGGGACCTGGTATGGCAAGAAAATAGTGCGAGGTAGCTGAGAGTCTGGACCCTGCCCCTCCATATGGATACACAACCTTGTATCTTTCCATAAGCTTTCCGTTAGGGTTCCACATCCAGTGTCATTTTTAGTTTGCTGCAGGAAAGCTTGGCAGCATATGGCTGCATTAGGAAATGACAGCCCAAACATCCAGATGAATAGCTTTTCCATCAGATATTCATCTTCTCTCTCCCCTAAGGAAGGTTTAGGTCTAAGATTTCTTCAGATTGATCTAAAATCTGTTAATCTACTTCTCCATTCAGAGCAGTTGATACCAGGGCTGAGAGTATTTGGTTGGTGTGTCTGTGCAGAGGGAAAGCTTCTTGCGAGAATCTTTCTTAACAAGGCCACTTCATGTGAACTGTCGTAGCATCACAATTAAAAGACTGAGTTGCAAATCAGGAAGCCCTTGGTTTGGATCTCACCTCTGCCATGAATTCGCTAGGTGGCCTTAGGCACTCTTTCTCAGCCCCCACATATAATAATACTGTCTGAATTTGCAGGGTTGTTGTAAAGATTGCAACTAGTTAACCGATGCGAAGTGCTTTGAACACTTGGAGCTGCTATGCAAATGTTTAGTGTGAGTGGGGCAAAACTATACATTTGGAGAAGACCCAAGTCTGGAGAAGTGGGTCTCCAGTGAACATCCAAAGAGGAGAAGAACTTCTCATTGCCTTAGAACCACAGGGTTGTAGAGCTGGAAGGAACCACAAGGGTCATCTAGTCCAACCCCCTACAATGCAGGAATATTTTGTCAATGTGGGGCTCAAACCTGCGATCCTGAGATTTAAGAGTTTCATGCTTTGCCATCTGAGCTATCCCTGGCCCAAGTTATTACGTGATTTAGATGGAAGGAGCAATAGACAGGGAAGTAGTTCTAAATCTTCTACCCCTGCTCTCTCTTCCTCTCATTGTTCTCCCACACACTGCAAGCACATAAGGAGGAGTGCAGGGAAGAAACAGCAATTGAAGGGGGATTGTACACCCCTTTGATACCCTGCACAGAAATCAGCATTGTGAGAATCACAACTTCTCCAACCCTGCTTTTTTAAAAAGCAATAATAGTGGTGGCAGCTTCATCATTAGTACAACCATGAAGTGCTAGACCTGATCCAGCATCCATGCTTGTACAAACATGCAGAAAATGGTGGTTACAATGAGGGAAAGTCTGCTCGCTTTCCTATTTTATTCTTTTACATGTCTATATTAAAAGGTGGGTAATTGGCTTGATCAGGTTGTAAGCAGCTACCATTCTAGCTAATGTTATTCCTAAAGATTGTGTTTAAAGACAGAACGAGAGAGAGAGAGAGAGAGAGAGAGAGAGATTGTTTTATGTACTAGACAGAAGCTGTTCATATCATTTTTTAAAAGTGTTTTAAAGAATAATGAAAATATCTACACAAGCAAGGAAGAGAGCCTTACCAAAAGGTTGTATGAATGCTCATGTGAATACATGAATTATGATATATGTGGGGGTAGGGGTAGGGAATCAAGAAAAATATTAAAAAATTATCCAGGCATGCAAGTGAGTGGGTGATCTCATGGGATAATTTGCATGTAGAACGTCCCAGATTCAATCCCTGGCAGTTTTGACCAATGCACACATTTTGCAAGCTATTTTCCCTAATGTAGCACAGTTTGTATGTTATTTACACTACTACATTCATTTTTAATGCACACTTACCTGCAATATTTTTATAAACATTGTTTGGTTGGAGATCTGTGTCACAAAATATGGAAATTTGAAGGATGATTGTGTTTCAGTTCTCATATTGTTTTGGGAAGTGCAAATATAACAGATACGTCTCTAAATTCAAGCTGAATCAAACTTCTCTCCATCCCTTCTCTGTGCACAATTGTTCCATCTGGCAGGCTGAAATTGCTTGTGCTGTCAGAACAGTAGACACAGCATGGCATGGATTTCCTCCTTTAGTGGAACGGAAGACACATGTATTTTCCTGAAAGCATCCTAGGGCATTTAGCGATCAGATGATTTTAGTTTCACCTGTTAGCACATCAAACATATAACAAGCTGTACAAATATTATATATACAACAAGATGTTAAGGGTAGATCATTTATAAAACTTGCTGTCATTGATTCGTAGGACTGGAGTAATGGTGACTGTGAGAAGCAAGGTCTTTCAAAACCATTTGAACAGAGCAAATTGACCTGCTCTGGATCTGCATCTGGAGTTCACTCCTCTTGCTTTTAAATGCATGCAAAGCTGTTATTTATTGTGAATGTGATTGACTTGATGATTGCTTTACCATGCTTGAAATATGCCTCGATGCTGCTGGAGGCTCTCCAGAGTAAGTGTAGCTTTTTTCTATTATGTTAACTCGCTGCCTGGCTTGGCCGAGCCTTCATATCCTGAGTGTGGCAGTGCTCGCTCTTTGGATCAATAACAATCCCACGAAGGATATGCTATTAAAGCGCCATGACTGATTATGATTGGCAGAAAGCATTGCTGCATTCTGTGTCAGGATTCTGTGACATGTCCCTCATTGACCAGCAGAAAGTCATCTTGGCTTAGCAGATGATCCATCAAGCAGCATGTCACACCACTTTGGGAACAGTGTCATGAGTCCTGTATGCTGTCATATATTGTAGCTCAAGATAGTGATAAGATCTGTTAATGAATAGGGTGAATTACAGCACCCTGGGGGAAATGCACAGAATGCCCCCACATTGTTAGGGTCTTGGGAATCGGTAAGGCTTTTGTTCTCTCACATGAAACTGAATGGCACTCTTGTAACCCTGAGGGAGACCAGTTACATTTCTTGCCTTCTCTGATGGATAGGAACATTTGAAGACATGGGGGGCTGGGGGTTTCTAGACACCAAAGCTGCCTTCGAGCGGACTTCTGCATCCTGAAAAATTCTTCACTCTCATGATGTCCAGTCCTTGCTTCTGTGCTCTGAGTATCCATTGCTGCCTACGACTCATGTATTTCTGCTTTTCACACCTCTATTACCATGGTGCCAGGCAAAAGAATACAGTTTGATCACATATGGATAAGCTGTGTTCAGATATCCATTGTTTGCATGCATCTGTCTTGAGAGACAATGGAAGAGTGCACCATTGGAGGTAAAGTCAAACTGTTAGAGAGTTACAGTGTCTGCTGTGGCTGTAGAGACCAAATGGGAGAGACATGTTTTATTGCAGGTGGAGCAGATGAAGGTGTCTGGTTTCACTGTTACAGATGCACCATGGCATTTCTTCTCTCTGCACACCTCTCAGCTATCATTTCTCCTCTGGGCACTGCTGTGGATACACAACCTGACTGTCTGTCTCCAGGCACTGCAGTCGTCTGCAAGGGATACCCACACAGTGGGGCTAATGTTCCAGCCTTCATGACACATTTGCAGACATCTTTGTAATGCAGAGTTGGTCTGCCGGTGGGCCTGGTGCCTGAAACCAGCTTCCTATTGAGCAGGGGTCAGCAACCTAAGGTCGTTTAACCAGCCCATGGACCCCCACCACCCGCTTGGTTGGCTCCTGTGTGGCACGGAGCAGAGCGGGGACCACCTTCCACAACGCTGGCCAGATTCCCATTCCGGAAGGAGCGCCGGAAATAGCGTTTGTGCATGCATGCACACGCACTCTGGCCCACCGTGGTGTCTGTGGAACCATGAACCAGCCCAAGCCACAAAAACTTTGCCGACCCCTGCCATAGAGCATGTCCTTGGGGATCCTGCTATCTTCCATTCTGCGTACATAACCAAGTCAGCATAGATGTCGCTGAGGCACAAGTGCAAACATGCTGGGAATGTGGGCTTGGGGAGCACGTCTTTGTTTGAGACTCTGTTCTGCCATGTGGTGCCCCCAAAACAGGTAGCTGGTTCACATGAGAGGCCTACTTATATATACTTTACAAGTTTTACAAGTGATGTGGTAGGCTAAACCCTCATGTGCAAAAAACTCATGTGCTGGGGCAATATGTGAACTGGACTCACTTCTTCCATTGCGAACTGATATGCTATCCACTTACACATTTGCTTAAACTGCCATTAGTATTATGCCATTAGCCCACAATCACTTTGAATGCTTTTTTTATTCCATATCCTCTGCTTGCATTCATGGTTGTGTATTCCCATGCACCCAGGTGTGTCCATGCATCACTGCATAGGTACTACCCTCTGAAACTGCACTCTAGAATTTATCTCTTGGTCAAAATATGACAAAGAATAAAAGAATGCCCAAAATAAATCCTGTTTATGCCAGTTTATAGTTAGCAGTCTTTAGCTTTTTGTAAGGAAAAGGCACAGTATAGATCTTTTAAATAAAATAATGAATATGAGGTGGGTTTTTTTATAGTATTGAGTTTCCTTTTTTGTTTAGGGAGACTATTACTAATGTGTTTCTCTTTAGAAGTGTGCATATAAGCCTCTGTTGAAGCTAAATGTTCCCTAATATTTTGTGTTTTGAAGAACATATCTAAGCGAGCCTTGGGGAAAATCTTACTGAGCACTTTGGAATCCTGCTGTGACCCAGAACATGGTAAGCAAGTAAAGCCATGCATGGAGAGCCTTGCCATTAGGTGTCACTGTCCATAGAAAGGCCGCCTAGAGCAGCAATTTGGAGGGGAACATGATTTTGCTATTGCAGTGGATGGAAGAGACTTTTCATTCCACCACTGCCTGGTACATTCTTTTGATACCCAGAAATGGCTAGGGAAGGAATGGGGAACCTGTAGCCCTCTGGATGTTGTTGGACTCACAACTCCCATCATACCTAGCCAACATGGCAATGGCCAGAAATGGTGGGAGTTGGGAGTACAAGAATATCAGAAGGACCATAATTTCCCCATCCCTGAGCTAAAGAGAAGATGTTATGCTCTTGAGAGTCAGGGATAGGTCCAGTTAAGGAAATTAATCTAAGCACCTGTCCATTAGCAAGGTTTTCTATGAGCTCAGGCATTGGTCAAAGGATAGAGCTCATAAAGATCTCCATGACTGTTCTCCGATAGTTGGGCAAGAGAAAAGGTGAGATGGGTGAACAGCTATTGGGGCTGTAGGAAGGCAAATGAGGTAGCAACCCTCGTAGAGAAGGCACCACTTTCTGTTTTTGTTTAGAGGGTCAACATGTCTAATTGCTGTCCTGGCATAAAGCAAGTTGCAGGGGAGATGCTTTTGTCATTTGACACTTTTGGTGAGAAATAAATAAAAACTTAATTTCACCATTGCTGTGCTTTGAGAGACAGGGAATTGTTACTTGAAGACATCTATTTAATCGAAGGTCTTCCCATCTTTGAAATTACATGGAAATGGAAACATAACTAGATTCTGCCATTAGCATGAACTTTGTGCATAACTGGAGAAACCTCCCTCTCACTCAGTCTTTTTATCATTGACTGTAAGCTTTGCCCAAATGTATGTTCAACCTATTCCTTTTCATTGGGATTGTATGGATATGTGAGAAAATAGAACACACCCTCTAGGCTAATTTTTCTTCACTGCATAAAAGTTTCTTTCCTCCCTACAGTGTAACAAAAGAGAATATAGAGAAAAATAGCATCCTTTAGTGAAGGAAGTGGGTCAGATCTTCTCTGTAATAACCTTTCATGTTCATATGCAAAGCCTAAATCTGCTGAGTCCTCTCCTCAGGCAGTAGCCCCACTGTGCATAAGCTGTTGTTACAAGAACCTTTATGACCTGATGGATTTTATTTGATTACTTGGTTTCTAATTGCAAAGTTTTTGCATTGACCTCCTTGAGAGGGAACTGGCATGTTACACATGGACAGTTTGCAGGGAAAGGCAGAGCTTTTCATAGAGCAAAATGGGTTGAAGAATGGATGAAAATGCATGAGAGAACGATTCGAAATTTAGTCTGAATGATGTAAATGCAAGTAATGGAAGGGAAATAATGCATACAGAAGGTTTTTGTTTTGTTTTTCATTATCTCTTTGTTTCCAACAGGGATTGCTTATCCCTCAGTGCTAGGCATCTGGATATTTGAACCCTTCAATACGAGTCCTTCAATAAATGGCAAATAAACTAAGGCTGTGCCAAAATCCCCTCCCTAAAAATATCCTGCCCCTTACAAAAGTGAGGCCTGGTTTTCTGTTGTTTTCTTGAGGGAGTGGCATGGAAGAGAAATTTCTTTGAATTTTTTAGGAGTCTTAGGCTGAGAAGACGCTCAGAGGAATTCAACATGATGCTAAGGTGATTATCAGGCCAAGCATTTCACCAGGCAGAATGACCACCCTCCTCCTCCTCCTGTGTGCTGTTCTAGGGGTTCTTCCATCCTGCCCCATGTAGGCAATTTAGGGGGCCTGCAGGGGGAAGAGAACAGAGAAAGGCCCACTGCACAAGTGGAAGTCCCTTTTCAGGGCTTATGCTGATGGGACTCCTTAGTTAAATCCTGCCCTGTACCTTTAAAGCACATTCAGAACACATTTTACACTCAAAGAATTCTGGGCACTGTTGCTGGTTGCTGGGAATTGTAACATTGGCCCTGTCTGCACTATACATTTCAATCTGTATCATACCACTTTAAACAGACATGGCTTCCCCCAAAGAATCCTGGGGACTGTGGTTCGTTAAGGCTGCTGAGAAGTGTCAAGAGACCCCTGTATACCTCACAGAGCTACAGTCCTTGGAGCTGTCTGACAATCAATCCACACTCCCAGGGAAATCTGGGAATTGTAGCTTTGTGAGGAGATTTGGAGGAGCATGTATGCACCTTGAACTCCTTGGAGGTCTGCTGCTTTTGTCAACAGTCCCGTGTGGAGCTTACAGTGCAGTTCCCCTCCTTACTTCCCTCTCCTCCCCACTTCTTTCCCCAACAAATAGAATTCCCTGCGTCCCAAATGAGAAGAAATTCAGCCCACAAGCATTCTATTTTAAGTCTGCCTCATTTGCAACATCAACTTTCTTTGTACTCACTACTGCACAAATTGCATCCCGAAATCTTCGTGCGCAGCATCTGCAGGACATGGCTGGCATTAAAATTCCAGCCCATATTCTCCCCCATTTTATCTGGACTTACCCATTCCATGGAAAACCAGATAGGTTATCTATTAAAAAAACACTCGTGTTGCCAATGACTGGGTTGCAAAATCTGATTAACCCATTTGTAATATTCAGCACCTGACTGGAAGCACCCACAATCAAACGTTACCAGGTGGATTTGGTTAGCAATTTTCTCTCATTGTGGTGGGAACTCAACCTTGATTTGGGCATGGCATGAGATTATTTTTACAGCCCAAAGGTTTTATCTGTGGCTATTAATTTGTGACTACAGCTTCATGAGGTTTAGCCTTACAGCACACTGCCAACATACAGAGACAGATACATTTCAAAACTCATCTTTGTGTGTTCAAGGATGTGGATTAACTGACCACAGTGTGTGAAGCAGAAGGAGTAGCCAAGATAACTGAAGATTGCTCCACTCTGCTTCACTTTGATATGAACAAGAATGTGTTCACAATGCAGTCCTTCAAAAAGTCTGCATCAAATTTTGGCAATTATGCCTACATTTTGTAAGAAAGGACATGTTATTGATATTCATACTGTATCGTCTTTGTTTTGTTTACCTTCCAATTCACTATTTGCTTTTTTCTGTTTTAAAGGAAAACCACATATCATTGAAGTCTTAGATACCCTCTACCATGAACTGATTGCCTGTGAACTCATTCAAAGCAAACCGCTTGAGAAAACTCCAGGTCACCAATCCTTGGCTAACTCTTTGGTTATCTCCTGTTGAGCAACAGTGCCACCCACAATGCATTGTGATTGTTACCACCCAGAGGGCTTAAAAGCTACAACACCAAAGCACAAAGTTCTCCACAATCTATAAAAGCTGGAATAAAAAAAGACAATTGCCAAAATATGAGGAGTCATTACAGAGCCCATGCACTGTCAGCAGTGACTTGCAGTGAGTCTTGAACATATCTCTGGCGTCTGTGGCGTGTGTCTTTCTCAGACCATGAGCCCTGCTCCACAGGAAATTCCAGAAATTCAAACTTGAGACCTTATCTGTATACAACCTGTGTTCTGCCGCTTGTTCATTCTCTCGCTTTGAATTGTGAAATTGGGTATGATACTTCTGGGAAGTTCTGTAATCTCTCATCTAATTTCTAAGCAAGCCTTATCCAGGAGACTGCTTCCTGCTCCCAAGGATAAGTGGCACCTAAAGCCTTCATGTTATTGGTACCAGAAATATTCTGATCCATTGTATTAAAATTATCCTGTTACTAACCCTGTAGAGCTTTAGCTTCCTGGTTATGATAAGAGAGATTAATGTTATCTGCTACATTTCAGTAGTTTGTCTTCCCTGGAGCATCTAACAGGTGTATGTGTCAGGGAACCTTTGTAATGTACAAAGGGAAAATGAGTGTATAATGAAAACACACCAAGGTCGCTAAACCTGAGGTAGCTATAGGTTGCTATCACCACCTATAGTTATGAGGGACTATGTGTCCTGCAAAGGGCATACATTTGTATGGTGTCAGTATGCATGCTTGTAAACACAAACCTTATTTAATTCTTATAGTTATGTCTGTATTTCTGTCCAGCCAGATATTTCATTAAAAATGGTAGCCACTCTACAAATGTAGTTTTGCTTTGATAGTAGCTTTTTCACTACTGTCGTATTGCAAATTTTAGATTGCTATATTAAATGCTACCTTTATCCTTTTGAAATGATGGCAGTGAATCTTTTGACTGGGTTGTTGGGCATTGAGAATACCTGGTGTAGTAGGAAGGCTGGGCTCTAGGGAGAGGGGCAAAGCCACAAAGAAAAATCTGCACAAAGAAAAATCCTCTGAATTTTGCCATGCAGTTCTTCAGTCAAGTAATGTGTACAACTATACACAAATCAAGTCAAATGAGCATAAAAATGCATATTGTAGTGAAAGTAACATACAAATTGCATTTTATTGTGGAAAATTGATTTGCAAGCTGATATGGAAATGTGGAAAACTGAACTTCTGACTGGAGAAAATTAGAAGCCAAAAATGATGGATGTGCCCATCCCTATTCTTACCCCATTGTTCTTGAGCAAAGAAGAAATAAAAGTCAGGATGTCTTATCTTATTTATGAAATATGTGCAGTTTTAAATAGGCACTTTCCCAGTCCTTAATGGAATAAGATTTTGGATTTGGCTGCAATAGACAATTCAGGATGCAGAAGAACATCTAATTCAAAATTAAGCCAAACTCTCCCCAGGGGGAAATAGCTAAAGCCACAGACTCCTTTTGAATGTGATTTTTTTTCATAAATTAGTGTTGTTTTGTTTTCACACCACATAGCAATTACTGTATAAAATACATCCTGAGCTACAAAATAGTATGCAAAACTATTCCATGTGCTGACAATACTATGAGGTTGGTATGCAGATAGCAAAAGCAAGGTCATGGTCTGAATATATTTTCACTATTGTTCCTGTAACTGATGCATGTATAAACAGAGTGATATTTTGCTTAGTTGTGCATAGATAACATAGACAACACAGAAAGCCTCGAGAAGAAGTCATTACGGAAACAAGGGAACTGGATCTCTCACAAAGGAGAAATATAAGTGTGGGCAACCAAATTAAGAGACCATATGTTTCCCTTCCTGCTTCATGATAATATCTTCTGAAGACCAGACAGTTCCCATACTAGAAGCAGCTGAGAAGATAAGACAGAACAGCAAAATGCAGCATTCAGCCCATGGAATCTGAATGCCACATCATCTTATATGCTCCTAGAGCAACCCACTATGCATTCCAGATGCAAGCCACCATTAATATATGATTCCTATATAAGCCTCACTGGGGGGGGGGGTGGACAACAGAGGTGTATTCTACTGCCTATGCTTTTCATAAAGAAGCAGAGCAGGGAAATAATAGCAGGGAAATATATGACATACCTGACAAGGTATATTGTCCCGAAGGATGGCTGTGCCCTCAGGTCATTTACATGTGGATTCTGGGTGTATTTTTGCTTCCCTTCAGGATATCCACTACAATAAGCAGTCATTTCTCCTAATGAGAAGCTGGGGAGCTATGTAACCCAGATGCCCTATAGCCCAGACAAAACACCAATTATGGTGTAACCAGAGAAAGGAAAAAACTGTCACTGAACACGGGTGGTTGCTGCTGTGAAGAGCAGAGTAATGAGCAGGTGCTGAGAGAAGATTCTGCTAATAAATTATACTGGAATAAGCTCAATGCAGGAAGCAACAGAGTCTGTTCTTGTGGAGCCAATCACAAAGGGCCAAACTAGATGTGATAGGGATCAATGAACAGGATATTCCACATTTCCCCCCAAAGTGTTAAGAGCAGCTGTGAGGAAAGGGTGATTTGAGCAGGGCCAAAGTACTGGCAGAAGCAGGGGTGAACCCTTTTTCACCATGCATGCCATTTCGTTTTCCTTAAGGCGGTTCAAGCTGCCCACCCTTGCCAAAACACACAGGTCAACAATCACACAGGTGCCTGCATGGTTTGCCCTGTGAGGTAAATAGCATAGAGCATAGGAGAAAATATTAGCTGCTCCCTCAAGCACCACCACACTGTATGAGGCCTCCTGTGCAGCTGCTTTAAAAAGCAACACAGTTTCACCATTTTCCCCATGCCATGTCCTGTTTGGCTCTGTACTGTGAGGCTTTTCATTGTGACGACAAAATTAATAGAGCAAACTTGGGCACTTTCACATCCTACATTTGAAGCACTATGATACCACACTGAACAGTCATGGCTCCCCCCAAAGAATTTGCCAAGGGTGCTGGGAGTTGTTAGGTGACCTCATTCTATTCACAGAGCTCCAATTTCCAATCCCTCTTCATAAGCAACTTTTGGAATTGTACCTCCATGAGCAACTCTCAACCCCCTTAACAAACGACAGCTCCCATAGTTTTTTTGTGGGGGAGCCATGGTTCTTTAAAGCAGTTTCCACAGTGCTTTGAACATACATTGTGAATGTGGTTTTAGAAAGATGGTCTAGAGGGTTTTATTGAAGATGTCTAAATAAAATATTTGGAGAGAAAAAATGGAGAAATAGTTTTTTTAAAAAAAAATCCAGACACATCCATGTAAAAACCATATTGAAAAATAGAAAGGAAAATATTCTAAATGGAATAAATACAATCCTTTTATAATAGGTATCTTCCTTTTTCTGGAGTGAGTTGCCCACAAATTTGCTTTTTACTGCCCACAGACACTGGCTGTCTCTAACTCTCTGTTATAGGTAAACAAGAGAATTAAAAGATTCCTCCTGTACCACCATTATGTATTCATTGTCATTTGAGTTGGAAGAAGGAATTAGAATTTATACCAGAAGTATATCCACGCCATGTACCCCCAAAATGTTCCAGTAGTTCTTCCTAACCCCCCATAACAGATTTAAGCGAAGCACAGGACACTGCATAGGGATGATAGATCTCCAAAATAACCCTACCGTCCCATTCCTCTGATAGATTATTTCCTCCAGGAAACTGTCACTGTTGGATACCACCCTTAGTCATTAAGGTGCTTCAAGACTCTCTTGTTATTTAGTCCTTGTCACTGCAAAGAAATTTGTAATGGAATGACTAATGAGTTTCCAAAATGGAAATGCATCTTTACACAGGAAAGTCACAACACATTAATTAAATAGATTAGACATATACCTTGATCTGTGCCTTTTAGCAATGTGACTTCAGAAAGGAATTAACTTAAACTATATTGATAAGGTGCTGTGAAATCCAAATTGGTTTCCGGCATGACAAGGGGTGTTTGCACTTAGTTCGTTGTTAAAATTTCTTTCAACATTGATATGAAGTGGTGTGGCTGCCTCATCCAAGCATCAACATATTCTGCAACTGGATTGTTTCTCCAGAGGTTTCTCCAGTTTGTGTCATTATGGAGTAGGGGGCTTTGTCTGGGTTCAGACTTAAAAAATGCTAATCTTCTATTTGTAGCCACTCTGGAAGAGGAGAATGGACATTAGAGCATTTTTTCACACAACACTAAGCCATTGTTGCTATGCATGTGCAAAGTCAGGAGATCAGGTTTAAATATTTTTTTAACCTTTAAAAAAAAAAAACACCATTTGATTTTAAAATCAATAAATGAAGGTAGGTTTAGAATCATCTTTCAACCTTCCTCTGTATTTGTTTCACTTGTGAGCAGGTGCATTGCTTTGGAAGCACAGTTTTAGTATTCCATCCACTATTTTTGGAGTCAGTTCTATACATTTAAATGTTATGATTAGCCTCCACATTTTAATCTCAATTGTATGAAA
Source organism: Lacerta agilis (assembly GCF_009819535.1). Taxonomy (NCBI): domain Eukaryota; kingdom Metazoa; phylum Chordata; class Lepidosauria; order Squamata; family Lacertidae; genus Lacerta; species Lacerta agilis. Next base: position 75,065,400 of record NC_046313.1, on the reverse strand, counting down.
GTGTGGAGGGGAAGCCTTTTCATTTGCAGTATCCCTCTCCCCATCTCCACTGAAACTCATAACTGAGAGAAGGACTCTTCTCTACGTGTGAAACTGACACAGTAAATCAGTTTCCCATATGATTCCTATCAGTTTTCCAGATGCTGCGATAAGTTTGCATATCCATCCTTTCCTCCTGGTTACAGCTGCTGCTCCATAGAGAACAAATGGAGTTTTGGGGAGGAAGCACCCTCACAAGGCATTTATGGACCAGCAGTTCCTCAGGAGTTCCCTAGAGCTCAGCACCCTTAACAAACTAAAGTTCCCAGGATTCTTTGGGGGAAGCACTTTAAATGTATGGTGTGGATGTGACCTATGACCCTATAAAGTCAAAATATGTTAACAACAAACAACAACAACAACAACAGGGAAGCCCATCTAAGCACACCATACTCTTGCTTACCCTTAATCTGCTTCCACTTGCCTCCCAATCCTTGATTTTTAAAATAATTCTTCCCAGATTCTTTTTCCTGATTGTTCTGGCTGGTTTTTATAACCTCTTGCACATTGAATTATGCAGAATTTTAGGCTATGAAGATGCCTATAATTCAACATAACTAATAATCTTTGCAGGATTGCATGGGGGGATCCTTTTTTATTCCCCCTCCCCTATTTTTCCAATTTCAGAGTAATCATCCTTCCAACGAACATTGTGAAAAAGCCTTGCTATTGAGGGTAAGCATGGGAATGAAATGACTCAGCTAGACAGCTGGCGGCCTGCTCTTCTGCTTATTACTTCAATCACAATAGTCTGTTATTTTGGGCTCCTACCCTCTGCACGTCAAGTCAACCTGCTGTCTCTGATTGCCAGCTCGCCCTAGCGCACATTTAGACCTTAATATAAATGTACATGCATGAGAGACCCATTGACATAATGGCTGTTAGCTCACTTACGGCTGGTGCTTTTGTCATTGACTTCAAAAGTATTAGCCTTGCAGGTAAAGACTGGCACCGATAAGGACATCTCAGGTGCCTGTTAATTATCCATTCCATCTGGCACCAGAAACTGCCTGTAAGTGCAAAAATAAAGACCATTTCCTGAAGCAAGAGAGTGACTTTGTATCACAGACACATTCTATTTTAAAAAGAATTATGTGTGGAAATATCTCATTTCTGAGGTTAAGTACTAGCTGTGCTATAAATGTCAAAATAAGTCATGTATTATATTTCTTACTTATGGAGATGGCTGTTGAACCAAGGAATGAGCAAATCATCACTTGTGTTTGCAGCCTGCATCTTGGCAGGATCATCTGTGGGAAACCTCTGGCTCTCCAATGGGACTACAGCTCCCATAATCTCTGAGCATTGGCCACCTGGGCTGTAGCTGATAGAATTTAAAGCCAATCAACCTTCAGATGGCCGAAGGTGGGTGGCCTTGAACTCTTATGACCTTGAGTCACCTAAGCTCTACATTTCCTTGAGTTCTCAGATCATGACTATAAACCACCAGCATTTGTTTTCCATTTCATGGAGAAACCCTATTTTGCTTAGTAAGTAATGACCATTGCTTCTGAAAAGTTATGGACACTTAAAGTTCAGTCCTGCATATATTTACTCAGAAGTAAGCTCCACTTTCGATCAATTTCCAAATAAGTGCAGAGAGAATGCCAGTTTTAGCCTTCAAGTAAACAGTCTTGCTTAATACCCTCAATATGCATATAGAAAGAGGGCAAAAATGTATTTTATATCTATTTAGATGTAATTTTGGAATGCATGTTGGCTACATGACCTCAACTTTTGGAATGTGTTTGTTTTTAAAAGCCTCTGTTTGGGGTCAACCTACATGTGACACTTAGCCTTGTGGAGCTTCTGACATTTTCTGTTTATACCAGCTTAATCTGCGAAAACAGCTGAGATGAACACTGGCATCGGAATGGCATTCTGAATGTTGGAGAATTCGGGACAGACAAAAGGAAGTACTTTTTTAATGTTGTGCAGAACTGAACTCTGAGGCATGGATGGTCATCAGCTTGGATGGCTTTAAAAGAGGATCTGACAAATTAATGGAAGCAAAGGCTATCAGCAACTACAGTGGTGGCTATCCTCTGGCTCAGTGGTTGGAGGGAGTATCCTTCTGCATACCAGTTGCTGGGAAACACCAGAGGGCAGAGTGCTCTTGTGCTCGGGTCCTGCTTGCTGGCTTCCCTTAGGCATCTGGTTGGCCACTGTGTGAAAAGGATGCTCAACTAGATGAGCATGCTCTTCTTATGTTCTTTCCCTTTCTTTTTGCTAACAATTGCATCCCCAGCTGCATTTCCTCCTACAGGTCTTTCCCCCCTGTAATAAGAAGAGCAGCTTTAGGGGTATTTTAAAAGAAGAAAAGTACTAGGGGCGGGGGAAGGTTTAAGAAAGGTCATTCTCTTTGTGGTTTCGCACGGGAACGTGTGTGCATACACACAGGCCTTCCACTTTAGACTGAGGTCTCGTGGTTACATTTTTTTTAATAGAAAAAGAGAGAAGTCAGGGGAAAGCCTAGAGAAGACAAGTATCAGGTACAGTTTGGCTCTAAGCTGCAAACAAATATGCCATAGCAACTTATAATCCATGCCTCCTAAGAAAATATATGAATTTAGAAACAGGAGACTTGGTTTAAATCAACAATTACAACTGGAATTTGCTTGCTTTGTGGTTTAAATAAAATCAATCCATCCTCTGTGTTGATCCATCATGCAATGTGTTTAAATTATGCAAATTATTTTGCAAGTGCACATTTTGATTTCGTTTGCGGGGGGGGGGGGAGCATTATTTTACAATAGAATTCCTTTGCAAATCCACATGACAATAAGACTCCCAGGATGTGTGAGTGACAAATCATATTACCACACAAAAGGCTATCTTTAAGAAGAGTAATTTTATGGAGGTTTAATACATACCGGTAACCCTTAATTTTTACCTTGGCATACTTGTTGAAAAAGCTACCCATAACTCTGCATAATGCCAGATTATTACAAGTGGATTCTTAGCATGAAATTTAATTGAGCGCCACCTTCCTTTCTGAAGCATTTGGATTTACAACGATGGCTTTTGTACATTTACGGCTCCAATCTTATCCATCTCCAGCATGGTTATCCATCTCCAGCATGGTTATCTTTCTTCGTTTTATGTGTAGGGCAGCATGGTGTGTATGAGCTCAAAAGAACAAATCTCTGTTTCTGGATGCAATAAATTCTTGTGGTTTTTGAAAGAAACATAGACAAGACTGACATGGATGAAAGGAAAAGCAAACAACAGCCTCCCCTCCCCCAGCTCCACCCAAGAAAATTAGACAATTGGGGTGGGTGGGGAAGAAGCATCAAAGAAGATAGTGCAGATCAAAAGTATGAAAGGAGGAAAAACAAGCCCAGATGCAGACAGAGAACAGATGCTGAAGACAACTTAAAAATATATCTGAAGCACAAAAGGAGTTTTTTTCCCCAAGTGAGGAATGAAAAAAAAAAAAGAATACCATATTCTCTATGGTAAAAACAATTTCAAAAACCTGAAGAATTAGTATAGGTTGCAATGGCATATAAGGTTAAACTACAGGCATATAGCCAATGCAGCATTTTAAGACCCCTCTGAAACCCCTTGCTGAAGGTTTTTGTTTTATGCTGCATTTTATTTCACTTTTACCATATTGAAATTTTTGTAAGCTTCACTTTGTTACTATGTAAAAAAGGGAGGAATACAAATATAATAATAATAATAATAATAATAATAATAATAATAATAATATGATTTTGGGGATAAGCAGCAAATGGGAAAAGATGTGAGGTGATAGAATGGATTGTACTACTTCGAAGACTAAATGGATAGGACCAAATTTTAAATGCTGTCCTATATAAAAGCCCGATGCAAGAACAGAACAGCCTGAACTTATAAAATAAAAAATTGACAAACTCTTAACTTGAAGGGTTTGTTGTGTGGGAAAATATTGAAAAAATATCATACCCCACCTCCTGAGTGACATTGGTTTCCTGGATCCATTTCAAACTGGCTTTTGATACAGAAACAGCTTTGGTCATCTGAATGGATAACCTATACTGGAAGGAGAATGGGGGCAAGTGCAGCACTGCTATTCCTCTGGACTAATTGGCAGCTTTGATACTGTTGACCATGGTGTCCGATTGGGTACAATGTCCTTCAGTGATTCCTATCTGACTGTCCAATGCAGGAAGGTGGCACTAGGGGACTCCTTCTTGCCCCACGGTGGTTGGCAGGGTTGCGCTTTCTTCCCCATTCTGTTGAAACCACTGTGAGTGAGGTCATCCAGGGACTCCTGCTAACCTAAGAACTTTAGCTTTTTCAAATTTAAATATTTTGAAAATTAATAAGTAAAACAGGAACATTATGGAAACTTTTGTAATGTTCAAAATACATAATCTAAACAGTAGTTTTCCATTAGAAAAAAGGGGAAATGGAGAAAGAACCCTGGGGCAAACTCCAGCTATCATAGCTGGCACTTAAACATAACCAGTCAAGTTAGAAATCAAATTCACAGCATGCTCAGTTTACTCCCTGCTAGCATGGAGAAAAGCTGTCTTTTTGTCTCAAGAAATTCACTACAGAATGGGCAAGTTGTCAGGCTGTGTAGACAAATGACCGTTTAAATAGCTAACAAAACAAGGAGACAACTCTGTGAAACCTGTCAAGCACAAACCCACCACAGATAGCTATTTTATTTTCAGAGGTTCCCCCCCCCCTTTCTAATAGCCCAAGAGATCAACAAACCTCACACATTTTAAATTAACAGGATTTTAATTTCACATTATACAAGCTGTTTCATACATTTCACACTTTCCATTTCAGAAGGGGAATAGTCTCATTTGAAAAGATGGTAATTTGCATTTTAGAAAATATTAATCAGAACCATCAATTAAAGGGACTGTTTTCAAAAGAAACTATAGCAATGGATGCACTGATTCTAGGCAAACTGAAATTAAAGCTCACGCTGCAAAAGAATGGCCAATACTCAGGGATGATGGGAGTTGTAGTTCAACGGCATCTGAAGGGCCACAGGTTCCCCATCCCTGCTGCATAACAAAATACAGAGTAGAAGTATGTTTGAACTACTCTCGAGGAGGAGGAAGGGCAGATGCTCCAAACAGTTCTATTGGTAAGCCCCTTCCAGAGTTGCCACTTTTCAACCAGGCAGATTATGGAAACTCCATCTATTAGTTGCACTGATGGGGCAAAATCCAACTAGGGTCTCAGTTGCTTAAGTGAAAAATGATAATGTCTCTGGAAATCTAGTCACAGTAGTTTAATTATGACTTCCAGGGCTACAGAACAGGCCAAGAATGTCTACTAGTTATTTGGGCCTGAGGCATTGTACCCTTTCCTCCTAGACAAAAAAGGATATGGCTACAGTTGTTCATACCTCAGTGATGTCCGGGTTAGACTACAATAAAAAGCTCTGTGTAGAGCTGTCTTTGAAAAGTGTTTGCATATTGCAAATAGCCTAGAATTCAAAATAGGAATGGGGAATCTTTTTTTAAAAAAAACCAAAACACTCAAGGATGCATTATGTTAGGGGTCAGCAAACCTTTTCAGGAGGGGGGCCGGTCCACTGTCCCTCAGACCTTGTTGGGGGCCAGACTATATTTTTTTTGGGGGGGGGGTTGAACGAATTCCTATTCCCCACAAATAACCCAGAGATGCATTTTAAATAAAAGGATACATTCTACTCATGCAAAAACACACTGATTCCCAGACCATCTGCAGGCCAGATTTAGAAGGCGATGGGGCCAAATCCGGCCCCCGGTCCTTAGGTTGCCTACCCATACGTTATGTTATGGAGGCCACTTATCAATGGTGGGTAGAATGGAAGGATTTGTCCATTTTGGTTTTCTCATTTCCTCAATCTTAAATTTAGTTCTCCACATTATTTAGCAATTGGCAGATTAAGTAGAACAAAACATTTCATGAAAATTCATCAACATTTTAGTGCAAGTTTTCCCAATAAACATATTTTATATGCCATTTTAACCAATATCCACAGTTTTGAAAGCAATTTCCCCTAATATAGTGTATTTTTGTATGTTAATTTTCAGCAATATCTTTATGGGGGGACGCTTTCCCATAAAAAAGGCATTTTTGTAAACATTGGTTGGATAACTGCATCGCAAAATTCAGAGAAGTGTAAATTTCAAAGAGAGCTGTGTTTATGTTTGCATATTGTTTTGGAAAGTGCAAAGCTGATAGATTCAGCTTTAAATGTGTACTGAATCAAATTTCTCCTCCATACTAACAGAGCCAGAGGCAAAACTGGGCCAGGCAATAAATGCAACTCTTACTGGTGGTCCTCAACAATAAATGAAAAATAAAAATAAAATTATGGAACTCCCTCCCTATGGAAATTCACCTTGCTGACATTCAGGTGTCATCTTTAGAAAACTCTTCCATAGGCCTTTTGCTGTTTAGGAAAGCCTTGTCCTTGCTAGTACAGTGGTACCTTGAGTTAAGAACTTAATTCGTTCTGGAGGTCCGTTCTTAACCTGAAACTGTTAACCTGAAGCACCCCTTTAGCTAATGGGGCCTCCCGCTGCTGCTGCGCTGCCAGAGCACCATTTCTGTTCTTATCCTGAAGCAAAGTTCTTAACCTCAAGCGCTATTTCTGGGTTAGCGGAGTATGTAACCTGAAGCGTATGTAACCTGAGGTACCACTGTAGTCATTTTATGCCTTATAATTATTATAGCCCTTTCCTGTCTCAGAGCACTGGATTAGTAACAGCTCTCAACTGTTGCAAAGGAGTCCTTAAGGTTGGTCAGGTTTGATTGGCACAAGATCTGTGTACTTGAGCATCAGCACAGAAAAAGGCACTACAAAATACCTCTTACACATCCATGTTCCAAGGCTTACCATCACAGTTTGCAGAAGAGTGCCCTCCATTCCAATGACTTTTTCCCTTTCTGAATACGAAGACACTTTTGTGCATGACTCAAGCGATGTAACTGTTTGGGTCAATGGAAGGTTTTAGCAAGTATAATTAAGCATTGGATGGAGGCAGCTATACTTATGACAGAAAGGAAAACACAGCTGGATATGCTTTTTCGTAGCTGACTTAACCTAAGAATAAATAGATCTGGCTGAGCCATGAATTTGCGTCATAAAATCAGAGTGAAAGAGACCACTCAGCTGAATAATAGCATATTCAATAGCATACGAGAGGAGCCATTTACAAAAAACACAAAAAACTTAATAGTTTTTATCATATAGCTTTTTTCCTTCTCCTTTTTCTCCTCCGTGTGCTTCAGCACAATTAACTCTCCTAGACGAGGAGACATATATTTTTGGCATTCTGTCTAAAATTTTATGAATGATAAGCTACTGCAGGCACATGATACAGAAATCCCTTGTCTAAAATTCGAACGTTTAAAACTCGTAAGACTAGTAGCAGATTTGAGAAGTGGGCCTGACTGCATAATGTTGCAGTGTATCCACCTTGCCTCCTAACAATGGGATGAGGAACCTGCGACCTAGGGACTGGATGCAGCCCCCAGTTCTCTTCATGTGGCCCTTGGGAATCTGCCCAGATCAAAGCCACAGTGACCCTGCTCTGCACCTTCCTCTAATGATTTTACTTGGCTTGGAATGTTTCCTTGAACTGTCACAATTCCATTTGCTTGCTTGGGTGGACAGTGGTGCATGTCTGACCACACCCACTCTGACCACACCCACCACTGGTATGCCGCCCCCAGAAGAATGACTCAAGCGATGTAACCGAGGGAATGTGGTCCAGGAGCTAAAAAAGGGTTCCCACCCCTAGCAGGAGACTTCATCTTGAGGGTTTCTCCCAGCTAACTAGGCAGAAATGCCCCCCTCCATTTTCCTTTCCTGACACTCAACATTCTGTGGCTGCTGAGCATGCTCAGTCCTCACTGGGCTATTTTTGTTTAAAGGAAGAATTACCCACTAATGATATTATTATTATTATTATTATTATTATTATACTTCTGCAAACCTCGAGGTTCTCCTGAGGAGACTGATACCTGTCTCTTGTTCTATTTCTGCCAGGAACCAGCATCTGAGTTTGCTCTGTTTGAAGGAATTATATCTGCAGCCTCACATCTGTGATCCTAACTTGGGCATCTTGATAGTGTTCCTCCTCCTTATGAGCTCTGGGCTAAGAAGAAAAGAACAAATGTGAATTGCATTTCAAACGCTTTGCTAATATGAAATTGCCTAAGCACAGCAATAATAAGATATTTCACTCTACAAGATCCACTGTCTCTAAAGGAGGTTTATATAGGTAATTGGAAGAGATATATAATTACTTCACGCTTGAAGGGCAAACTGAGGAGGAAGTCATTTTGTTTAAATGCTTTGCGTCCTAGGAACTAGATTGCACATATTAAAAATTACTGATTTTTGAGAAGTTTGATTTTACTTCTGCAGCTTGAAGACTGAGGAAATGTCTGCATAAATTGTGAGACTGGTGATGTTGTAAGCAGCTGGAATCATTCTGCCTCTTCCTCCAATGAAAATAGTGTGGATAAGAATATCCAAGTAGGGATTCAGTGACTTTTAAGAACTTTAGAGGAGCCCTGCTGGATCTGGCCAAAAGCCCATCTAATCCAGCATCCTGTTCTCACAGTGGCTGACCAGATGCCTATGGGAAGTCAAAAAGCTGGACCTGAGTACAGTAATACTTTTCTCACTTGTGATTACCAGCAACTAATATTCCATTATTCTACTATGTTACCATTCAGTTACATAGTATAAACTAAAGCATTGGCTTTTGCTCAAGTTCAATCATTAGCTGAGGAAATGAACAAGATAATATAGACACGTAAACTTCCTGAATTAGGCAAATATAGTATTGGCCACGATGTCTATGCTCTGTCTCCAGGGTCATAAATAAATAAATAAATAAATAAATAAATAGTTTATTTATACCCTGTTCATCTGGTTGGGCTTCCCCAGCCACGCTGGATGGCTCCCAATAGAATATTAAAAACACAATAAAACATCAAACATTAAAAACTTCCCTAAACAGAGCTGCCTTCAGATGTCTCCTAAAAGTTAGCTACAGTGGTACCCCGCTAAACGAATGCCTCGCTAGACGAAAAACTCGCTAGACGAAAGGCATTCGCTAGCGGAAGGCTGTCTTGCAAGATGAATTTTTCAATGGGCTTGCCTCGCAAGATGAAAAAAAAATCCGATTCCCCCCCCCATCAAACCGCTATTCTCCCGTTGGTGCTTCGCAAGACGAAAAATTCGCTATATGACAGCACTCGCAGAACGAATTAATTTCGTCTTGCGAGGCACCACTGTAGTTGTTTATTTCCTTGACATCTGGTGGGAGGGCGTTTCACAGGGTGGGTGCCGCTACTGTGAAGGCCCTCTGCCTGGTTCCCTGTAACCTCACTTCTCACAGGGAGGGAATTGCCAGGCGGCCCTTGGCGCTGGACCTCGGTGTCTGGGCTGAATGATGGGGGTGGAGACTCTCCTTCATGTATACTGGGCCGAGGCCATTTAGGGCTTTTAAAGGTTAGCACCAACACTTTGAATTGTGCTCGGAAATGTACTGAGAGAAGCAGTAATGCTTCTGAATACCAGTTGCTAGAAACTACAGGAGGCGAGAGGGCTCTTGTGATTGGGTCCTGCTTATGAGTTTTCCACAAGTATCTGGTTGGCCACTATGAGAACAGGATGCTAGACTAGATGGGCCGTTGGTCTGATCCAGCAGGCTCTTCTTATGAAGCAAAACCCCTTATACTAGTAATCCTTTCTCTATCTTCTCTAAACTGAACTAAATGTGCAAACGTTGTATTCCATACTCAAGGTCTGTGGAGCTTCTACATTTTCTCATTTATTTGCCACTTCTTTTTCAGCTGGTATTACAAATTTAATGTAATTGTTTCTAACAGAAATATTAACAATGATAACACCTGTGCTGCTCAACTAGATAGGCCACTGACCTGATTCAGCAGGCTGTTCGTTCTTATGTTCACAGCTTGTATCAGACCATAGATAATCAATAAAGCAGAAGGTGACTGGCTGCATTAGAACAAAAAATTATTTAAAAAATCACCCCCACGGAATGCATCTGTTCTGTGGAATGAGTGCTAGCTGGTAATGACCACTAAGCACATCACTATGGTAATGAGAAGCACTCAGCGGGTATGCGGCACACTAAGGATTCTGGGAAATCAATGAATAGGCTGCCTGTGACAGTGGATGATTCCAATGGCTGACCTTTAAACAACTTCGTACAGTGCAAGTAAATAAAAGAGGGAGATGTAATGGAACAAATATGGTCAATAAAGTGTCTCCAGTGCCCCTACTAATGAAGAGGACTCTCAAAGCACTTTGCTAGAATAAGCCGCAATAATTAAGTTCTCATATGTTCACAGTGTGGGCTGGGGCTGCCTAACAAAACAGAGCTGTCAGCACATGGTAGGATGGCGGGGCAAACCCCCCTACCAAAATGGGAACTTGGCACTGAGGTATTTGCCTTGCCTGCTTCAACTGCTTCACACAGCAAATGTT